>NC_064927.1:382720005-383328599 GCF_023897955.1 Schistocerca gregaria
CACAACTGGGAGGTCTGTCGGTGGCGCCCGTGGAACCGCCGATTCTCGACTGTGAAGAGAACCCGAGAGAGGTGTTGTTGTTGTTGTTGTTGTTGTTGTTGTTGTTGTTGTGGTCTTCAGTCCTCAGATGCAGCTCTCCATGCTACTCTACCCTGTGCAAGCTTCTTCATCTCCCAGTACCTACTGCAGCCTACACCCTTTTGAATTTGCTTAGTGTATTCATCTCTTGGTCTCCCTTACGGTTTATACCCTCCACGCTGCTACACCAATACTAAATTGGTGATCCCTTGATGCCTCAGAACATGTCCTACCAACCGATCCCTTCTCCTAGTCAAGTTGTGCCACAAACTTCTCTTCTCCCTAATTCTGTTCAATACCTCCTCGTTAGTTATGTGATCGACCCCTCTAATCTTCAGTACACTTCAGTACGACATTTCGAAAGTTTCTCTTCTTGCCCAAACTATGTATCGTCCATTTTTCACTTCCATTCATGGCTACGCTCCATACAAATACTTTCAGAAACGACTTCCTCACACTTAAATCTATACTCGATGTTAACAAATTTCTCTTCTTCAGAAACGCTTTCCTTGCCATTGCCAGCCTACATTTTATATCTCCTCTACTTCGACCATCATCAGTTATTTTGCTCCCCAAGTAGCAAAACTCCTTTACTAATTGAAGTGTCTCATTTCCTAATATAATTCCCTCAGCATCACCCGACTTAATTTGACTACATTCCATTATCCTCGTTTTGATGTCGTTGATGTTCATCTTATATCCTCCTTTCAAAATACTGTCAATTCCGTTCAACTGCTCTTCCAAGTCCTTTGCTGTCTCTGACACAATTACAATGTCATCGGCGAACCTCAAAGATGTTATTTCTTCTCCTGGGATTTTAATACCTACTCCGAATTTTTCTTTTGTTTCCTTTACTGCTTGCTCAATATACAAATTGAATAATATCGGGGATAGGCTACAACCCTGTCTCACTCCCTTCCCAACCACTGCTTCCCTTTCGTGTCCCTCGACTCTTATAACTGCCATCAGGATTCTGTACAAATTGCAAATAGCCTTTCGCTCCCTGTATTTTACCCCTGCCACCTTTAGAATTTGAAAGAGAGTATTCCAGTCAAAGTTGTCAAAAGCTTTCTCTAAGTCTACAAATGCTATAAACATAGGTTTGCCTTTCCTTACTCTATTTTCTAAGATAAGTCGTAGGGCCAGTATTGCCTCACGTGTTCCAACATTTCTACGGATTCCAAACTGATCTTCCCCAAGATCGGCTTCTACCAATTTTTCCAGTCGTCTTTAAAGAATTCGCGTTAGTATTTTGGAGCCGTGGCTTATTGAACTGATAGTTCGGTAATTTTCACATCTTTCAACACCTGCTTTCTTTGGGATTGGAATTATTATATTCTTCTTGAAGTCTTAGGGAATTTCGCCTGTCTCATACATCCTGCTCACCAGATGGTAGAGTTTTGTCAGGAATGGCTCTCCCAAGGCCGTCAGTAGTTCTGTTGGAATGTTGTCTATTCCCGGGGCCTTGTTTTGACTCAGGTCTTTCAGTGCTCTGTCAAACTCTTCACGCAGTATCATATCTCCCATTTCATCTTCATGTACATCCTCTTCCATTTTCATTATTTTGTCGTCAAGTACAGCGCCCTTGTATAGACCCTCTATATACTCCTTCTACCTTTCTGCTTTCCCTTCTTTGCCTAGAACTGGGTTTCCATCTGAGCTCTTGATATTCGTGCAAGTGCTTCTCTTTTCTCCAAATGTCTCTTTAATTTTCTTGAAGGACATCGATTATTTTCATGTCGGCATTTGCCTGCGGCCCATCTCTGTAGAAACGCAAATTAAGTATTGCCAATTTAACATATTGTAATAAACTCAATTAACCCATTAAGTTCCAAATTATTTTTTTTAAATTGATTTTTTAATTCCTTAATTATAATTTACAAAGTGTATGAACCACAATAAGTACAAAAATAGTCAGAGAGTATTTATACATGCTGATATAATGACCGTCCTCAAAATAGGACACTGGGATCTAACAGTATCGTATAGCATGCTAAACTGTATTCAAGTCTTAACTATCTATTTCTTGTGAATTAATAATTTACTGTATATTTATAAATAAATATGTGCTACCAATAGTAGGCCATCCATTGCAGTATCTTCTGGATCCTTTCCACAGTAAAAATCAAATTTGAAACACTTGCTCCACAAAGAGACCACAACTTTTAGCTAAATCTAATAAGCTTGTCTCGGATAAACTGTTTCAGCCCACTTTGTCCATAGTATTTGACTATCATTTCATCAATTGAAAAAATTTTCCTCAAATATTCCAAATTTTTGAAAAGATTCATTTATCATTTTCAGGAGACATCTAGTTTTGAATCTGTGATCGTGTGTGTTTTCATTGGCTATGTCATTATCTTGAAAATGAAGCAATGTTTTCAACTTTTGATATTTATTCTTTGACGTAGCTGTCTTTATAATTGGTATGCCAACTCCTTCATCCTCAGACAGGTATAGCTTCTCAGCAGAGAGCTTATGGTAGCCAGCAAAAAGAAGAAATCTGACAAAGACTTTCACTTCTTCAATTGTGAGGATAAAATCCTGCATATTCTTCATATTTACTGCATAGCTCACTGTTTCCTTCACTATGAACTCGTATATGTTTTTGTTCATCAGTTCGACAAACATCTCCTTGGGAGTCGCGGGAGAAAGTTGTTCCTTCAATTTCTCTCTCTTTATGGTGATGTCATGCTCACTCGTTTGAGACAGCTTTGTATAAACTGGAGGTGTCTTTTTCCAATTGCTTTTCTCATCAGTAAGACGTCTCTTCTTCGATTTACTTCTGGAAACTTGGGATTTACTTGGCAGTGAAGTTTTACATACAGTTTCTTCGTTATTCTCTGATGATGCAATATTCGAACGTGCAGCAGTACAAGTAACTGAAATGATAACAAGAAGTCGCAGTGTCCTATTTTGAATACACCAAACTTTGTAACAATGGAAAACAATGAATATAACTCCAATTGAGCTAACAATGCAAGTAGTTTAAAAGACACATTGCTGACTATAAATAATCACAAAAAGATCTTTGGCACATATTTAAAATATTACTAAATTGTCGATAAAGTAAATACCTGTAATAACGAAAAGTGTGCCTTAGTATTCAATAATCAATTAATGGTGGGATTTATTGTTTTTAATTTCCTGTAAGCATGTATTTGTTATAAAAAAGCACCAACAAATGACGTAGAACAGTAATAGTTGCAAATTAATAATTTATTGTGTATTTATAAATAAATATGTGCTCTGAAACTTCCTGGCAGATTAAAACTGTCTGCCCGACCGAGACTCGAACTCGGGACCTTTGCCTTTCGCGGGCAAGTGCTCTACCATCGGAGCTACCGAAGCACGACTCACGCCCGGTACTCACAGCTTTACTTCTGCCAGCATCTCGTCTCCTACCTTCCAAACTTTACAGAACCTCTCCTGCGACCCTTGCAGAACTAGCTCTCCTGAAAGAAAGGATACTGCGGAGACATGGCTTAGCCACAGCCTGGGGGATGTTTCCAGAATGAGATTCTCACTCTGCACCGGAGTGTGCGCTGATATGAAACTTCCTGGCAGATTAAAACTGTGTGCCCGGCCGAGACTCGAACTCGGGACCGCTGCCTTTCGCGGGCAAGTGCTCTGCCAGTGTTAGGAGGGGGCGTTAGTCGTGCTTGGGTAGTTCAGTTGGTAGAGCACTTGCCCGCGAAAGGCAAAGGTCCGAGTTCGAGTCTCCGTCGGGCACACATTTTTAATCTGCCAGGAAGTTTCATATCAGCGCACACTCCTCTGCAGAGTGAGAATTTCATTCTGGAAATATGTGCTCTGTCCCCAAAATAGGACACTGGTACTTAATGGGTTAATAAGATTTGCTTGAATTGTTGTCTGGCTGTCCGAGAAAACAGCTTCGTAGGCACCCTAACTGGACGAGTGGGACAGGGAGTAGTAAGAAGGTGGGGTGGCCGGTGAGCGGTGAGAGCCGCGGTGCGTACCTGTACTCCCCGGCCAGCGGGTCGGAGTGGAAGTAGTTGTGGGAGACGCGCCACGTGGTCTGGCGCGCCCAGTCATGTACGACGAGTCCGTAGGCGCCCAGGTCTGCCGCGTAGGCGAACGTCGCCTCGCAGTCATAGCCGCCGGAGAGCGCTGGCGCCACCTCCACGGCCACGTTCGCGAACAGCGAGTCCTCCTTCACCACCTGCCGGGGCACACACAACAGCCGTCACTCGCGCCGTACCCTCTGCCACCAGACAAAGGCAGAAACGTGATTCAAAGTGGTCCACATGGCGCTAAGCACTGTGGGACTTATCATCTGACGTCATTAGTCCCAGAGATCTTACAAGGGAACCTCCACATCGCACCCCCCCCCCCCCCCCCCCACAGATTTAGTTATACGTTGGCACAGTGGATAGGCCTTGAAAAACTGAACACAGATCAATCGAGAAAACAGGATGTTGTTGTGTGGAAATATGAAAAAAATGAGCAAAATATACAACCTAAGTAGTCCATGCGGTAGATAAGCAACATCAAGGAGAGCTTGAGGTCAGAAGCGCCGTGGTCCACTTTACCACCTGAAACATTTCTTCGTAGAATATAGCTACATTAGACTGGGAATACCCGAGAAAGTTGTCATCAAAGTCAAGGAAATATACCAAAACTTAATGAACTTACAGACAAAGAACATCATAGAACAAAAATGCGTCGGTCACTCTTGGCATGATATCTGGAGGAACATATACCACCGGTATTTACCAACAAAAGTGCGGTCATTGTGGTACTATTTTGTGAATAGGAAATTTCCAACGAACTCCAGACTACATTCCATTCACCTGGCTGATTCCGCCTTTGTGTACCACTTGCAACCTGATTGATACAGATGAACATCAATTTGTCTGTGGGAATGCGAATAATATATGGTTGTCAATCAGAAAAAAATTAGCAACTATGCACAGAAAACCGCCGTGCCTTTTATACCCGGAAGAAGTATACCCCAGCTGGAAGAAAAATGTCGTCAACTGGTTGAAGGGACACGCGGTATTTTACCTGCTGTGCAGGAAAGAAAGGAGCGAAGGAGATTTTTGGACGTACATTTCCGACCAGCATCACAAGCTACTACGCATGAATAATTATTATGATACATACGCCAACTTCCTCAGAAGAACAGTCAAATGGTTCAAATGGCTCTGAGCACTATGGGACTTACCATCTATGGTCATCAGTCCCCTAGAACTAAAGAACTACTTAAACCTAACTAACCTAAGAACAGCACGCAAGACCCAGTCATCATGAGGCAGAGAAAATTCCTGACCCCGCCGGGAATCGAAGAACAGTCATGTGAACTCCATTTTCGATGATGCGATTCAGAACATGAAGAAACGAGAGACAATTTGATCTTTGAAAAACAAATACGATCAAGTGACGAACATCACTGTCTGGTTTAGACTTGGATTTTTTCTAACATGCCAAGGAACCTGTAATTAATTTTAGTTTGTTTTATTACTTTTAAATGTCAGTTGAAAATTATGTACTACTGTGGAATGTTATGACCAATAAATTGGAAAAAAGTGGTTAGCTTGAGCAGCTGCGGAACGAGAGGTCCTTGGTTCGAGTCCTCCCTCCAGTCAAAACTTTAATTTTTAATTTTCAGACGATTCTCAAAGTTCAGGCACTCACACATAATCAACTTCCCTCTCCAAAATTCCTGGACATGTTCAGATTTGCTTGGACATGTGCAGGATTTGACAGTCTACACACGGAAAAATTTGAAAACGTTAAAAAAAGATGTTTTGACACAGCACAGACCGTGCGACTGTGAAACTGTTGCATTCATTTGTTGCAGTTTATGTCACAAACTCTTATGTTTTAATCACTTTTTTGGAAGTGATTATCGCATCCACAAGAAAATCTAAATCGGGCAAGGTAGAAGAATCTTTTTACCCATTCGCCGAGTGTACAAGTTAGGTGGGTCGACAACATATTGCTGGCATGTGACACACATGCCGTCACCAGTGTCGTATGGAAAATATCAGATGTGTTTTCCTATGGAGGAATCGGTTGACCTGTGACCTTGCGGTCAAATGTCTTCGGTTCCCATTGGAGAGACACGTCCTTTCGTCTACTAATCGCACGGTTTTGCGGTGCGGTCGCAAAACACAGACACTAAACTTATTACAGTGAACAGAGACGCTCATATTATCCTTCCTCCGCATGGACTACTCAGTTTATATATTTCGCTTATTTTTTTCATAGTTCCACACAACTTCTTCCTGCTTTCTCGATTGATCTGTGTTCAATTTTTCAAGACCTATCCACTGTGCTTACTTAGAACTAAACCTGAGGGGGGTGCGATGGGGAGGTTCCCTTGTTAGAACTACTTAAACCTAACTAACCTAAGGCCGTCGGCACACGGACCGTGCATCCGAACGTTGAGCGCGCCGAGTTTCTGACGTCATAGCGTGGAATAGCACGTTCGGGAGTCTTTCCGAACGTGCAGAGCAATATCTGACATGTCAGATATTTTGAGCGTGCGTCTGAGCGTTGACCAATGAGATTGCACAACGCCACCTACGTCACACGCACGCTGTCTCCCTTCAGTACAGAGTATCTTAATTTTGACAACACTTTATCTCCTTGGTGGAAATATTGTTTTGAACTTTAACAAGTTCCTAAGAGATGGAGCATAAAGTAAAGAAGTTGATTTAAAGCCTCCAATCTAGAAGCTTAAGAGACCAGCCAATTTATATAAATGTAAATCGCACACCACGAGCACTTTGTCAGCTAAAATTGTAGGCAGCTTCCTAATTAAATTAACTGCTGCCCTCTGGTCAATATATGAAGGGCACTCAGTGGAAATGTTACCTACTGAAATTAGTTCACTCCTGTTACCATAGACAGGTTGGTCTTACCGCACAAGTAAAGCCAAGGGTGAGGGGAAATATTATCTTTATGGAGATGGTTGACTGTGAATTCATCTTGTTTCTGTGGCTAGCGTTCCCGCTCGGGAAGCAGTGCGTTATACTGCACGGCTAACCGGGCGGCTAAAAGTCTGTGTACTCAAAGTTATTTAACGCTGTGCTGTGACGATTTGGCTAACCTTAATAAAAGCATAATACAGGTTGTATCAAAGAGAATCATCTGATTTGGCAAGTCTATATTTCTGAAACTAATAAACATATAGAATGAACTTTGTTTTTTGATGAACGGGAAACTCAAAAAGTTTCTTTCCATACCTTTTGGAAACTTTTGGAAATTTGTGGTAAGGACTATGGGACCAAACTGCTGAAGTCATCGGGCCCTAGGATTACGCACTAATTAATCTAAATTAAACTGACTTACACTAAGGGCAAAACACACACACACACACACACACACACACACACACACACACACACATGCGCGAGGGTTGACTCGAACCTCCGACGGGGTGAGCCGTGCGAACTGTGGCAGGACGCCCTAGACTGCACGGCTATCCCGCGCGGCTTCATATCTTTTCATAGGTATTCAATATGCCTCCTGTAACATGCACGGCATGTGTACACGCGGCTTTCAAATTGTTCCCACACTGCAGCCGTACACCTTAAGTCAAGTAACGTAATAGTTACGATTTTAAAAAAATCGGATGGTGTTTTTTGATGCACCATTTAAAACTCGAGAGTTTTCTCTTTCCAACAGCACGTTGTTCACGCACATATCTCAAATAACATAATAGTTATGATTTTTTTAAATCGGATAATTCGTTTTGATACATCCCATATATGCCGGCCACATATTGGCCTCGATTTACTCGGCGTCTCTTTTGAAAACTTAATTTTTATATGTTAAAATGTAGATATCCAACCCTTCGTATTTTTATAACATCTTAAATGCCAGGTGATCATCTACTTTCGAATTATACCAATTTTTAATGCTTGGGTGATGCTACACGTGTAAAGTTGTGCTAAAATGTACTGTGTGTACTGGTTGACCTCCTTGTTCTGCGAATGTCACAGACTGTCAGTGTTTCACCATCCAAAACGTGACTGTTAGCAAAACAGTGATAGTGACTTTCACAAACAGGTCGACGTGCAAAGATGAGCACACCATACAAAAAGCTTCTAAACCTGTTTTACACGTTTCACTCTCGACTAATGTGGCTGTCTTTGAAACGGCGATAGTGATACTAACAGGAGCAGAAGGCCGCTAGCACGCACCAAGCACATACATTCTAACCATGCCTTACCCGAGTTGCGTCATCCGAACATTAGAAACTGACATTTCTTCCAAAAGTGAACTTGAACTGTGGGAATAACACGAAAAACTCCATGTGAGCTGTGGTGTTAGACAACGATATTGAAAATTGTTGTAGTTGTCTTCAGTCCTGAGACTGGTTTGATGCAGCTCTCCATGCTACTCTATCCTGTGCAAACATCTTCATCTCCCAGTACCTACTGCAACCTACACCCTTCTGAATCTGCTTAGTGTATTCATCTCTTGGTCTCCCTCTACGATTTTTACCCTCCACGCTGCCCTCCAATACTAAATTGGTGATCCCTTGATGCTTCAGAACATGTCCTACCAACCGATCCCTTCTTCTGGTCAAGTTGTGCCACAAACTTCTCTTCTCCCCAATCCTGTTCAATACTTCCTCATTAGTAATGCGATCTACCCATCTAATCTTCAGCATTCTTCTGTAGCACCACATTTCGAAAGCTTCTATTCTCTTCTTGTCCAAACTATTTATCGTCCATGTTTCACTTCCATACATGGCTACACTCCAAACAAATACTTTCAGAAACGACTTCCTGATACATAAATCTATACTCGATGTTAACAAATTTCTCTTCTTCAGAAATGCTTTCCTTGCCAATGCCAGTCTACATTTTATATCCTCTCTACTTCGACCATCATCAGTTATTTTGCTCCCCAAATAGCAAACCTCCTTTAAAATTGAAGTGTCTCATTTCCTAATCTAATTCCCTCAGCATCACTCGATTTAATTTGACTAGATTCCATTATCCTCATTTTGCTTTTGTTGATGTTCAACTTAATACCCTCCTTTCAAGACACTGTCCATTCCGTTCAACTGCTCTTCCAAGTCCTTTGCCGTCTCTGACAGAATTACAATGTCATCGGCGAACCTCAAAGTTTTTACTTCTTCTCCATGAATTTTAATACCTACTCAGAATTTTTCTTTTGTTTCCTTTACTGCTTGCTCAATATACAGATTGGATAACATCGGGGAGAGGCTACAACCCTGTCTTACTCCTTTCCCAACCACTGATTCCCTTTCATACCCCTCGACTCCTATGAGTGCCATCTGGTTTCTGTACAAATTGTAAATAGCCTTTCGCTCCCTGTACTTTACCCCTGCCACCTTCAGAATTTGAAAGAGAGTATTGCAGTCAACATTGTCAAAAGCTTTCTCCAAGTCTACAAATGCTAGAAACGTAGGTTTGCCTTTTCTTAATCATTCTTCTAAAATAAGTCGTAAGGTCAGTATTGCCTCAAGTGTTCCAACATTTCTACGGAATCCAAACTGATCCTCCCCGAGGTCCGCATCTACCAGTTTTTCCATTCGTCTGTAAAGAATTTGCGTTAATATTTTGCAGCTCTGACTTATTAAAAATTGATAAATTTTTCCTTGCACAATGTAAATTAGTTCCTAGTGTACAATGACTTCAGTTTACCATCTCTGGTACCAAGTTGATAAAATTAGTCAACCTGAATACTGCTATTACAGATTCTGCATCAATTTCTCCCTGTCTACATCCGATACTTTAATTCCCTAATTCTGCCCAACTGAAGGTTTAGGAATTTTATTACTTGAGACTGCTTTCATTTTCTTTGCCTGCAGTTGAAGACCTTCTTTGGCAGCCTCTCGGATCCGCACTTTCAACCTCCTTCTTTCTGTTCCAGTACTTGATTCACTGGCATAATTCCTTGGCAGTCATTTTCAATTTCCTGTGAGTCAGTGGAAGTGGTGTTTAACATTGTTTCCAAGTCTTCTTCAGGATTTACTAACGTCCCTTGGTAAAAGTTCGAAAACTATGCATAAATGAGAAATTTCGGACTTTTACCACACCGCGATGCTATATCTTCGGTTCCACCGGTTAATTCTAGGGTTTACCAATTATCTTACTTTTGCAGTAACATATGCAAAAAATAACTGAGAAATGTTCGGTAAAAGTTCACTCAGAGATAGTACAGAGGAAGAAGTCGTAGCGGGCTACATCAAAGCAGTTGGAAGACCAATGATTCTTCCCCCTCCTCCCTCCCCCCCCCCCCCAAAAAAAATAACTGCACAAATGTGTATTATGCCACAAAATGAGTAGGTATTCAAGATACAATGGACAGGATACGTATAGGACCTGTAAACTCGATTATAGCAAAAATGGTGTGACAGATATCACATCTACACTACTGACCATTAAAATTGCTACACCAAAAAGAAATGCAGGTGATAAACGGGTATTAATTGGACAAAAATATTATACTAGAACTGAAATGTGATTACATTTTCACACAATTTGGCTGCATAGATCCTGAGAAATCAGTATCCAGAACAACCACCTCTGGCAGTAATAACGGCCTTGATACGCCTGGGCATTGAGTCAAACAGAGCTTGGATGGCGTGTACACGTACAGCTGCCCATGCAGCTTCAACACAATGCCACAGTTCAAGAGTAGTGACTGGCGTATTGTGACGAGCCAGTTGCTCGGCCACGATCGACCAGACGTTTTCAGTTGGTGAGATATCTGGAGAATGTGCTGGCCAGGGCAGCAGTCGATCATTTTCTGTATCCAGAAAGGCCCGTACAGGACCTGCAACATGTGGTCGTGCATTATCCTGCTGAAATGCAGGGTTTCGCAGGGATCGAATGAAGGGTAGAGCCACGGGTCGTAACACAACTGAAATGTAACGTCCACTGTTCAAAGTTCCGTCAATGCGAACAAGAGGTGACCGAGACGTGTAACCAATGGCACCCCATACCATCACGCCGAGTATGGCGATGACGAATACATGCTTCCAATGTGTGTTCACCGCGATGTCGTCAAACACGGATGCGCCCATCATGATTCTGTAAACAGAATGTGAATTCATCCGAAAAAATGATATTTTGCCAATTGTGCACCCAGGTTCGTCTTTGAGTGCACCATCACTGCCGCTCCTGTCTGTGATGCAGCGTCACGGGTAACCTCAGCCGTGGTCTCCGAGCTGATAGTCCATGACGCTGCAAACGTAATCTAACTGTTCGTGCAGATGGTTGTTGTCTTGCAAACGTCCCCATCTGTTGACTCAGGGATCGAGACGTGGCTGCACGATCCGTTACAACCATGCGGATAAGATTCCTGTCATCTCGACTGCTAGTGATACGAGGCCGTTGGGATCCAGCACGGCGCTACGTATTACCCTCCTGAACCCACCGATTCCATATTCTGCTAACAGTCATTGGATCTCGACAAACGCGAGCAGCAATGTCGCGATACTATAAACCGCAATCGCGATAGGCTACAAACCGACCTTTATCAAAGTCGGTAACGTGATGGTACGAATTTCTCCTCCTTACACGAAGCATCACAACAAAGTTTCACCAGGCAACGCCAGTTCAAATGGTTCCAATGGCTTTGAGCACTATGGGACTTAATATCTGTGGTCATCAGTCCCCTAGAACTTAGAACTATTTAAACCTAACTACGGACATCACACACATCCATGTCCGAGGCAGGATTCGAACCTGCGACGGTAGCGTTCACGCGGTTCCAGACTGAAGCGCCTAGAACCGCACGGCCACACTGGCCGGCGCAACGCCAGCCAACTGTTGTTTGCGTATGAGAAATTGGTTGGAAATGTTCCTCATGTCAGCACGTTGCAGGTGTCGCCACCGGCGCCTTCCATGCGTGAATGCTCTGAAAAGCTAATCATTTGCGTATCACAGCGTCTTCTTCCTGTCGGTTAAATTTCGCGTCTGTAGCACACCATCTTCGTGGTGTAGTAATTTTAATGGCCAGTAGAGTATTTGGTACCAAGGTACGAACCACCTCCCCGCGAGTCTAACGCAACAACAGTTGCAGGTTTCAGTGAGTAGCTGTTTGGAATGGAGTGCTCACCTCTTTTGGGAAGGTGATCTGCCGGATGAAGGTGTCGGTGTTGAGGTCGAAGACGAGCAGCGCGGGCGGCCGCAGCACCCTGGTGGCGGCGCCGCCCAGGATGTCTGCGATGCCGGTGTCCAGCACCCACAGCCGGCCGCACTCGTCAGCGCGCACGCGGAACGGCGACACGATGACCGGCGCCTCGACGGACGCGTTGGCGCCCTCCAGCAGCGACAGGTCGTGCCACGACCACTCAGGGTACGGCCGCAGCTTCGGGTTGTCCGCCGGGTCTACAACACCACAGTCGGCGTCACCTGCCAGCTCTCCGGGCCTCACGGGTTATACGCTACCCCCTCCGTCACCACCCTTTCCACGCAACCAACATGTGACGTCACACTAGTTGCCTTGCCCGATATACCGGCCTCACGGGTTATACGCTACCCCCTCAGTCACCACCCTTTCCACGCACCCAACTTGTGACGTCACACTAGTTGCCTTGCCCGATATACCGGCCTCACGGGTTATACGCTACCCCCTCAGTCACCACCCTTTCCACGCAACCAACATGTGACGTCACACTAGTTGCCTTGCCCGATATACCGGCCTCACGGGTTATACGCTACCCCGTCAGTCACCACCCTTTCCACGCAACCAACTTGTGACGTCACACTAGTTGCCTTGCCTGATATACCGGCCTCACGGGTTATACGCTACCCCCTCCGTCACCACCCTTTCCACGCAACCAACTTGTGACGTCGCACTAGTTGCCTTGCCCGATAAAACGGCCTCACAGGTTATACGCTACCCCCTCCATCACCACCCTTTCCACACAACCAACTTGTGACGCCACACTAGTTGCCTTGCCCGATATACCGGCCTCACGGGTTATACGCTACCCCCTCAGTCACCACCCTTTCCACACAACCAACATGTGACGTCACACTACTTGCCTTGCCCGATATACCGGCCTCACGGGTTATACGCTACCCCCTCAGTCACCACCCTTTT
This sequence comes from Schistocerca gregaria, assembly GCF_023897955.1. Lineage (NCBI taxonomy): Eukaryota > Metazoa > Arthropoda > Insecta > Orthoptera > Acrididae > Schistocerca > Schistocerca gregaria. The sequence goes on from NC_064927.1 coordinate 382,733,146, forward strand.
CACACAACCAACATGTGACGTCACACTACTTGCCTTGCCCGATATACCGGCCTCACGGGTTATACGCTACCCCCTCAGTCACCACCCTTTCCACGCAACCAACATGTGACGTCACACTACTTGCCTTGCTCGATATACCGGCCTCACGGGTTATACGCTACCCCGTCAGTCACCACCCTTTCCACGCAACCAACTTGTGACGTCACACTAGTTGCCTTGCCCGATATACCGGCCTCACGGGTTATACGCTACCCCGTCAGTCACCACCCTTTCCACGCAACCAACTTGTGACGTCACACTAGTTGCCTTGCCCGATATACCGGCCTCACGGGTTATACGCTACCCCCTCAGTCACCACCCTTCCCACGCAACCAGCTTGTGGCGTCACACTAGTTGCCTTGCCCGATATACATCCCTTGGCTATGTTAAAAGGTAAGTGGGGAATCACTATGTCAGTGAAAAGATAACTACTAAAGCTCTTAACTTTGTCATAAACTGTTTGTTCTTGATGTGGTCTTCTGACCAGCGACTGGTTTGATGCAGCTCTCCAAGCTACTCTGTCCTGTGCAACTTACTTCATCTCCCAGTACCTACTGCAACCTACATCCTTCTGAATCTGCTTAGTGTATTGATCTCTTGGTCTCCCTCTACGATTTTTCTCTCCACGCCGCCCTCCAATACTAAACTGGTGATCCCTTGATGCCTCAGAACATGTCCTACCAACTGGTCACTTCTTCTAGTCAAGTTGTGCCACAAATTTCTCTCCTCCCCAATTCTATTCAGTACCTCCCCATTACTTACGTGATCTACCCATCTAATCTTCAGCATTCTTCTGTAGCACCACATTTCGAAAGCTTCTATTCTCTTCTTGTCCAAACTATTTATCGTCCATGTTTCACTTCCATACATGGCTACACTCCATACAAATACTTTCAGAAACGACTTACTGACACTTAAACCTATACTCGATGTTAACAAATTTCTCTTCTTCAGAAACGCTTTCCTTGCCATTGCCATTCTTCATTTTATATCCTCTCTACTTCGACCATCATCAGTTATTTTTCTCTCCAAATAACAAAACTCATCTACTACTGTAAGTGTCTCATTTCTTAATCTAATTTCCTCAGTATCACCCGATTTAATTCGACTACATTCCAATGTCCTCGTTTTGCTTTTGTTGAGGTTCATCTTATATCCTCCTTTCAAGACACTGCCCATTCCGTTCCACTGCTCTTCAAGGTACTTTGTTGTCTCTGATAGAACTACGATGTCATCGGCAAACCTCAAAGTTTTTATTTCTTCTCCATGGATTTTTATTTCTACTCCGAATTTTCCTTTTGTTTCCTTCACTGCTTGCTCAATATACAGATTGAATAACATCGGGGAGAGGCTACAACCCTGTCTCACTCCCTTCCCGACCACTGCTTCCCTTTCATCGACTCTTATAACTGCCATCTGGTTTCTGTACAAACTGTAAAATGCCTTTCGCTCCCTGTATTTGACCCCTGCCAACTTCAGAATTTGAAACAGAGTATTCCAGTCAACACTGTCAAAAGCTTTTTATAAGTCTCAAAATGCTAGAAACGTAGGTTTACCTTTCCTTAATCTATTTTCTAAGATAAATCGTAGGGCCAGTATTGCCTCACGTGTTCCAACATTTCTATGGAATCCAAACTGATCTTCCTGGAGGTCGGCTTCTACCAGTTTTTCCTTTCGCCTGTAAAGAATTCGTGTTAATATTTTTCAGTCGTGACTTATTAAACTGATTGATCGGTATTTTTCACACCTGTCAACGCCTGCTTTCTTTGGGATTGGCATTATTATATTCTTATTGAAGTCTGACGGTATTTCGCCTGTCTGATACACCTTTTTCAGCAGATGGTAGAATTTTTTCACGGCTGGCTCTGAGAAGGCTATCAATATTTCTAATGGAATGTTGTCTACTCCCGGGGCCTTGTTTCGACTTAGGTCTTTTAGTGCTCTGTCAAACTCTTCACGCAGTATCATATCTTCCATTTCATCTTCGTCTGCGTCCTCTTCCGTTGCCATAATATTGTCCTCAAGTACCTCACCCCTGTATAGACCCTCTATATACTCCTTCCACATTTCTGCTTCCCTCCTCAGCTTAGAAATAGGTTTCCATCTGAGCTCTTGATATTCATACAAGTGGTTCTATTTTCCCCAAAGGTCTCTATAATTTTCCTGTAGGCAGTATCTATCTTACCCCTAGTGGTATATGCCTCTACATTCTTCCATTTGTCCTCTAGCCATCTCTGTTTAGCCATTTTGCACTTCATGTCGATTTCATTTTTGAAACGATTGTATTCCTTTTTGTCTGTTTCATTTACTGAGCTTTTATATTTTCTCGTTTCATCAATTAAATTCAATATTTGTTCTGTTACCCAAGGACTTCTACTAGCCCTCGTCTTTTTACCTACTTAATCCTCTTCTGCCTTCACTATTTCATCTATCAAAGCTATCTATTCTTGTTCTATTGTATTGCTTTCCCTTCTTCTTGTCAATCATTCGCTAATGCTTGCTCTGAAACTCTTTACAACCTAAGTTGCAGTTTCTTAAGCTTTAATCTGCAGTTAATAACCACTAAATTGTGCCCAGAGTCCACATCTGCCCCTCGAAATGTTCTACAATTTAAAACCTTGTTCTGAAATCTCTGTCTTAACCATCACATAATCAGTCTGAGACCTCCCGGAGTCTCCATACCTATTCCGCGTATCGAACCTTCTTTCATGAGTCTCAAACCAAGTGTCAGCTATGATTTAATTACGCTCCGTACAAAATTCTACGAGGTGGCTTCCTCTTTCATTCCTTTCCCGTGGTCCATTTCCACCTAATATTTTTCCTTCTCTTCCTTTTCCTACTATTAAATTGCAGTATCTTATTATTAACTTTTCATCTCCATTAACTATCTGAATAATTTGTTTTATCTCATCATACATTTCTTCAATCTCTTCATCATTTGCAGAGCTAGTTGTCATGTAAACTTGTGCTACTGTTGTGGGTGTGGGCTTCGTGTCTACATTAGTTACAGTAATGCGTTCACTATGCTGCTCATAGCACCTTATCCACATTCCCACTTTTTATTCATTATTAAACCTACTCTGTATTACCCCATTTGATTTTGTATTTATAACCCTTATTCACCTGACCAAAAGTCAGGTTCCTTCTGCACCGAACTTTATTAATTTCTGGAATATCTAACTTTAACCTATCCATTTCCATTTTTAAATTTTCTAACCTACCGTCCGATTACGGGATCTGACATTGCACGCTCCGATATGTAGAACGCCAGTTTTCTTTCTCCTGATAATGACATCCTCCTGAGTAGTCCCTGCCCGGAGATCCGAATGGGAAACTATTTTACCTCCGGAATATTTTACCCCAGAGGACGCCATCATTATTTAACCATAGAGTACAGCTGCATGCCCTCGGGAAAAATTACGGCCGTAGTTTCCCCTTGCTTTGAGCTGTTCGCAGTTCCTGCACAGCAAGGCCGTTTTGGTTATTGTTAAAAGGCCAGATCAGTCAATCATCCAGATTGTTGCCCCTGCAACTACTGAAAAGGCTGCTGCCCCTCTTCAGGAACCACACGTTTGTCTGGCCTCTCAACAGATACCCCTCAGTTGAGGTTGAACCTACGGTACGGTTATCTGTATCGCTGAGGCACGCAAGCCTTCCTACCAGTGGCTAGGCCCATGGTTCATGGGGGTGAGGGGTGTGTGTGGAGGGAGGGGGGATGTCATACACTATATGATCAAAAGTATCCGGACACCTGGCTGAAAATGACAAGTTTGTGGCGCCCCCCATCGGTAATGCTGGAATTGAATATGGTGTTGGCTTGATGACAGCTTCCACTCTCACAGGCGTACGTTCAGTCAGGTGGTGGAAGGTTTCTTGTTGAATGGGAGCCCATCCTTTAGGGAGTTCTGTGCTGAGGAGAGGTATCGATGTTGGTCGGTGAGGACTGGTAGGAAGTTGGCGTTACAAAATATCCCCAAGTTGTTTTATTGGATTCAGGTCAGGACTGTGTGCAGACCAGTCCATTACATGGATGTTATTGTCGTGTAACCACTCCGACACAGGCCGTGCATTATGAACTGCTGCTCGATCGTGTTGATAGATGCAGTCGTCATCCCTGAATTGCTCTTCAACAGTGGGAAGCAAGAAGGTGCTTCAAACGTCAATGTAGGCCTGTGCTGTGATAGTGCCACGCAAAACCACAAGGGGTGCAAGCCACCTCCATGAAAAACACGACCACACCATAACACCACCGTTTCCGAATTTTACTATTGGCACTACACACGCTGGCAGATGTTCACCGGGCATTGGCCATACCCACACCCTACCATCTGATCGCCACATTGTGCACCGTGATTCGTCACTCCACACAACGTTTTTCCACTGTTCAATGTTTACGCTCCTTACACCAAGCGAGGCGTCGCTTGGCATTTACCGGCGTGATGTGTGGCCTGTGAGCAGCCGTTCGACGATGAAATCCAATTTTTCTCGCCTCAAACCTAACTGTCATAGTACTTGCAGTGGGTCCTGATGCAGTTTAGAGTTCATGTATGATGGTCTGGATAGACGTCTGCGTATAACACATTACGACCCTCTTCAACAGTCCGCGGTTTCTGTCAGTCAACAAATGAGGTCGGCCTGTACGCTTCTGTGTTGCACGAGTATGTTCACGTTTACACTCTACTATCACGTCGGAAACAATGGACCTAGGGATGTTCAGGAGAGTGGAAATCTCGCGTACAGACGTATAACACAAGTGACACCGAATCATCTGATCACGTTCGAAGTACGTGAGTTCTGCGGAGCGCCCCATTCTGCTCTCTCACGATGCCTAATGACTAATGAGGTCGCTGATATGGAGTACCTAGCCGTAGGTGGCAGCACAATGCACCTAATATGAAAAACGTTTGTTTTGGGGGGTGTCCGGATACTTTTGATCACGTAGTGTATGTTATCTTGAGCGTGTGCATATTTGAACACGCAGATATGTAGTATTAAACTGGCCTGAAATATTAGATTAATGCATACGTTCGTAGTGTTTCTGTTTGGCATGTTGGTATTCCGGTTACTATATGTTATTTAGCAATTGTTATTTTTTATTTGTAGTTCACTGTTGCACTTTGAGTTTACATATTGGCATTTTGTCATTTGGAGATAGTGAGTGGAGCTACAGACGCTATAAAGTGAAGTGCCGATTGGAGAAATCGGAACTTTTCCGACATATTCTTCTTTTTGAGTTCAGTAGAGGGATGACAGCAATCGAGGCAGCCAGAAATATTTTCTCTATGTATGTGAATGGTGCCACTGGACAGAGCACGGCAATAAAGGTTGTCTCGTTAAAAGGAGGATCGTTTTGATGTTGGCGACTCTCCACAGTCAGGAAGAACTTTGGGGTTTGGTGAATATCGTTTAAAAGCATTAACCCACAATGATCAAAGTCATTGTACTCGAGAACTAGCATGTGTGATGTAAACGTAAATGCCGTGTACTAGAGAACTAGCATGTGTGATGTAAACGTAAATGCCGTGTACTAGGTCCTCCCGTCGGGTAGCCCGTTCGCCGGGTGCAAGTCTTACGATTTGACGCCACTTTGGCGACTTGCGCGTCGGTGGGGATGAAATGATGATGATTAGGACAAGACAACACCCAGTCCCTGAGCGGAGAAAATCTCCGACTCATGCACCATCCCAATAGTAACTAGCTCCCCTCAGGACACGCTCGCTGAAACTGTAAGACTCGTAATATCACGTGCTGTTACGTACGCGACAGGGCACCGTAAAGCTTGTTGATCCCGCTCTCTCTCTACAAAAACTGGCAGCAAATGTTAGACTCATTCTGACGGGTTATAACCTGTTCCGCTCTGACCAATCTGCTGGATAGGACTTTTCACATTCGCACAGTGATGGTGGCGTTGCCATAGAATGTGCGAGAAAAAACTGGCCTAGAACTGTTTATACACTACTGGCCATTACAATTGCTACACCACAAAGATGACGTGCTACAGACGCGAAATTTAACCGACAGGAATAAGATGCTGTGATATGCAAATGATTAGCTTTTCAGAGCATTCACACAAGGTTGGCGCTGGTGGCGACACGAACGTGCTGACATGAGGAAAGTTTACAACCGATTTCTCGTACACAAACTGCAGTTGACCGGCATTGCCTGGTGAAACGTTGTTGTGGTGCCTCGTGTAAAGAGGAGAAAACGTACCACCACGTTTCCGATTTTGATAAAGGTCGGATTGTAGCTTATCGCGATTGTGGCTCATCGTATCGCGACATTGCAGCTCGCATTGGTCGCGATCCAATAACTGTTAGCAGAATATGGAATCGGTGGGTTCAGGAGAGTAATACGGAACGCCGTGCTGTATGCCAACGGTCTCGTATCACTAGCAGTCGAGATGACAGGCATCTTGTCCGCATGGCTGTAACGAATCGTGCAGTTACGTCTCCATCCCTGAGTCAACAGATGGGGACGTTTGCAAGAAAACAACCATCTGCACTAACAGTATGACAACGTTTGCAGCAGCATGGACTATCAGCTCAGAGACCATGGCTGCGGATACCCTTGACGCTGCATCACAGACAGGACCGCCTGCGATGGTGTACTAAACGACGAACCTGGGTGCACGAATGGCAAAACGTCATTTTTTCGGGTGAATCCAGGTTCTGTTTACAGTATCATGATGGTTGCATTCGTGTTTGGCGACATCGCGGTGAACGCACGTTGGAAGCGTGTATTCGTCATCGCCATACTGGCTTATCACTCGGCGTGATAGTATGGGGTGGCATTGGTTACACGTCACGGTCACCTCTTGTTCGCATCGACGGTACTTTGAATAGTGGACGCTACATTTCAGGAGTGTTACGACCCGTGGCTGTACCCTACAGCGAAACCCTACATTTCAGCAGCATAATGCACGACCGCATGTTGCAGGTGCTGTACGGGCCTTTCTGGATACAGAAAATGTTCGTCTGTTGCCCTGGCCAGCACATTCTCCAGATCTCTCACCAATTGAAGACGTCTGGTCAATGGCGGCCGAGCAACTGGGTCGTCACAATACGCCAGTCACTACTCTTGATGAACTGTGGTATCGTGTTGAAGCTGCATGGGCAGCTGTACCTGTACACGCCATCCAAGCTCTGTTTGACTCAATGCCCAGGCGTATCAAGGCCGTTATTATGGCCAGAGGTGGTTGTTCTGGGTGCCGATTTCTCAGGATCTATGCACCCAAATTGCGTGAAAATGTAATCACATGTCAGTTCTAGTATAATATATTTGTCCAATGAATACCCGTTTATCATCTGCATTTCTTCTTGGTGTATCAATTTTAATGGCCAGTAGTGTATGACCGACGCGGAATGGACACTTGTTAAAGAACAGGAGAACTGTCTATCACAGAAAAACATAAAATGCTGGAAAGTGTGATTTCCGTGCCCCAATTGGCCGCTGTCACGTGTCTGTGCACGTGCTCTGTCCTGAGTACTTCGCTGTGTTGTCACGTTTCAGCGACTGAGAGGAGCAGACGTGTTTAGTGTCCAGTTAAATACAAAACAGAATGGTGCTCACCACAGAACAGGGATTTTTTATCGTCGAATGTTATGCGAAGCCTAATTCGTGGAAAACTAGTGCGGAATTCTTTGCGCAAGAGTTTAAGGCTGAAGTGTTTTCTCTGCACCTAGATCAAAGGGTCCAATGCAAACCAATGACAAAAAGGCACTAAAAGGCCTCCGCACCGAATAAGAACCGTTGTGTTAATAACAAAGGTCAATCCGCATTTCTCTCGTAGTAGTTCTCTTCCTGTCCAATTCTGTATCGCCCACCCATTATTAAATCATTTTTGTAAAGACACTTTATGGTCATACTCTTCAATCTTCGATAAACGGGATGCTTCACATTCCTTGTTGCAGTCTTCTAGGAGCTTTAAAGGGAATTTAGCGGATAAATTTATGGTAAGGAAATAATATTCGGAAATGTATGGTTCAAATGGGTCTGAGCACTATTGGACTTAACATCTGAGGTCATCAGTCCCCTAAGCTTAGAACTACTTAAACCTAACCAACCTAAGGACATCCCACACATCCATGTCCGAGGCACGATTCGAACCTGCGACCGTAGCAGCAGCGCGGTTCCGGACTGAAGCGCCTAGAACCGCTCTTCAACAGCGGCCGACTCAGAAATGCACTATGTTGGTATAAAATACGTTTGGAGATCCGGTCGCTTTCAAGATTCCTGCTTCACGATGCTCAGAGAGAATGATAATAAACACTGTCGTCGGTTTCTGTTTTAATGATGACATCAGGCATCATTTTCGAACGAATACAGCAATGGCTGTGAGAAACTGGTTCGTTCGCAACTAGGAGGGTTGGGTGGTGCTCCAGGAACGCGCCAAAGCCTCGATTTCGAAGAGGACCCGACGACGAGTACTTGAAACACTGCCCTTACGACGCGCTCCTGCAGAGCGTGCTGTCAAGCGGGCGATTTGAAACTGAGCCGATCCCCAAACTTATTTTTCATCCAACCGGTACATTTACAGACATGGATTTCTCATCAAAACATTCCCTACTAAGGCTCCTCTGGAGCACCTAGCAACCTGTAATAAGAATTGTGAAGCACCATGTACATATAGCAGATTCCGCTTTCAGGTCCTGAGAACGATGCAGCCTCTGCTAGCAGCCTTATTATTTGCCAAAGGCGACATTAGGATGCTGTTTGGAGGGGCGTGAGACCGTCCCGGGCTTTCCAATCAGCTCCTAAACTGGACTCACGAAGTTGAGTGAACCCTTCCAGCAAAAATAATCTCTCACGCAGTACCGATCGGAAGATATTGCTAACAAAAACCTAAGATATTTAGACCGAAAATTATATGTTGTTTCTAGAGACGTTACCAGGCCCACTTCGAGAACATTCTTCCACAGAACTACGATATCATTTGCCCCCTTCCCCGCCCCCTCCCTCTTCCTCACTGAGATAGTTCTCCTTAATTTGACTCTTGGTAGGACCATTTACGACAAATGTTTAAATCAACTACACAAATCGTGAAATGATAAACATAGTACGGAAGGAAATCCGCACATTTCATGAGGCAACAGACATTTTCACACTGCGTTTACGGATACAGAGGAAGGCGCCGGCTTGTGATGCATTGCAATGCGTTTTACGAAGGCTGTATAGGGTTGAGTGCTGGATACTCATGTACGACATAATCGACACACTACTATATTTTTGATTAAAAAATCATATTTTTTACTTCTATCATTACAAATTCGTTTCCTGACTTTAATGATAAAGAATTACACTAATAAAATTGAATTTTTCATGTAAAACGTTTCATTTTTTAGCAACGAGAATCTAAGTTTGGCAAGCAAATAAAATAAATATCAGCAATAATGGTTCAACTCTTGCAGAGACAACTGTAGCTTTGGCAAGCAAATAAAATAAATATCAGCAATAATGGTTCAACTCTTGCAGAGACAACTGTAGCTTTAGATACATCTCACCCGGGCTCAAAGTATTTCTTTTTGGACAAACAGCATCTTTAAATGATTTTTCACCACTTGTAGGTAACATGAAAAATCTTACATAGTCTTAGCTTGATTTTAGGGTTCCGCGCCTCAATCTATAAAAACGGAACCCTTATAGGATCGTCAGTCCGGCCGGCCGGCCGGCTATCTGTCTGTTTGTCCGACTGTTAAGAACCCTTACTTTTTCAGTGGCGGGTAGACGCATGAAGCAGAAATCTATGTCAAGTGCTGAAGTCTTCTATGGTCCCTTAGCGACGTAAGACTGCTGAAGCTTCTAAGTTTATGTAGTCAAAAGATAGGGCCACTTATGTCACATATTCTGATATTCGAAAGCTCGTGGAGCAAAACCTATAGGGTCAATTGAGTAATGAACTGGGGACCTAGAAACGACGTGGAGCCTTCGTCCCACCGTAGCTAAAAAATGGTTCAAATGGCTCTGAGCACTATGGGACTTAACTTATGAGTTCATCAGTCCCCTAGAACTTAGAACTACTTAAACCTAACTAACCTACGGACATCACACACGTCCATGCTCGAGACAGGATTCGAACCTGCGACCGTAGCGGCCGCGCGGTTCCGGACTGAAGCGCCTAGAATCGCTCGGTCACGCCGGCCGGCGAGATCTTTCACTGTTATGGGGAAAGAGAAGCTGGTTTGCATTTTTGTGGCGACGAAGTCGCTGAAGTCATTTCTTCAGTATCGTGATGTAAGCACAATACACTTCAGAACTGATCGTTGCACTTTGAGAAAGGACTTCGAACAGAGCAACATCTTCGGAGTTCCAGAAGGCCAGAAGATGGCCGCCACGACTTTACTGGGCTAGGGTAAACTTTTACGGGGGAAAGGTGTGGCGCCATTGCACGGACTGCCGTTTTGTTTCCTGTTCGAAGGGATGAACCCAGTATTCATCGCTTGTGACGGTGTTCCGCAAGAACATCAGGCTCGTAACGCGCAAGTGATTCCTCACAGATGATCCTCCGCTGCCCTTTATGGTCTTCTCTTAAGCGTCGAGGAACCCAAAGTTCACACACCTTTGAGTACCCCAACTGGTCGACGAGTATGTCAGCGCTACCAACAGAGACCTCTAGCTGTGCAACGAGGTGTTTGTGATCCATCAATCACCTCAAATGAGAGAGTGCCCGCACTTTTCGACATTGCACCAGTCACAGCTGTGTACTGTCAGCCGTCACGTGGCAGATCGGAGAGGTTTGCAGAATCTTTTTGATACGTTTCGCCCAACAGCTCACCGTGATTTTGTTCACTGCCAGATCTCCGTACACGTTCTGCAAGCGCCTGTGAGTGTCTATGACGCTGTGGTTTTCCGCTAAAAGAAACACATTGACAGCTCTCTGCCTGGAACGCACTTCTATGCAGACACCAATTTAAAGGCTACGTGCAGCGCCGCCATCTATGGGAACTTCGCAAATTTTAGGGGCTGTAAAGGGAATATTTCACAACGTCCCACAACAAATGCTGCATTTTTTGAACAGAAACTGTCCGAGAAAAAAACGTGTTGCATTACTTACTGAGCGTCCCTCCTATTTTAACAGATACATTGTTTGACAGGAAGTTCTATTTGCGGTTTGTCGCTTGGTAGTGAAATTTCAAATAACTTTTATATAAACGGAGACGTTGTTGTTGTGGTTGTGGTCTTCAGTCCTGAGACTGGTTTGATGCAGCTCTCCATGCTACTCTATCCTGTGCAAGCTTGTTCATCTCCCAGTACCTACTGCAACCTACATCCTTCTAAATCTGCTTGGTGTATTCATCTCTTGGTCTCCCTCTACGATTTTTACCCTTCACGCTGCCCTCCAGTACTAAATCGGCGATCCCTTGATGCCTCAGAACATGTCCTACCAACCGATCCCTTCTTCTAGTCAAGTTTGCCAAAAACTCCTCTTCTATCCAATTCTATTCAATACCTCATCATTAGTTATGTGATATATCCATTTAATCTTCAGCATTCTTCTGTAGCACCACATTTCGAAAGCTTCTACTCTCTTCTTGTCTAAACTATTTATCGTCCATTTTTCACTTTCATACATGGCTACACTCCATACAAATACTTCCAGAAACGACATCCTGACACTTAAATCTATTCTCGATGTTAACAATTTCTCTTCAGAAACGCTCTCCTTGCCATTGTCAGTCTACATTTTATATCCTCTCTACTTCGACCATCATCAGTTATTTTGCTCCCGAAACAGCAAAACTGCTTTACTTCTTTAAGTGTCTCATTTCCTAATCTAATTCCCTCAGCATCACGGAGACGTTAAAAAATCGAAGTAGGCAGAGTTTGGTCTGATAATATCTGCAGGAGATACTTCTACATTAATCGTACTTTTGTAGAGCAAACAAATTCCTTTCAGGTTTTTTTCATATTTACTTTTTTGTTTGACAACAGATTTGGTAAAATCAGTTTTGGAGAGACTCACAGAACACGTTCTGCAGGTTTTGCGTAGTATTTAGGATCCTCGAATGGAACTTTGTGAGTATTATTATATTGCTGCGGGAGCGGGACAGGTAGGATTTTCTGTTGTACTGACTCCGAGAAAAGCTATTTCAGTTGATCATATTGGAATGTTTAATTTAAATTCTCTAATGTGTTTCATCCAACAGAGGGCAACAATTGTCAGTAATTTTTACACGGACATTATTATGAACAAATACGGAATATTCTACAGTATATACATAATAATCAAAACAGAAATTTAGTCCCATTTTTTCTAGTTAAACATTACCAAACCGCACTATCATGAAGATTAGACATAGCTGTTCCCGATGTCTGCACTCGTAATCCTACTTATGCCGTGCAATCAGAGGCTCTTCTTCACAACATCATAGCAGCCAGTTCAGCTGTCTATAGTCCTTGAGCCCATTCGCGCAAACATCTCAGTTAGTACGGTCAGACTCAGCGCAAAATCGCACACTTGTGCTAACACAAGTGAACCGAGCTCGTTAGGGAGGCCTGCTTGTGTCGTGTGTAGGACTCCTAAGTGACGTTTCCCAGATGTTGCGCCATTTGTACACGTGCGTCTATAGCCGCCAAGACATCGTGAATGCATAGCGCCACTGGTCTTTCTGCGCTGAATACATCGGTTCTCGTCAGATCACCGAAGTTAAGCAATATGAGGCGTGATCAGTACTTGGATGGATAACTCCTAGTTGCGCCACGTGCCATGGCACCTTTCCATTTGCCTTGACCGCAAACGGGAGAGGGGTGGTGGCATATAGTTCCTCATCAATGGTCTTTGAGCCAGTGCCTTTATCTTGCATTATTTCGCAGGGTCGGCACGGTTAAGGTCGGATTTGGCATGGTTAATTTTAAGGTGTGGCCAGATGCCCTTCCTGTCGCCACCCCAACCCCCCGGGACGGAATTAGTGTACCCCATCTGTCTGCGTCTCGTGCAAACACGAACAGCTGCTAGCATGAGTTTCTTAGAAGTAGATACCTTAGGGGTTGCGAAGCAACTCAAATCGCTTGGTACGGGAAAGTCTTCAGGTCCAAATTGTATACCGATTAGGTTCCTTTCAGATTACGCTGATACAATAGCTCCCTACTTAGCAATCATATACAGCGGATCGCTCACCGATAGATCTGTACCTACAGATCGGAAAATTGCGCAGGTCGCACCAGTGTTTAAGAAGGGTAATAGGAGTAATCAATCCAACTTCAGACCTAAATCATTGACGTCGGTTTGTAGTAGGGTTTTGGAGCATATACTGTATTCAAACATTATGAATCACCTCGAAGGGAACGATCTATTGATACGTAATCAGCATGGTTTCAGAAAACATCGTTCTTGTGCAACTAAGTAATGGCCGCTATCGACAGGGGATCTCAAGTTGATTCCGTATTTCTAGATTTCCGGATAGCGTTTGACACCGTTCCTCACAAGCGACTTCTTATGAAGCTGGAGGCCTACGGGGTATCGTCTCAGTTGTGCGACTGGATCCGTGGTTTGAGACGGCAGATCATCGAGTAAAACTGAAGTGTTATCAAGTGTTCCCAAGGAAAGCGTCCTGGGACCTCTGCTGTTCCTGATTTATATAAATGACCTGGGTGCTAATCTGAGCAGTTCTCTTAGGTTGTTCGCAGATGATGCTGTAATTTACCGTCTAGTAAGGTCATCCGAAGACTAGTATCAGTTGCAAAGCAATTTAGAAAAGATTGCTGTATGGTGTGGCAGGTGGCAGTTGGCGCTAAATAACGAAAAGTGTGAGGTGATGCATATGAGTTCCAAAAGAAATCCGTCGGAGTTCGATTACTCGATGAATAGTACAATTCTCAAGGTTGTCAATTCAACTAAGTACCTGGGTGTTAAAATTACGAACAACTTCAGTTGGAAAGACCACATAGATAATATTGTGGGGAAGGCGAGCCAAAGGTTGCGTTTTATTGGCAGGACACTTAGAAGATGCAACAAGTCCACTAAAGAGACACACTACACTCGTTCGTCCTCTGTTAGAATATCGCTGCGCGGTGTGGGATCCTTACCAGGTGGGATTGACGGGGGACATCGAAAGGATGCAAAAAAGGGCAGCTCGTTTTGTATTATCACGTAATAGGGGAGAGAGTGTGGCAGATATGATACGCGAGTTGAGATGGAAGTCATTAAAGCAAAGGCGTTTTTCGTCGAGGCGAGATGTATTTGCGAAATTTCAGTCACCAACTTTCTCTTCCGAATGCGAAAATATTTTGTTGAGCCCAACATACATAGGTTGGAATGGTCATCAAAATAAAATAAGAGAAATCAAAGCTCGAACAGAAAGGTTTAGGTGTTCGTTTTCCCGCGCGCTGTTTGGGAGAGGAATGGTAGAGAATAGTATGACTGTGGTTCGATGAACCCTCTGCCAAGCACTTAAATGTGAATTGCAGAGTAATCATGTAGATGTAGATGTAAACCATGAAATAGTGCGAACGTTTTGAAATGTCTGCAAGTCGAGTAACTAAAGCGGGACGTGGGGACCAGCCCAGTATTCAACTAGTGGGATGTGGAAAACCGTCTAAAAACCACTTCCAGGCTGGGCAGCACACCGGCCCTCGTCGTTAAACCGCCGGGCGGATTCGATCCGGGGCCGGCGCGTTTACCCGAGTCCAGGAAGCAGCGCATTAGCGCCCTCAGGTCTTTGAGCCAGTGTAATGGATTAAATCCCGAAACTCTCTGCGGTGCCTGATGAAGCGAGGGTACGTGATGCTGTTGATGGTGCTCCGTCGACTAGATGCGGATTTAAACTCGGCGACCCCTTGATGCTCATCAGGAGGAGGAGCAGACTACGTGACGGCACTGGGTTTCACCCTCCCCCTTCTCTCATCACTATTATCGAACACAAACACAACAAGACACTACACATACCTATTACAGTTGTCACCACTCATTAGACACACTTAAACGTACAACTCTGAAGTAAAGGTGCCATAGTGTGCGAAGGACAGGAAAACCTTTCTAATCAGGCGACTGATCCTGTCCTTCCGTGTCTCCCAGCCAACAATGCCACAAGGCTTTACTGTTTTTAGTGTATAACCCAAATGTGACTTTATGCCCTTTTCCACATGGCCCCTAATATCTCTCACCTTATTTTGTCGCTCTTATTTCCAATATTGTGTCGGATCTCCTTTTTCCCAGCTTAGCGCAGCGTCTCAATGTGGCATGCTCTCAACGAAATGGTTCAAATGGCTCTGAGCACTATGGGACTTAACATCTGAGGTCATCAGTCCCCTAGACTTAGAACTACTGAAACCTAACTAACCTAAGGACATCATACACATCCATGCCCGAGGCAGGATTCGAACCTGCGACCGTAGCGCGGTTCCATGCTCTGAACAAGTGGTTGGAAGCCTCTTGCAGAAGTATTAAGCCATGCTGCCTCTTTAGCTGTCCACGAACGGACCTCTCGATCATGTCCCATAAATGTTCTTTGGGATTCACATCGCGCCATCTGGGTGGCCAAATCATTCGATCGAATTGTCCAGAAAGTTCTTCAAACCGGTGACAAGGCAACTTTGTCATTCATAAAAATTCCATCATTGTTTGCCAACACGAAGTCGAAAGAATGGATGAAAATGAAGAAGTCGAACGTGACCATTTCCAGTCAATGATCAGTTCAGTTTGACCAGAGGACCCATTCCATTCCGTGTAAACACAGCCCACACCGTTATGAAGCCACCGAGAGCTTGCACACTGGCTTGTTGGCAACTTGGGTCCATGACTTCTTTGGGACTACGCCACAATCGAACCCTACCATCAGCTCTTACCAACCGAAATCGGAACTCATCTGACCAGGCCACGAACTTCCAGTAGTTTAGGGTCCAACCGACATGATCACGAGCCAAGGAGAGGCGCTGCAGGCGATGTCGTGTTGGTAAAAAAAGGCAATCACGCCGATCGTCTGCTGCCATATCCCATCAGATTTGGCCGCACTATCCTAATGGATACGTTACTTTGATTTCTGCGGTTATTTCACTTAGTGTTGCTTGTCTGTTAGCACTGACAACTATACGCTAACTCCGCTGATCTCCGTGGTTAAGTGAGATCCGCCGGCCACTGCGTTGTCCCTGGTGAGAAGTAATACCTGAAATTTGGTACTCTCGGCACACACTTGACACTATGGATCAAGAAATACTGAATTCTCTAACGATTTCCGAAATGGTATGCGTCTTGCTCCAAGTACTGTTTCTCGTTCAAAGTCTGTTAATTCCTGTCGTGCGGCCATAATCACATCACACGAATCACCTGAGTGCGAATGACATCTGCGTCAATGAATTCCCCTTTTACACATTGTGTACACGATACTAGCCCCATCTGTACATGTACAAATATACGTACATACCGCTATCCCACGACTTTTGTCACCTCAGTGTATTACGATTCTAGCAGTGCCTCAATAAGGTCATTCGATATCTGTTGTCAGACTTACTACACAACGCTTGAGCAGTCTTGTGGAATTGGATGTAGCCGGCCGTGGTGGCCGTGCGGTTCTAGGCGCTACAGTCTGGAACCCCGTGACCACTACGGTCGCAGGTTCGAATCCTGCTTCGGGAATGGACGTGTGTGATGTCCTTAGGTTAGTTGGGTTTAAGTAGTTCTAAGTTCTAGGGGACTGATGACCTCAGAAGTTAAGTCCCATAGTGCTCAGAGCCATTTGAACCATTTTGAATTGGATGTACTGTTTTTATATTGGAACCTACGTTCTCTTGTGCCCATGGCTACGTGGATGAACAACAATACAATGGAATCAAATAAATGTATTACAGCTTGTTACGGATTTTAGATAATACCTACACACTAGTGTAGGCAAATTTTCATATTCACTAAAACATGTGTAGATTCCGTATACATTGCAGTTATTCTTGGATAATAACGAGTTTACTGATATTGACAGCGTACAGTTGGATTTTAGATATTCTAACGCAATATTTGGGTCTCAAAAAGAAATGTTTTCTTTTTACCATATGTTTACATCGGTCTGAGGAAACCGATGCAGATGTTCTTGAAGCAGCTGAGACTGAACGTTACGTGCTTCTTAAGCGATTTGAACATCTGTATGTACTTTAGCAACGACGCACTGTTAGTGAAGGACATATTTGCGCGTAGACACTTAGACTACTTTTAGAGGATTCCAGACATTCAGTTTCCAATTTGGACTAGAGGAATATCATCGGACTTTCGGAAGAGTATCATAGTTGCTATTTCGAAGACAGCAAGAGCTGATAAGTGCGACAAATATCCCACAATGAGCTTAACAGATGACACATCAAAGTCGGTGACCACAATACAAGGCACAAGAATCCGCCTGCTTAGCTAGATGGTAACGTGCTCGCCTCCTATGCAAACGGGTCCGGGTTCGATTCCCGGACTGGTCGGAGATTTTCTTCGCTCGGGGACTGGGTCTTGTGTTGTCCTCATCAACATTTCATCCTCGTCACCTGCGTGCAAGACGTCCAATGTGGTGTCGACTGAAATAAGACTGCCACTAAGTGGCCGAACTTCCCCGGTTGGGGACTCCCGACCAACGATCTCATACGCTCATTTCCATTTTTCTTATGCAGAAGAATGGAAGAATCGTAGAGGCTCTGTTGATGATGATCAGTTTGGCTTTTGGAAACGGAAAGCCACCAGAGGCGCTGTGCCGATGTTACAATTGGTAATAAAGTGACCTCTTCAGATACAATCAAAACTTTCCGTGGGATTTGTCGACCTAGTAGAAACGTTCGGCAATTTAAAGTGGCGAAATATGTTTTAAATACTCAGAAAAATAGGTACACGCTACGGGGGAAGACGGATAATATTTATTATGTCTAAGAACCAAGAGGGAACAATGAGAATGGAAGACCAAAAGCCGCATACTCAGATTAGAAAAAAAAGTCTAAGGCAGTAATTCAGTCTTTATAGTCTACTGTACAAAGTGAACATGGAAGAATCAGTGATGGAAATAAACGAGAGGTTCAGAAGTGAGTTTAAAATTCAAGATGGAAGAATATCAGTGATAACATTCGCTGATGGAATTGCTATCGTCGGTGATACTGTAGTAGAAATACTGTAGTATTAAACGAAACCTCAGATGTGGAACCATTGCTGCACGATGTTCATTGTGCATTCACCACTAGGGTCTAATGAAATGGACAGTATTGAGCAGTAGGCGGCCAGGTGATCACTATATGTGGACTGTTTGAGCTCTATGTGAATTATTAACAAACTTGCAGAACTGGATGCTATATTTCATGGATGTTCTTCTTCTCTTCCCCGAGAGTTCATAGGGAGTCCACGATTCCTGTAGAAACTGTCCTTGATATTCACAATTTAAACTGTAAATTTGTATTTCTTAGCGCAGTTTTCAGTGATGCTAAATCACACTCTTTCCAGGAAAACGGTCTTTCAGAAATGAAAGAGAATATTGTAGACTTGCTATGTTAACAGGAATTGACAGAGATGGGTCCCTTAATATAGTCTGATAACCCTGGAGAAACAGAAAGTACAATGAAGAACTTTTATCACAAAAGTGGAAGACGAGCTTTTAGAAATAACTGATACAACAAATTGGTTATCTGTATTCGAGTCTCCGCCCTCCTGTACATTTATTTGCCTTCTACAGCTCCCGCTAGTACCATGAATATCATTACCTCATGTCTTAACTGATTTATTATCATCCAGATCCCATTTCTAGTTAATTTTGATCAAATTTTTCTGCCCTCACCGGTTCTCTAGATAATTGTCTCATTTCTTACGAGTCCACTTAATTGTCTGCGCGTTATTGTAAGATCAAGTCATACCGATGATGTTACCTACTTTCTCAGACATTTTTTTCTCTCAACTTAAGATCTATGTAGGATACTAGTAAACTTATTTTATCTATGAATGAGCTCTTTACCTACGATAGTCTCTATTTACATCCTCCTTGCTTCCAGAGCAGCAGAATTCTGCAATAGCGGCTACTTAGCGGTCCCCAACTTCGATTTTAAGTTAGTAGCAACTCTCATTTCTGCTAATGCCCGTTAGACCTGTTCTGAATCTCTATCGTACGTTGATATGTTTACTATGCATACACCTCTAGTGTCTTACGAAGTAGGAATTTTCCGATACATGTAAGTATTCGATACTTTTGTTTCGATATCGATTCGAATAAATCCTTTCGATACTTATAAAGTATCGGAAAAAGTACTTCCATCAAATCGATTTTACGCGCTTATTCCATTAGTGAGTGAGTGCTTAGCCTTCTCGCCAGGCCTATTCATCGGCCATATTGTTTGTTGTGTTTTGGAAGTGCGAGCTTCTTGTCAAAAGTTCATTAGCTTTTATTGTGTCAAGACGCTGCCGACATCTGAAGTATGGACATATTTTATTGCAATGAATGACAGTACGGCAAAGTGCAAGGAATGTTATAAAACTGAAGTTTTTGTAGCAGTATGCACAATTTATTTAAACAAACCAGTACCCACGGAATTGCTGTAGACAGAAATTAAAGTCAGCTGTGCCTCTGAGACTGATAAAGCGAGTGAAAGGTGTCTGTAAACCTAATAATAATTCTCTTTTGATATCCTCTGATACAGAATTGTCATATCTGTGCAGACTTATTTTTTAGATTGTGGGTTGTTCTTTTAAAGTTTGTCAGTAATTTATTTTCATTCCCAATATAGATATGAGTAACTATCATTGCGAATTTTGAAGTTACGAGAGAAAAACGCTGATACAATAACATCTCGAAAATACAATTAAAACCTGCAGTGATGGGAAGTGTCGTCTTTCGACAAATATGTATAGCTTTAATTTTATTGTCTTTAATTATTCTAATTGGTAGTTTTAATATGTTTGATTTTATAAGCTGGTGACATTTCAACAATGTGTTGCCGTCGCTGCAACATCTACATCTTACTCTGCAAACCACCGTGATGTGCACGGCAGAGGATACTTCCCATCGTACTAGGTATCAGGGTACCTTCCCTTACGAAGAATGAAGAATTATTGGTTAGATGACTCTGTGCTTTCTGCAATTAATGTAATCTTATCCTCACGATCTCTATGTGAGTTATATGTAGGGGGTTGAGTATATTTCTGGAGTCATAAATTAAAGCCGTTTTTCGAAACTTTGTAGGTAGGCTTTCTCAGGGTAGTTTACGTCTATCTTCAACAGTCTGTCAGTTCAGTTTCTTCAGCATCTGTGTGACACTCTCCCATTAATCAAACAAACCTGTGACAATTCATTCTGCCGTTGTCTGTATAAGCTCAGTATCCTTGTCAGTCAGTCACCACAGCGTAACTATAATAATGATGCTTCATCTTATGTAAGTACAGATATATTTTCGACAAATGCTGTCTTGCCACTTACAATTGTCCTACTCGTATCTGTTTAGCCACCAGTGATCTCCAGCAATGTAAACGTGTACATCAATGTATAAATCCTGAGGATGGGCGCAAACCCGAAACCCGTCGTGTTACAAATAAATATCCTTTTATTGTGACTGGTAGCGGAAATTTTTCTACACCCTATAAAGGAACAGTCACGGAATTCAACAGCATCCACTATGGATAAAATTCAAATTGAAGTGTACTACCTGCTTTATCTACACTGAGCCTGTGTGATCATTCCATATTGACTGAACATTTATGCAGCTTCTTTAAGACAGCACTTCATTATAGACAACTACATCATCTTCAAAAAGCCTGAGATTACTATTAATATTGTCCGCAAGGTCACTGTTGTACAACATCTGTTCCGAGTGAATGTTTATTTTTTAAACCAGTGCAGATACGATTCAGAATAGAAATAGACTGTTTCCTAAATATTTACAGCAAAAAGTTTTCTATTTAAGGTTTATTATTAATAAAAAATGAATCTATTTAATGTGTTTTGTTGGACTACATAAAATAAGCAGTCCATTAAAATACCCAGCATTACTTCAATGCATAAAAAAATTAATAAGAGTATCGATATGAGTAGGTATCGATACTTTTGTAGTACTCATAAGAGGGGTATCGCATGACGACTTTAGAACTACTCTTTTCAGTAGTTATCGATACTTTGAAGATATCGAAAGATCGCTAGTTAGGCAGGAAGCAGTGCACGTCCAGGTAGGCACACTGACCGTCTCTGCGGACGTAGGCGAGCGAGGCGGGAACGCCGGCCTTCCAGCGCGGCACCGTGACGAAGACGCGGTCTCCCCACACCTCGACGCCCACCGGCACGTTGTCGGAGGGCCGGAAGCGCTTGGTCGCCATGGCCGCCGAGCGCTCTGCGTCCGACGGGAAGTCGAAGTCCAGCTGCCGCCAGCGGAACGTCTCGTTCAGCTTGCCTGCAACACATCACAGGGACACTAATGAAAGGCTCTGACACAGAACCAAACACGAACAGATACACGTAGTGAAACAGATATTATCGGAGATTACAATCGAAGTGATGGACGCTAAATGCAAACGACGTAAGGTCTAACTAAACACAACAGACACAAAATTATTAACCTCGAAGAGACGTCACGCTAGGGCCTGGAACACTGTCTCTGCCCTGGATAATGGGCTCAAACGGGCGAGGAAGAGAGTACACAAGTTTCTTCAGGTGTACCATAGCCAGCTGAAGACACTCATTAATGATTAGAATCTATATTCAACGAGACTACAATAATTCCAATTCCAAGGAAAGCAGTTGCTGACAGGTGTGAAAATTGCCGACGAACTGCCACTTAAATAAGTCATTGCATTGTATGTTGACCTGGGGCCTACAAATGACTCAAAGGCTCCATCCCCACCTCAGACGCAGTGGTCCACAACCTCACGACGACTACCGCAGTCCACTTCATCCCTCCGCCGCCCCACATCGAACCACTCTTTCAGGGTTATTTTATTGCGCGTTTCGGCATCCGGTGGACACCTCCCCCCACCCGCCCCTCCCCTCCCACGGAACGTCTCACACCAGACGAGTGTAATCCATATGTTTGCGTGGTAGAGTAATGGTGGTGAACGCGTACGTGGAGAACTTGTTTGTGCAGCAATCGCCGTATAGAGTAGCTGAGGCATAATGAGGGGAACCAGCCCGCATCCGCCGAGGCACATGGAAAACCGCCTAAAAACCATCCACAGACTGGCTGTCTCACCGGACCACGACAGAAGTCCGCCGGGTGGATTCGTGCCGGGGACCAGGCGCTCCTTCCCAATCTGGAAAGCCGTGCGTTAGACCGCACGGCTAGCAGGGCGGGCTTAATAACTCATGGTTGCAAAATACTAACACGAATTACTTACAGATGAATGGAAAAAGTGGTAGACGACCTAGGGGAAAATCAGTTTGGATTCCGGAGAAATGCAGGAACAAGTGAGGCAATGCTTACCCTACGACTTCTCATACAAGATAGGTTAAGGAAACGCAAACTAAGTTTATAGCATTTGCAGAGTTAAAAAAATATTTTGACAATGTTGATTGAAGTACTCTCTTTGACATTCTCAGGATTGCACGGGTAAAATACAGGGAGCAAAAGACTATTTACAACTTGTACACAAACCAGATGGCAGTTGTAAGAGCCGAGGAGCATGAAAGGGAAGCAATGGTTGAGAAGGGAGTGAAAGACGGTTGTAGCCTATCCCCAATGGTATTCAATCTGTATACTGAGCATGCACTGAAGGAAACGAAAGAAAAATTTGGAGTGGGAATTAAAGTCCACGGAGAAGAAATAAAAACTTTGAGGTTTGCCAATGACATTGTAATTCTATCAGAGACAGTAAAGAACTTGGAAGATCAGTTGAACGGAATGGGCAGCGTGTTTGAAAGGAGAAAAAAAGATGAACATCAACAAAAGCAAAACAAGGATAGTGGATTGCAGTCGAATGAAACCAGGTGATGCTGAGGGAAATAGATTAGAAAATGAGACGCTTAAAGTAGTAGATGACTTTGCTATTTCGGCAGCAAAACAGCTGATGATGGTCGAGGTAGAGAAGATATAAAATGTAGACCGGCAATGGCGAGCAAAGCGTTTCTGAAGAAGAGAAATTTGTTAACATCTAGTGTCTGTGTGACCATCTCGGTCAGACTGTTCGCACCACGGATCCTCAATTGAGAAACCTACACACTGGAGACGGTACCTTGCAGAACCTTACCGACTCCCTTCCTACATCTCCGCGCGGCGCAAGGTGGCTATTCAGCCTTCGTACAGGTGATCACATTTATGTGACTAGACTGTACAATGGTGCCGCTTGTTTGGTCCTGTTCATATTTGTTACTTAAGAGATCGCACATTTTGCTGCAACGGGTGGCTCTCTGAAAATGAATCAACTTAAATCGTATCCGTTATAATTTAGCGACGATCTGCACCTGTTGTCATCCCTTTAGTACCCTGTAGTTTAGTGTGGTAATAACCATTACATCAAGCGTAAAGGATCGCCGTGGCTATTACTGTTGAACGTTTATGTTGAGCATAATTCACTAATGGCATTAAAATTGATACACCAAGAAGAAATGCAGATGATAAACGGGCATTCATTGGACAAATATATTATACTAGAAATGACATGTGACTACATTTTCACGCAATTTGGGTGCATAGATCCTGAGAAATCAGTATCCAGAATAACAATCTCTCGCCGTAATAACGGCCTTGATACGCCTGGTTATTGAGTCAAACAGAGCTTGGATGGCGTGTACAGGTACAGCTGTCCATGCAGCTTCAACACGATACCGCAGTTCATCAAGAGTAGTGACTGGCGTATTGTGACGAGCCAGTTCCTCGGCCACCATTGAGTGAGAAATCTGGAGAATGTGCTGGTCAAGGCAGCAGTCGAACATTTTCTGAATCCAGAAAGGCCCGTACAGCACCTGCAATATGCGGTAGTGCATTATCCTGCTGAAATGTAGGTTTTCGCAGGAATCGAATGAAGGGTAGAGCCACGGGCCGTAACACTTCTGAAATGTAACGTTCACTGTTCAAAGTGCCGTCAATGCGAACAAGAGGTGACCGAGACGTTTGATCAATGGCACCCCATACCATCACGCTGGGTGATACGCCAGTATGGCGATGATGAATACACGTTTCCAATGCGCGTTCACCTCGATGTCGCCAGATACGGATGCGACCATCATGATGCTGTAAACAGAACCTGGATTATCCGAAAAAATGACGTTTTGCCATTCGTGCACCCAGGTTCGTCGTTGAGTACACCATCGCACGCGGTCCTGTCTGTGATGCAGCGTCAAGGGTAACCGCAGCCACGGTCTCCGAGCTGATAGACCATGCTGCTGCAAACGTCGTCGAACTGTTCGTGCAGGTGGTTGTTGCCTTGTAAACGTCCCCATCTGTTAACTCAGGGATCGAGACATGGCTGTACGATGCGTTACAGCCATGCGGACGAGATGCCTGTCATCTCGACTGCTAGGGATACGAGACCGTTGGGATCTAGCACGGCGTTCCATATTACCCTCCTGAACCCACCGATTCCATATTCTGCTAACAGTCATTGGATGTCGACCAATGCGAGCAGCAATGTCGCGATACCATAAATCGCAATCGCGATAGGCTACAATCCGACCTTTATCAAAGTCGGAAACGTGATGGTACGCATTTCCCCTCCTTACACGAGGCATCACAACAACGTTTCACTTGAAAACGCCGGTCAACTGCTGTTTGTGTATGAGAAATCGGTTGGAAACTTTCCTCATGTCAGCACATTGTAGGCATCGCCACCGGCGCCAACATTATGTGAATGCTCTAAAAAGCTAATCAGTTGCATATCGTCGGTTAAATTTGGTGTCTGTAACACGTCCTCTTCGTGGTGTAGCAATTTTAATGGCCAGTAGTGTATTGTAGCGTATTTATTTTCTCAAGGAATGGACAGGTACTTTAATTCAGTTTCTATAGTAATGCGTCACATCACCAACTTCAATCCTGGCACAATTCAGTGCACCTTTAACCCATACGGACACTGATTCTTATTCATTTACTTTACGACGATTCCTTGTCCTAAGAACCAGCGGTATTGTAGACATATAGTAAGATGAACCATGATCTCTGTTACACACTTCACATGTCTGAAATGTACCATAAGCAATGACTTCCCGGCTGTTGAAAGTCTCCAGCTCTGATACAGCCTCCACTTTACCACCACCAACTAGAGCCACAGTAACCCAACCATTACTATGTGCACTGACATCAGCGTTAGTAAAAGTAAAATTCAGTACGCATCCACAAAACACTGAAGGACCATTCAGAATAACTTGCGCACCTATCCCGCTCTTCGTAGTAATGGATATATTAGCAATAGCTTTATACACTGTATGGCGCGAACGCCTTCTCCTCCTAAAATAACGCGGCATAACTCGTCTGTGTCGATGCTGCTTTCACGTGCGGCTGCACGACGACTGCTAGATGTCAATACGTTATTGCTTATCGTACGTTTCACATATGTGAAGTGTAAAACAGTCTGTGTTGTAATGGCACTTCCTCGGGTGAGAAATGAAAATAAAAAATTAATTCCAAAATTCCCAAAGATTTCCTCAAAACAAATTCAAAATTCCATGAAAAATGAACAAGCAAACAAATTTCCAGTTAAGACTATTATTTGGATATTAACCAGTAATTGAATCAGGAATCTAATACTTAGTAATTTATTAACATACGAAAGAAAGATAGGGTTCCAGTAAAACCTAACTCAAAATTCAAAATTATAGTAAATCGCAAAATGATTATAATTAAAATTCACAAAGTAGAACCAGCGTTCCCAAAGAATACTCCGTGTGAGTACTCTTTGAGATTTGTGAGTAATGGCTAAGGATAATTCAATCCATTGACACTACGTTACGAGAGAGTTAGCCGAAGCAGGTCATACTTTTGAATGCTCGTATATGTAGACGCAATTAGATTGCTTTTTTTTTTTCAAAATCGATTATTGCGATCTACTATGACGCAGTGAAACGATACTTTGGCTTCAAATATTACGTTATTTAGAATTCAGATAGAGGACTTGCATATAGTAGACAGAAGTGACTTTTAATTACATAACCTGAAGTTAACACCATTTAGGAAGTGAACACAGATAGACAATTTCATTCGTAATAACTAATGGACTATAGAACTTGACGATAGTTGCGAAGCATATAATTTATAATTCCCCCCAACACCTGGGAGAGCTTATTCCTCACGGCTCTGTTAGGAAGTGACTAACATTGTGTAATAAACCAGCATTCGTGTCAATTCACGCATTTATCATTCAAGTTTTACAATATTATTTGTAGAGGTAACGTGCTGCGATATTATTTGACTGAAGCGCTCTATGCAGAAACTCTTTGACGTTAGGAATTAATAACACTGTTACGACTGATTATAGATTTGAGATTACAACCAGTCTATAGGGAATTTGGTGTCACTGGAACTAATCTGAACTTATCATTAATATTTAAATAGCAATCGATAAACCATGGATTATAGACGATTTAATTACGACATTTGGTGAAGTAAATATCTCGCGTAAGTCGCGAGTTCAGTTCTTCAATGTTCTGTTTGTAACGTCGATACCGATACATAAGAAATAACAATCTCATTGATCTTCTGTTGAGTGTTAGTCGAGACCGAAGATCTGAAAGGACGTTACAGTGTTCCTATGGGTTAAAGGTGCACTGAATTGTGCCAAGATTAAAGTTGGTGGTGATGTGACACATTAGTATAGAAACTGAAATAAAGTACCTGTCCTTTACTCGAGAAAATAAAAAAATGAGAAATATTACACGACAGCAAAAAGGAAACCTATTGGATCGTGGTAAATGACCCATCCCAAGACATCCAGATTCTGATTCACCGACAGACACTGATATCTCAGAGGGGGGAACCGTAGGGGGGGGGGGGGGAGAGCTGTGCTCCCATCTTTGATTACATATATATATTCATTTGCTACTAGTAGCTACGATATGTATCTTCGATATGCTAGTGTACTATGTGCGGCGTTCTAGGTACATTGCATTGCCCACTGGGCGTTCTAGCATGACGTTACTAGTTTTACTTAGCGCCGCGCGCGCTTCAACTCGATCAGTTTCTTTACCAACAAAAGAAGCCGGATCGCGCTTTTGACGATGGACAACCGCACAGCATATAGATCGGAAGATAAAGCGAACATGCTGGCGGATATTTTTGAAGCAAATTTCCGACCGCTGGATGACGGGAGTAGACCCCCAGTGGGTTGCAGAAATCGAAGACGAAGTTGCAGACGTCCTCCGCGAAGAAGATAGCGCAGATGACGACCCCATCCCTCCAATAACACCTGCTGAAGTTGAAGACGGCATCTGGGCATTGCTCACCAACAAAGCACCCGGCTGTGATGACATCACGGGAAGGACGCTACGGCAACTCCCGCGGACCGCCATGGTACGATTGGCGGCTATCTTCGATTGGATTTTTACCACGGCAACGTACCCAGAGGCATGGAAGCACTCCATCGTGGTGGCTGTCTCGAAACCTGGGAAGAACTACCCACCAGCTACAGACCAATCAGCTTGCTGTCACACCTAAGCAAACTCTTTGAAAGGCTCCTGCTGAAGCGGCTCCACACCATCCTGGACCACCGCCGCATCCTGCCTCCGGAGCAATTTGGCTTCCGATCAGGACACTCCACAACACAGCAAATTCTTCGGGCGACAGAATACATCACAACGGCCTTCAACAACGGAGAGTTCTGTGGTGCTGTTCTTCTAGACGTGACGAAGGCATTTGATAGCGTGTGCCACCAGGGCCTCGTTTGGAAGCTCCACGCATCAAGGATTCTCCAGGGCATACGTCAAACTCGTTGCTGCCTACCTCAGACAACGCACCTTCGCAGTCAGAGCCGGTGATGCGCTTTTCACGGCACGACCTATCCCTGCAGGAGTTCCACAGGATTCGGTGCTTGGGCCGGTCCTTTACTCCGTCTTCACCTCGGACCTTCCTTCATCACCACGCGTAGAAAAAGCCATTTACGCTGATGACACAATACTGTACACCAGGGAAAAATGGCTCGAAGTACTTTCCCACGCCTGCAGAGTGCCTGCTACGCCTTAGAAGACTGGGCGGCTAAGTGGCGTATCAGGTTTAATCCGCAGAAAACGCAAACCTATCATCTTCACCAAGAGGCGATCTGGTCCTCGCCGGCTTCGACATCTTCGGAACCTTCGGCTCGATGGAACCGATCTGCAGTGGAAGGACTCCGTTAAATACCTCGGAGTGACTATGGACAAGCAGCTTACATGGAAACTCCACGTCGACGATTTCCGCGCCAAAGTGTCTCAAAGGATAGGGGCACTTTTCCCCTTCATAAACGAAGGTTCGGACCTCTCGATAACAAACGGTCTACTGATATTTAGAATGTACATCTGCCCCATTTTTGACTACGCCTGCGAGGTATGGGGCGGGCAACACGGCAAAGACACATCTTCAGCGCCTTCAATCGCTACAAAATAAGGTACTTCGTCGTGTTTTCCAAGTTCCCCCGCAGTTCCCGCACCGGTACATCCACGAAGCTGCAGATGAACTGGAAGTGCCACAACGACATCAACAGATAGCACGAAGATTCTACACCAGGACTGGAACTTCCGCCAATCCCCTGATACGAAACCTTGGAGCGTCGCATCAGCCAAGGGGACGCTATGCGCGACCCATTGACATGCTGGAACGGTAATGTAAATAATCCGAAATAAGACGGAATCTGCACCAAAGACTGGAGATAATTCGTGCCCGCCCACCCCCAAGACACACAAGCAAATAAAGATGTTACACGCAACCCCCCCCCCCCCTTCCCCCGGAGAGAAGTAGGAAATGCTCCTGAGTAAACCCTGCACGACCCAAATGCCGCATATGAGCCTGAAGCAAAGTGTAAGTAGCTATTGCTCCCCGACCAGTAGCTAATAAGAGGGGCGCTGCTCTGATAACTGGCAGCTATATAAGTGACATTTCTGGTAGAACAGCGTCAGCAGCGTCGTGCAGCAGCATCGACACAGACCAGTTATGCCCCATTATTTTAGGAACCAACGGCATTGTAGCAGCTGCAGAGACAGGACGCGTGTGCGCAAGCCTACTTGCTTGTTTGTTTCCACTGAGCGCCTCAAGAGGCGTCAGCAACAGTTTTAACACGAGTTTTCCACTTTCTTTTTCGTTGCAGCAACCGAGTGTGTGCAACTGTGGCACGATGATTAGGGCGTCTGTTAACAGGCAGGCGACCTGCTTTTATTGGAGCAAACTCGATGTTTAGGACACAGGGTACATTCTGGCGTCCATTCCACAGGGTTACCGAGTATCGGAAGACTTGCGTTTGCCGTTGACAGACGAGAGAAATTGACTAAGTGCCACTACTAGACTCACCCTTTCTCTTTTCACTCTTATTGTTAGGCCGGTATTACACTATCAAATTTCTTTGTCAAAGATTTGATCAAATATGTGATCAAATATTCCGTCAAATGTATACGACAAAGATCTTTGACATAGTGCTAGAAGGGGTATTACACTGTCATCCTATTTTTCGTCAAAGTTCAAGATGGCTGACAACAACAACTTGTTATTAACCGCAGCAGTTGCAGGTACCACAATTGAACTGTGTGCATTTTCGGAAGAGAAGCGGGGAAAAAAAAGGAAACATACCTGGGTGAAGCCGTGGGTTTCACGACGACACGTTAAAAGCATTCAACAAAAGTTGTTACGTCAGCTTATAGTGGAGGACGTCAAGTCGTATATCAATTACTTAGGAATGGATGAGCATTCATTTCTGTATGTGCTCAATGAAGTGTATCCCCATATCGCAAAGCACAATATTCACTTAAGAGCTGCTACAGCTGCAGAAGACAGGCTCACTGTAAAACTCCGATTCCTTGCTACAGGAGAGCGTTGGGTTAGGTTATGTTAGGTCAGGTCAGGTCTGGTCTCCAATCTTCTTGATCTATTTTTGTATTCAGCGTGCCTCACGTTGTAAAAGCGCCTCATCAGCTTCATACATCTCTATTAAT
Organism: Schistocerca gregaria; assembly: GCF_023897955.1. Taxonomy (NCBI): domain Eukaryota; kingdom Metazoa; phylum Arthropoda; class Insecta; order Orthoptera; family Acrididae; genus Schistocerca; species Schistocerca gregaria. The sequence goes on from NC_064927.1 coordinate 382,763,139, forward strand.
TTTGTAGTTGTCGGCACACACCAATTGTGTTTACCCGCAATGTTTATAAAAACACTACAGACGACAGAATGCAGCGATGATAGCGGTCCATATGGTAACTTGTCACATTAAAGTGAACAGAAGACAAGCGACTTCTTTGATCAAATCTACAGCGAGGCACTACATTTGATCAAATATTGGACGACGTTTGACAAAGTTCCCTATTACACCATCAAATATCTTTGACAAAGACATTGGACCAAGATATTTGACAAAGAAATTTGATAGTGTAATACCGCGACGCAAACACGACACTACACCTTCTCTACCCTCATCACCAACATTTGCAGGGCCGTACAGTAATGTCTAAAACAGAATACTCTTCTGTCGTAACGGAAATATCTTCCCAGTTTAGACGGCTGAACCGCTAGGCCGCTTTTTTTCCCCTCGAATTATCAGTCTTCTGACTAGTTTGGTGCGGGACGCCACGAATTCCTGTCCAGCGCTAGCCTTACATTTCAGAGTGCCATCTGCACTCTACGTCCTCAGTTATTTGTTAGACTTATTCTAATTGTTATCTTCCTTTACAGTTTTTACCCACTACAGCTTCCTCTCTTTATATCCCCTGCTGTCTTAACACACGTGCTATCATACTGTCCCTTCTTGTGAGAGCTTTCGATGTGTTCGTTTCCTCCCCCGTTCTGAGAAGAACTTCCTTATTCTTTAGCTTACCATTCCACCTAATATTCAACATTCTTCTGTAGCACCACATCTCAAACGCTTCTATTCTCTTCTGTTCCAGTTTCCCTACAGTCCATGATCCAATACCGTACAATGTCCGTACCCTAAACGTACATTCGTAGAAATTTCTTCCTCATACTGGTATTATGGCCAATACCGGTATAATTCTCTTGGCCAGGAAAGCCCCCTCTGCCCGTGCTAGTCTACTTTTGATGTCCTCCTTGCTCCGTCCGTCTTGGGTTATTTTGCTGCCTAAGTAGCAGAATTTCTTAACTTCACCAGACCTCATCTTAAGTTTCTCGTTGTTCTTATTTCTGTTTCTTCTAATTACTTTCGTCTTTCTTCGATTTACTCACAGCGCATATTCTGTACTCATTATACTGTTCATTCCATTCAGCTTAGCCTGTAATTATTCTTCACTTTCATTGAGGATAGCAATGTCATCAGCGAATCTTATTGTTGATATCCTTTCACCTTGAAGTTGAATCCCGCTCTTGAGCGTTCCTTTAATTTTCGTGCGCGCCCCTGGTAGCTGAGTGGTCAACGTGACGGAATGTCATACCTAACGGTCCGGGTTCGATTCCCGGCTGGGTCGGAGATTTTCTCCGCTCAGGGACTGGCTGTTGTAGTGTCCTTGTCATCATTGTTTCATCCCCCTCGACACGCAGGTCGAGGAAGTGGCGTCAACTCTAAAGACTTGCACCGGGCGAACAGTCTAGCCGTCGGGCGGCCCTAGCCACACGGCATTTCCATTTCCGTAATGGCTTCTTCGACGTATAGATTGAACAGCGGAATACTGCATCCCTGTCTTACACCTTTTTCTTAATCCGAGCACTTTCTTCTTGGTCTTACAAACTTATCGTCCCCTCTTGTTTCTTGTATATATTGTATATTACCTGCCTTTCACTGTAACTTACTCCTAGTTTTCCCAGAATTTCGAACATCTTGCACCATTTTACAATGAACACTTTTTCTAGTTTGATATATCTTATGAACGTGTCTTCATTTTTCTTCAGTCTTGTTCCATTATAAAGTGCAACGCTAGGGCTGCCTCTCTGGTGTCTTTACTTTAACTAACGCAAAAGCAAACAATAGCGTAGAACAACATTTATGCTAGCATTCCACTAGAAGTTGTGGCGTTCCAAAAGGAATGCATTGGCTTCACATAGGAAAAGTGTCGCTACTTTACGTACAAGAGATAGAGTACCTCAATCTTTATGGTTACATATGTAATTATTTGTACATATTGTGCATTATCCTGTGAACATGTTATTATGTTGAAGAAGGTTGACGAGGCGGAAGAAATGCCGCGGCAAACTTTATATAAATTTTGCATCGAATACACAGAGTACGAGAGCACACACCAAAGAAACTGCATCACTGGCCCTGTACAAGAAGTAAAGACATCCGGAAAGCTAGCTGACTAAAAAAAGATTTGCCGGAACTAAACATAATAATGACTTATTTTTACAAACGGAAAAATAACACCGTGCATTTGCTCCTCCAGCGTTTTATTCTGATAGGGTGCTGATAGCTGCCGAGTTTTCTGAATGGAGTTTTCTGCATTGGATGAATTAGTAAAGTAAATGCACAGTCCACTTTAACTAATATGATTTAGCTCAATCCATGATTTTAATAGATTTCACTAGCAAAACAATTTGCTACAAGTTACTTCTAATCACAGTGTTTTGTAGTTAATGACAATGTGCTCTATCATTATAATATCTCGAACCGAACTTTACTGAAGGAAAAGAGTAAATTATTGCAGTTGACAGTAATTGTACCGGGTGTTGTACTATTGAAACTATTGCAGATGTAACTCAGTGTCTATTGTAAACGGAAGTGGAATTACTTTATTTTAATTTAGAAAATGATTCTGACAGCGAATAGGCTCGGAATTTGTACGACTGACGAGCAGACAGTATCGCAACTGGATCAGATAGACAGACGCTTTTCTGATTCAAGTTGTTAACTGATACGAAAACGAAAGAAAAATGAAATTTCTGACCCTTTGAACTGTAAGAAGCATTGAACAGCAGTGTTCTACAATTACAGGTAACTGGTTTGAGATTCCATACTTGCATGTACGAAGCTAATCCGTGATACTGAGGTAGCTAGGAGTCAACATCTGAAGTGGTTTAAATGTTTCCGTTTTTGATTGTATGAAAAGTAGCGGTAGCAAATTAGTATTCTTTTTGTTTGATTTTTTGTGGACAGGAAAGGCCAAGTTAATAGATTAGCTGTGGAAAAAGCGCTGTGAGGATAAAGCAGTTGTTCCTTCAAAAAGATAAGAAACACTGAATCTGTGGATTTAATTTGCAGATTTATCACGCAGAAGCTCCCATAAGAGAAAAATATTCATTTTCGTAAAAGGACGTAAACCAGAGAAGTTTTCTCATGCGAAAGAACCTTTTTTCCTGACTTTATTCGGTGTCCCCTCCCTACATTACACTTCCACTGATATCCGTAAAGCGTAAGAACTGATTTACCACTTTGCTTTTCTTATTTTCAGTGTACACTGAACGACGCAGTGGCCTAGTGAAGTACACCCAGCGGGGGTCAAAGGCGATCCGCACAGTTGGTCGTTATGTAAACGTACCATTGTTGGACATTATTATTTAACTGGTCCAAAAATGAAATGAGATGACGGATCTGTATTCATGTTCAGTTACTGTTAAGCTACCGTTGACATGCTGTTGAGATGTTGCTGTAATCAGATCCTCACTGGACTCGGGAGAACGACCTTCAAATCCCGTCCGGCCACCCACAGTCAGGTTTTCCGTGATTCCCTTGAATCGCTCCAGGCAATTATCTGGGTGCTTCCTTTGAAAACGGCACGGCCGATTTACTTACCCGTCCTTTGGCATTCCGAGCCTTGACTCCATCTCTAATAAACGCGCTCTTGACGGGACGATACACTCCTCTTATTGTAATAAGATACTGTTCAGTTGTACTTTAGATTACAATATAGTGCTTTAGCAACTACAGTTGAAACTTTGCGAAGTGAAATTTATAAATAAAAAAATATAAACTGCATATATTCGACTTCAGGGAAAAACATGTGTTTCAGGAGATAGAGTTATGCTAATTTTTCAAAATTATTTTATTTTAATTATACTGCAGAAAGACGTCTGCACAGATAATGAAAAGTTGTTCGCTGTAGTTTACAAAGCAATGGATGAATGAACGTGTACCATTATTCGCCAGGGAAACACATCTGGGGTGAACCGGCATCTGGTACAGAACTTTCTATCTGAAGCCACATCGGCACCCAACACCCAATCACCAAGCGAATAAAATGACCGAGCCGGCCAGGAAACGAACCGAGGACTCGGTAATCTACAGGCAATGACGCTAATCACTACACCACGAGATGCAGACTACGCGCAATGTACTAACGTGACGAAAATAATGATGAATACCGTTCTCTGTATTGATGGACCAATTCGAATTTGGATAAAAATTAAATTGGAAATTTTTGTCTATTATGGGGTAACTGCTACTAATCGGATAGCTGATGAATAATGACTTCTCGCTACTAACATGATTTCTCTAGGTTATTGAGCACGTTAGAAGAGAATACCAGCAGTGTAACTTACGTGGAGAAAACAACAATCATAATGCGAATTCTTTTATCCATTATGATGCCAGAACGAACTGAAGAAGTGATAGTTTTTAATGGACTCAGTGGTGATATATTGGGGATTATTTTACTGAAGCAACTCCGTAATTTTATTCAGCATTATAAAAGACGAATAAGGAGACAATAAAGATATTTTACACTGCTTGCTATAAGAAGCCAAGTATTACGAATATGAGTTTGGGCCGATACTTCGACTCAGTGCTGAAAATAAATTACACTAAAACAGTTGTCCGAGGATGAGTGCGTAACACAGCAACAGCTTAGTTTTGCTTCTTGGTGCTTTTCCTACATGCCATGTAGGAGAATGTCCGGTTGTAGCACTCAGAAATGAGTGGAGGGGAAACACCACTGATGATGAAAGCTTGAATTGATGATGTAGGCGTTCTCCGCTGGCCTAATTTGTTAAGTCGTGCACGGACTCCGAAAGCAGTAGGTGCTGGCGCCAAGGGTTGATAGCATGTCCCTCAACTGCCGGAAGGCCTTCGATACAGTTCTACACGACCGGCCAAAGAACAAAATACGAGCGTACGGAATATCAGAGTAGCTGTGTGACTGAACTCAACAGTTCCTAGCAAACGGAATGCAGCATGTCATTCTTAATGGAGAGAAATGTTCAGATTTAAAAGTAGCTTCGGGCGTATCACAAGGGAATGTTATAGGACCATACCTGTCCATAATACATTATACAAATGAGCTAACGCATAATGAGAGAACTTTCATGAGGCTTTTCGTGGATGACACCGTTTAACATAGAAAAGCCACAACGATTAAAAATTGTAACGAAATGTAGGAAGATCTATAGAGGACAGACGTTTCGTGCAGGTATTGGCAGGTGGGACTCAACATGTACAAACGCAACGTATTGCGCATAAACAGGCAGGAGGACCCATGGTGCCGGCCGCTGTGACCAAGCGGTTCTAGGAGCTACAGTCCAGAAACGCGCTGCTGCTACGGTCGATGGTTCGAATCCTATCACGGGCATGGATGTGTGTGATGTCCTTAGGTTAGTTACGTTAAAGTAGTTCTAACTTCAGGGGATTGATGACCCCAGATATTAAGTCCCATAGCGCTTAGTGCCATTTGAATCATTTGGAGCCATGGTTGTATGGTTACACAATTGCAGAGGTCTCATTGCTGATCCTACACGAGTCCCTCCTAGATTCCACTTACCTAGGAGGTCGTGGACCACCCTAAATCGCATACGCACCAAGCACGGAAGATGCCAGGATTGAAGCATAAGTGGGAAATCGCTGAAAGTGCCAAGTGTGACTGCGGACACCAACGACAAACAATACACCACATAGTCACAGAGTGTCCCCTACGGAAATATGCTGGAACTCTGACCAGCATACATGAGGTCTCTGAGGAAGCAATCTCCTGGCTGGATACTTTACATATTAACCTATAGTTTTTATTACAACCTGAAGCTCTGTTTGCCGGCCGCGGGAGTCTCGCGGTTCTAGGCGCGCAGTCCGGAACCGTGCGACTGCTACGGTCGCAGATTCGAATCCTGCCTCGGGCATGGATGTGTGTGATGTCCTTAGGTTAGTTAGGTTTAAGTAGTTCTAAGTTCTAGGGGACTAATGACCACAGCAGTTGAGTCCCATAGTGCTCAGAGCCATTTGAACCATTTTTTGAAGCTCTGTATGTCAATATTAATGTTTATAAAAACCACTTTTTCTCTTTTACATGTAACTCATCCTAGTGTTTTTATCCATATGAATATTATTGATTTATCGATCTAATCTAAGACTTTTATTACCATAAATGAATGTAATCTATTTTATTTGTAGTACATAGATATTGTGTTACCAGTAACATAATTGCTGTTGAATTCAAGTAATGTATCCTTCATGCCAAACGAAATAATAAAAAAAAACAATTGCAGAAGAACTACTGGATGCAGTAAGCGTTCTGTAAACCGCCGTTCCAAACTAATTATTGATTTACACTTGATTATTACTCGCTATAATCACATTCATAAGTAGTCACATCCCTGTAATGGACTGGTACTCGCTCCGATAACTAAAATTCTTACCGTAAGCCTAAGACGCATACCCTATCTATTCTCCCGAATGGTTCTATAACATTCTCTTCGAAAACTTATAATAATGATGAAGAGGTTTTGTGCGACGGAGTTCATTTACTTCACTTTAAATTCAAGTATTAAATCGCTATTTATTCTGATCGCATTCGCACTACAATTACAGTCACTTACTTATCACGGGCTCATATGAGTTTACCATTGCTGAATTCTTAGTGTACTATTGCTTTTTAATTATACAGTTAGTTCCATAAGAAAGTGTACGCCGTAATTTTAAATGAAACGTCCGCAGCGACATCTCTGATAGTGGTCTCGAATCTGTACTGAATGCGCTTTTGCGCAGTGTATAGATAAACAGTGCGACAGTTAAATGTTTTTTGTCGATTGGAGTTTTGGCTATTTACACTTATTAACAACCAGTTTAAACGCTAAAAAATGTGCAATATTTATCAAAAATGCTTTCTGAAGTCCGCTAACAAGCTATTTGGTTCGAAAGAGGTAAATTGGGTGCTTCGAGAGCATAATAATATGATACATCGCAGCCGTCTCTGTACAGCGTGGAAATAACAGAATGGGACGTCCATGATGGATTAACCTGCAATGTCTCAGGATGGAAAACTGATGGAAAATGTTTGGTCGTATATTAAAATGCTGCTTAAAGGGAAGCCAATACATACTTTGGAGCATCTGTCATATAAAATGAGGACGATATGAAGATCGTTACCAAGAGAATATTTAGAAAATGTCATGAGAAGCATTCCAGAAAGGTGCCAAGCTATAATCAGTAATGACAGCGATTGGATTAACTGTTAAGTAATTAAGAAATTACATAAAACTACATGTTATTACTAGACATTTATTTATAATAGTGTCTTTAATTTCATACAAATAACGGCGTACACTTTCTTGAGAAACTGGCTGTATAACAATTCTCCCGATAGGACATTAATCCAGAGCTTCAAAATTATTGTTTTGACAACGATCCCACGTCTCACACTCATAAGCGTCCGACGTGCTTGATGGCTCTGGCTGACTGACTAATTCCTTCACGCCAAACTATCTCCAGCCGCCAATACACTATGTGACCAGAAGTGTCCGGACACCCACAAAACAAACGTTTTGCATATTAGGTGCATTGTGCTGCCACCTACCGCCAGGTGTTTCACATTAGGGACCTCAGTAGTCATTAGACATCGTGAAGGAGCAGAATGGGGCGCTCCGCGGAACTCACGGAGTTCGAACGTGGTCACGTGATTGGGTGTCACTTGTGTCATACGTCTGTACGCGAAATTTCCACACTCCTAAACAGCCCTAGGTCCACTGCTTCCGATGTGATAGTGAAGTGGAAACGTGAAGGGACACGTAGAGCACAAAAGCGTACAGGGCGAAGTCGTCTGTTGACTAACAGAGACCGCCGACAGTTGAAGAGGGTCGTAATGTGCAATGGGCAGAATCCATCCAGACCATCACCCAGCAATTCCAAACTGCATCAGGATCCACTGCATGTACTATGACAGTTAGGCGTGAGGTGAGAAAACTTGGACTTCATGGTCGAACGGCTGCTCATAAGCCGGTAAATGCCAAACGATGCCTCGCTTGATGTAAGGAGTGTAAACACTGGACGATTGAACAGTGGAAAATCGTTACGTGGAGTGACGAACCACGGTACACAATGTGGCGATCCGATGGCAGGGTCTGGGTATGGCGCATTCCCAGTCAACGTCATCAAAAGTAATTCGGAGATGACGATTGCATTTTTCTACACGATCGAGCACCAGTTCATAATGCGTCGTTACACGACAATAACATTCCTGTAAAGGACTGGCCTGCACAGAGTCCTGACTAGAATCCTGTAGAATACTTTTGGGATGTTTTGGAACGCTGACTTCGTGCCAGGCCTCGTCGACCGACATCGATACCTCTACTCAGTGCAGCACTCCATGAAGAACGAGCTGCCATACCCCAAGAAACCTCCCAGCACCTGATGGAACGTTTGCCTGCAAGAGTGGAAGCTGTCATCAAGGCTAAGGGTGCGCCAACACCATACTGAATTCCAGCATTACTGATAGAGGGCGCCACGAACTTGTAAGTCTTTTTCAGCCATATGTCCGAATACTTTTGATCACATAGTGTATGTCTATTCTTGAAGCACGGAGCATCCACGGCAGCGATACCGCTGATCTGTAGCAAAGAAGTGTAAGGACAGATTCGAGCCGTCAAGGTACAGGATATCTGTATCTTTACAGCACGGAGCGTTTGGTAGTAAAAAGACCAGATAAAACTATTTGTAAGAAAGGCAGGTGCCAGATTGAGACTCATTGGAAGAACCCTCAGGGAGTGCAGTCTACCCACAAATGAGGTAGTTTACTAAACCCTCATTCGACTAATACCTGAATATTGCTCGTCACTCTGGGATCTCTGCTAGACACTACATATATATAATAAGGCGAGGAGAGCCAATGATCTCTTCAGTGAGAATGCTCACCAGCCTCGAATTCTTACGGAAAACTGCAAAAGGCCGCGAATAATGAGAATAATGTGCAACGGGCACTGCGTTAATAGTGTGTGGATGAGCTGTGAATTTGTGTCTCACGGGAGGCGTGCTAGGGTAGTCCGTGGACTTGCGATGACCACTGTGTACAGATGTCGCTGTGGTCAGAGCATCTGCCTTGTAAGCGTGGGACCTGGGTTCGGATCCCAGTCTGGCACAAATTTTCAACTTCCCCCCATTGATTTAAACCAGTGCCCGACGGCAGCTATTGTGTGTAATTTCTATGTGTCTTAATTTATAGAGGGTGCTGGATCAAAATGGCATCTGCTCTTTCTGACATGCCCGAAAGAACAGTACGGGGCATCCAAGACAGCGATGCCGCTGATCTGTAGCAAAGAAGTGTAAGGATAGCAACTCCCCTCCCCCCCTCCCATATATATATTAGTTGAATATTGCTTGTCATCCTGGGATCTATACAAGATATGATTACTGGGCGAAGTTGATCTGCACTGTTTAGCGCACTGGGCACGCATTCTAGAGGACGACGGTTCAAATCCGAGTCCGATCATCCACAATTAGGTTTCCATGATTTCCCTAAACCGCTTACAGGAAATGTCGGGATGGTTCCTTTGAGACGGAATGGTCGATTTCCTTCCCTATTCCTTTCCTAATCCGAGCCTGTGCTCAGTCTCTAATGACCTCGTTGTCGACGGGACGTTAAACACTTTTCTCCTCATCCTCCTCTCATACACGATTAATAAAGGAAGAAGAGAAGATCCAAAGAAGAGCATTTCAAATGGTTCAAATGGCTCTGCACACTATGGGACTTAATATTGGAGGTCATCAGTCCCCTAGAACTTAGAACTACTTAAACCTAACTAACCTAAGGACATCACACGCATCCATGCCCGAGGTAGGATTCGAACCTGCGACCGTAGCGGTCTCGCGGTTCCAGACTGTAGCGCCTAGAACCGATCGGCCACAGCGGCCGACGCAAAAGATACCTATGTGTTTCCATGTTTCCACGTTACAACCCTTTTCACACGAGCCTCCTGAGTAAAAGTGACAGCTCCCCCAATGCACTGCCCTTTTATATCTAGTGTACGCGAAACTACCTCCATCTGTATCTGTGCATATCGCTATCCCACGAATTTCGTTACCCCACTGTATAAACATTCAAGGCCGGATTAATGGGCAAGCGGCATTAGACGCCGCCCAGGGCCCTAGCTGGGAGGGGTACCAGGGACACTCAGGAGTAAAATTTAAATACAGGTTTTATCATAATTACTAACGAAAACCGACACGGCTGAAAGTATACGATGGTAGAAGCTAAAGTTCTCCAGTAAGCATTGGTACGAAAACGAGTCGTTTGTGAGACAACTTCGAATGTGTCGTTACTGGCCACCACTGAATTAGGTATGAATTATTGTCCTGGCTAGTACAAATGTTTGAAATTTAAACTTTACGATTGAGTCCCGGTAGAATTGGGTTCAAATTTCACCAAAAACCTACGCCGACAAGAAATAAAATACCACTTAAGCATGCTAAGAAATGGTTCAAATGGCTCTGAGCACTATGGGACGTAACATCTGAGGTTATCAGCCCCTAGACTTAGAAGTACTTAAACCTAACCTAACCTAAGGACATCACATACATCCATGCCCGAGGCAGGATTAGAACCTGCGAGCGTAGCGGTCACGCGGTTCCGGACTGAAGCTCCTAGAACTGCTCTGCCACACCGGCCGGCAAGAGCATATCGTTGCAGGTTCGTTTAGTAAGCGCGAAATCATCACCCAGATGACCAGTAAAGTTCAGTCTTAGACATTACAAGAGAGGCGTTCTCCATCATGGTGCGGTTTGCCGTTAAAATACTGAGTGCGTACGTTTCTGGAAGAGTCTACTAATATAACTTCTTCCTACCATGAAGTTAAAATTAGAGAAATTCGTGACACACGGAGGCTTACCCACAATCTTTCTTCCCGCGGACCACTCGTGACAGGAACAGGAAAGCAGGGGAATGATAGTGCCACACACTATAAGGGTCGTGCAGAGTATGGATGTCGATGTAAACTCCCCGCGATTTGAGGGAAAAAAAACTGTTTCTTTTCTCGGTCTGATACGAATTGTTATTTGTCAGAGCTCCCCTCCCCTTCCCCCCCCCCCCCCCCCTCCTCTGACAAGTGAAACCGATTTAATCCGCGAGTTCGAATCCAGAACCGTGTGATTGTGGTAATGACGGAAGGTTAGTAGGGCGACCACGCGCCAAGGTCGCTGTAGGTGAGAGCAGCTTCGAGGCTTCGGGCAACGCGGTCAGGGACCTCTCCACAGAGTTGCTACACCGGCGCTGCGCCACGTCCCAGTCCAGCTCTGCTTCCTGTCCACCTCACGACCCACGGACGCTTCCATGTTATCTGAGACAGCTGGTAGGCACATGGGTGCTCTGGGGCGCATGCGGTATAAGACAAGACGTGGACTGATACGCTTTCTCTGTCCAGTCGTAGCAACGATGTACCCTTTTACAGTGGCGACTGTTTTTCTAAATTAGCACGCTACAAGACTTGGATGCCTCAGCGATACAGATAGCCGTACCGTAGGTGCAACCACAACGGAGGGGTATCTGTTGAGACCGGCAAACCTACGTTTCTAGCATTTGTAGACTCAGAGAAAGCTTTTGACAATGTTGACTGGAATATTCTCTTTCGAATTCTTAAGGTGGCAGGGGTAAAACACAGGGGGCGAAAGGCTATTTACAATTTGTACAGAAACCAGATGGCAGTTATAAGAGTCGAGTCGCATGAAAGGGAAGCAGTGGTTGGGGAGGGAGTGAGACAGGGTTGTAGCCTCTCCCCGATGTTACTCAATCTGTATATTGAGCAAGCAGTAAAGGAAACAAAAGAAAAATTCTGCGTAGGTGTTAAAATCCATGGAGAAGAAATAAAAACTTTTGAGGTTCGCCGATGACATGTAATTCTGTCAGAGACAGCAAAGGACTTGGAAGAGCAGCTGAACGGAATAGACAGTGTCTTGAAAGGAGGGTATTAAGATGAACATCAACAAAAGCAAAACGAGGATAATGGAATGTAGTCGAATTATATCGGGTGATGCTGAGGAAACTAGATTAGGAAATGAGACACAGTGGTAGATGAGTTTTGCTATTTGGAGAGAAAAATAACTGATGGTCGAAGTAGAGAGGATATAAAATGTAGACTGGCAATGCAAGGAAAGCGTTTCTGAAGAAGAAAAATTTGTTAACATCGAGTATAGATTTAAGTGTCAGGAAGTCGTTTCTGAAAGTATTTGTATGGAGCATAGCCATGTATGGGAGTGAAACGTGGACGATAACTAGTTTGAATAAGAAGAGAATAGAAGCTTTCGAAATATGGCGCTACAGAAGAATGCTGAAGATTAGATGGGTAGGTCATATAACTAATGAGGGGGTATTGAATAGCATTGGGGAGAAGAGAAGTCTGTAGCACAACTTGACTAGAAGAAGGGATCGGTTGGTAGGACATATTCTGAGGCATCAAGGGATCACCAATTTAGTATTGGAGGGAAGCGTAGAGGGTAAAAATCGCAGAGGGAGACCAGGAGATGAATACACTAAACAGATTCAGAAGGATGTAGGTTGCAGTAGGTACTGGGAGATGAAGAAGCTTGCACAGGATAGAGTAGCACGGAGAGCTGCATCAAACCAGTCTCAGGACTGAATACAACAACAACAACAAGACACCGTGCGGTATTTGGCAGAGTGCCCCTTCTGGTACGTCTGTATTTCCCTCATTCACTGTCCAATGGTGCGGTAGCACCAACTTATTTATTGGTTTGAAGAGCTCTTAGCAGATGTAATACAGCGTATCATTCTTGACGGAGAAAAATCTTCAAACACCAATGTCAGTTCGGGCGTACAACAAAGGATTGTTATAGGACTATTACTGTTCACAATGCATACAAATTACTTATTGGATAATGTCGGAAACTGCGTAAGGCTGCTTGTGGATCACACTGTATACAAATACATAGAAGTAAAAATGCTAGAAGTTTGTACCGAAATGCTTGGTGCAGGAGTTGCTGGAATTTATACGGAAAGACACTTAATTGTACCGAATGGTTAAAATAAATGTGCAGCTACTTACAGACGTCCGCTGTGGCCTATAACTATCGTTTTGCAGCGAAACATGGTAGATGCTCTAATCCGTTGACATGGGACTGAATTACGCTGAAATAAAATTAGTTCCGATTTTGGCCAACAGGTGTAGCTATGGCGCTGTGAATGCGTTCCACAAGTAATGGATTAGGAACGGGATGGGAGCAGATATTGTCCAATAAGTGACAAAGCATAATGTTGACTTTATTATTAGACGCCAAAGTCCCTAATCCGATGGGACCGATGACCCCGCCGATTGAATCGTGTGGCAGCGACGGGAACAGGAAAGGGAAGGAGCGATAGTGGTACAGAAAGTACCCTTTACCGCACACCATAACGTGTGTTACGGAGTATCGATGCAGATATAGAATGGACGACTGTCGGCAAGCGAGATCTGTGTGGGAGGAAGTAACATGCATTTTGCCTGATTTCTTTTATAACGTGCGTGCTCTGAATTTTGCACTACTGGCCATTACAATTGCTACACCACGAAGATGACGTGCTACAGACGCTAAATTTAACCGACAGGCAGGAAGAAGATGCTGTGATATGCAAATGATTAGCTTTTCACAGCATTCACACAAGGTTCACCTACAACGTGCCGATATAAGGAAAGTTTCCAACCGATTTCTCATACATAAGCAGCAGTTGACTGGCGTTGCCTGGTGAAACGTTGTTGTGATGCCTCGTGTTGGGAGGAGAAATGCGTACCATCACGTTTCCGAATTGTAGCCTATCGCGATTGCGGTTTATCGTATCGCGACATTGCTGATCGCGTTGGTCGAGATCCAATGACTGTTAGCAAGATATTGAATCGGTGGGTTCAGTAGGGTAATACAGAATTCCTTGCTGGATCCCAACGGCCTCTTAACACTAGCAGTTGAGATGACAGGCATCTTATCTGCATGGCTGTAACGGATCGTGCAGCCACGTCTCGATCCATGAGTCAACAGATGGGGACGTTTGCAAGACAACAACCATGTGCACGAACAGTCCGACGACGTTTGCAGCAGCATCGACTATCAGCTCGGAGACCATGGCTGCGGTTACCCTTGACGCTCCATCACAGACAGGAGCGCCTGCGATGGTGTACTCAACGACGAACCTGGGTGCACGAATGGCAAAACGTCATTTTTTCGGATGAATCCAGGTTCTGTTTACAGGATCATGATGGTTGCATCCGTGTTTGCCGACATCGCGGTGAACGCACATTGGAAGCGTGTATTCGTCATCGCCATACTGGCGTATCACCCAGCGTGATGGTATGGGGTGCCATCGATTACACATCTCGGTCACCTCTTGTTCGCATTGACGGCACTTTGAACAGTGGACGCACATTTCAGATGTGTTACGACCCGTGGCTCTACCTTTCATTCGGTCCCTGCGAAACCCTACAATTCAGCAGGATAATGCACGACCGCATGTTGCAGGTCCTGTACGGGTCCTTCTGGATACAAAAAATGTTCGACTGCTGCCCTGGCCAGCACATTCTTCAGATCTCTCACCAACTGAAAACGTCTGGTCAATGCTCGTTACAATACGCCAGTCACTACTCGTGATGAACTTTGGTATCGTGTTGAAGCTGTATGAGCAGCTCTACCTGTTCACGCCATCCAAGCTCTGTTTGACTCAATGCCAAGGCGTATCCAGGTCGTTATTACGGCCAGAGGTGGTTGTTCAGGGTACTGATTTCTCAGAATCTATGCACCCAAATTGCGTGAAAATGTAATCACAAGTCAGTTCTAGTATAATAGGACTGAAGACCACAACAACAACAACATATGTGTATTTTAATGGCCAGTAGTGTAACAGTAAACTTCTCCGTGATGCATAAAGCCTCTGCGTCTGCCGCTGGAGTTTTATGAACATCCCCGTAACGCTCTTGTGATTACTAACGAATTTGCGACGAAACGCTCCCCTCTACTAAGGATCGCAGATTAATAACCACTACTCAAGAACCAACTGCACAAGTGTTTTGTAAGCCACCTCTATTCGTGGATAAGTAACATTTGTTTACAATTAGTTCAGAGAACTCCAGCCTAGCATCTGCTCGTCCTACGACTGGCTTTATATTGTTATTTCATTCTGTCCGCAGTATGCGCAGTTCGTTTCTTGGTAAACATTTTTTCCAAGAACAGTGTGGTTTATCAGATTTTGTCGCTAGTGGTGTTGCACTTACTGGGACATATCCAGATGCCACAGTGCCGAACAATTTAAAAACACCGAGATTAGTCGTCTGTTTCCGGGAATGCGGAGCAGATGTAGACAAAAAGAGAACCTGGAGGCCGGCCATTTTGACGGACGCTATATTGCCCCATGTGATACACCGCTCGCCTTCAAAAAGTTTGGGAGCAGTGTCTGCCCAATCCAATCTCAGATTTCGCATGAGAGTGCTGACAAACGATGTACAAATTAAAATGTCGCACATATAATGTTCGTAGTGCGCAGGAATTGAAGGCGTCGGATAAATATGGGCGTCATCATTTGGTCAATTGCTGACATCCAAGGAATGGCAGAATTGGACCGTGTTTGTTTCACTGATAAGGCGTAGTTTCACCTTAATCGATATATGAATAGTGAAAGCACAAGAATTAGGTCAAATGAAAATCCAATTTTTTTTAAAGTGAACACTGCCAGGAAACTGGAGTGTGATGTGCCGTATCATGTCGTCGAATAGTCTGTTCTACTCTCTCTGGCTACAGTGAACAGTGTTGTGTACCAAAACATCATTACACAGTTCGCTCCTTGAGGCAGACAAAAGTTATTTTTGGTTGCAGCAGGGCGATGCTACTTGTCGCCCACCTAACGGAACACATCATTTCTTAAGCCAATTTTTTGGGTGGTCGAGTCATCTCTTAAGGACTATGGTCCTCACGTTATACTGATTTAATGTCTCCCGTGGTGCTATCTTAATGCAAAGGTATATTAAGAAAGGCTGCACAAACTGGAGGAACGAAAGATCAACGTAAAGCGCACATTAACACCAGTGTCAACGTCCTCCGCAAAGTGCCCTTCAATATAGTAAACGAGTTTGGGCACGTATTACAGAATCTTTTTGAGTATCTCTTATAAACAATGTGAGATTATCAAATTAAAAGAAAAACATATATGTCTAGTTTTTGATGTGCACGACTTTTCGATCACACTATATATCGTGAACAGTAATGTGTCTATAACATTCCATTGGGGAGCTTCCGTATTGCTTTAGCATTTGTCAGTAACAATAGACAGCGACTCAGTAACCTACATCGTTCCCCTCAAAGTCGACATCATCCGAGTCTTAGCAGGAGCTTTTCCAAGAAACCGCACTGTTATTCAACAGAAATTGTTTGGTTTACAACACGGTAAAGATATTTGCTTGTAGGGATGACGATTCAGAAACCACTCCATGCCAATACAAATCCAATGTCTTGTCCCTGCTCTATCTCGCTTGCTCCTAACAAGGAACCCTTTGAATGTGATGTGTGTTTAGTAAGGCTCATTTGAAAGTATTGTGTTAACAGTCATGGCAGGAAAAATATTAACTGCTAATGACCCACAATGTGGATCAGGAAGGCGACAGAAAATAAGTGTTCTGGAGGTGCTGAGATCAGTTTTCTATGGGATGTAAGTCATACACGTCATAAAATGGACATCGTAGACATTCAAGAAATGTTCAAACAAACTATTAACTTGCACCATGACCACCGAATGAAAAATGGCGAGGTATAACGATCACAAAGGTTCGCACCTTCAAGATCGAAGGCGAACTTGCTGGGAGTTACAAACCGTGCAGTACGTTCAGCTATGTATCCACTCTTAAAGAATGCATATAGAATCATACTGGTGTTACGGGGCGATGAGAACTGATGGAATGTGATGCCATGCAACCGAATGCGAAACAGCCTGTAGTGGATCTTATCGTGAAACTGGGTGTCCTTTAAGGCGTAGCTGAAGATAGTGCGGTAATATGTTTTATAGCCACCGAAAAAACAAAGATGTAGAGGCTGAATTTGTCTGGTGGTTCCAGGTGGTATGAAATGCAATGTCGTACACTTTTCAGGAGTATGATTTTTATATGTATACCAGGAATCAAGTAAAGGCAAGTTATTTTGGCCAGCTATTGGCCAAAAGCAGTGCTCATACCATATTAGTTGTCCTGTTACGCCCATTTTCCGCCTCTTCTTTGCTGTGACGCAGATATTCCCTACTGCCATTGCAAGATTACACCCACAAGAAAAATTCATAGGAGCAGAGCATTTCCAACTCTTCGTAGCACAATAAATAATGTTCCAGCCAATTTATGAGGCAGACTAACAGTCGGAATAATTGAAAGCGGGTGTGTTAAAGGCATTGATGTTAGTTGATCTTCATTCAGCTGTCTTGGTACCTCTAATTTCCAAGGTTTCTTTCGTTCTCATTTCCTCTTCAAATACCGATTTGTCAGAGTTGTAAACAAATTCCTTACTAGACGAAGTGATAACTTTCTTTATCTAATCCACAAATTTTCGGGCTGATTCCGTAGTTTGCTGTGTGTTGACGCTTTGTCTGTAATTTCGTTATCTTACATTTTCCAGTTCTGCAGCACCGTTTAAAGTTTTGCAACCATAAACTGTTTCCTTTCAAGCCACTGTAATCTTTATCGTGTACAATTCAATGTGCGTAACGTAGTAGGTCACTATCATGCGCATCCAGTAAATTACATCGAACATTCCTGAAACTTGCGCCTTGTCCTCCCTTGAATATCCATAGTTTTTCTTATGCGTTACAAGGTCATACAGCTGCGGACTTTTTCGAAATCTATTCATAATTGTTTCTTTACAGTGCTGCGTAATTATATTTGGTACTCGCTCCTTGGACAACAACTGTCCTTCACTGCGTTTCAATAGAGACGAGATCTGTTATTCCCTATCCGACAAGAATGATGAACTGCATCGATCGACATCTGTTTTAGTATTATTTATACTTGCTAAGCAAAAATGGTTCAAATGGCTCTGAGCACTATGGGACTTAACATCTTAGGTCATCAGTCCCCTAGAACTTAGAACTACTTAAACCTAACTAACCTAAGGACATCACACACATCCATGCCCGAGGCAGGATTCGAACCTGCGACCGTAGCAGTCCCGCGGTTACGGACTGCAGCGCCTAGAACCGCAAGACCATCGCGGCCGGCACTTGCTAAGCACGTATTGTCAACATTGCGCTCCTCATGTAGATTGCCCAGACAGTATATATCTACATGTAGAATATATGGCAGCACATATTTCACTGACTCAACTTGCAGAAAGGCTAATATATCACCTGGCACTTCTTTCTCACTCTGCGAAATTCCTTTGTTTCCTTTCTGACGAAATGTCAACTTCGGCAACTGTTGTAGATACGATGCGATGCTCGCTTTGTTTATCGTTGCATTGCGTTGTTTTGTAGTAACACCACTAGCACCGTAGTACTGTTGTGAGTTACTCGTCGACTAAGCAGTTCAACTACGCACCGTAACCTCATACTCTACCCACCACTGGATACCTGCAGTCCTGCCCCCTGTTGCCGTCAGCAGCTAACTTTCAAAAATGGTTCAAATGGCTCTGAGCACTATGCGACTTAACTTCTGAGGTCATCAGTAGCCTAGAACTTATAACTAATTAAACCTAAGGACATCACACATATGCATGCCCGATGCAGGATTCGAACCTGCGACCGTAGCTGTCGCTCGGCTCCAGACTGCAGCGCCTAGAACCGCACGGCCACTCCGGCCGGCAGCAAACTTTCTGGCTGTCTCGCTCCGGTTCTAGTCTCTCGTGAAAGTACGGAAGTGCATGTACCAGAAATCCGTTGCGCGTGATTGGTGAAACCTTTTGTGCTGCATCACAGTAGTAGCAACAGACTCAACTTCATTGTGTCAATTGCTTAACGGTTGGTGGTTTTCCCCAGTTTACGGAATCTAGTTGTTTGTGTAGGAGCACCCCAGTTTACGAAAACTAGTTTGTGAGCGCGCGTGCGCTCTCTCTCTGGCACGCGCGCGTGAGCGCGTGTGTGTGTGTGTGTGTGTGTGATGACGTTGCTGACCTCTGTAGCGTCACCGTGCACGCAGTGACCCTCGGGAATTCCCCGCCCACACGTCAAAGGTGATGAGTCCCCTCGGGCAGCAAAAGAGTGTACGCTATGAGGTGAGATGACGGAGTAAGCGTTGTGTACAGCGAGACCCACCGCTTGCTTCTCTTAGAGCCGCGAAGGCCGACTGGTTCGTCCAGCAATCGCGCCGATAAACAAGCGCGAACGTGCTACACCGCCGTGTCAAGTATCTCTCAAGTTACGTGCACAGTGTGTGTCCTGCTCTGATAGCAGTGGAAGCGCACCGCATAGCGACTTGCACATCAACATTTTCAACCCGTAAAACCAGAGTCGTTTTCAGCGCATTCGGGCATATGTCAGTCTGATGAGACAGACAGTTTGTAGTAGTGCAAGACACACAGATTTACTCACGAGGAAATATCACCAACTTCTCCTGAAATTTTAAGGAGCAAAAACAACACGCTTGCAAGGTATCAGCCCCAGAAAACGACCCCGCTCGAAGATTCGGGTCGTAATTCTGACAGTACAGAGCTTCGACGATCTAGAAGCACACCTTTTGAACTTCCGCGCGATGGATGTTTGTCAATCGCTCCGCCCCCCTGCAGCCGCCTAATGGTCGAGCGTGCAGCATTGTACCAGGTGTAGAAGTATGAAACCGGAATTTGGCTGCAATAATTACACGTCTGTTATTTGAAACTGAAAAAACAGTATTTTATTCAAAATAATCTCCATTGATATTTATAAATTTCTCTCACCTCTCTGGGACGCTATGAATGCTACGCCAAAAAAACAGTTCTTCTTCTGAAGGGAATCAGTCAGCTAGCCATTTTCGTATATTTTCATACGAGTTGAAGCGTTGTTCAGCGAGAGCGCGTCCTAGTGGTGCAAATAGACGATAATCGGACGAAGTCAAGTCTGGAGAATAAGCCGCTTGCCCTAGTATTTCCCAACTGAACGCACTGATCGTTTCCCTGATCCGTTTTGCTGTGTGTGATGGGGCGTTATCAAGGAGCAATATGACTTTCTCTAGTCTTTTTCCATATTCCGGTCGTTTTTCACGTAATGATCGATTTAAATCGATCATTTGCTGTGGGTAGTGATCATTGTTAACGGTTTCACCAGGTTTCAGCAGCACATAATAGATGACACCCTGCTGATCCCACCAAACACAGAGCATTGTATTCTTTACAAAGTGATGGAGTGGAAGTCGATGGTTTGCTTGGATTCACTCATGATTAACGACACTTAGGAATCTCAAAATATATCCATTTTTCATCACCTGTCACTATTCGGTGAAGAAACGACTTTCTATTGTATCTAGCAAGCAGCATTTCACAAGATATCTTGTGCTGTGTGCTGTCTTTCATTCAGTTCAGGTGGAATCCATTTTCCCACTTTCTGCACCTTTTCCATAGCTTTTAACGGAAAAGAAACGGATTTCTGTATCATATTCAATTGTTTCGAGAGTTCCTTTTGAGTATCATCTTCATCCTATAAGGCCTGCAATTCGTTGTCCTAAGGAACTTTTTGGGTCGTTTCTCGTCGTTTCTCACATCAAAATCAGCACTTTTGCATTTTTGAACCACGCGGAACACTATGTTTTCCCAAGAGCATGTTTGCCGAAAGCTCCGATAAGCATTCGATGCGATTCTGCTGCAATTTTCTTCAAATGATAACAGAAAATCAATGCTGTCCGCAAATCGTAGTTCACAGGCACAAAACTCGACATGTTTATGGGTTTGAAACAGATACCGATGTATGGAACATGGGTTACTGTGTGTTGACATTCGTCGACAGCCGTTACAGGAAGCAGATGGCGCTGCAGACGCGGTCTCACTGCCCTTACAACGACGGCTATCACCATCTATAGGGAAATTTCGGTTCCATACTTGTACACCTCGTACATTGGAGTGACTAGGAGGTTTGTGAAATAATACTTTGACATTGGTAACATGGACTGTGGGAAACCGGAAGAGACTCGAAGCACTTGAGATGCGGTACTACAGAAGAATGTTGAAAATTAAGCCGGCCGCTGTAGCCGAGTGATTCTAGGCGCTTCAGTCTGGAACCGTGCTGCTGTTACGGTCGCAGGTTCGAATCCTTCGCCGGGTAGGGACGTGTGTGATGTCCTTAGGTTAGTTAGGTTTAAGTAGTTCTAAGTCTAGGGGACTGATGACCTCAGATGTTAAGTCCCATAGTGCTTCGAGCCATTTGAACCATTTTTTCTAATTCTACAACAGATGCACCTGAAGAAGACTAAACGATAGATCTTCTGTTTACTTTTAGTTCCCTGGTAGACTGGTATGAACTGTTCTTTCTTCCAGCTGTTAGACACAATTTTTTGTTTCGAGGGCTCTGTGTTATACTGCGGTCATACAGAGTAATTTCGTGACGTTGCCAATTTGCAGGGATGATGGAGAAGAGTATCCGTTTTAGTAAGGGAACCTGGTCCCGAAATGACCGTGTCGAATGTTATAAGCAAAAATCGCCCTGATACCTCTGATAGTGAATATATGTACCGATACAGTTGTTGCTTGGACTGTAGGGTAGGATTTTCCAGGTGGTAGTAAGGACCAAAACAAGAATCAGTAGTAATCATCGACTCTAAAATGCTTACTTTAAGAGCTATGACCAGTTGTTCACGTTGAATGCTGTGAAAATCATCTGTTACACCGAGCAAGTGCTCGTTGCTCTTGAGGTATGCATTTTAGAGCCCATGTTTACTAGACGACTTTCTCTCGATAAAAACTTTCTACAGCAGAGATCGCATAAATTCTTTTTTAGTTTTGACAAGCGGTTTCGACAGATACAACTGTCGTCTTCTAGTCTCCAAAATGATTTGCTACAAAACGTGTCAATGTGAATTAGAACACGTTTTGTAATAAATAATTTTTGAAGACCAGACGATGACAGTTACATCTGTCGAAACAAGTAGTCAAAAATAAAGAAAAACTTATGTAATTTGACTATAGAAAACTTTTACAAAGTAAAATAGATCGCTCGTTCTAATTTCTGAACATGAGAAGAATCAATCAGTTACATCTTGTTTTGGATCACTGTACCACCTCCTAAAGTTGCCTAATCTACAACCTTACCAACGACAGTGCAGGTACATGTATTCCACTGTCAGAGGTATTAGAACGATTTTTGGTTATAACTCGGTAGTTCCGGTATCACGGTCTCTTGTCTTAGATTGATACATTTACCATTCCCCCATCATATCCGTACGCCTGCATCATCCTCGCGGAATCGCGTTGTATGAGGGGCTCAGTGGCAAATACTGTGTGGATTCTGCTACGGATTGTGTCGGGCCTACCTACCAAGAAAGTCTCAGACCGGTCACAAATTTTGTTTGAAAGTTTGTATCACTGTATTTTCGTTACAAGCGTTGGTGCGGTATTGATTCTTTTTTCACATAAAAAAGATATTTGAGAGTATTAGCTACTTCGGATGAGAAAGTCGGGTACTGAAGAAGAGGTATGAGATTACAAGAACGGGATTGGCAAGATAGGAGCTGGAAGCTGCGCAGTAAAAACCGATGATAATGGTAGCACGACCGCGGGATGATGATCGCATTAACTGTACATTATGACACGTACGTCACAGCGATCTCCACAAAACAACGTAGGCATTCTCTCTCCTTCGCACTGCAGCGTGAGAGCTTCAAAGTCACTCAAGAGCTACTCTACAACTACAGAGAAGGTATCCACTGCAGACAGGATTGTGTTCGCTTTCACCGAGCGCGGTCTGCGAAGGCCACAGAACACAGCTGCAGCGCTGTTGCATGTTTCACAAGAAACGTAGCTGATCGGCATAGTTAAAGCGTGATAAAATCGAGGAAACAGAAACATTATTCAGATTACAATTACCTTTACGGCAATGATTTAACTACACTATAAATGCCTTTCATGTTTATGAGTCTTCCACGAAACAGTTTCAAGTGCTTGATGATGCAGCCGTACTTGTATTCATAATGCCACGAAGTCCCTTCTTGGTTTTGTGTCCTGCCTGTACATAATGAAAATTTCATGTTTCATAAAAATTGAGACTAGCGTACACATCGCCGCTTGAAAGAACAAACTGCGATGTGGTATTACGGAAGGTGACCACACAATTACAAAATACGTTATCGCGAAAGAAACTGCGATGAATTCTTGTAGTGAATAGAACAAGCTTGCGAAGGGAGAAATTCTCATTTTCTTTAAACAACGGCAGTATAGTCCGTTTATCAACCCTGTCGTCCATCGAATGAACATTCTGGTTGCAGTACAATGCAGAGCTTCCTGGACAGCTACTGAAAGCTAATCGAAATACTGATTGTTTCTCTGCTTGTTGACTGGTGATTTAGTGTACGGCAGCTACCCAATGGAAATAATTAGCTCTGTTTCCAAATGTCCAGGTTGCTACATATACTCTTCGTTCAGAAGAAATATTTGTATGGCTTATTACAAATCTCACAATGAACTTCGAACAAAAAAACATTTATGTCGCTAAGAGCTCATTCTGTCACACAGTAAAATAAATAAATATCTTAGAATGGAACCAACCTGTGTGTGAACAGAGGTGAAAAAGATACTTTGATTTCCATCTCCTCCACTGGTGTCGATGATGGCATCTCGGAGTTATGCAACCTCTGTTTCTTTTATTATGTGAAATATGACAGGCTTCCTCAGGCCGCAGTTCATGTTGATACATTACTGATTTCGGAATTCATAGTCCACCATCAGATACATCTGAGAAACCAGTTAGATCTATATGTTGATTCAGAAAAATATTTCCGTGAATGGACAGCCGATAACCACTGGCATCCTATCTTATCACTTTATCACCCAGGTAAAATCATTTAAAACTCTGCGAAAACTTTTGTTTTGAAAGTCATAAGGAACCTAAACTGTCCGTGGAGCACACAAACCAAAGTCTGTAATGTGGACTCTGAAATCAGGAACTGTGATGTATCAATAGATAACATTAATAAGTGGTTCCCGAGGAAATCTGTAATCTTTCACATAATAAAACTGATTCCACTTTATCGTATGTTATAATGATGGAATGGAAAGACAATTTTAGATATACGGTATTTGATTTTCATTGACTCAGTTTCTTTGTGATAGATTAAGGGGTATCAAGTCGCTTTCAGACATAGAATGGACGTAAATCTAGAGTGGTAAACATTTTCTGCGACATCACAGGGCTTTAAAACTGCTTTTTAAATCTGGAAAGTAGCTGAATCCCTGTGAAAAAACGACTAAATATTTTTAATAGATATCGTCTCTACCTCTCTACGTAACTATGTGCGCTAACGCACACTTTTGTGGTGGTATTCGACACTGAGGTATCCAACTGAGATTTTGATACTGAAAGATAATTTCGTCGTTAGTATTTAGCTGCCGACAGTAGGGGAAAGTGGACGCGCGATTCTAGAGCACCAGAATACGCGCAAACGTACTCCTTTAAACCCCTAACATTTAGGGGCCTACCAAGTGTCTCAAGGAGAAAGAGCATGAGGCACTGGTTACGGTATGTTGATAATTTTCACTATTGGACCGCCTAACTACAACTGAATGAAATACAAGGCTTTTCGCCTTTATTCTTTTCAAGGCATCTTCAGTGGCCTGGAGCATCAACATATCGTAATATTACAAGCAACTGAAGACGATATGACTACAAATGTTGAACAAGCGCTACTTGGTTTTTAGGTTGCGGATTTTAAACTGTTAGACTACGTGCCAGGAACGGGTTTCACAGTGTCCCTACGTGCCATTCCATACTCATCTCTTTAGCAGCACAAATACTACTCTATACATCACAGCCATCCATATAGCACAGGAGCATAAGCAACGTCACAACAGGTTGGAGGAAGGTAGTGGAAAGCCAGCTACACAAGTACCTTCCAGAGCACAGAGTGAAGGAGTTCTCACATTGTATCCAAAGCTCACCGACTGAATATGCTACTAACACCATTGCGAAACGCTTGTACACAGCATCTCACACTGAGTGAAATATGTGGTTGGCAGGGCTATTACTACTTCTCTTACGAATGACAAACACGGAAACATAAGGGAGTATACAAATATATAATCAAATCAAATGTCTCCTGCAATGTACTAAGCGACTTCAAAATTCCGGTTAAGATGACAGTGTCGTTTCGTAGGAAGGTGACTGATATTTTGTAACTAAACGACGTGTTGGGGCAGTTTGGCTGGATGAGAAGCATCGTGTAAAACAAATTACGGGCCCATCAAAAACAAATCAGAAGGCAATTTCGACTTCAGTATACATATACAATATTTAGTTTTGAACGCGCAATTCAAGTGTTGAACAGTGTTAGTTAGTACTTCATGTCATAAAAAAGTACACCGTGTATCGCTGAATAATTTGGTATCTGTCTGTTTTGGTATGACAATAAGTACTAGGCCTAATTCATCATCGCAAAAGTTTGAACCTTTGGAATCGAAGCGTAAAATAAACTTGAATACAATGGTTTGATGAAATAAGAGTCCAAGGACGTTATAATGTTTTTTGGACCATAATAAGTACCACTTTTGGCGGGAAATATGACAAATGTATTGGATGATATTGCGAAATCAAATGAATCCCGTTACATGGCAGCATAACTATTACCGATGAAAGAAAAAAATGAGGAACGTCTGAAATCTGTCACTTGTATTGCTTAAATCATTTTCTTAGTCTAGATAAATTTGAAGAAGGAAATTTTTCCATCTGACTGTGAATAAAACATTTTTCTTTTCACACTACCAGTTTCGGGTATTGCCCATTCCCAGGTGTGTCTCTAGCAATATACGTCGCTACATCGACGTCATTAATTTAAAAATCGCGTGCGCAGTTATGCATGGCAAGCAATTTTTATAGCAGTGACAATGATGTAGCCACGTGTGTTACATTTGACAATGGGCAATGCCCTAAACTGGAAATGCGAAAATAACAAAAACGAAAATTGTACACAGTCTGATGGAGAAATGTCCTTCTTCCAACTACACTGTTTCATTTGGCTACTGGATTATAAATTTAGAAATGTAGCCGTTCGAATATCCGTAAACATAGATGTAACACACGCTTTTTTTTTTTTTCTTTCGTCGATAGTAGTTGTTTCAGCCCCGACGAAAAGATACACGATAAAATTTTTCGCTTGTTGTATTGCTAATGTGTGCCACAGAATTTGAAATGTAAGCTTACAAATGAAACACCTCTATCGCAAATCGTAGTGCTATCGATACTATTACCGAAAATTGAAAAATAAATACAGAATGATAAAAGGTGTTCTCTGACGGAGAAAATACCGTACGCTTCACAGGACAATCGGACAAACTCTTGATAGTGCGTAAAAATGCTCGGGCAACATTTGGCAAAGGAAGACTGTTGATAACAAATTCCAAGTCTGCTAATGCTACCGGGTATTTAGTGTAAACTGAACATAAAAAAAAACAAGTCGCATTGTCGGTAACCGGTATATATCGTGGTAACACCGTGTGAAGATTGGACGCTGGAGAAGTGACGCTTACCGGCATCAGACAGACCGAAGATCACGGCTGCGAGGCACAGCAGCCACAGGTGAAGCGCGTGGCGGGCCATAGCGCAGACTGGAGAACAGAACGCGGACGCGAGAGGAGAAAGGTGACTCGGACGCCAACTCACGCTCAGATTGTACTGCGCATGCGCGTCACGGACGAACGCGCCGGGAAATTCGACGATAACAATCGGTGCGTCAGCTGGCGCTCGGAACCAGTCCGGGAGACAGAAATTCCTGCGTCGTGATACTCGAAAATGATTAGGAAGCCGAGGAAGGCACGATGCCGTTCCCGGAAGGCGCTCCGTTGGTGAGCGGCAAAGAGGGCCGTCGTTTGAAAGCTTCGTTCACACCGAAGCAAATGGGAGCAGACACAAGCAAGCGCGCATTCGCAGACGACTATCCAGTGCTCATTAGCATGTGCTTGCAACAGCGAACAAGCGTTAGCACGCGATGAGAGGGTATACGACACGAGAGCACAACTCTACGAACGCTGTGTTACAGTTTCTCTGGCGCTAAGTGTCGTCACTACGGATGGAAAAAACCGGCTGGAAAAAACCGATACCGGTATTTTAGTTCTGAATAACCGGTACTTTACGGTACATGTTTCGTCTTCATTATAATAGGTGCTTTTCAATTTTTACTAACAACTAAGTAAAAAAACTAAAAAAACAATTAGCCATAGCAGAATTGCAAATTTTTTTGGTTTTAAATAAACTTCTTTAAGAAAAGGAGTAAAACGTTTATTTTTTTAAAATTTGCATTGGTTTGAAATGTTGCGTTGTTGCAGAAAAAGGAAAAGTGATCAGTGCTATTTTAATAACAATATTGTACCGTGATTTATTTTCAAGGAATATTCTTAAGAATTTATTTTATTTACTAGCGATTCATCAAGAACATTAACGCATTTAGTCACACTATGTAAGCATGGAAGTAGTTGCCAGGGAGTAATTGATGAAATCATAACCAAATTCCTTTTAACAAATGGGAATTTTATTCACTTTTATAGTGTCTAAAAGCATTTTTTTTAAAGAAACAGATTTAAAATTATAATCAGAAAGCACCCTCTAGATATCAAGTTACAATTTATTCAGAGGCAGAAAGAAACAAGTTTTGACTTTATGGGCTTTCGGGCAGAGAACCTTGCCGCTCCCTTTTGACACGGTCGTAGTTACGACCGTTCACAACAGCCTCTTAAAGACTACACTGGTGCAAATATGCAACACACCAGATTACTTCAAACTAAAAGTTTTAACAATGTACACAAGCACACAAACTATGCACCCCCGTAGGAGGGATGGAAATGGTACAAAACACTAAAAATTAAAATATTAACTTTGCCACCGAGGGTGCCACTTGATTTTAACTTCTAAGAAAAGTCTTACGGTGAAAGGGTGGCAACTTTATATACCAAAATGATCATTTAAATAAAAGCCCATGAAATGCGATCTTATATAAAATTCTACAGGGTTGGCCAAACAAGTTAAGATGCTCAACGGTACACAGATACCGTCTCTCAAGATGATAGGCAAGATCAAAACATGTTCCAGGAATTAGGCCGTTACACTCCAAGCAAGAAATTCGTTAACACACCAAATCCGACAAACATGCCAGAGGCAGCTCCGAACGACAGACAGACACGAACTGCCTAACAAATGCGGACGAGAGGTAGACGAGCAAGCTGGGGACGACAGACAGACCAAGAAAACAAATAGAATTTAAGAAGAATAAACTGCGATTTCTCGAGAAGACCTGGCGCAGCACCCCCAAATTGCTCTCCGGAACAGTCCGCTGCCAGCCGCTGCAACGGACGCAGGAAGGCGCGCCGATCTCCCGTCTCACGACGTCGCAGCTCGCACCGGCCAGACCGATGTCGTGGGTTGACTCCTGTTGCTCTTGTGTGGACCGCGAATTCACCACCCCTCGCTATAGGTCGCGGCCCACTGGACTCACATAGCGACATCACATGCGCCGACGCTCAAGACGGACAAGTCATCTTGTGTCTCAGTGCACGACCGACCAACCGATCGATCCAACCGCCAATGACCATTCCATTGCCTGAGCTAACTCCAGCAGACTGGCGGCCTAGCGCGCAGACTCAGGTGCAGGAACTAAGCCCCGACCGGGCGATCACTCGCTGAGTTCTCTTACTGGCGGAGTGGAAAGACTTTCATTTTGCCGGCTTTAAGGGTTGATCCGAACGACTCACATAATAGCACACCGAAAGACTGACAGACACTAACTGCCTAACAAATGCGGACGAGAGACAGACTAGAAAGATGGGGACGAGAGACTGACCGCAGACTGACTAAAAAGACTCCAGACTGACTCGCTGGCGAGCTCATAGCGCCCCTTAAATGCACACGAACAGACAACCTTTCCCCTTTCCCACCAGAGAGAGACACCAAAGCTGCGATTGCCACAGCGGCGCCACCGCCAGAAACGGAGGGCGACTGCTTCACACTACGCATTGCGGCGCGCTCTTCAAAACAGCAATTTTTACCACGACTCAAATATCAACAGAAACGAGTGCGAGCTAACATCGCAAAGATGCTTGGGCTCACTTGCGGTTCCCCTTAATCGAAATGTCTTGGCTGAAGCTCGTCTAGGGGTTGAGCTGTACATGTCGCATTACACGTCCTAAATTAAAAACTTGCTACCCTTTGGTTAAATTGTCTGGCTGGTGGCAAATTTGCGAAATACAAAGTTAATATAACGGATAATAACAGTAATAATAATATCGGGAACTAAATTAACGACCCATAAATGATGTAGGCCACTCAGTTGCGATTTGGTTAGAAAAATGTTTATTCAGAAAGCAAACTAATAGCGAAAGTGGTCGTATTAGAGTTACTGTTACACTCGAGTGCATATCCATCTGTCACAGTTCGATCATTCACAATCTCATCTCCAATACGCCACCTCGATATTTACACGAAAAGTTAGAGTTCACACCAGGCGCGCGGCTGCTTACAGCGATACCACACAAAGCGAAATTTTCTAAGTCGTTTCACTTCCTAGCTGCCTAAAGACCGCCTGTTCGCTTTCGCGTCTCAATCCGAACTGTCCCCGTGGTGTCCGCGGCCGCGCTTCCCGCGCGCCGAACATACTCGCTCAACTGACTAGTGCAGTTCCCTTTCCTGAAGCCGAGCATCTTACTGGCTTGGCTTATTCTACATTATTTTACATTTTATCATAGTTAAATAATCAAAGCTTGTCCACTTTCACGTTTTAAATAAAGTAACAATGATATCCATTGTTAAATTCTTTTACATAAAACCAATACAACTTCTTTCGTAACTCTGAATGTCACGGTGAGTAGGCTTGCACCAGTGTGCTTTCTGATAAATAAGTAAAGAACAAAAGTAATTATTATGCATTAAACTTTACAACAAATATTCTATTACCTAATGATTCAATAAGGTGTCATTCTGTCATCGTTCAATGTGTTTTGTGTGGAGGAAATGATGATCTGATGCTTAACTGAAAATACAGATAATTTAAATTTTCTATATCTTTTAAACAAATAAAGTTACAGAGTTTATATTTACAACATTTGTCATTTTAATAATGCGCTTCTATATGAAATGTCAATCGTTAAGATCGACCAGACGGTTAAGATTCTAGCATTCAGGTCTTTTTTACAAAACTTGATAATTTCGCTTTAACAGTAAATCCTAAATTATTATAGATAAGATCAATATTCAAGTTTTATTGGGATCACCATGCAAATTTATGGACGATGGCAGATTAAAATTGCTGTGGCTTGATTCCCTTAGTTACTACAGAATTAAATGGTTTTCATAAATGTTTTCGTTTATGGACGATCTTAGGTCCGCCATATTTAACACTGCTACGACTTCCTGGTGTAACACCTACAGCACCTCTCGGTGTTGAAAAAACAAAAATAGCTCCCAAATTAGCTCCCATGTCCTTAAAATATCAATTCACAAAATGACCCAAGACCCTCCACAAGTAGTAATTACGAAAAATAAATAAAAAACAAATAGAGGGAAATATCTAGTATAGAAAGCAAAAGAAAAGAAAAGGAAAATTTAACTATAAATTTTAGAAACATGGGAAGGAGAAAAACAGTAGAAAATATTAAAATATTAGTTATTCCAATATGTAAGAAAATCAATATTATAGTCACCAAAGATAGTGATTATTAAAGTATAAATAGCCATAAGTTGTAATTACGATACTTCAGTCTCTAGTCTGTTCTACTTCGGAAGTTATTTAGGACGTACAGCTTTAGAGAACAACAATTGGAACTTTATTAAATGGGGATCAAGATTAGATTCTGACGAGATTGTTTTATAGGATTGTCAATTCAATACTTTAATTTGGACATTTATCAGATTAGATAAACGGGAAGGTGAATAGTAATCTCTTTGGCTTTATTGTCAATTCGTGTGAATATTTAAACGCTTTACTGAATTGAGAATTTTAAATGAATTCGGACTTTGAATTGTGAGAGTGGGAAACTTTAACTTCACGCGACTAGTGATCATAGTTAACAACGGTTTGCGGATATTAAATAGAAATAACTTATTTGCCGAAAGTGACAGGAAATTATCTAACATCCCTGACTTTAGCGGGAATCAGACATCTAATTAAATAACTTCTTTTAATGAGATCGTATGAGTGAACCTATTTATTAATAATTCTTGTCAATAAACTGACGCTGTTAATTTGAAACATAATACAAGTTTTGAAGATTAATTTAACTTGGATTAATAAACGTTAAGGTTACGTGATCTATGCCAAGAACAAACTAGCGATTCGTAACTAAAACAACTGAACGAAAGTTTAAAGTATCGTCGTCTATAAACATTGGTAATAAAGCTATGAAACGTCCCCTTTTGAACAATTATACATGATTGTGCTTAAACTGACACACAATAATTTTAGCGCAACGCAATCTGACTTTCAAAAATCCCTACAAATGAATGGCCCTGACTAACATTAACCTATACGCTTCACAAATCACTTACCTCACAAAAATCTTCGTTACTCGAACTACTGCAATACAGCGAGCGCCACTACTGCCAGCTAAATAAAAGATTCAAACTACTGAAGGTACAACTACTGATAGGCATAGTTAGCAAATGAAAGATTTTGATAGAGAACAAACAATGTATTTACCTCAATAGTGTTCAAAAGTGAAAATATATATAGCAGTTCATGACATCCAGTCTTAGAAATTTCAAAACTCCGCCATTTCTCTCCCCACATCCACCACCGCTGGCGGCTTACCTCCAACTGCCCAACGCTACGCGCTTATCCAGCTTCCCAACACTACAATGGCAGACAACAATGCAAACTAGCCACAGACTGCACACAGCCCAGCCAGTGATTTTTAATACAGAGCGCTACGTGGCGTTACCAATAAGAAAACCTAAACAGCTTACTTACAGCTACTAAAGATTTTTTCTCTCAGAGTTGGGAAGACTATATGTGTAGTGACCCACGTTTAACTTTGGGTTTTAAAAGTAATCAAACTGATACTTAGCCGGTACAATATTAAATAAAACTAAAACACTTCAATGACAGTCAATGTGTAAAAAATAAAATCAAACTTTCGCCTATTAGACGAAAAAGCGAGAACAGAAAAAGGGCTGCTACACTGGCAACAAACGCCTTCTTCTGGGTTTCCCTGTGACATGAGTTCTCATCTGTCTCACTTGCACACTACAGCGCTTAGGCCTCAATAGACAATAGATGCCTGTGATTTCCCCCATCTCGTGGTGAATTTGCTCCCTTTGTGGCACACGGTCCTGGACGACAGGGCTCGTTTCACAATTCCTGTAGGCTGACTCTTTCGTCCATATATTTAAATGAGAGCTCGCAGTGATCGTTAACTCACACGAGCAATAAACACATGGCATAAGAATTAGTACAGCGTTGCTGACACAATGTCCCTGTTGTGTGTTTTATGGCTTAAGGTACGCGCGTTCGTACAGCGTGCTTGTCTTGACCCCGTCTGGTCTGTACGGAAGTTTGTCCTTGTAGTCGCCAAATCTCCGTTGTATTGCAGAACTGTACCAACCTTGTCCGGAAATACAGGGTGTATCAAAGAAAATCATCCGATTTTAATAACAATCGTAACTATTATGTTATTTGAGATAGGTGCGTGACAAACGCTCTGTTGGAAAGAGCAAACTCTCGAATTTTACATGGTTCTCGCCAGGTAGCATCAGTGAGCGCCCACTTCAGTTCTGGTAAAAATTGTGTCGGGACAACAGAAAGCGTTTTGCGTTGTACGTGTTGCGCAGTGCGGGTCAGTAATAACTGTTCAGCATGACTTTCTTACTAGGTAGGTGTGGATCCTCCTAAAGCAAACAGAGCATTAGACGATGGCATGAACAATTCCGAAAAACAGGTTGTTTATGTAAAGGCAAATCGCCGGGCCTTTTCCGAGTGTCTGATACAGACGTTGAACGCATCCGCCATAGTTTCACAAGCGGTCCACAGAAATCAGTTCGCAGTGCAGCTCGACACCTCGACGTGCCCCTGATGTCCGTCTGGTGTGTGATGCGTAGACATTTACACATGAAACCATAAAAATTCAGCTACTGCAAGCTCCTCGTAAAGGTGACAAACAACAACGTGTGTAGTTCTGTAATTTCGTTCCCGTTAAGATAGAGGATGACAGTTTTTCTCCAGTTAATTAGTTACGAGGCAACATCCGATTGAAATGGAAAGGTGAACCGTCATAACGTGATAATATGGGGTACGGAACAACCACATGAAATTGTACAACATGAGAAGGACTCTCCAAAATTAAATTTAATTTGTGCAGTTTCACGGGAAAATATGCTTAGCGGGAACACTGTTACAGGAAGCAAATATCTCTAAATGCTTGAGAACTTTCTTTTCCCGCAGTTGGAGAATGGTTCGAACGACTTCATTTACAAACAGGATGGAAGTGCGGTAATTTTTAAATCAAAGAATTACTGAAAGACCGGTCGGTCGCTCTGGACCGAATGTTTCAGTCTTCATTACTTGCCTCCAAGGTCACCGGACTTGACTGTGTATCTTGCGAGGTTTATAAAAGACTCTGTTTATGTGCCTCTGTTACCAACAACAATGAATTAAGTGAGACATCGCATAACAGCAGCTGTGGAAGCTGTCACTCAAGACATGCTCGCTGCAGTGTGGGAACAATCTGAATACCGCATTGACATACGCCGTGCATTTGAAGGAGGCCACAATGAACATCTACGAATAAGTACGAAAAAAAATTTGAATTTCCCGCTTATCAAAAAAACAAAATTCATTGTACATGTTCATTAGTTTAAGGGTCCGCCTCTGTAGCGTAGCTGTAGCGTTAGCGCCTACCACGCGGGGAGTCCGGGTTCGAATCCCAGCAGGGGATTGGGTGTTGTGGGTCCTTTATCATCACTGACTCGCAAGTTACCGATGTGGCGTCAACTGAAGAGGAGTTGCAATATGGCGGCCGATCTCCCCCGATTGGGGCCTCCCAGCTAATAATGCCATAGGATCATTTCATTTTCATTAGTTTCAGAAATATGGACGTGCCAAATCGGATGGTTCTTTTTAACACTCATGCATTTTTGCCAACTGACACGCTTCATATACCTTAAAAGGCAAAAGATTAGACTGCCATTTCTAAGAAATGATATAGTAGGAATGAAATTGTGGTAACACTAATAAATTAAAACTATACAATTCATTCATAATATACAATAAAAATAGAAGGTATCTAATCTGCTACAACAGGAATAAAAAACCGAAAATCGGCTATTTCAGAAACAAATTATTTTGAGAGATTTTAACAGTGTAGATAAAACCCGATGTAGCCGAAAACCGATTGTTTCAGCGATAACCGCCATCCCTTCTCCCCACACAGATTTCACTCAATAGCGACGCCTACATCTAAATCTACATTTTACAGACCAGTATGAAGTGCATGACAAACAGTACTCTCCTTTATTATCAAGGCTTCTTTCCATTCCACTTATGTATAGAGAGCTGTTTAAATGTATCTGTGGGTGCTGTGTCTAATCATATCTTGTCGTCACGATCTCCACGGAATCGATGCAAAGGGGTTTCTAGTAAACTCCTACAGATATAATTTACCTCTCGCCCTTGAACTTTGTAAGTAGGCTTTCCCCAGATACAGGAAATGTACTCGCAGCTGCACAATGTATTGGTGACAATGAAAATTTGTGCCAGACCGTGATTCGACCCGGTATTTCCCGCTTCACTCAAGCAGGTGCCTTCACCGCCTAGGCCATCCGTACACGCCTCCAGGGTCGACCCAAACTTCCATACGTCACTGTGAGCTACGTCCTGCTCTCCCACAGTAATTGTGTTTACCGCACAGGGACAGACTTATGATTATTGTCGCGGCCTTGTCTTAACATAAATACTTTACGCAGTATCTGTGGTTTTACGATGTATTCTGCAATGTCCTTCAGGAGGACATTGCAGAGTGCATCGTAAAAACACAGGCACAACAATATAATAATTTCCTGGGATAGCTTGTGTCTGTCTTCAAGTCTGCCAGCTCAGTTGTTTCAACATTTGTGACACTCTGCCACGGCTCAAACAAATTTGTGAACATCCGTGCTAGCCTTTCCTTTATCGTTCAGTATCCCCCAGTGTTAGCCCTATTTGCTACCGATCCCACACACTTGAGCAGTATTCTATAATGGGTCGCAGGAGTGATTTTTAAGCAATCACCTTCGTACACTGACTGCGTTTACCTATGTTCTACCAGTAAACCTAAGCCTGCCACTTGCTTTATCTACGACTGAACTTTTGTGATCGCTTCATTTCATAGCCCTACAAAATATTACCCCTAGCTATTTCCATGAGTTGGCCGTCTCCAACTATGACTTTGTGACGAAGCAAGCTGGGATAATTTTAATTCCCCTCTTGTTTTGCCATCTGCCGCCTTAAATTCGTTTTGTTACTTTTGACTAATTACTATAAATATACGTGAGCATAATCTGCGTTTTCATAAAAGAGAAATATTGGCCCTTAGTTTTAAAGAACACAACATCAGATCTAATTTTGTGCTTAGTTTTATATATGTAACTGGTTTTCTAATTTATTTTGACTATTCCTAGTTAGTATCTTTTGCTATAGGGTGAAATCAGTAATTGTTTCGTAACTTAAAATTCTATTGTTGACATATAAACAAATATAAATTCTGTAATAATTGTAAACACTTGGAAGACGACATGCTAGTAATCTTAAAGTATTTATTTGGCCCTAGTCGGAAACATGTTAGCAAAACTAGCCCTTCATTAATTTCAAAGTAATTAACAGTTTTGTCCAAAGTATTGTTTGCATAATTTAATGCACGATTTAAATAAATAATTCAGCCTAACTGTTATAGTAGAAGAAACTGTTCATGAGTCAGTCAGTCCACGGCCGAGTTTCAGACGAGTAATCTGTGCTGCTTAGCACAACAACAATGCTTCACTTTAAGTGTGAAATAAGTGTTCAACAATTGGGCCGTGTGTAAAAACCAATGACAGTGTCTGCTCCATACGTACCTGATTATATTTCAAGAGTTGTAAACTTGGTGGTTACGTTTTATTGCTCGTAGATGTTCAACAAGAAACTACTGTAGCAGTATGCGGAGTTCCGCCTGCTAACTATTAATGAGGCTCATCGAAGGTCACATAATAGTGCACTGGTCATATAACTGTGCATTATTGGGGGATTGTAAACAGTGAACTTAAAGTACTATGAAACACAACTGCGCACCTGTCAGCTACATAATTTGCAGTAGTCAGTGTCGGAATCCACAACCCACTTTTTCAGCCAGTGTAGTAATGTAGTACGACGACACTGAGGACAATCAACCAACAACAAATGAAGAAATAAATTAAAAGCGGATGGAACCGCCACAACTTGTTGATACGATAGTCATGGGATACTATGTTTAGTTTTTGTTTTGTAAAGAGCTAAATTTTACATGTTTTAATATTTTAAGAAAGTTACCAATGTTTGCACCAATTTGAAATCTTATCAAGATGTAACTGAATATGTGTGCACCTATTTTCAGACTGTGCTGCATCACGTACGAAAAGTCTGAGGTTACATCAATGTTGTACGCAAGGTGATTAGTATACAATATGAACGGAAAGGGTCCCAACGTACTTCCGTGAGGGACATCCGTAGTTACTTCTATGTCTGTTGATGCCTCCTCATCCAAGGTAATATGCCACGTCCTTCCTACCAAGAATACCAAGAAATACCCAATTAAGTCACAAATTTCGCTTGCTACCCCAAAGGATCATCCTCTTGACAGTGAAGGTAGATGTGGTACCGAGTCAAATGCTTTCCAGAAATCGAGAATTACTGCATGTTACTGACTGCTTTGAGCCATGGCTTTTAGGAACTCGTGTGAGAAAAGTACGCAATGTGTTTCATGATCGATGTTTTCGGAATCAGTATTGGTTGGCCTGAACGAGGATATTCCGAACGAGCTACTTCATTACGTTTGGCCTCAGAATAGGTCCTAAGATTCTAGAGCAAACGGATATGAAGGATACCAGGCGGTAGTGGTGTGGCTACCCTCCTACTAGATGGATATGACCCGTGCTTTTTCCAAACTACCGGACATAGATTTTCGTTCGACGGATCTACATTAGCCACAAATTCGGTATAGAATGTGATAGGTGTTCCCTGGGGCCCACGAGCTTAGTTCAATTTTAGCGATTTTACCCGTATATCAACAGCACTGGTACTAATATATGATTTCACATGTT
Source organism: Schistocerca gregaria (assembly GCF_023897955.1). Classification (NCBI taxonomy): domain Eukaryota; kingdom Metazoa; phylum Arthropoda; class Insecta; order Orthoptera; family Acrididae; genus Schistocerca; species Schistocerca gregaria. The sequence goes on from NC_064927.1 coordinate 382,800,511, forward strand.
CCTGTTATAATATTGGATTTTTAGTGGTGGTTTATGTTGTGTTGGAATAGTATTTGGAAGAAAATTTCGTTTGTACTGTTGGCTTTCAAGTGATGTACTGTTAACTAAACACGTTTTTGCGTAATATATTGAGTGACGAAATCTTAGTAAAGGGGCGTTAACGCTATTTCATAGCGAGTTCTTGAGCCTGTAAAGAATCGCCTTGTGATTGCAGTTTCGTTCGCCACGTCTCCAGCCACGTCAACGTAGATGTCTGGAACTCTCCAGATATTTATGAGAATGTAATTATAGATGCATAACTAATTTCGAGTGTCACCTTTTAATCAGGTGAGATGAGCTCTTTCTTCTGATACTATACAATGCATTTATAGAGCTGTAGTAGTTTCAGGAGAATCTTAACAATAGTCAGAAGAACAATAATCAAAACAATTAACGATGCAGATAACCACAAAAATTATACATAAATCAGAGACAAAAATATTGTTCGCCTCTCTCTGCAAGATTATAGCGTTTTTCATTCCTACACACATCGCACGGTGTCAAACAGTCATTCCACTAACAAAATTGTTCATATTAAATTGTGACATCACTTTGCCACTACTTTTTTGCTTCTTTGGTTCGGTATCATCCAGCACTTGTTCATTGTTATCAGGTGGCTACCGACGTCATCTGACTTGGTCTAGGCGCTACAGTCTGGAACCGCGCGACCGCTAAGGTCGCAGGTTCGAATACTGCCTCGGGCATGGATGTGTGTGATGTCCTTAAGTTAGTTAGGTTTAAGTAGTTCTAAGTTCTAGGGGACTGATGACCACAGAAGTTAAGTCCCATAATGCTCAGAGCCATTTGAACCATTTTTTGACTTGGTCTGACGCAGCTGCAACATATCCACATCGGCTCGACGGCCTTTTGAAGTGGCCTGAGCAGTCACCGAACACAGCGGACGACACATTCCGTCTTGTCCGTTGTGCAAGATTTTGGAATCAGATCCATGAGGGTTTTTACTTTTTCTACTACGATCTCAATTGTGATACGCTGGTTTTCGGGCCACAGGGGATTTCATTCTCTGGCGATTCTCAGTTCTTCACCAAGAGATGGTCGTTGTTCGCCATTGACACTTGTCTGATCACCCAGGATGCGTCTACATCACATAGGGTAGGCAGGGGCAAAGGTGCGCAAGGGGCAAAGATGCGAGTCTAGAGCTTTTCATGCTTCTGAGTGTAATGTGGCAGCCCTGAATCTTCAGTTGAGAGCTTTTATGGTGGAAGAGTCACGTATGTTGTGATAGTACATGGTATTTCAAAAAGAATATACGTATTTCTAATATACATATTTATTTAAGACATACGAATATAAAACTTTACACACATATTTACGAACCTCTCAAGTTCAGAATACAGATGCTCAATATGTCTTCCATCACCGACACGAACAATATCAGATAGACACTCAAATTCCTCCCATTCTCGGGCAAGCATGTCCTTCGACACTGATGTTATGGCAGTACGGATCCGGTTCTTCAACTCTTCCAGGTTCTGTGGGGGTGGTGGTACATAAACGTTGGCTTTAACGAAACCCCACTGCAAGAAGTCAGAGGGTGTCAAATCCGGTGACCGTGGAGCCCAGCTGATACATGCTAAGTCTCCAGCTCCTTGACGACCAAACCAACGGTTCGGTAGAGTGTAACCTCCCAACAGAAAAATTCCGAAACCTATCAATAGTAAAAAAAAAACCTATGAATAACATTCACATTCAGCGTAACCTCCCAGCAGATAAATTCCGTAACCTACCAATAATAAAAATGTGACTAACCTCCTAATTAAAATTGTGGCTCACTTATAACCTTTCAATAATTAACTGTGAATTTAAACTGGTAAATTTTGGACGTCAGCAGTGCTGCGTCATGGCCCTGAAAATTCATTCTGAATAAATTAAAATATCTTACCTCAATGTAGCCGCCGGATAACGCATATATATCTGCTCCTATAAGAAATTTTTCTGGCACAGCCCAGTGCAATGCTGGCCGATAGATTTGTCATGTATAAAAAGAAACAACTGATTTTTCTTTACAATAATCAGAACGACCCTGCATTGGAGAAATTAGTAAATTCTTTAAATTGAGATGATTGATTGTCAAAAGTTACTTTTTATAAGAAATATTATTACTAAGAGATTTTTTAGAAACATTTACATGGGACTTGATATAACAATACTACATATGCGCGAGGCTGCTTTTACCTTGTGTTATATCGCTCAGGCTCAGCCATCGCTCCCCACGACCGGACCAGCCAACTTCATACACACGGCTCCTCGCTACTACTTATTCCTACTGCCACACAGTTCCTACTGCTGACAACACTGCTCTCTGGTCTGAGATTCTCTTACAGCTTATATATCGCAGGCAGCGCGTGAGCAATCCATCGAAATTACGTCTGCTCGAGTGCGCTAGCAACAAATTCTTTAATCATGGACCTCTTACAAGTGTTTCATTCAGATATTCGCGCACTTGGCGACACCATTGAGGGGGTACCTCGTCTTGTTGAAAAATGAAGTTGTCTTCCTGCAGTCTCCGAAACAACCAGTTTTGTAACATAGTGAGGTACTGCTGACCGCTAACCGTGTTTCCATCAAAGAAGAATGGGGCGTAAACAGATGATCGGGATATCGCACAAAACACATTGCCTTAGGGCGAATATGGAACATGTTCAATCGTTGCATGTGAGTTCTGTATGCCCCAAATTCGAACATTTTGTTTGTTTACCTGACCACTAACATGGAAAGTTGCTTAATCACTGAACACGATGCGTTGTGCGAAAGTGTTATAATTGTCAATAGCAACAAGAATCTCATTACAAAATGCCATACGGTTGCGTTTGTTATCAGGACGCAGAGCTTGCAACAGCTATAACTTGTACGCATTTATAAACAAACGACGTCTCAAAACACGCCAAATTATTGTTGTAGGCAGTTGATTTTCAAGGATTACGTTGGAATGCAGTTTGAATTAGTGCAGCATTTTCTTCAGGACCACGAGAGTGGCCAGGACTCTTTCCTTTAAATACACATCCTGTATCTAGAAACTGTCGATACCATCTGCGAATGTTCCATCCATTCGGAGGATCAGTTTGGTACCTCAATCTGAAACATCTTTGCACTGTAATCACGGAATTGCGCTTCGCAAACTCGACGACACAAAATGATTTCTGCTGCGGAGTAGTCATTTTAAACATATGGCGATTACCAAGCAAAACAGAAGACAACTGGCATCTATAAGCTATTAATATAAACTAGACTATGTATTTGTTTTTCCAATAGCCGAGCCGCGGTGCAGCGATCGATAGTTTGGACAAAATAATACTTTGTAATACTATATTCTTTTTGAAACGCTCTGAAGCTTTCGTGATATGCGGTGAGTTAGTTGTTTTAGAAGTTTCCATGTAAGTATTTACCATGTAATTGATGGCTCTCTGTCTGCTATAACAAAATTGCAAAGAACTATCAATACCTCGTATGTAAATAAAAAACTGAACTCACGCTTTAAGCTTAGTTGTTAATTTAACAACTTGGCGTGTATGGTAGCTGAGATCAGAAGTTTCAGAAATCAATGCCACGGGGCAAAGATCCCACGAATTATGTCTGCATGCATACCTTTTCTTTCTTCAATTCTAATACTGAAAGCCTAGCTTTATTAAACATATTTGATGGATCTTAACTTATAGTTCACTGTTTCACATCCACTGATTTAGTATTAGTGAGACTAGTTCGATTCATCTTACAGGAACTATGAGAGAAAAATGTCCTCCGCGCAGTGGTCTTCAAAAACGTTAGAGGAGGCTAAAAATGTAATAGAAAACGGATCTTCTATTATAAATGCAGCTAAATGGCGTGGATGTAATGAATGCACATTACGTAAAGGACTGAAAGCAAGGTACGGAGGGGCTACATTCGGATGTGTCAAGAGAGTATTTTCCGAGACTGAGGAAACTGAACTGGCGTAGCACTGTATCACTCTGGATTCTATGTTCAACGGCCTTACGTTTAAAAACTTCCGACGTTTAGCAAATCAGTTTATGAGTTTGCCTAAAGTAATGGCGCTAACCATATGTTAAATTAAGAAACACTAGTGGCAAGGGAAGACTGGGCTCGCTCATTAATCACTAGTTATATTTAATTTTGAGGCAACCGGAAAAAATTGGTACCTGGAGGATAAAGCACAAATAGAACTTTTCTCAGCCGTTAGGAAACTTTGCAATCTAAATGTAATTTTCCACCCCATCCATTCTGGGAATACAGACCGTACCGGGAAAACTGCAGAAAGAAAGTCCAAGTAATAATAATACAATGTGTTTTCTCGTGCTGAACGTCTTGTATTTAAATTAGTAATATGTTAGTGTCATGTTTTGATTCAAAATTATTGGTAACACTTTTGGAGAACAGTGATCTTGTGAGCTATATAATTAGTGAAAAACAGTCTAGATCGCACTGGTTACTTTATTTAAAATTATCGGTTTCGGCCTAGTCTTAGGCCATCTTCCAGAACAGGACCATCGCTTAAGTTGCGATGTCTAGAAGAATCAGTAGACCTAAGCCGCTGATACTGCTGAATGTAGTTTCCGTGACGTCTGCTAGCAGTTTACCTTGTTGCTAGTTTAGCTTAATCATAAATAACTGGTTCGATGAATCGATGTTCTTAAGGAATACATTTTGTTAATAATCATTTTAACGTTGTAGCACACGCAGTTTTAACAACTTAGCATTTTTGTGGGTAGTTAAGATTCCGCAATTTTTAGTTTCAAGATATCTTTTTCTTATTATACTTTTCATACAACAAATTTATTTTTTTATGACTAGTATTGACCTCAGATTGTATTGTATACTCTAAGTCAATGAAATAAACTAGATCCATTAAAAGGCAACCCTTCATTGCTGAAAATCTTATAAATATGTTTTAATCTGTGTTTTCTTGCGTTGGTGGTCGTTTGTAATACATATTTTAGAACTTTTCAGTGGACAGATTTGATTGTTGTATCCTGTATGAATGATTAATTTTTTTAAGGCATAAAATCGCAGGGTCTTCCTTTTTTTTGCTAAGTACGTGAGTGTGGCATTGCACGACCGCTACCGAACCCTAGACGTGTCATAGCAAAACAAAACCGATGTAAAAAGAGCGAAACCTAGAAGGAGGTAACATTTCAAAAGAAAACGAAATATTGTTAATATTTATCCATTGATTATGTCAACCTTAGGCCTCACAATGAGGCTCTGATGTCACAAAGAAAAGTATTATCAAAAATATGTAGGATACAGAGCACCATTGACATGTGAACTGTGGTAGTTAAAAAATGGTTGAAATGACTCTGATCACTATGGGACTTTACTTCTGAGATCATCAGTCCCCTAGAACTCAGAACTACTTAAACCTAACTAACCTAAGGACATCATACACATCCATGCCCGAGGCAGGATTCGAACCTGTGACCGTAGCGGTAGCACGGTTTCTGACTGTAGGGCCCAGAACCGCTCGGTCACACCGGCCGGCTGTGGTAGTCCAAAACCATTAACTCACGAGCTATATCTTTCAAAAGAAAAGTGGCAAAGCCTTCCTGCTGACAAATAAAAATTACGCTTATTATTTTTGATGAGAAGAATTTAATGTCACAAACAGATATGAGACCAACAGTTTCCTAACTCCTGTATAACTGATGTCACTGTACAACAGTCACTTACTCCTATACGAAGTTTCTTTGTTATCTCACGAAAACCTCCCTGTACTGCTACAATAATGAAAAAAATTTCTGATAAGAGCCACCGGCTCCGACTTATCAAGCAAGTGGTCAAAATGGAAAAACCAGAACACATCTGATCACTTGTATTGTAGCAAGTCGATTACATTCAGATGAATTTTAAGACCCAACGACTGCACTGGAAAAGTACCATTTTTATAGCTTCCATGTAAACTCCAACGGAATGTTCCCGAAGTCGTAGAGAATCTCTGCAAAGAGAACGGTCCTTGTTACTGTGGTGCCATCACGATTTTTTGGGCGTTACTGTGGACAATAGAAGCTCAGCCACAGCAACTGAAAAAGACGGTGGGCCCCAAGGTGTCAGGATGCCTGTTGCAGGGACAGGGCTGTTTACGCATTCAAGGCGAGCCAGATCGAGCTGCTCAATCCTGGCGATGCAGTGAAAAGACGCAGTTTTGTAAGGCTGGTCGCGTGTAACGAGTGTAAATATTCGTCAACTCCAGGCTCTTCAAAACAGCTGCAGTAGAAACCCTACAACAAATTAATGCAGTAGCCACTGTCAACCTTGTTCCACTGGGAGGGAACGGACCAAAACAATGGCGTCTTGAGCTCACTTTGGACAACATTACTTTGCAGTCGTGTTGAGTCTGTTAGCCAATGATCTCCGTTTCACTATATTTCAAACAGTGCACTATTTTCTGTTTGACGCTGATCTATTGCAATATTATCAAGAGCCATGGCAAACGCCTTGTACATTCGACTTTGGCGCAAAAGTGTAAAAAGATTTATAGCACAGAATAAAATAAAAATATTTATTCCGACGGAACAGTGTTTGCTTAAATGGCTTCCCAGTGCATGGAACTTTTCATGAGATCATCAGACTTCAGTCAGTATACTACGAGGGTAAGTCAATTATTATCCACAATTTAGTTATATTTTTGTTTATTTTGGTAGTACTGTCGTTTTCCGCTGATGATGCATGCTTTGTTTATTTGTTGTTATATCTTTGAAATTTTCAAGCTGCTAGGCTAGTTTCGTTATCGCTGCCTTGCTGTTAATCATGGCTGCTCCGCTGTCTATTTGCATAAAAGAAGAGTAACGTTCAGTGATCCGTTTTTTGTGTTCGGAAGGCGTATCAGGGGCCGAAATCCGTCGAAGACTTTCGGTACAGTACGGGAACAGTGTTTTGCCACAACGGGGTGTCTACGAATGGATTGAAAAATGCCGAAATTGTCGCATAAGTATTACGCACGATGAAGGAGCCGGATGATCGCTTACCGCCACAAATGAAGAAACCATTGAGCGTCCACGTGAAATGATTCTCTTAGACAGACGATTAACTATTGACGAAGTGGCACATCGTTTGCAAATTAGTCACGGTTCTAACTAACCTAACTAACCTGAGGACATCACACAAATCCATGCCTGAGGCAGGATTCGAACCTGCGACCGTAGCAGTCGCGAAGTTCCAGACTGTAGCGCCTAGAACCGCTCGTCCACTCAGGCTGGTTACTGGTGAAGAAACATGGATCCATCATTACGAGCCGGAGAGTAAACGGCAGAGTATGGAATGGAAACATCCGAATTCGCCGTGCAAGAATACACTCCTGGAAATGGAAAAAAGAACACATTGACACCGGTGTGTCAGACTCACCATACTTGCTCCGGACACTGCGAGAGGGCTGTACAAGCAATGATCACACGCACGGCACAGCGGACACACCAGGAACCGCGGTGTTGGCCGTCGAATGGCGCTAGCTGCGCAGCATTTGTGCACCGCCGCCGTCAGTGTCAGCCAGTTTGCCGTGGCATACGGAGCTCTATCGCAGTCTTTAACACTGGTAGCATGCCGCGACAGCGTGGACGTAAACCGTATGTGCAGTTGACGGACTTTGAGCGATGGCGTATACTGGGCATGCGGGAGGCCGGATGGACATACCGCCGAATTGCTCAACACGTGGGGCGTGAGGTCTCCACAGTACATCGATGTTGTCGCCGGTGGTCGGTGGAAGGTGCACGTGCCCGTCGACCTGGGACCGGACCGCAGCGACGCACGAATGCACGCCAAGACCGTAGGATCCTACGCAGTGCCATAGGGGACCGCACCGCCACTTCCCAGCAAATTAGGGACACTGTTGCTCCTGGGGTATCGGCGAGGACCATTCGCAACCGTCTCCATGAAGCTGGGCTACGGTCCCGCACACCGTTAGGCCGTCTTCCGCTCACGCCCCAACATCGTGCAGCCTGCCTCCAGTGGTGTCGCGACAGGAGTGAATGGAGGGACGAATGGAGACGTGTCGTCTTCAGCGATGAGAGTCGCTTCTGCCTTGGTGCCAATGATGGTCGTATGCGTGTTTGGCGCCGTGCAGGTGAGCGCCACAATCAGGACTGCATACGACCGAGGCACACAGGGCCAACAACCGGCATCATGGTGTGGGGAGCGATCACCTACACTGGCCGTACACATCTGGTGATCGTCGAGGGGACACTGAATAATGCACGGTACATCCAAACCGTCATCGAACCCATCGTTCTACCATTCCTAGACGGGCAAGGAAACTTGCTGTTCCAACAGGACAATGCACGTCCGCATGTATCCCGTGCCACCCAACGTGCTCTAGAGGGTGTAAGTCAACTACCCTGGCCAGCAAGATCTCCGGATCTGTCCCCCATTGAGCATGTTTGGGACTGGATGAAGCGTCGTCTTACGCGGTCTGCACGTCCAGCACGAACCGTGGTCCAACTGAGGCGCCAGGTGGAAATGGCATGGCAAGCCGTTCCACAGGACTACATCCAGCATCTCTACGATCGTCTCCATGGGAGAATAGCAGCCTGCATTGCTGTGAAAGGTGGATATACACTGTACTAGTGCCGACATTGAGCATGCTCTGTTGCCTGTGTCTATGTGCCTGTGGTTCTGTCAGTGTGATCATGTGATGTATCTGACCCCAGGAATGTGTGAATAAAGTTTCCCCTTCCTGGGACAATGAATTCACGGTGTTCTTATTTCAATTTCCAGGAGTGTAGTTCAAGCCCCACCGGCCGCAGGAAAACTGATGCTTATGGTTTTTTGTGACGCACAAGGTCCAGTACTGGAACATTATGGGGAAAGGGGCACAACAATAAACAGTGAACGTTACAATGAGGTGCTTACTGCCAGGCTAAAGCCTGCAATTCGAAGCATACGCCGAGGATTGCTGTCAAAAGGTGTTGTGAGGGTTGTACGACAATGCCCGTCCGCATACTGCTGCCCACACTGCTGAAACGCTCCGGAAACTCAAATTTGAAGTACTGGATTATCCTGCATATTGTCGCGATCTTGCCCCTTCTATTACTTGTTTGGCCCATTCAAACGCGCATTAAGGGGCCGTAGATTTGCCTCGGACGAAGCAGTGAAAGAAGCGGGGCATTCCTGGCTCGCAGCTCAAACGAGAACCTTCTTTTATTATGAGGGCATCAGGAAGCTTGCACAACGATGGACCAAGGGCGTTGAAACACAAGGAGTCTCTGTCACAACAGTCGCAGTAGAAACACTAGCACCAGACATTACAGACGTCGAGGGGCATTGTCGGTGTTAAAGATTGTTGAACTGTTGAAAACATTGAAGTTAAGAGTGGCGCTGGATCGGTGTGATGATGTTCTTGTAAGTTCCCTATTTGATTACAACACAATTTTATAACTACCTTGCGGATGATAATTGACTTACCCTCCTAGTTGCAAATGAACGGGACCCACTGAAATCGCTACCAACACAATCTCCATTAGTGTTGATGACATCTGCAATGGCTTCTGTGGACCAGGGCTGCACGGTTGTTACTGTAGCGGCATCTACAGAGAAAGGCTGAAGGATGGAGGAACCACGAGCAGGCGACAAGTGTTGGACTTACACGCCTCATCACCGATTGTGGGTCCACAGCTCGCGGTCGTGCGGTAGCGTTCTCGCTTCCCACGCACGGGTTCCCGGGTTCGATTCCCGGCGGGGTTAGGGATTTTTCTCTGCCTCGTGATGGCTGGGTGTTGTGTGATGTCCTTAGGTTAGTTAGGTTCAAGTAGTTCTAAGTTCTAGGGGACTGATGACCATTGATGTTAAGTCCCATAGTGCTCAGAGCCATTTGAACCGATTGTGGAGGCCGGCTGATTGTCCGCTCTGTAAATGAGGATAGGAGGTGATCTGTGGCAGATTTAGAGACAGAGTTCAGTGCTGGTGCAGGTACAAGTATTTCGGAAAACACCGTTCGACACACATTGTTGAATGTAGGCTCCGCAGAAAACGATACAAAATGATTCAAATGGCTCTGAGCACTATGGGACTTAATATCTGAGATCATCAGTCCCCTAGAACTTAGAACTACTGAAACCTAACTAACCTAAGGACATCACACTCATCCATGCCCGAGGCAGGATTCGAACCTGCGAGGGTAGCGGTTGCGCGGTTCCAGACTGAAGCGCCTAGAACCGCTCGGCCACACCGGCCGGCGCAAACGATACCTATGTGTTTCCATGTTGACTCAAACCCAAAGCCATCATCAATTACCATAGCTGCGGGCACTGCATGATCGAGACTGCACCGTGGGTGAATGCAAATGTGTCACCTCGTCTGTAGAATAACGTTTCTTATTACACTGGGACGATGATCGTGTCCGAACACGTCGTCATTATTACTACTAATACTAAAGTTAAATACATATACCTCAAAAAACAGAAAGCCTGTCAAAGACTGAGGTAGAGGCAACTCCTTTCTATTTATTTTTCACCACATCAATCCAGTTCCACTCTTAACTTCAATGTTTTCAGCAGTTCAACAATCTTTAACACCGACAATGCCCCTCGACGTTTGTAATGTCTTGTACCGTAACGAGACATCTGAGATGCTGGTGCTAGTGTTTCTACTGCGGCTGTTTTGGAAACTTTTGATTCTCGTAATGTGATTGATTATCGCACTTATCGTCATGGTGAGGTGGAGAATAAAATCTTTGGTAGGTCTTACTATGTTTCTGATATGGCCTTGACTGTCAGTACTCAGGACGAAAGATAGAGGGTAGGTAAGTTGTAAATATTTGCTTTAAAGAACACGGTTTTTGTGAAAAGTTTTCTTTAACTGGTGATTGTACTACTTATTATCATCATTAAAGCTGACCTTGAACTACTCACTGTGTGCTAGCACCTGTAAGAATCTGCGCAACCGCCAGAGTTCAGGCCGCCGCCGCTGCCGGATCGTCTTCGGGCACGAATTTTTCCTCCATGGGTTTGGCATTTTTCTGTATGTGAGCCGCCTTCAGTCTCACTCCAGCAGCAGCAGGGGGCTCCAAATCGAGACTGGGGCTGTACAGACGCTAGCCCTCCTACGCTTCTGCAGGTGTCCTAGCGCGAGTTCCATGCCTGGAAAATGCCAGACCTGTAGGGGACTTTCATGCCATTGGCATCTATCGCAAGCAACCATGCCGCACCTAACTGGGGCACACATCACTGAGTGGGCGCCGACGTTGCGGCCTGTCTTCTGGCATAGCAGCGCACCGGGATCATCCATTGAAAGGTGGCTGCACTGAGTCACAGCGCCAGAGATTGCTCCAAAGAGTATTATTCAGCCGCCTCCACTGGCAGTTGCCACTGAGAAGTTGCTGAGGGCAGTAGTAGTTCTGAGGTACGCGTGATCTGTGCTTGTTGAGACGCCGATAGAGTAATAGTTGTTCTGTTGGGCAAGACACCATATGTTATTCGTTTGGGGATGTTGTAATGATCAAAGTGTATTTTTCGTCAATATATATGAAGGTAAAGAATTTTTTTTATTTTAGACGTCCTAAATAACAATGCCTCTTGGTCACAGGTTCAGTCAACAAAGCATCTGGCTCGTGTTCTTGTATTTGACTGTAATTATGGTTTCTATGTGCAATCATAGTATTTCTGTTTTTTTTTTTTAATTACTTCAGTGTAAATCGTGTTTAAAATATCTTGTGTTATTGAGGTAGAACCGTGCCAGATGTGTACGTTGAATCACACTTCCACACACAGAACAGTTACATTTGCACTTTGTTGTTTCGTAGCTTTTATAGTTGCTGGGGACTTAATTAATTAATTGTGTTAACGGAAATTTCCTTTCATTCTTTGTTGTTATTCTGTGCAGTCAGATTGCCTACTAATATTATTCAGGCCAATCGGTTACGAGACTGCATAACCGGACAAACAGCGACTAAAATTAAAATTATTAGCATTTTATTTCATTAAACCCCCATGCACGTGGCGACCCTGCCAGGATCGTCCCTTGGAATTCTTTTGATAGTAAAAATAGCAGTATTGTTGTAGTAATTTGTAGTTTAGTAGTCTATATTGCATGTGTAGATTTGGTAACTAAACATTTGTAGTTGTCTTGTCATTCTTTTAATGGTATTTTGGCAGAATTTAATTTTTGATGTCTTGTATACGGGTTTGACAATTCTGTGCAACTATGAAGATTTTAATTGTTCGTTAGGCGTGTTTGTCGGGAAGCATTTCGTGTAAATGGTATTGTTGGTGATAAAGTGTTATATTCTGTGTAATTTTCGTATTGTGACGAGTTTTGTATGTTTTGTAAATTATTATGTGATCGATGAAAAAGGCAAAAAAGATGGCTAGTCAGAATGACGAAAACGTTAACATGGCGAACTCGCCAACACAGGAGAACAATATGATGAATAATGAAGTAGAAAACAATTTAATGAGCAGGGAAAATAGTCTGGAACCAGTTCAAAATTTTTCACAATCGGAAAATTTTCAGAAAATGAGATTAACGATAGAAGATTCTGAAATAGTATCGAACACTGATAGCTTTACGGCTATGCCAAAGGAAGTTAGTTTTACGGGAAATGTTAAGGGCGAAAAGAATTTCGGCCCAGTTAATATGGAGCAGTTGCTGAGTGCAATATTAAATTTGGGATCACAAGTAGGAACAATTAAAACTGAGATGGGCACAATGGAAACACGGTTAGACTCATTGGGATCACAGTTAGGATCTGAATTAAAAACAGAGATGGGAACATTGGCAACGCGGTCAGAAACTGATACGGGAACAACGGAAGCACGGTTGGACTCGCTAGGGTCGCGGTTGGGATCTGAATTACAAACAGTGGGATCACAAATAGGAACAATTAAAACTGATATGGCAACAATGGAAACACAGTTAGACTCACGAATAGTGATATGTTTTAAAAACATGAAAGATAAATAAAGAAAGAAATTAGAGAAGAAGTACAACCGATTTTGAATGCTCACAATAATAGATTAATTTCAACAGAAGTCAGACAAAAGGAACAGGATGGAGAACAGGAAGAAAGAGATCGCGTGATAGTACCAAAATTTTCGGAGTTAAGTTTACAACGTGCACACGATAAGGATGAAATATTTGAAAGAATCGAGGAATCTGTACCAAATGAAAAAATTAATAACCTAACACAACAATGTGAACAGATAACTACTAAATGTGTCAATACTGAAACCCGAGTCGCGACACTTACGGAAGACGTAAATAAATAGAAAGAAAAAATAGGTGACTTATCGGAAAGAATTGAGGAGATGTCAGATAAATTGACAAGTCTTAGTTTAAATGGGGACAGAGATTCAGACGATACAGCTCCATTGCCATTTGCAGAAACCGAAGAGTACCAGAACATAAATAAACATGTTGAAAATCAGGGAAAATTTAATGAACGCGTTTAAAGGGAATTTGAGACGTTACGAAAGCAGGTCAAACAAATTGAAAGCGAAATCGTAGGAAAAGGCAGCAGAAGAAATTTAGAATCACAGATAGCAGAAGGCTTTGAAGAAAATAAGTTATTTCATTTACATGAAGCAACAAGAGAGTACCAGGAGCGCGAACTTAACAATAATCGACATTGGGACTGGGACAGACGCGGTAGGTCTTTGTCGCCACGAGGCGAAAACTTTGACTGTAAACACTTCTTAACTGTTCGGAAATTTAAAATCTTTCGCAATTCTTAGAATGACATACATCCATGTTCATGGTTAGATCAATTTATGTACGCACTTCCACCAAATGGGCCACTAAGTCACAAACTGGAATTTATCTGCGGCTATTAATGTCCTCAGGGGATTCGCTACACTAAGTGAATATGTGCCGTAGCTTGCACAGGGCCCCGAGCTGCAGTGGTGCTATTTCCCTTTTAGTTTTCTGCACCGCTGCCAACTCTTTTACTATTCTTTGTATCTATCAAAACAACTCTTCAACTATCAATCTATCTAGAGAGTCCGTAAAGAATAACCGGATATGACTATTTTACCCAAAAGTGTTTTCGGAAATTACCGTTTGGACTTACAGTATCTTCAGCAGCATTCATTCGTAGTTTAAACGAAATTTTACCTGTTTATCTTCGTGACAATATTACTTCATATGTTGACGATATTCTTATTGCTAAACGTTCTTGGAGTGAGCATAACAAAATGTTGGATTCATTATTACGTATTTTTGCAAGAGTTAGCATTACAGTGAACTTGAAAAAGTCTGAATTTGGTTGTTCTCAGGTGCAATTTCTTGGTCATATTATTTCTACAGAAGGTATTCTTCCTGATCCAGAGAAACTAGACGCTATTCGTAATTATGCTGTTCCTACTACAAAACGTGATGTTCGTAGATTCCTTGGTGTCTGTAATTTTCTTAGACGCTTTGTTAGATTGGACAATTTGGCCACACCTCGTTTATGTGAACTATCTGGAAAGAATTCTAACTTGTGTTGGGATGAAGAAGCTCAAGCAGAATTTGAACAACTTCGTGATGCTTTAGTTGCTGCTCCACTTCTTTCACTCCGGATTTATCTAAAGATTTTTGTTTGGCGACGGACTCATCATACAAAGGCCTAGGTGCACACTTATTTCAAGAGATAGAAGAAAACGGCGTTGTAGTACAGAAAAGTATTGCATTTGGAAGTCGTGTTCTCTCTAAATCAGAAAAGAATTATTCGATTGCGGAACTTGAAGCCTTGGCTGTTGTTCGGGCTTTCACAAAATTTCGCATCTTTTTGTATGGCAGACATACCAAGGTTTACACCGATCATCGAGCTCTGGAATTTCTTACGTCAACAAAATTAACACATGGACTATTGTCACGAAGGGCGCTGTATCTACAGGAATTTGATTTTAGTATTGTGTACATACAGGGTTCTTCAAATATTATTGCTGATGATTTATCACGTGCACCTATGGGTTTGAAACAAAGTGCTGAGGAGGACTGCAAAGAAAACAATTATTGTTTGATGTGTATTCAAGGTGCTGCGTTTGCAAATTTTATTTCGTCTTCGCTCCAGGACATCGCTAAGGAGCAAAATAAGAAGCCAATCTGGAAAAACATTAAGGAGAAGTGGAGGAGAAAGGAAAGCGTAGCGATTAGACAGTATTATTTAGTTCGCAATGATATTCTTTCTAAACGAAAATCGGTCGACAACTCTGTTTGGTTAGTTTGCATTTCTGATGAGTGGGTTGATAAATTGATTTGGTATACACATATCAGTTATGCACACTTTGGTCCCAGAAAATGCTTTCATAAATTACGAGAAAATTGCTACTTCAGTAATATGGAAAAACGTATTCGATCTGTTCCTGCCAAATGCAAATTATGTCAAAAGGCTAAGCCGCCAACTATTTCTCACAGAGCACCGTTGTTTCCTATCATTCCAGTGAAATTGGCTGCAGTCGATTTGTTCGGTCCAGTGGTTCGTTCTACTAGTGGTTTTGCGTACATTTTGGTAGCAGTGGAATTGAAATCAAAATATATGTGTTTTACACCTTTACGCAAAGAAGTGGGACATGTTTATAAGGTTATATCAGATAATGGATCACAGTTTCGCTCTAAAATTTGGCTTCGTACTCTACGGCGTCGTAAGATTAAACCAATTTTCATTTCACTTTTTCACCCTCAATCTAACGCTTCAGAGAGATGGATGAAGGAAATCAATAAATTGCCTCGACTTTATTGTCATCAGAATCACAGAACGTGGGATCAGTATCTTCATATATTTCAAAATATTCTGAATGAACTCCCTAATGATTTAACTTCTTTATCGCCTATATTGATATTAAAAAATAAAGCACCGACAAATCGCATTTCTGAAATCGCTCCTTTTCCGCCTTCACGGAAACTGCGGCATTCTGAAGTTGTCAATCTGGCTCTACAAAATATTGCATCTGCGGCTGCTAGATGAAAAAAATCAGCTAAACGTCCTGGTCGCTTAAGAACCTTGTCAGTTGGTCAAAAGGTGTTAATTAAGTCTCATCGTTTGTCTCACAAAGGAAAAGGCTTGTGCCGCAAATTTTTTCTGCCTTATAACGGTCCACATAGAATTCGCAAAATTATTCATGATAACACTGTCGAAGTAGAAACTCTTAAATCACTGCGCTCTAAGGGAATACATCAAATATCGAACGTTAAAATTTTTGTGGAATGACATACTTTTGACAAACTTAACAGTTATACGTAAACACTCGGAGACTACAAGGATACCGCGCCGTGTTCTGGTGGCGGCACATACTCAAAGCAACAGTCAAGTCTGCGCGCCGCAGATGGCAGTCGTTGACCGCAAACAATTACTTACTACGTCACGCGTACCTACAGCTGATCGAGCGCTCAGTGCGAATGCACTGACAGGCGTAAACAAATACACAGTCTAATTTCTCTGATTAAATTCAGTGTAAAGCTATAGTGAGTTGATAAATTATGTTATTAACGTTCAGTATTTTTCAGGATACAGTTGTATAAAATATTTAAGAACTTCAGGTAAATTCTGTGTGTGTCTGACGTTAAGAGGACTTGCTATCGAGAAAATTTCAGGAAGAATATAATTTCGAAGAAGAAAGTAATAAACTAAAAAGGTAACTATTAATTGAGTTTATTTTTCAGGTAACATATTTCCGCTTAGGTACATACTTTAGACGTAATTTGGTGCTCGCGATTACGTGATTTAAACTTTGTGTTAACTGATTTTGACAATTATTGATTAATGAACAGGGTTGTTAATTATGTATATTATGCATTGCTTGGCTGCACTGCTTTTTCACTGGTCACATTTTTTATTATGTGCCTGTTGTGCTTATTTATTTAAGTTATAATTGTCACCTGATTAGTCGTACTGATATGGTTATGTATGTAAGTCATACTTTGTGATTTATCTGCTTGCGCCTTCATGTTTACTTATTAAGATTACATATGAACATTTATTTGCTTATGCTGATATGATGCTAATTACCTGTTTATTATGTAAGATATATATTTGCTGCATTGCGTATGGATTGCATATTTACACATTTCTGTTTTGTTGTCATAACTCTCTTTAATTTGGTATATAAAAGTGCTGATATATGGTGTACGAACGTGGAGTTTGGATCACACTGTGGTATTAATTATAGATTATTCGCTTGGCAGAGCCTCGTTATAGGGATTGTGCTACATCCACTTGCTGACATTCTGTTCTCTACTGGTATATTTACTCGCTATTGCATGTTTTGCTTACGCTCAGTGCCGTATATTTTAAGATAAGAAAATGAACTGCCATAATTCTACGAACGACATTGGTACAAGAAACTTCATCGAAGTCACATGAGCTGGAGGTTTTATGGAAGCTGTATAAATTTATGTTAATAGGAAGGAAGCTAACGATATGACATACCAACACTAGGTTTAGACCATTGACAGTTATTACAGTGCATTCTTCGTGAGCAATTGTAATAGCAAGTGACACTTGACGCAATAAATACTCCACATGTTTGCTTCTGTTGTGCCATGATTCTTGAAGTGGTGTACACACTGTGAATGATTACGATCATTCACACTCCATACTCGTACTTACTTACTGAAAGGTATTCAAACTAAAGGCTGTTGGAGTTCATGTATGCATTTCTTTTATTTAATGATGGACAAGGTAACCAAAATGTATTTTATAATTTATAATGAGTAGAAGGTTTGGGTCAGATGGATTACACAGAGGTTGTGTGTGGACATTGTGTCTTCGGATTGTATGGGATGATGAATTGAAGTTTGCACTAGGATTTTATCTGTACTTGTTCGAGGAGACTGACTAGAGGAAAGAGTTGTTATGGAAGTGAAATGATATTGGTATATGTATCGCCGTATTGAAGAGGTATTATTGAGGTATTGAGATTGTGTGAAGTTGATGATTATTGGAGTTTTTGTGGACAAGAGGTAAGGTAAATGATATTGGTGATAAGGTTTATATGTATCGACGTATTGAAGAGGTATTATTGAAGTATTAAGATTATGTGACGCTGAGATGCTGATGATTATTGGAGTTTTGGTGGATAAGACGTAAAGTAACTGAGGAGCATTTTTTTTTGTTGGTTTATGTGGAACAAGGAGGATGAAGATGGCACACTAGAACACTAGAAGATTGTCTACACACATACACTTTGTTAAATCAATAAGCAGTACATACTTTTTTTGGAGAGAGGAAGTAATTGCATATCTTGGCACATTGACAGTTGTTCAGCAACCGTACATTTTGATTTGGCTTGGCTAACATTGGTCTTGACATGATGACTATGACGTGGACTAACTATTATTGACTGTTATACACTGTACCACTACTACTTCACACACATTGAGCATCAAATTTTGACAGAATTGCATTTACACAGTTAACACTAATCAGTTACACAGTAGTACTGAATATGTGGATGAGAGATGAGTGAGTGTTTTGTGTGTTTTCCTTTCCTAATCCCAAATAATTGGTACCGACCTATCTCCCAAATATTATTTTACTTGTTTGTTGCGGCTTGCACTGACACCCATAAATATTATAGGTTTACTGTTATTTGTGTATTGTAATAGTTAATATGACAATTATCTGATATCATTTGTGTATTTGCTATAATTTGTATGTTTAGTGTAAGAGCGTTGATAATGATTTTGTAAAAGCAATTGTGTGTGCATTCAAACTGTTGTTCGTGCTTACACGTATTAACATTGGTGGGTGCCGCATGGAAATGTTTAACTTGTGCTAATGAACTCTGATGAACTGTTTGATTAGTGATAGTGAATATTATGGACTGTTACCTGCACTTGTGCACCATTGATGGGTGCCACTTGGAAATGTTTAATTACCGCTGATGAACTCTGATAAACTGTCTAATTAGTGATAGTGAATATTATGGACTGTTACCTGCACTTGTGCACCATTGATGGGTGCCACTTGGAAATGTTTTATTTCTGCTGATAAACTCTAATGAAGTGTCTGATTAAGGATAGTGAATGCTATGGACTGTTACCTGCACCTGTTCAACATTACTGGGTGCCACTGTTGTAACTGCTTCTTCTGATTATGTCACTTGTTGCTGTTTGCACCTGCTCAACATTGCTGGGTGCCACTGATGGAACTGCTCTACTGAAATAATGTTACTTGTTGTTGTCTGCACTTGCTCAATATTACTGGGTGCCACTGATGGAACTGCTTCTACTGAGATAATGTTAATTGTTGCTGTCTGCACCTGCTCAACATTGCTGGGTGCCACTGATGGAACTGCTTCTACTGAAATGATGTCACTTGTTGCTGTCTGCACCTGTTCAACATTGCTGGGTGCCACTGATGGACTGCTTCTACTGGAATGATGTCACTTGTTGGTGTCTGCACCTGTTCAACATTGGTGGGTGCCACTGATAGACCGCTTCTACTGGAATAATGTCACTTGTTGGTGTCTGCACCTGTTCAACATTGGTGGGTGCCACTGATAGACTGCTTCTACTGGAATGATGTCACTTGTTGGTGTCTGCACCTGCTCAACATTGCTGGGCGCCACTGATGGAACTGCTTCTACTGAGATGATGTCACTTATTGGTGTCTGCACCTGCTCAACATTGCTGGGTGCCACTGATGGACTGCTTCTACTGGAATGATGTCACTTGTTGGTGTCTGCACCTGCTCAACATTGCTGGGTGCCACTGATGGAACTGCTTCTACTGAGATGATGTCACTTGTTGCTGTCTGCACCTGTTCAACATTGCTGGGTGCCACTGATGGACTGCTTCTACTGGAATGATGTCACTTGTTGGTGTCTGCACCTGTTCAACATTGGTGGGTGCCACTGATGGACCGCTTCTACTGGAATGATGTCACTTGTTGGCGTCTGCAGCTGTTCAACATTGGTGGGTGCCACTGATGGACTGCTTCTACTGGAATGATGTCACTTGTTGGTGTCTGCACCTGCTCAACATTGCTGGGTGCCACTGATGGAACTGCTTCTACTGAGATGGTGTCACTTGTTGCTGTCTACACCTGCTCAACATTGCTGGGTGCCACTGATGGACTGCTTCTATTGGAGTGATGTCACTTGTTGGTGTCTGCATCTGCTCAACAGTGCTGGGTGCCACTGATGGAACTGATTCTACTGAGATAATGTCACTTGTTGGTGTCTGCACCTGCTCGCCATTTTTGGGTGCCACTGTTGGAGCTGTTTAAATACTGCTGATGAAATGTTATGAGACTGCTATTTGTACCTGTTGCCCATTGCTGGGTGCTATTGTTGGAACTGTCAACTACTCTGATGAGTCCTACTGTTTATTGAACTACTGAAAGGATTGTATGTGAATATTTGTATAAACTGATTTTTTGTGTTTTTACTGTTTATGAAATGTTATGAGACTATTATGTGAAATCATATGTATGCAAGAATTTTTATTCCTTACTGTATTTTATATATTAGGTTATTGAAGGCTCAGTGCAAAGCCAAAATTTATTTATTTACTTATTTAATATTATCTTTTATTTTTGTCTGTAATTTTTTTGGACGAATTTGATGGTATTTTCACCACCAATGCTGGCAAAAATACCATCAAATTCTAGTCGTGGAGGAGGGGCATATGAAAGGTGGCTGCACCGAGTCACAGCGCCAGAGATTGCGCCAAAGAGTATTATTCAGCCACCTCCACTGGCAGTTGCCGCTGAGAAGTTGCTGAAGGCAGTAGTAGTTCTGAGGTAGGCGTGATCTGTGCTTCTTGAGACGTCGATAGAGTACTAGTTGTTCTGTTGGGCAAGACACTATATGTTATTCGATTGGGGATGTTGTAATGATCAAAGTGTATTTTCCGTCAATATATATGAAGGTAAATATTTTTTTTTATTTTATACGTCCTAAATAACAATGCCTCTTGGTCACAGGTTCAGTCAACAAAGCATCTGGCTCGTGTTCTTGTATTTGACTGTAATTCTGGTTTCTATGTGCAATCATAGTATTTCTGTTTTTTTTTATTACTTCAGTGTAAATCGTCTTAAAATATCTTTTGTTATTGAGGTAGAACCGTGCCAGATGTGTACGTTGAATCACACTTCCACACACAGAACAGCTACATTTGTACTTTGTTGTTTCGTAGCTTTTATAGTTGCTGGGGACTTAATTAATTAATTAATTGCGTTAACGGAAATTTCCTTTCATTCTTTGTTGTTATTCTGTGCAGTCAGATTGCTTACTAATATTATTCAGGGCCAACCGGTTACGAGACTGTGTAACCGGACAAACAGCGACTAAAATTAAAATTATTAGAATTTTATTTAATTAAGTCCCCATGCACCATGCCACAAGCTAAAGGGGGAGTGGCTGCAGCATTGCAGTGCTGTGAGTGTAACAGCTCAGTAGACTGTTTCACTTTCTGATACTGTTTTCATGAACGACCAACGGTCAGCACCCTTCTCACAAACCACCGCCGCAAGCCAACCTGTGCAGTAGTGGCTCTTCAACCTGGGCTCCTACAGAGTAACACATTCTAAGAAATACCACAAATGAGTTTTTCGAAAGGGATTGAAAACGGTAGACGTGATGTACATTTGCAGGCAAACAAATGCTTACAATTTCTGAAAAACTGATTTTGAATCAAGAGTAAGAGCTTCACAAATTGAGCAATTCAGTAACGCGTTGATCCAGCTCTCGCCCTTATGAAAGCAGTTATTTGGCTTGGCATTAATCTATAGAGTTGCTGGATATCCTATTGAGGGATATCATGCCGAATTTTGCCCAGCTGGAGCGATAGATCGTCAAGATCACGCGATGGTAGAAGGGCCCTGCTCACAATGCTCTCAGCTGCGGAGGATACGGTGACCTTGCTGGCCGAGGTACGGTTTGACAAGCACCAAGACAAATAGTAGAAACTCTCCCCATATGAAGGCCAAAGCTCCAATGCAGTTCAGAAGTCCTACTGAAAATACCGCTAATGGTCACGCCCTTCACAGTGACTACAGTTGTTGTTGTTGTGGTCTTCAGTCCTTTGACTGGTTTGATGCAGCTCTCCATGCTACTATATCCCATGCAAACTTCTTCATCTCCCAGTAGCTACTGCAACCTACATCCTTCTGAATCTGCTTGGTGTATTCATCTCTTGGTCTCCCTCTACGATTTTTATCCTCCATTCTGCCCCCCAATACTAAATTGGTGATCCCTTGATGCCTCAGAACGTGTCCTACCAACCGATCCCCTCTTCTAGTCAAGTTGTGCCACAAACTCCTCTTCTCCCCAATCTTCATTAGTTATATGATCTACCCATCTAATCTTCAGAATTCTTCTGTAGCACCACATTTCAATAGCTTCTTATTCCCTTCTTGTCCAAACTATTTATCGTCCACGTTTCACTTCCATACATGGCTACACTCCATACAAACACTTTCAGAAACGACTTCCTGACTCTTAAATCTATACTCGATGTTAACAAATTTCTTCTTCAGAAACGCTTTCCTTGCCATTGCCAGTCTAAATTTTATATCCTCTATACTTCGAGGGTCATCAGTTATTTTGCTCCCCAAATAGCATAACTCCTTTACTACTTTAAGTGTCTCATTTCCCAATCTAATTCCATCAGAATCACCCGACTTAATTTGATTACATTTCATTATCCTCGTTTTGCTTTTGTTGATGTTCATCTTATATCCACCTTTCAAGACACTATTCATTCCGTTCAACTGCTCTTCCAAGTCCTTTGCTGTCTCTGACAGAATTACAATGCCATCGGCGAACCTCAAAGTTTTTATTTCTTCTCCATGGATTTTAATACCTACTCCAAATTTTTCTTTTGTTTCCTTCACTGCTATACAGATTGAATAACATCGGGGAGAGGCTGCAGCCCTGTCTCACTCCCTTCCCAACCACTGCTTCCCTTTCATGTCCCTCGACTCTTATAACTGCCATATGGTTTCTGTACAAATTGTAAATAGCCTTTCGATCTCTGTATTTTACCCCCGCCACCTTCAGAATTTGAAAGAGAGTATTCCAGTCGCGACTACAGTAAAGCACGTAAAATACTTTTCATATTAACAAAACTCTCCGGATTGTCATCAGGTTCGAATAATAATTACTCCTGCGAGAACTTATCCCTATTGGCATGGAAAAGATAGTATACAGCTGTGCATTGCATGTGACCATAATAGCACAGTTACTGATTAACATACTGTCTTGCACAGACAGACGTATCAATACAGCACCATTCGAAGAAAACTGGAATATATAAAGGATATTAACTACCGAAAAGTGTACCCAGGGCCATTTGTCAACTATTTTGTCATACCTCGCGAGATTAATATGAGCTGCCCTTCCCTACTTTCCTGTCTCAGACTCTGGGTACGCTCTTGATCCTGTATGTCCATCCGTTTACAATTCAGTTCGTCGAAAGGTAAAATGGGCGATCGTCAACGTTTGAACTGGACGCTGTATTTTTTTAAAAGTACTTACTTCTTTACACAAGCAAAAATAAAGGTTATTAACTTTATCGGTTATGGTTATTGTAGAAGACCGATACCGAAAGTTAATTGAATATAAGCATAAATAAGTACGACCAGTCAGTTATGAAATATTTCTTTACTTGCATTCATTAATATCCGAGGCTTTTCAGGTTCATCTTGAGATGAGGCATGCAGAATTTATATATTCATATTTATAGCATGGTGTCCTATACTGGAATATTTTTTATGTTACAAGTAGATTGGAAAAAGTGAAAGAGTTTTGGTCATTTAATGTCCACAACTGAGCCGTCCGGGGAGGCCGAGCTGTTTAGGCGCTACAGTCTGGAGCCACGCGACCGCTACGGTCGCAGGTTCGAATCCTGCCTCGGGAATGGATGTGTGTGATGTCCTTAGGTTAGTTAGGTTTAAGTAGTTCTAAGTTCTAGGGGACTGATGATCTCAGAAGTTAAGTCCCATAGTTCTCAGAGCCATTTGAACCATTTTGTCGACAGCTAATTTGAATGTAATTCAGGTGCGTTTATTGCGCCACAATCGGTTTCGTTCTTAATGAATGTCTTAAAGAGAACTGCAGCTCAGCAGCAAAAAGATTAGGCTAAAAGTTGCTAAGACGGGCACATAATATAAGATACACGTAGTATTTGATACGTAAATCATCTCGAAAGCTCAGAACCAGTCTTCATAATTAATTCTCACAAAAATGTGGCGGTGCCATGGTTACACTCTCATTAGGTGTGACATATTGTGCAGTCTAGAGTCTATACTTCAGGTAACTCCTAATGTTCTTAGATACATTTTTGTGTTATTTTTAACAATTTTTGTATATATTCTATGGACTTTTTCCTGCGAATTTATGATTGCCACTACACTGTAGTTAGTTAAATTTCCCACATTTTCCCTCCTCGCCCCCCCCCCCCCCTCACCCCCTTATCTTTCATCGTTTCCCAGCATGACACTTACTCTCCACCCATTCCTTCCTCCCCCCCTTTTACATTTACTTTTTTTAATTCACTGGTTTCTATAAAAATTTGGGTTATAACCAAATAAAGCACCGTGTGTTTTTCTTTTATACTACCACCACGTGTACTAACTCCTTCCTTTCTATATCAATATTTCAATAGTTTAGTATTTTCTAGACATTTCTGTGCTATTCTTTCCCGCACTTTTGCCCTCTTGTTCCGCGCTTGCATGTACTGCCCTCTCACGTTCTAAATTTTCCTCAACTCAGAGAGACATTGGTGCGACATCAGTTCACCAATTGCATTAGTAAAGCACTGTCTAATGACATACAGCTCGATATTTTGTGAATTTTGCTGATATGGAGGAGATTCTAATCTTCATTTGTGTCACACATCTAAAGTACTTCCACAAAATCACGTAACCAGCGTTAATATTTCATCCTTCTGAAGATTTTTTTAAAGACGTCAAAACCTAGGCAAAGAGGTTTTCAATAAACCTTGTGCTACTGCATCTGATTTGAGTGTTTTCCCCTTTTCATACACGAAGCGTACACAGCAGGATTGTACACTTCTGGCCATTAAAATTGCTACACCAAGAAGAAATGCAGATGATAAACGGGTATTCATTGGACAAATATATTATACTAGAACTAACAGTGATTACATTTACACGCCCGCATCTCGTGGTCGTGCGATACCGTTCTCGCTTCCCACGCCCGGCTTCCCGGGTTCGATTCCCGGCGGGGTCAGGGATTTTCTCTGCCTCGTGATGGCTGGGTGTTGTGTAATGTTTTTAGGTTAGTTAGGTTTAAGTAGTTCTAAGTTCTAGGGGACTGATGACCATAGATGTTAAGTCCCATAGTGCTCAGAGCCATTTGAACCATTTTGAACATTTTCTCGTTGTTTGGGTGCATAGATCCTGAGAAATCAGTACCCAGAACAACCACCTCTGGCCGCAATAACGGCATTGATACGCCTGGGCATTGAGTCAAACAGAACTTGGATGGCGTGTACAGGCACAGCTAAACCTGCAGCTTCAACGCGATACCACAGTTAATCAAGAGTAGTGACTGGCGTATTGTGACGAGCCGTAGCTCGGCCACCATTGACCCGACGTTTTCAGTTGGTGAGAGATCTGGAGAATGTGCTGGTCAGGGCATCAGTTGAACATTTTCTGTATCCATAAAGGCCCGTACAGGACGTGCAACATGCGATCGTGCATTATCCTACTGAAATGTAGGGTTTCGCAGGGATCGAATGAAGGGTAGAGCCACGGGTCGTAACACATCTGAAACGTAACGCCCACTGTTCAAAGTACCGTCAATGTGAACAAGAGGTAGCGAGACGTGTAACCAATGGCACCTGGGCGATACGCAAGTATGGCGATGACGAATACACGCTTCCAATGTGCGTTCACCGCGATATCGCCAAACACGGATGCAAATATCATGATACTGTAAACAGAACCTGGATTCATCCGAAAAAATGACGTTTGGCCATTCGTGCACCCAAGTTCGTCGTTGAGTACACCATCGCACGCGCTCCTGTCTGTGATGTGCAGATGGTTCTTGTCTTACAAACGTCCCCATCTGTTGACTCAGGAATCGAGACGTGGCTGCACGATCCGTTACAGCCATGCGGATAAGATGCCTGTCGTCTCGACTGCTAGTGATACGAGGCCGTTGTGATCGAGCACGGCGGTCCGTATTACCCTCCTGAACCCACCGATTCCATATTCTGCTAACAGTCATTGGATCTCGACCAACGCGAGCAGCATTGTTGCGATACGATAAACCGCAATCGCAATAGGCTACAATCCGACCTCTACCAAAGTCGGAAACATGATGCTACGCATTACTCCTCCTTACACGAGGCATCACAACAACGTATAACCAGGCACCGCCGGTCAACTGCTGCTTGTGTATGAGAAATCGGTTGGGAACTTCCCTCATGTCAGCACGTTGTAGGTGTCGCCACTGGCGCCAACCTTGTGTGAATGCTCTGAAAAGCTAATATTTGGATATCACAGCATCTTCTTCCTGTCGGTTAATTTCGCGACTGTAGCACGTCATCTTCATGGTGTAGTAATTTTAATGGCGAGTAGTGTAGTTACAAAATATCGTAATTAGATATGTAAAACAGTTGAATTATTTAACTGAATAGATTTAGTCGTCTGTTAGCATAACCCTGCCCCCATCGGTCTGTGTCCGTTGCGCAGTTAGAGCGATCCTTCGCCTTGATGACGACATGTTTGGACACGATCATCGACCTAGTGTAACGAGTATCGTGAGTCATACGACAAGGCGACGCGTTTCCGTTGATACACGGTCCAGTCTCCATGGTCTCGTGCCAATAGCAATCGCATTTGACGATGTCGTTCGGTCACTATGGAAAAGTGTAGGTATCGTCTGCTGCGGAGCCCTCCATTCCACAGTGAGCGCTGATCGACGTGATCCAAAACACTTGTGACTGCGCCGTCAGATCTGCCAACGATCACCACTCACAATGCTTCACAGAGCGGGCAAAACTTCGACCTCGATGTTCTGTGATGAGGTGTGTGTGGCTAATTTTTGGTCGCCTACTCGTGGTTTCTCCGTCATTCTGCCAATTTCTGCAGATGCCCACGACAGTAGCACGCGAACAAGCGAGGAGCCTCAGTCCACAGCGGCCAATTCAGAGAGTGGGGCAGTTGTCAACACTAACGAAGGTTGTACTGGTGGCGATACCCTTCAAGCTGGAATAAGGATACTGACTGAAGTCTAATGATCCCATGAAAAGTTCTATGTACGGCTACGACGCAAAGACCAGTGCGCCGAAACAACTGTTTTCATTTCGTTTTGAGTTACCAATCGTTTTTTGGCATTTACGCCATAGTCGTGTGTAAAACGCGTTTGTTATGGCTCGTGATAACATCGCAGTAGGTCAGCGTTAGCGACTGGATTCGTGATTTCCTATCAGGAAGGTCGCAGTTCGTAGTAATAGACGGCAAATCATCGAGTAAAACTGAAGTGATATCAGGTGTTCGCCAGGGAAGCGTCCTGGGACCTCTACTGTTCCTGATCCATATAAATGACTTGGGTGACAATCTGAGCAGTTCTCTTAGACTGTTCGCAGATGATGCTGTAATTTACTGTCTAGTAAGGTCATCCGAAGACCAGTATCAGTTGCAAAGCGATTTAGAAAAGATTGCTGTATGGTGTGTCAGGTGGCAGTTGACGCTAAATAACGAAAAGTGTGAGATGATCCACATGAGTTCCAAAAGAAATCCGTTGGAATTCGATTACTCGATAAATAGTACAATTCTCAAGGCTGTCAATTCAACTAAGTACCTGGGTGTTAAAATTACGAACAACTTCAGTTGGAAGAACCACATAGATAATATTGTCGGGAAGGCGAGCCAAAGGTTACGTTTCATTGGCAGGACACTTAGAAGATGCAACAAATCCACTAAAGAGACAACTTACACTACACTCGTTCGTCCTCTGTTAGAATATTGCTGCGCGGTGTGGGATCCTTACCAGATGGGATTGACGGAGGACATCGAAAGGGTGCAAAAAAGGGCAGCTCGTTTTGTATTATCACGTTATAGGGGAGAGAGTGTGGCAGATATGATACACGAGTTGGGATGGAAGTCATTAAAGCATAGACGTTTTTCGTCGCGGCGAGACCTTTTTACGAAATTTCAGTCACCAACTTTCTCTTCCGAATGCGAAAATATTTTGTTGAGCCCAACCTACATAGGTAGGAATGATCATCAAAATAAAATAAGAGAAATCAGAGCTCGAACAGAAAGGTTTAGGTGTTCGTTTTTCCCGCTCGCTGTTCGGGAGTGGAATAGTAGAGAGATAGTATGATTGTGGTTCGATGAACCCTCTGCCAAGCACTTAAATGTGAATTGCAGAGTAGTCATGTAGATGTACATGTAGAAAATTATAAACTGTTTGTAACGTAGTAAACGGGAGATCATGGGCGTACAGACTCAACACGGCTGCAGAGTAAGGGTGTACACAGTGAGCTCAAGATGCCATATTTTTTTCAGTTTCGTGCCTGTGCAACAAGAGTATTCTGCATAATATCGTCTGAACATTATTGCAGTACATACTAGTTTGTGAGATCGACTACTCGATCTCATTTCCTGTAATTTATTTTATTTTTTAACAATTGACGTGTGTTATTTGTCACTCGGCAGACTAAGATCTGTAAGTTACAAATTCGAAAGAAGATAAATTACAGATAACAAATTTTACAAATGAAACAAAAATTATTACAACTTTGGCCCAAATAAACTGCTTTGACGCACAGTTCCACATTCAGAGTCATACCAGTGTTTGAAATCAGACTATCAGCTTCAGCTGTAGCTGGGAGGACATCACTCCATTACGCAGAGTATTTAGTGCTGTACCTCTGTTGGGAAATGTGCTCCACGGCCTGTCCCGGTGCTCCGCAGTCACTGAAGCTTCCTGGCAGATTAAAACTGTGTGCCGGACCGAGACTCGAACTCTGGACCTTTGCCTTTCGCGGGCAAGTGCTCTACCAACTGAGCTACCCAAGCACGACTCACGCGCCGTCCTCACAGCTTTACTTCTGCCAGTACCTCGTCTCCTACCTTCCAAACGTTACAGAAGCTCTCCTGCAAACCTTGCAGAACTTGCACTCCTGAAAGAAAGGATATTGCGGAGACATGGCGTAGCCACAGCCTGGGGGATGTTTCGAGAAAGTTTGGAAGGTAGGAGACGAGGTACTGGCAGAAGAAAAGTGAGGACGGGGCGTGAGTCGTGCTTGGGTAGCTCAGTTGGTAGAGCACTTTCCCGCGAAAGGCAAAGGTCCAGAGTTCGAGTCTCGGTCCGGCACACAGTTTTAATCTGCCAGGAAGTTTCATACCAGCTCACACTCAGCTGCAGAGTGAAAATCTCATTCTGGCTCCGCAGTCACTTTCAGGACTATCGACGACGCCCCATCTGTGCAGGTAGCCCTATAGTTCTGGGGTGCTGCGTACGGAGCCAGATTAGGCGGCATCAATTCTGCCTGGAGAATTCGGACCCTAACATGTGCATAATCGACCTCCATAGTAGTTCAGATGGAAAGCATTGAAATACTTACATGTTTCTTCCAGGAGAAGGGCCTGTCTTTGTCGCAGGACATCATCTTCCCACAAAGATAGGAACGTTTCTTAGGGGTCTGGAAGCATGAAGCTTGTTCCATGTGAAAGGTGGCTACGCTGAGTTACAGCCCCAGAGATTGCGCCAAAGATTATTATTCCGCCGCTTCCACTGGGAGCAGTAGTAGTTCAGAGGATGTCGAGAGCAGTCGTTGTTCTGTTGGGCGAGAGAGTAGACGATCTGAGTGTTGACTGAAATGTTGTACTGTTTTTAGTTTATGCAGTCAGATGGCGTGCTAATACTACTCAGGGCCAACCAGTTACTAGACTTTGTGACCGGTCACACAGCTAGTAAAATTATTTCATTTATTCATTAATATTAGTCTTTTCTGTTTAATTAAGCGCCCTTGCACATGTTTTAATGGTGGCCTGTTAAGAATTCATCACAACGTATAGAGAACTCACTGAAAAAAGTGAGACATACAACTATGAAATTCCAGAATAAAAATAACTCCTAAAACGAGCATAATAGTAATAATAATAATATTAATAATAATAATAACAATAATATTCGAAATGGATAAGCCACCAGCCGGATGCCTGTAAATTCCTAGGTATTTTGCTGTTGGACAACACGAAGTATGGCCACGTAAAAACTGTGGTCAGCAAAGAGTAAACTCAAAGAATAGGAAAAATTTTGAATGGAATGGACGCAGTACCACCAAGGCAATTAGCACCTGGGACACACCGTCATCAGACACACTGGACGCATCGAGAACTGGATAAAGTAGAACTGGATAATCTGGAGAGGGAAACCAAAAAACTCATGACAATTCACCGTGCGTCAAATGAATTCTGAGTTGCGAATAAGGACTACCATCATCTGTAGAATGGATTGAAGACAATGAAAAATTGTGAGGGGCCGGGACTTGAACTCAGATATCCCGCTTATCGTGAGCGGTTACCTTACCATTTGGCTCTCCGTGCACGACTCACTGCCAAACTCAAACTTCCATATGTCGTCAACCATGCGGCTATGTCCTGTACTCGTACATTCCTTATGTACACTCCTGGAAATGGAAAAAAGAACACATTGACACCGGTGTGTCAGACCCACCATACTTGCTCCGGACACTGCGAGAGGGCTGTACAAGCAATGATCACACGCACGGCACAGCGGACACACCAGGAACCGCGGTGTTGGCCGTCGAATGGCGCTAGCTGCGCAGCGTTTGTGCACCGCCGCCGTCAGTGTCAGCCAGTTTGCCGTGGCATACGGAGCTCCATCGCAGTCTTTAACATTGGTAGCATGCCGCGACAGCGTGGACGTGAACCGTATGTGCAGTTACGGACTTTGAGCGAGGGCGTATAGTGGGCATGCGGGAGGCCGGGTGGACGTACCGCCGAATTGCTCAACACGTGGGGCGTGAGGTCTCCACAGTACATCGATGTTGTCGCCAGTGGTCGGCGGAAGGTGCACGTGCCCGTCGAGCTGGGACCGGACCGCAGCGACGCACGAATGCACGCCAAGACCGTAGGATCCTACGCAGTGCCGTAGGGGACCGCACCGCCACTTCCCAGCAAATTAGGGACACTGTTGCTCCTGGGGTATCGGCGAGGACCATTCGCAACTGTCTCCATGAAGCTGGGCTACGGTCCCGCACACCGTTAGGCCGTCTTCCGCTCACGCCCCAACATCGTGTAGCCCGCCTCCAGTGGTGTCGCGACAGGAGTGAATGGAGGGACGAATGGAGACGTGTCGTCTTCAGCGATGAGAGTCGCTTCTGCCTTCGTGCCAATGATGGTCGTATGCGTGTTTGGCGCCGTACAGGTGAGCGCCACAATCAGGACTGCATACGACCGAGGCACACACGGCCAACACCCGGCATCATGGTGTGGGGAGCGATCTCCTACACTGGCCGTACACCTCTGGTGATCGTCGAGGGGACACTGAATAGTGCACGGCACATCCAAACCGTCATCGAACCCATCGTTCTACCATTCCTAGACGGGCAAGGGAACTTGCTGTTCCATGCACGTCCGCATGTATCCCGTGCCACCTAACGTGCTCTAGAAGGTGTAAGTCAACTACCCTGGCCAGCAAGATCTCCGGATCTGTCCCCCATTGTGCATGTTTGGGACTGGATGAAGCGTCGTCTTACGCGGTCTGCACGTCCAGCAGGAACGCTGGTCCAACTGAGGCGCCAGGTGGAAATGGCATGGCAAGCCGTTCCACAGGACTACATCCAGCATCTCTACGATCGTCTCCATGGGACAATAGCAGCCTGCATTGCTACGAAAGGTGGATATACACTGTACTAGTGCCGACATTGTGCATGCTCTGTTGCCTGTGTCTATGTGCCTGTGGTTCTGTCAGTGTGATCATGTGATGTATCTGACCACAGGAATGTGTCAATAAAGTTTCCCCTTCCTGGGACAATGAATTCACGGTGTTCTTATTTCAATTTCCAGGAGTGTATATTCCGGTACAGGTCAGACGTTGCACTTGAAAGTCGCTTGTATCGGCAGATAAATACAATATTGCAGTGCCTGTGTTATTCTCATTACGACGCAAATTTCCATGGGACATTCATGTATGTCCAAAGTAACTTTGGACGTAATCAGAATACCGCAAGCACTGCAATATCGAGTTCACCGTACACTTCATCCTTGCAGTGACGTTGAAAATTCAGAAAAACAGGTGATGGAGGGCTCTTGTAAGTGAGACAGACAGTGGAAGAAAAGAAGATGCACTGGCACACTGTGCGAAAGCCAAGAATGATTTCTCGTGGAAGTGCACAACAGAAAGATTCCCAAGGTACAGCAAACCAAAAATCAATATAGGAAAGTTACACCCAATACCAGGCTGAGAGCCTACGCAGTAGATCATTGTGTGGGCAGATTTAGGAGAAGATCGAAGGCAAAATAAATAGAAAGACCTGACTCACGAAATCCCAAAGAAGGAAACTGGAGGACTGATTTCTGCTGCAGCAGTAATAAGACATGAAAACTAACATTACTAAAGCCACAATCTGGAAATCACTAGAAGACTCAAAGTGCAAACTCTGGAAAGAAGCTGAGTAAACTGTAACATCTTCACCTCGTTTGAGTGACGTGCTCCCGTATCTGGTTGTAACAGATTCGCGTCCACGCGAGGGTTATCGTTCGAGATATAAATCAGGTACACCACGCAGTTTTTCTATAGTTATTCTACATGGCGTCTTCTAAAACATGTGTCCCTCTCACTGCAAAAGATGACCCTCGATCGTGTCTTTATTCATCTGATGCTGTAACTGTGAGAATCTGAGGAATAACTGGCACTGTCTTCGTGTAAAGAGTATATAAACATTGTTCAAAAAGAGGTACCATTTCTTTCGTTCTGTACTCCGTAATACAGCACTGCTGACTTTACACATCAGTTATTATACAAAATTTAATACGTGACACTTGAGAATAATAACAATAATTAACATTATTTCGGACGCTTGCTAATCATTCGCGTCTACACTCAGTTGCCGCCCGCACCCGATACTCTTCCTGATGAAAAATGAAATAATTAACGGATTTAGTAGACTTCTTTACAATGACATGAGATGTGCTTCCATTCACTTTGGCCTCCGCTACTCCACTCCTATAATGCAATGAGATGCAATTAATAATTACACTAAATACGAGGGGGTTTCAAGAAGTAATGCAACGCTTTTTTTGTGAAATCAGCTTGGTTTCATCCAGAATTCCAAAACACCATATTACTCCGCTCTTTTTAGGGGACAAAACTCTATTTTTCAACATAATCTCCTTTCAATGCGACAGCCTTACACCAACGTACTGAGAGTGCATGTAGGCTCGCATGACACCACTCTAGTGGTCGAAGTCGCAGCCAAAGTCTTGCTGCATCAATAACCTCCTCGTTATTCGCATACTATTTGCTGCGGAGTGCGTCCTTTATTGGAACAAATATATGGAAGTCGGAAGGCGCGAGACCAAAAAATGGTTCAAATGGCTCTGAGCGCTATGGGACTTAACATCTGAGGTCATCAGTCCCCTATACCTAGAACTAATTAAACCTAACTAACCTAAGGACATCACACACATCCAGGACCGTAGCGGTCGCGCGGTTCCAGACTGAAGCGCCTAGAAGCGCTCGGCCGTACTGGCCGGCCGGTGCGATATCCAGGCTGTAGGGTGGATGAGGAGCAACAGTCCAGTCAAGTTTTATGAACCCCTCTCGGGTGTGTCGACTTGTGTGAACCTTGCATTGTCTTGGAGAAGGAGAAGTTGGTTTGCATTTTTGAGGCGACGAACACGCTGAAGACGTTTGTTCAGTTTCCCGAGAGTAGCACTATACACTTCAGAGCTGACCGTTGCACTGTGAGAGAGGACATGAAACAGAATATCCACATAAGAGTCCCAGAAAACCGTCGCCATGACTTGAGCGACTGAGCTTTGAACTTAATCTTTGGAGGAGATGTGGTGCGGCGCCGTTCCATGGATTGCCGTTTTTTTTTTCAGTTCAAAGTGTTTGACGTATGTTTCATCAACCGTTCGAAGAAAGAAACTGTGACAATCGGTCCCGTAACGCGGAAGCAATTCTGCGCTCATTAGGTGGCGAGGAATCCAGCGAGTACAAGTCTTTGAGCATCTCAACTGATGGACGAGTGTGGAAACACTACTGACAGAGACGTCCAGTTGTGCAGCGAGGTGTTTGATTGTGATCCGTCGATCTCCTCGAATGAGAGTGTCCGCACGTTCCAACATTTCTGGAGCCACAGCTGCGCTGCGACCGGCCGGCCGGCACGCTGCGACCTCGTTGCAATGATGACAGACGCTTCGCCCAACGACTCATCGTGCTTTTGTTCACTGCCAGATCTCTGTAATTATTCCGCAAGCGCCTAAGAATAACTGCGATGCTCTCATTTTTCGCCAAAGAATCTCTGCCTGGAACGCAACTCCGTTACGGACGGCCTTTTGAAAGCTACATATAGCGCCGCCACATATAGGAACTTCATAAAACGATAGGGGTTGAAGTGCGAGTATCGCACGATGTCCTACAACAAATTCTGAATTTTTTCAACCGAAACTGTCCGAGAAAAAAATGTGTTCCATTACTTTTCGAACGCCGCTCGTAATTAATGCATTCAGTGAGCCTCATTTAACGGCTTACGTGCACGGCAGGTCACTGTGGCCGCCATCAGTCGACTCTTCCAGCAATGGAAGCAGTTCCCGCCTCAAATTTTTTCGTCCAATCAGTGGAGAGAAGATTCCTTCTTATCAAGTAAGGATCTGCTTCTCTCAGACAGTGGACTGTCTCGAGGTGCATGGTGAAGCCGTGCCTCGATCCGACAATTCCTCCATTTCGTAAAAGATTTCTCGACGAGTAGGTCTTGCTACATATTGCACCGTATTACGATTGGATTAACTCTAAACTGTATCGTGAGATGTCGCAAAAAGATCTCTCAGATAAGCACAATGCTATGGCGCACATAACCCCTTGGAACGTATGACAAAATTATCATGTGTCGGTGTCAAGGAGCTGGTACGATCACAGGCCAGAAAAACGTTGCCGGTAACAGACATTCCAAAGTACTGTGGGACTTCTGAGTTATACAGATCGAATGCTGAAACAGAATACTCCAGATGTCACAAGTTTGAGGAAAAGAAAACTGTGGACCTTTGACATTGCCATTCCTGATAACGGCGGAATAGGTGTGAAACGACAGGACAAAATTACCAGACACTAGGATCTGAAAGTAAACTATAACGGCCCAGTTGGCCGAGCGGTCTAACGCACGGCTTTCCGGGCGGGAAGGAGCGCCTGGTCCCCAGCACGAACTCGCCCGGCGGAATTGTGTCGAGGTAAGGTGAACCGGCCAGTCTGTGGATGGTTTTTAGGAGGCTTTCCATCTGCCTCAGCGAATGCGGGCTGGTTCCCCTTATTCCGCCTCAGTTCCACTATGTCGGCGATTGCTGCGCAAACAAGTTCTCCACGTACACGTACACCACCATTACTCTACCACGCAAGCATAGGGGTTACACTCGTATGGTGTGAGACGTTCCCTGGGGGGTCCACCGGGGGCCGAACCGCACAATAACCCTGGGTTTGGTGTGGGGTGGCGGAGGTGTGAAGTGGACTGCGGTAGTCGTCGTGGGGTTGTGGACCATTGCGGCTGCGGCGAGGACGGAGCCTCTCCGTCGTTTCTAGGTCCCCGGTTAACATACAATACAATACATAGAAACTATAACGTATCTGGCATAAAAAAGGGTAAATGATCTCAGTGGTTCTCGGCCCACTGAAAAAAAGTGCCAAAAGATCTCAGTGGGCACTTGAAAACCATCCATCTACCAACTACAAAAGTCACTTTATTGGGATCTTCAGGAATTAACCGCAGATGCATCACACAGTTCTAAACGACTGGTAAGTGTCCGACTAATGATGAAAGACGATATTCTCCACACTGATCACAGTCGCTGTGTTTAATGCTGTAATAATAATAATAAGAATAATAACAATAATAATAATTGCCGGACGCTGTGGCTGAGCGGTTCTAGACGCTTCAGACCGGAACCACGCGCCTGCTACGATCACAGGTTCGAATCCTGCCTCTGGCATGGA
Organism: Schistocerca gregaria; assembly: GCF_023897955.1. NCBI lineage: Eukaryota > Metazoa > Arthropoda > Insecta > Orthoptera > Acrididae > Schistocerca > Schistocerca gregaria. The sequence goes on from NC_064927.1 coordinate 382,836,630, forward strand.
TGTGTGTGATGTCAGGTTGGTTAGGTTCAAGTAGTTCTAAGTCTAGGGGACTGATGACCTCAGATGTTAGGTCCCATAGTGCTCAGATCCATTTGAATAATAATTATTATTAGAACAAACAAGTGAGAAGGAGAGAAGGAATATGCTTGAAATGCCTTTCTGTATCAACCTTCCTGACAGTCGGCTGGCTTCTGAAAACCGTTGAATAACCAATGTTCAACAGCATCCAGTGTCCTGAAGTAATAAAAACTCAGAAAGGATGTTCCATGGCATAGTACTCGCATGAAGACCTCTATGCCACAAGCAATACCACACTCGTAAACCATGACCCAAGGTTGTGTCAGCGCTGGAAAACGGGTGGGAGATTTTCCACAGCTGTGCAGATAACACGTCCGTGATATCCTCATGTTTCGTGAGCCACCGCAAAAATTTCGGCTCTTCCGGTTGTCTTCGGTCCTCTACTTCCTCTAGAACCTCACAACTGTTGCTTATACCAGTTGCAAGAATCTCTCTGTCGCGGTGCAGAAATCCCGTTTCCTGAACAAACGTCATTTTCCCCCGTACGGTTTCTGCAAATTGAGTCACAGAGATCATTAATCTCTTACAGGTGGAAGTCAACCTGCTGCACGATCCAGATGTCCAATATATATTTTTTTAATTCTGCATTATATGACTGTCGTACATCGTGCAAATACTGTATAACACACCGTGGTTTGGGTCTAGCGCCTTTAATTGCTGATCGAAACATCGTGCGTCTCGGGTTCGACATTAGCCAGTGTATAATTTAGAATGCAAATCATCAACATTGGCAGCAGAAGACTTACAAAATAAGCAGTGAACCTCGCTCTGCCAATGGCATTGTTTAGGAGGACGGAGCCTCTTGCACTTGGAGTGGAAAACTGTCTCTAAAATGTCAGAAGAATGAACCATGATCAACGGTACAAGGATACAGAAGGCAATGGAAACCAATAAATTAAAGACACAAAGTGACTATTCACAGAATATGAAGCCTGTAATTGAAAAAAAAATGGAATGATAAGACAAGGAATGAGAAGGTTTTCCGCAGAATCAGCGATAAAAAATATTTGGAAAACACTGACTAAAAGAAGGGCCTTAATGATAGAACATATGCTAAGATGACAGGCAATAGCATCCATGGTACTAGAGGGAGCTATAGAGAGCAATAACTGCAGGAGGAGACAGAGAGTGAAGTACCTATATACTATAACAAGCAAATGAGGACAATGGGTGTACGCGCTACTCTAAGATAAAGCGGTTGTTGGCACGGCAGGGAAAGTCTACACACTACGATTTGTGGTCGAGGGTAATTTGTGTACCGCTGCCACTCCTCCCCGCTCCCTTCCCCCCCCCCCCCCCCCCTCACCAACCCACCCATCTTTCCTGATGCAGACGAGAATTGCACGCGGGAAGAACGATTATCAATAAACCTCTATGTGGGCTCGAATATCTCTAATCTCATGTTCACGGTCTGTTCTCGAGATATACGGATGAGGAAGCAGTATACTTGTTGACAGTTCTAACAACGCACCTCTTGGAACGTTGACAGCAAACGACACGGTTATGCAGTACGCCTCTCTTTCAGCATCTGCCACTGGAGTTGGTTAATCATCTCCGTGACGCTTTCGTGCTTTCTAAATGAACCTGTAACGAAACCGTAGCGAGCCACATCAAACCAATTAGAGGACTAATGAAAAATGACTATTACGAGAATGTTACATAGCAGAGAGGTGCACAGTCAGCGTGCATGTTTACAGTCACTTTAGATTTACATACCGAGTACATTGGTTACACGGCACACGAGTTCATGATCTTTCAAAATACATACGAGGGGCTTTAAGTAACTAATGCAACACATTTTTTATGACATCAGGTTGATTTCATCCAGAATTCAAATACACCATATTATTCCCCTTCGTTTTGGCTACAAAAGCATATTATTCAATATAATCTCCTTTGAATGCTACAGCCTCCTGGGAGGCCCTGTATGTCCGCATGATACCACTCTACTGGTCGATGTCGGAGCCAAAGTCTTACTGCATCAGTAAACTCCCCATCGTGCACGTAACCTCGGCCGTTCCACAGGGGAATGTCATGGGACCATTGCTTTTCACAATATATATAAATGACCTAGTAGATAGTGTCAGAAGTTCCATGCGGCTTTTCGCGGATGATGCTGTAGTATACAGAAAAGTTGAAGCATTAGAAAATTGTAGCGAAATGCAGAAAGATCTGCAGCGGATTGGCACTTAGTTCAGGGAGTGCAACTGACCCTTAACATAGACAAATGTAATGTATTGCGAATACATAGAAAGAAGGATCCTTTATTATATGATAGTGGAACAAACACTGGTAGCAGTTACTTCTGTAAAATATCTGGGAGTATGTGTAGGAACGATTTGAAGTGGAATGATCATATAAAATTAATTTTTGGTAAGGCGGGTGCCAGATTGAGATTCATTGGGACAGTCCTTAGAAAATGTAGTCCATCAACAGAGGAGGTGGCTTACAAAACACTCGTTCGACGTATACTTGAGTATTGCTCATCAGTGTGGGATCCGTACCAGGTCGGGTTGACCGAGGAGATAGAGAAGATCCAAAGAAGAGCGGCGCGTTTCGTCACAGGGTTATTTGGTAAGCGTGATAGCGTTACGGAGATGTGTAGCAAATTCAAGTGGCAGACTCTGCAAGAGAGGCGCTCTGCATTGCGGTGTAGCTTGCTGTCCAGGTTTCGAGAGGGTGCGTTTCTGGATGAGGTATAGAATATATTGCTTCCCCCTACTTATACCTCCCGAAGAGATCACGAATGTAAAATTAGAGAGATTCCAGCGCGCAAAGAGGCTTCAGGCAGTCGTTCTTCCCGCGAACCATCCGCGACTGGAACAGGAAAGGGAGGTAATGACAGTGGCACGTAAAGTGCCCTCCGCTACACACCGTTGGGTAGCTTGCGGAATATAAATGTAGATGTAGATGGACATGTAGATCTACTGCTTCCTGCAAAGGGCATCTTTCAGTGACTCAAAAATATGGAAGTGGGTGGATGAGGAAGAACAGTCCAATATAATTTTGCGAGCTCCTCCCAGGTACGCAGACTTTTGTGAGGCCTTGCGCTGTCATGGAGAAGGAGAAGTTCGTTTGCGTTTTTGTGGCGACGAACGCGCTGAAATCATTTCTCCAATTTGCTGAGGGTAACACAATGAACGTCAGAGTTGATCGTTGCACTGTGAGGCAGGACATTAAGCAGAATTACCCGTCCAGAGTCCTAGAAGACCATGACTTTAACGGCTGAGGACGCGCCTCTGGACTTTTTCGTTGGAGGAGAGGATGTATGGCACCACGCCATGGATTACCGCTTTATGTCTGTTTCGAAGTTACTAACCGCTGGCCGGTGTGGCCGAGCGGTTCTAGACACTTCAGTCTGGAACCGCGCGACCGCTACGGTCGCAGGTTCGAATCCTGCCTCGGCCATGGATGTGTGTGCTGTCCTTAGGTTAGTTAGGTTTAAGTAGTTCTAAGTTCTAAGGGACTGATGACCTCAGATGTTAAGTCCCATAGTGCTCAAAGCCATTTGAACCATTTTTTTCAGTTTCGCAATTTTGAAGTTTACGATTAAACCAGTGGCGTAAGACAGCGGAAGGCATTCCAAAATCTGATGCGGAGCACCTGCGCTGCAGTTTGGCCAATTTGAGACTGTTGCCTGGCTTGATAGTCCACAAGGGCTTTACATCAAACTGTTCGTCTTGACTGCCCCTACACCACACTGACATACGGCACAATACTTTAACATATTTTACGTATTTTGTTTCAGAATGATAGAATGGAGAGTAAAGAGCTTTCGAACATGACATGTTAACAGAATAGGCGTTCTGCCAGAGATTCGTCTCGGAGACTACATGGACCCCGGTCCAGTGTTGAGGATGAGACACGTCACGCAAGGCACCCATCCCAGCTAGCTCTCCTGTATTTTTACAGCGGTATGAAAATTTAACTTTAATTATAATCTCCCTGTATACAGAGAGAAGTGAGGTACTTAAATAAGGAATGTTATCTCACGGCTATTTCATGTCAGCTATCCTCACACTGATGTACTCTGGTTCAACTGCTTGTACTTTCTAACAATACAATTTACATCTGATTCTTTTATACTTCTCTAAAGCTGATCTTTCATGTTCGTGGCCAATAGTAGTGTATAGAGTTAGGTACAAACGTAATTATGTATGTAATGTAATTAGGGTTCATATTTGTTTAACCGTTCAGCTGTGACTTAACATTCGTAAAATAAACAGTGTTCTTCTTTCTCCCGGCCTTTTTGTCGTATCTTCACGGCGTCGGCATCTTTTTCTGAATTTGTCTGAGTTAGTGATGGATGGTGCCCGGAACACCTCTCCTGTTGCTAACTTCCTCCACCCCTCCGCCCTCCATCCCAACCGCATCAGTCCAAGGGATGGAATTTATGTATCACGTCTCTCTGCGTCTACTGTTATCCCATTTGAAAGTGTGAGGACGTTTTCAAAGAGTTTGCGAACCGTGTAACTGAGACGGTACGTGGGTCGCAGCTTGATATTCATCTAGTCCGATGTGGAAACGACCTAAAACCAGATTCAGACGGATCCGGTCTGGGGCCGGCGCAAATCCCAGAATCACGCAAGCGGCGTGGAAACTCGTGCGGTTATCCGGGCGAATCTCGTAAAATAAAGAGTACAACCTACTATTTTCGAAACAGTTGCAGCCCAGCATCACCCAGAACTAAACTAATGAGCATTAGAATAATTGCACGAGTTTCAGTTGAATCCGTTACTGGTTAAATTGGCCCTCTGGAAGTTCCATGTTGCCTAATTTCGGTCATTTTGCAAATTTCTCCAAAATTCAAGATTGTACTAGTCGGATGCTCAACCAAGCCAACGCAGTGTCAAGGCACTGGACACGGTCCTGAGGATGATGTTACCAATCCTCTTCCTGTAATCCAGGTGTAGATTTCCTACTGTTTCCTAATATTTCTGATGTGAATTTTTTCCTTTTATATGTGGCATCTATATATACCACCCCTATACCACAATACACGTGTTCACTTAAGACTAAATAAATCTTAATGTCATTTACCCACTTGTGCTACCACTGTTGATTCACTACGTCAGAAAATCTGTTAGCAGACGTACACGAAGAATCGTGTGTTTGCATATCATGAGATCCGCGCTTGGGTACTTCCATTTCCTTTCCAGACTGTGTTCGTGGGCTTGGGTCGAAGCTTTCGAGACCAATAAGAAGCAAGCGATATATAATAGCAAATTAAATCAAGACCAAATGGGATCGGACTGTTTGCTGCCACCTTCTCACTGATTTTTAAACTTCCCTTGTCGTATTTTCATAACAGGAACTGCTCTGACAGCAGTTATCAGACAGAGTATCGCGGCAGCGACTATGCTCTCCTAATGTAGCGGAGGAGGTCAGTGGGCAGATCTGGCGGGGTATCCACACGTGACGTCACGCTGTGGAGGCCACAGCCATGAATCAAGAAGGTGACTGAGCGACTGCGAGATGAATTCCGCCAATTTCGTACGGAGATCGCTGTGGCAAGGCGACGATGTGAGAGACTACAGTGAATTACAAAGCTAACATGTTCAAAACTAAATCGTTATTCATTCTTTGGGTTTATAAACTTTACTAAGCACAATGTTTTTTTTTAAATATTCTTTACACAAACTTGTTTCGACGTGTATCTGTGATCTTCAGTGGGTCTCTATTTATGTTTGTAAAAATATTATAAAACGTTCATGGGTGGTTTCCCTTTTAAAACTCGTGTTGAAGTTGGAAGTGCAATTCTGTCTATTAAGAATGCCACTTCGGGAGATTGCGACTCACATCCCAAGTTTGATTTGTGTATCATTTGTTCGAGGTCGGATTCATAAGTGGACGATATTGCAGTTGTCAGAAAGTCGAGTCATTCAGTCTGTCTATTAACTACTTGAAAAAAATATGTGTGTGTGTGTTTGGATTTTATGGGTGCCCAGCGGCGAGGTTATCAGCGCCCTTGTACTTGTCAAAAGAACGTGGACATAAACCAAAATTGTTCTACAATCATGCATTCAAAACGACCACGCAGTCACTCTAACTTGCACCAAAACCCTTTAGGAGAGAAAGTAGCTATACATGAAGGAAATATAGCTGCTCTGAAAACGTGTTATGGCCGGAGGAACCTGAATGCCATCCATCTCAGCCAGTTAGGATTTTGTGGAGAGAAAGTAGCTGTACATGAAGGAAATATAGCTGCTCTGAAAACGTGTTATGGCCGGAGGAAGCAGAATGGTATCCATCTCAGCTAGTTAGGATTTTGTGGAGAGAAATCTATCTGTGAGTCAACGAACTACATGTAAGATATTATCGAACAGAGGACAGAGGAATACACTGTCGAGACTTTTTCTTCTTCTTTAGCTTCATCCGTCTTCTGACTAGTGCGATTCGGCCCGCTACGAATCCCTCTCCTATGCCAAGCTCTTCATCTCAGAGTAGCACTTGCTACTTACGTACTCAATTACTTTCTGAATGTTTATTCCAATCTCTGTTTTCTTTTGCAGTTTTTACCCTCTACCACGGAAGTAATTCCTTGATGTCTTTAACACCAGTCCTACCATCCTGTCCCTTCTTTTTGTCAGTTCCTCTTTTCGCCCATTAACTGGAGGACCTCCTCATTCGTTACTTTTTTATTCCACCTAATTTTCAACGTTCACCAGCTGCACATCTCGAATGCCTGTTCTCTTCTGTTCCGGTTTCCCCACAGTCCACGATTCACCACCTAACAATGCCGTTCTTTGTACTATAATAATTTCTAAATGATGTATTCCACATTAGGTGTAACCTACAACGTATTTACCATAGTATATGCACTGTAAAATATGTAAAACGCTTGGTTAGATGCAAGAGGGCGTCTGAAGGCAGCAGATAAGTGCAGTGCGCTGAAAATGGAGATTAATTACCATCTCTGGTACGAACAATTACAGAATCATTCAAGTCGATGGTATAATGTGAGAAGCACATCAAATACTCTAGAATCCATACTTGGTAACAAGGAGATCACATCACTACTGAGACAAATATTCTGCGTGTACTTTAGCGATGTAATGTGTCTGATAATGACGATCTAATGGCGGTCACTGAGCCACTGTTCCTACATTGAGTTATAAAACGCTACGAAGTATTACTTCTGACGTCATTTGTATTGGGCAAACGGGAGAGACTTCCAGATTGTGGCGGCGGGCCACCTTCCTTTTGCGTAGAAATCGATGACGGCAGTCCGGGAAATACGTCGACACCACAACCACGCCGTTACGGCCTTGCTACGTCACGCTGCGGTAACGGTACGAGTGTGGCAAGAAAGCGGAAGCAGAGCGGTGCCGAGACCTATACGTTCCTTCCACCTAACCGCAAGTCGCTCCCATATCTCGTTTTCGCCTCTTGTGCTATAAAAGCGAAGTGGGCGAGTAAGCCAAATGGTTCAAATGGCTCTGACCACTATCGGACTTAACTTCTGAGGTCATCAGTCCCCTAGCCCCCTAGAACTAACCTAAGGACATCACACACATCCATGCCCGAGGCAGGAATCGAACCTGCGACCGTAGTGGTCGCGCAGTTCCAGACTGTAGCGCCTAGAACCGCTCGGCCACCCCGGACTGCCGAGTAAACCAAAGAAGACAAAAAAATAGAGGAGCACAAGCAGACGATGGACAAGATACAGGACAAACAAGAAAATAATCGTAAGCCGGAACCAATAAATTACAGTAGTATTGAACTGAACATTGTACTAAGTAGGCTCGAGCAAAGATATATCCTGTAGACAGCACAAGGATAAATTTATACCTTTATCACATGAAAAGCGTGATTCTGTTTCCCTATAACATAGCAGAATTAGGATCATTTTTCGGACGGAAAACTTGCCCACCAATGAAAAGGAGCTTGCTGATCTTTTCAGACCTGGCTGCAAGTGATGTTCAGAAACTCTGAGGAAATGTATAAAGATCTTCTTAGGGCTGAAGAGCGAGTGTATTTCGACCCTTAGCAGATTGGCATGAAGTTTGATGTATGTACTATGCACCGGTGAGGATCCTGCAACTCAATGCTACGAGGAGTAGTACTGTGAGTGTGGAACTTCCGAAGCTAGCCCAAGAGCATAAAGTGGACTTTATGTGCCTTCAAGAACTGTACACCACAAATGGGAAACAGGTATGCTTGCCGACAAGGACAACGGAAATACCAGATGCAAGATGGGATATGGCCGCAATAGCGGTAATGGATTACAATTGGCGAGACACAGTGATTACGCAGGTGTGCAACAGATGCACTGTAGAAGTAACAAAGAGTAGTGACACATTGGTGCTTGCTTCTTTGTATGCCCAGTACTCTCTTAGAATTCAACAATAGGCAGACGTGATACGCGAACAAGCACAACATACAAGAATTACGAAGTTAATAACTGCAGGCAGCATCAATGCCAAATCCACCTTGTTGTACCGTGGTGGAAATGATGGTCGAGGTCAGATTGTTATCGACACCCTAAGTATGAACAACTTGTGTATCGTCAACAAAGAAGGACAACTTCCTATACGTATAGGAATGACAGGAGGTAGCAGCAGAATAGAAATAACTGTAGTCACCATGTTGTTGTAAGCATAGAAATAGACTGGAATGTACAACTTAATCAACTGCAAGTTGTTACGGCGTAAAGTTAACCGGGAACGAGAGAGCAGAGAGGCCTATGAAGAAGACGTCAGCCAATTGCACGCTGACCCACCCCTCTCCAGGACGACAACGCGACAGCACCGGCCTCTATGCGATATGCGAAAAGAACATAAGCGCCTCACCCGACTAGCTGTTCTAGAGCAGCTTGAAGACTAGCAACTACACTCCTGGAAATTGAAATAAGAACACCGTGAATTCATTGTCCCAGGAAAGAGAAACTTTATTACACATTCCTGGGGTCAGATACATCACGTGATCACACTGACAGAACCACAGGCACATAGACACAGGCAACAGAGCATGCACAATGTCGCCACTAGTACAGTGTATATCCACCTTTCGCAGCAATGCAGGCTGCTATTGTCCCATGGAGACGATCGTAGAGATGCTGGATGTAGTCCTGTGGAACGGCTTACCATGCCATTTCCACCTGGCGCCTCAGTTGGACCAGCGTTCGTGCTGGACGTGCAGACCGCGTGAGACGACGCTTCATCCAGTCCCAAACATGCTCAATGGGGGACAGATCCGGAGATCTTGCTGGACAGGGTAGTTGACTTACACCTTCTAGAGCACGTTGGGTGGCACGGGATACATGCGGACGTGCATTGTCCTGTTGGAATAGCAAGTTCCCTTGCCGGTCTAGGAATGGTAGAACGATGGGTTCGATGACGGTTTGGATGTACCTTGCACTATTCAGTGTCCCCTCGACGATCACCAGAGGTGTATGGCTAGTGTAGGAGATCGCTCCCCACACCATGATGCCGGGTGTTGGCCCTGTGTGCCTCGGTCGTATGCAGTCCTGATTGAGGCGCTCACCTGCACGGCGCCAAACACGCATACGACCATCATTGGCACCAAGGCAGAAGCGACTCTCATCGCTGAAGACGACACGTCTCCATTCGTCCCTCCATTCACGCCTGTCGCGACACCACTGGAGGCGGGCTGCACGATGTTGGGGCGTGAGCGGAAGACGGCCTAACGGTGTGCGGGACCGTAGCCCAGCTTCATGGAGACGGTTGCGAATGGTCCTCGCCGATACCCCAGGAGCAACAGTGTCCCTCATTTGCTGGGAGGTGGCGGTGCGGTCCATACGGCACTGCGTAGGATCCTGCGGTCTTGGCGTGCATCCGTGCGTCGATGCGGTACGGTCCCAGGTCGACGGGCACGTGCACCTTCCGCCGACCACTGGCGACAACATCGATGTACTGTGGAGACCTCACGCCCCACGTGTTGAGCAATTCGGCGGTACGTCCACCCGGCCTCCCGCATGCCCACTATACGCCCTCGCTCAAAGTCCGTCAACTGAACATACGGTTCACGTCCACGCTGTCGCGGCATGCTACCAGTGTTAAAGACTGCGATGGAGCTCCGTATGCCACGGCAAACTGGCTGACACTGGCGGCGGCGGTGCACAAATGCTGCGCAGCTAGCGCCATTCGACGGCCAACACCGCGGTTCCTGGTGTGTCTGCTGTGCCGTGCGTGTGATCATTGCTTGTACAGCCCTCTCGCAGTGTCCGGAGCAAATATGGTGGGTCTGACACACCGGTGTTAATGTGTTCTTTTTTCCATTTTCAGGAGTGTAGATAGAAGCGTCAAAGCTCATTACTTGTACATTCTATGTAGTTCAATCTTGGAATCGTTATACTGATGAGATTTCTTATTTTGCCTGTCGCCCTTTGCTTACGGCACACCTATTTAACGTCTGCCCCATGTAGCTGAGGGGTCAGCGCGACATAAAGTCAATCCACAGGGCGCAGGATCGATTCCCGGCTGGGTCGGAGATTTTCTCCGCTCAGGGGCTAGGTGTTGTGTTGTCCTAACCATCATCATTTCATCCCCATCGACGCGCAAGTCGCCGAAGTGGCGTCAAATCGAAAGACTTGCACCAGGCGAACGGTCAACCCGACGGGAGGCCCTGGTCACACGACATTATTATTATTATGAGAGAAGACCATTCATTTTATTGTTTGCTTCCATTTCCACTTTTAAGCCACGAGATGAGTTCACACTCATAGTGCAGCCGATAGTAGTAGAGTTTTAGCTACCTTTCGGCATTGCCCGGGGTGTACCACTTGGAGGCAGTCTACTTTTACACCCCTATCTTGCTAAGATACGTAGAAGAAATAATATTATTCAAAAGCTCGCCAATACTAGCTGGGGAGCTGATGTACATACTCTGAAAATTTCTTCTGTAGCGCTGGTATACTCTGTTGCGGAATATTGCAGCCCTGATTGGCTTAACAGCAGCCGCACGTCTAAATTGGATGCTCAACTAAACAATACCATGAGAAACATAACTGGGACCACTAAATCCACCCCACTACCTTGGCTTCCTGTTCTCTGCAGTATAGCTCCACCACATCTTAGACGGAAAATCGCCTTAGTTAATGAAAGGCGTAAAATCTCCTCCAATACCTACCTTCCAATCCATCAGTACATTGCCCCAAATCTTTCCCGACTAGGATCTAGAAGACCACCATGGAGAACAGCTCAAAACCGTATGGCTGCGTCTTACGATGCTATGAATTCATGGAAAAATGAATGGTCTCAGACCGGACTATCCAAGAACTGCAATGAAATATCACCTGGTGGAAACCTACCTGTTACAGACCTGCCAAGAAGAACTTGGGTTATACTAAATAGACTCAGAACTGGTCACGGCAGAAGTGTAGATGGGGCATACGAGATTCACCACAGTGCGATTGTGGACATCCAGAGCAAACGATCCAGCACATCATTCAGGAATGCCCCAAACGATGATCCATTCGAGAACTTTATGCAGCCTCCCCTGCAGCCGTCGAGTGGATGGAAAACCTAGACATAGAACTTTAAAGAGACTCTATAGACTCCATATATGTGACTGCTGAATGACCTTATAGCAACAATTTCTATATGATAATTTTACCTTATCTATGACAAGATACCTTATTTTAACAACCTGTGTATGCCTACTTAATCCTTAATTGATTTTCCATAAGACGAGACATTATTTATGTGTTATAATGTATGTTGATTTTATCTCTATTTGTCTGTACGTATTTAAACATGAAACCATTTGTACTTGAAAACCACATACGCTAAATAAAAATAATTATTATTATTTGTTTAACACAAAGTTAAGTATTGTCAAATTACTTTTCGTAATAAAACTCATTAATACGATTTGTTTGAATTAGACAGGGTTCAACACAAGTGACCATAACGCAATTGTTATTGACACTAAAACGAATACTGTCTAATGACAGTCATCAAATAAATATATACTAAGCAGGGAAAACTGGGAGCATATTTCAAAAATTTTTTACGGAGATGTAGGAGGAAAATATAAATGTGTAGGCTTCAGGGCGAATAGTCTTCGACAATTTTATAAGCCACACAATGAAAACAAATACCGACTTTTACTGACCAAAGCAAGACAGTTGACTCCTGGAGCCCGAAATATCTAGACTGAGACAGGACATGAGACACAAGAGCAAGAGCGGAAAGCAGTCACCACCAGTCGTGACAGATTGATTCGCCTGCAAACAAAAATGCAGATGAAAAAACTACTTTTAAGAATGATGACAAGGCAAGAACAGTGGAATGACTATCTCACAACATATCTGCAACAGAATGCATGGCGAATATCAAGTAAATTATGACAGAAAAATATAAAGTCCCTTCTTGCATGTTGTCCTGGGAACGCCGAGGCAGAACAAACTCCTCCAACATGTCGATTCACCAACAGATACACAGGCGCATATACAACTCAAGGATACGATGGACGTGGAGTACACCACAGAAACCATCTGCCGCCCAGTTTCACTAGAGGAAGTCGCGCTAGCGAGAGCTGTCTAACTGTTCTCTTTTAACATTCTATCTTGGTTTTGTGCTTTTTGATACTACGTAAGATAAGAGATTAGCATTAATTATTTCCTTTACGTACGTGAGACCGTTAGCATAGTATCTTATAGGAGGCCAAAATAAATGTTTCTTTTCAATTTAAATTAGCGCCAGGCTCCCTACAAGATTATGATAACTGTTTTTTCATCTAATTACAGTCAAGGCCAAAGTTCACAGATCTACGACAAATGGTATCTCTGAAAGTATTTGACTCTCGCAAAATTAACTCATGGAACTATTCAGATTTAAATTACGCAAATAATGTTTTGAAATGATATTATCACTTCTGCTCTTGTGGAAAGCTGGAAGAAAAGTTAATATTAAGTCCAGCGCGTAATGGCGGCCAATTGTTGCCAGTCAGCAATCACTGCTTTCGTCTTCTTGATAGCTGCAAAATACTAATTATTCTCTCCTTTCAACTAAAACATTGCAATTAGTGGCTGGCATGTTCTTGAAATAATAATGCGATGAACTCACTATTTCCATCAATAACCTGATACACATCTTTTAAGAGACAGTCTTCACTCCTTCCGATCTGAAAATGTAAGTGTAGAAAAATTGTGGAATGTTTTCAAAGAGATAGTATCAACAGCAATTGAGATACATATACCACATAAATTAATAAATGATGGTACTGATCCCCCATGGTACACAAAACAGGTCAGATCGTTGTTGCAGAAGCAACGAAAAAAGCATGCCAAATTTAAAAGAACGCAAAATCACCAAGATTGGCAAAATTTTACAGAAGTTCGAAATATGGCGCGTACTTCAGTGCGAGATGCTTTTAATAATTTCCACAACGAAATTCTGTCTCGAAATCTGGCAGAAAACCCAAAGAGATTCTGGTCATACATAAAGCACAACAGTGGCAGGACACAATCAAGACCTTCACTGCGCGGTAACAACTGATGGCAGTGCCACTAAAGCAGAGTTATTAAACACGGTTTTCCGAAACTCCTTCACCAAAGTAGACGAAGTAAATATTGCTGAATTCCAATCAAGAACAACTGCCAAGATGAGAAACATAGAAGTAGATATCCTCGGTGTAACGAAGCCGCTTAAATCACTTAATAAAGGCAAGGCCTCCGGTCCAGATTGTATACCAGTCAGGTTCCTCTCAGAGTATACTGACAAAATAGCTCCATGTTTAGCAACAATATACAACCACTCGCTCACAGAAAGATACGTACCGAAGGAAAGGAAAATTGCTTAAGTCACATCAATACCCAAAAAGGGAAGTAGAAGTAATCCGCTGAATTACAGGCCTATATCACTAACGTCGATTTGCAGTAGGCTCAAAATGGCTACATCACACACATCCATGCCCGAGGCAGGATTCGAACCTGAGACCGTAGCAGTCCCGCGGTTCCGGACTGCAGCGCTTAGAACCGCACGGCTACCACGGTCGGCGATTTGCAGTAGTGTTTTGGAACATATATACTGTATTCGAATATTATGAAGTACCTCGAAGAAAACGATTTATTGACACATAGTTAGCATGGTTTCAGAAAATATTGTTCTTGTGAAACACAACTAGCTCTTCATACTCATGAAGTAATAAGTGCTATCGACAGGGGATGTCAAATTGACTCCATATTTTTAGCTTTCCAGAAGGCTTTCGACATTGTTCCTCACAAGCGTCTTCTAATGAAACTGCGTGCTTACGGATTATCACCTCAGTTGTGCGACTGGATTCGAGATTTCCTGTCAGAAAGGTCGCAGTTCGTAGTAATAGACAGAAAGTCATCGAGTAAAACAGAAGTAATATCCGGCGTTCCACAAGGAAGTGTTATAGGTCCTCTATTGTACCTGATCTTTATTAACGACATAGGAGAGAATCTGAGTAGCCGTATTAGATTGTTTGCAGATGATGTAAAGTCATCAGATGATCAAAACGACTTGCAAAATGATTTAGATAAGATATCTGTATGGTGCGAAAAGTGGCAATTGACCCTGAATGAAGAAAAGTGCGAAGTTATTCACATGAGTACTAAAAGAAATCAGCTAAATTTCGATTACGTGATAAGTCACACAAATCTGAGGGCTGTATATTCAACTATATACTTAGGGATTACAATTACAAATAATCTAAATTGGATCGATCACATTGATAACATTGAGGGTATGTCCGCCCTATTCTGGAGTACTGCTGTGCGGTGTGGGACCCACATCAGGTGGGACTGACGGATGACATGGAAAAGTACAAAGAAGGACAGCTCGTTCTGTATTATCGGGAAACAGGGTAGGTAGTGTCACAGACGTGATACTCGAACTGGAGTGGCAATCATTAAAACAAAGGCGTTTTTCGTTGCTACGGGATCTTCTCATGACATTTCAATCACCAGTTTTCTCCTCCGATTGCGAATACTTTCTGTTGGCACCCACCTACATAGGGAGAAATGATCATCACGATAAAATAAGAGAAATCAGGGCTCGCATAGAAAAATTTAAGTGCTCGTTTTTCCCGCGTTCCGTTCGAGAGTGGAACGGTAGAGAGACAGCATGAAGGTAGTTCATTGAACCCTCTGCCAGGCACTTTATTGTGAATAGCAGCGTAATCACGTAGGTGTAGATGTAGATCGCCTTCTCGAAAGAACAAAAAGAACATCTGCAATCGTTCAACGCTACACACAATATCTAACAATAGTAACCTGAGAATAAGAAACAGCAGAAGAGCGGGTAATATCTTTTCCATCTTCTATAGTTATACAAAGATATAAATGTTTTATTTCACCCTATTCTTTACTGCGAAATTGTTTATCATCGTCAATGTCTTTCTCTACCGTAGTATCGATGTAAATTTTTTTTCACAATTGACTTTCAGTCCGGTCAGTTTGGTCTTATTCAATATTTTTATACACACTTCACACGCATTATTCTTAAACATCGCAAAAGGGATTAAAAGAAGGCACCAGGACCAGAGCTTATCCAGTCGGAAGAATTGTACCAGGACTCACCGCAAATTACCACATATACAGCGAAATTAATAAACGATGCCAGGCACATGCGGATTGGAAAACAGCTAATACGGTAATAAAATAGCAGCGGATAGGGATCCATCAGAACCAAAACCATACCGACCAGTTCTCTTGTTCAACGCATTGGTTAAGGGCCACGAGAGGCTGCTGTGGAACTGTCTTCAGACTCACAGAGAGCTCCACGTTGTTAGTCAACACCTGTTGGGCCTTAGACCGGGAAAAATCTAACGATGATGCGAATTAATGAAGCTTTCCAAATTATAGGACAAACAACGCAAAAATGCGCAGTTGCAATTCTTATAGACTTTGGTGGCCGCTTTAACAATCTTTAGAGGACAACAATGTTCGCACGATTTCGAGAACTACAGGTAACTGAATCAGTATACAATGCTGTTCGGTGAACAGAATGGCAAAGTGGCAAGAGGGCAATCGCAAGGTTGTGTACAGGACTGCCAAGGTATTGCAAAGGCTCTGTATGCCGCCATCACAATTGAATCTCTCTTGAATTTAAGTGATGGGCGTTCTCACGGTTTCGTTGTGTATGGTGACGACCTGTTAGTGGAGGTATCTGCCAACACAAGAACAATGTTGGAGAACAGTGTCAGTGATATACACAATACAACAATGGTGCAACTAAAACAAATTATTCATAGCAGAACAAAAAGCGGCATACGTAGTGCTGAAAAAGCCATTTCAAAAACATCCAGAAATTCACATCAACATTACAAATATAAAACGCGAAGTAGTGACGTGATACCTAGGGGATACACGTTGACGAACCACATAGGTTCCACGAACATGTACGACTGATAACGCACAAAGCATAAAATATAATTCACAAACTTAGAAGATTAAATCCTAGGAGATACAGACTACTACTTGCAAACATAAGAATGTGCACTTTTTGAGTCAGTATTGAGTTTTTAGGTGCAGAGACTCGTTCTCCTCAAGTACAGGACCACAGCCAGGTGGAGGATAGAGGAGTGCGCTCAACCACCACTTTCGTCATGCTTGGCCTCCCAGGTCCCCAGACCTCAGTCCGTGCCATTATTGGCTTTGGGGTTACCTGAAGTCGCGGCATTCTACACTACATCAATTAGTTCGCTGTGTGTGGTACTTGGAATATGAGGTGCGACAATAAAGTAATGACATTGATGTGAAAAAAAAATGTTGCTTACCGTTTTAGTCAAGTTAAGTGTTGTCTCCTTCAAAGTACCGGGCGATCAAAAAGTCAGTATAAATTTGAAAACTGAATATATCACGGAATAATGTAGATAAAGAGGTACAAATTGACACACGTGCTTGGAATGACATGGGGTTTTATTAGAACCAAAAAAATACAAACGTTCAAAAAATGTCCGACAGATGGCGCTTCATCTGATCAGAATAGCAATAATTAGCCTAAAAAAGTAAGACAAAGCAAAGATAATGTTCTTTACATGAAATGCTCAATATGTCCACCGTCATTCCTCAACAATAGCTGTAGTCGAGGAATAAAGTTGTGAACAGCACTGTAAAGCATGTCCGGAGTTATGGTGAGGCATTGGTGTCGGATGTTGTCTTTCAGCATCCCTAGAGATGTCGGTCGAACACGATACACTTGCGATTTCAGGTAACCCCAAAGCCAATAATCGAACGGGCTGAGGTCTGGGGACCTGGGAGGCCAAGCATGAGGAAAGTGGCGGCTGAGCACACGATCATCACCAAACGACGCGCGCAAGAGATCTTTCACGCGTCTAGCAATATGGGGTGTTATTTTGGTTCTAATAAACCCCCATGTCATTCCAAGCACGTGTGTCAATTTTTACCTCTCTATCTACATTATTCCGTGGTTTATTAAGTTTTCAAATTTGTACTGACTTTTTGATCACCCTGTAGTTCCCTTCTGACTGCACACACATTTTCCAGCGCTTCTGCCATTGTTGGTAACATTTCTGGAACTCATCTTCTGTAATATCCTCCAAGACCCTCGTCACAGCGTTTTGGACCACTCACGATCTACAGACGTGTGCAATATCAATTCCTGTTCCCCGAATTGTGTAGATGTAGGGACAACTGCTTCTATACTCTTTCCTATCTTCCTTTCTCTCCCTTCTGGAACTCCATTCATAATTTCCTACTTCCACTGTCGTATGTTTTTCATAAAAAAGTATTATGCAGTAGGTAAAAAAAGGAAGAGGAGACAAGAGAAGTCCACGCAGCCTCGCGTCCACGTGTTGCAGCGTGGACGACTGTGCCCGCGGCTTCAAACGCGTTACGCAATCTTGCTGCCCGACGAGGACAGTGAGTACTGGTTAAGAGGACTGTGTGGAGCAGTACATCCTGCAGAAACTTTATCGTGTGGCAGGCCCCAGTTGTCAAGATGCAGCTTTGAATAAAATATATCCAGCTTTGTTGCTGGGGTTAAGGCAAAGGTCGACTTACATTCGAGGCCTACTGCTTCTAGAAGTATTCTGTTATCATGTTTGTCAGTCTCAAGTGAAAGAAGAATACTATGATGGTGAGTAATGCATCAACAAAATTTCGTTACAAGATGGTCGCTGTGTTTCCTTTAGGCAGCATGCCTACTCTGCACTTTTAGGCAGCTTTGCAAGCATGCATTGACAAATACCGCTGTCAAAAGTGACAAGGAACACACAATAATCACGCAATTTCAGCTTGTATCTCCATCACACTTCCAAATATGGTAACTTGAACACGCGAACGAAGGCAGACAAGTCCTTTGACGAATACATAGTGTGACAACTAAGAAAAAGAAGGCATTTAACATCGAAATAAAAGTGCACCTTATTTGCTTTTATTCTGTGAACAACATGCAGGATGCTCAAATCTTTAGGGTCAAAATTACACACGTGATTCAGGATCCTAAATGAGTTTTTTGAGATTTGAATCAAGTAGTCTGAGTGGGAATTTAATTTTTTTTTTGTATTCATAAAGAAATTACCCTCCCCCCATGAACCATGGACCTTGCAGTTGGTGGGGAGGCTGGCGTGCCTCAGCGATACAGATAGCCGTACCGTAGGTGCAACCACAACGGAGGGGTATCTGTTGAGAGGCCAGACAAATGGGTGGTTCCTGAAGAGGGGCAGCAGCCTTTTCAGTAGTTGCAGGGGCAACAGTCTGGACGACTGACTGATCTGGCCTTGTAACAATAACCAAAACGGCCTTGCTGTGCTGGTACTGCGAACGGCTGAAAGGAAGGGGAAACTACGGCCGTAATTTTTCCCGAGGGCATGCAGCTTTACTGTATGGTTAAATCATGAAGGCGTCCTCTTGGGTAAAATATTCCGGAGGTAAAATAGTCCCCCATTCGGATCTCCGGGAGGCGACTACTCAAGAGGATGTCGTTATCAGGAGAAATAAAACTGGCGTTCTACGAATCGGAGCGTGGAATGTCAGATCCCTTAATCGGGCAGGTAGGTTAGAAAATTTAAAAAGGGAAATGGATAGGTTAAAGTTAGATATAGTGGGAATTAGTGAAGTTCGGTGGCAGGAGGAACAAGACTTTGGGTCAAATGACTACAGGGCTATAAACACAAAATCAAATAGGGGTAATGCAGGAGTAGGTTAAATAATGAATAGGAAAATAGGAATGCGGGTAAGCTACTACAAACAGCATAGTGAACGCATTATTGTGGCTAAGATATATACGAAGCCCACACCAGCTACCGTAGAAAAGGGAGAGAAGGAAACGTAGTAGGTGAATATGGACTGGGGCAAAGAAATGAAAGAGGAAACAGCCTGGTAGAATTCTGCACAGAGCACAACTTAATCATAGCTAACACTTGGTTCACGAATCATAAAAGGTGGCAGTATACATGGAAGAAGCCTGGAGAAACTTACAGATTTCAGATAGATTATATAATGGTAAGACACAGATTTAGAAACCAGGTTTTAAATTGTAAGACATTTCCAGGGGCAGATATGGACTCTGACCACAATCTATTGGTTATGACCTGTAGATTAAAACTAAAGAAACTACAAAAAGGTGGAAATTTAAGGAGATGGGACCTGGATAAACTAAAAGAACCAGAGGTTGTACAGAGTTTCATGGAGAGCATAAGGGAGCAATTGACAGGAATGGGGGAAAGAAATACGGTAGTAGAAGAATGAGTAGCTTTGAGGGATGAAGTAGTGAAGGCAGCAGAGGATCAAGTAGGTATAAAGACGAGGGCTAGTAGAAATCCTTGGGTAACAGAAGAAATATTGAATTTAATTGATGAAAGGAGAAAATATAAAAATGCAGTAAATGAAGCAGGCAAAAAGGAATACAAACGTCTCAAAAATGAGATCGACAGGAAGTGCAAAATGGCAAGGCAGAGATGCCTAGAGGCCAAATGTAAGGCTGTAGAGGCTTATCTCACTAGGGGTAAGGTAGATACTGCCTAAAGAGACCTTTGGAGATAAGAGAACCACTTGTATGAACATCAAGAGCTCAGATGGAAATCCAGTTCCAAGCAAAGAAGGGAAAGCAGAAAGGTGGAAGGAGTATACAGAGGGTCTGTACAAGGGCGATGTGCTTGTGGACAATATTATGGACATGGAAGAGGATGTAGATGAAGATGAAATGGGAGATACGATACTGCGTGAAGAGTTTGACAGAGCACTGAAAGACCTGAGTCGAAACAAGGCCCCTGGAGTAGACAACATTCCATTGGAACTACTGACGGCCTTGGGAGAGCCAGTCCTGACAGAACTCTACCATCTGGTGAGCAAGATGTATGAAACAGGCGAAATACCCTCAGACTTCAAGACGAATATAATAATTCCAATCCCAAAGAAAGCAGGTGTTGACAGATGTGAAAATTACCGAACTATCAGTTTAATAAGCCACAGCTACAAAATACTCTACAGACGAATGGAAAAACTAGTAGAAGCCGGCCTCAGGGAAGATCAGTTTGGATTCCGTAGAAATGTTGGAACACGTGAGGCAATACTGGCCATACCTACCTTAGAAGCTAGATTAAGGAAGGGCAAACCTACGTTTCTAGCATTTGTAGACTTAGAGAGAGCATTTGACAATGTTGATTGGAATACTCTCTTTGAAATTCTGAAGGTAGCAGGGGTAAAATACAGGGAGCGAAAGGCTATTTACAATTTGTATAGAAACCAGATGGCAGTAATAAGAGTCGAGGGACATAAAAGGGATGCAATTGTTGGGAAGGGAGTGACACAGGGTTGTAGTATCTCCCCGACGTTATTCAATTTGTATATTGAGCAAGCAGTGAAAGAAACAAAAGAAAAATTCGGAGTAGGTATTAAAATCCATGGAGAAGAAATAAAAAAGTTGAGGTTCGCCGATGACATCGTAATTCTGTCAGAGACAGCAAGGGACTTGGAAGAGCAGTTGAACGGAATGGATAGTGTCTCGAAAGGAGGATATAAGATGAACATCAACAAAAGCAAAACGAGGATAATGGAATGTAGTCGGGTGAGGCTGAGGGAATTAGATTAGGAAATGAGACACTTAAAGTAGTAAAGGAGTTATGCTATTTGCGGAGCAAAATAACTGATGGTGGTCGAAGTAGAGACGATATAAAATGTAGACTGGCAATGGCAAGGAAAGCGTTTCTTTAAGAAGAGAAATTTGTTAACATCGAGTATAGATTTAAGTGTCAGGAAGTCGTTTCTGAAAGTATTTGTATGGAGTGTAGCCATGTATGGGAGTGAAACATGGACGATAAATAGTTTAGACAAGAAGAGAGTAGAAGCTTTCGAATGTGGTGCTACAGAAGAATGCTGAAGATTAGATGGGTAGATCACATAACTAATGAGGAAGTATTGAATAGGATTGGGGAGAAGAGAAATTTGTGGCGTAACTTGATCAGAAGAAGGGATCGGTTGGTAGGATATGTTCTGAGGCATCAAGGGATCACCAATTTAGTATTGGAGCGCAGCGCGGAGGGTAAAAATCGTAGAGGAAGACCAAGAGATGACTACACTAAGGAGATTCAGAAGGATGTAGTTTGCAGTAGGTATTGGGAGATGAAGAAGCTTGCATTAGATAGAGTAGCATGGAGAGCTGCATCAAACCAGTCTCAGGATTGAAGACCACAACAACAACAACAACAACAAAGAAATTACAGCTTGTAGCGACATCTTACTATCGTGGCAATTCTTCAGAGTGGCCGTCAACCTTAATGCAAGCATTAAGGCGGTATATAACATTCTGCTCGCCGGCTGGAGTGGCCGAGCGGCTCTAGGCGCAACCGTCTGGAGCCGCGTGACTGCTACGGTCGCATGTTCGAATCCTGCTTCGGGCATGGATGTGTTTGATGTCCTTAGGTTAGTTAGGTTTAAGTAGTTCTAAGTTATAGGGGACTGACGACCTTCGAAGTTAAGTCCCATAGTGCTCAGAGCCATTTGAACATTTCTGAACATTTTGCCTCACTTCTGAAATATCACTATTGTTTGCTGTACAAGGAAACAGTCAGCTGGGGTCTTACCAATGTCCATCTGTGACAACCAGCCATGTACTGTAAACAGTAGCAAACGTGAAAGACGAGTGTGTATTGTTTTTCAGGTCAACGCCACCAATATCATTTGTGCAGGGAGTCTTCGTATTTGAACATAAACAGCTAACAAACACGTGCCTCACATACATTGCTCCTTCAAAGTCCCGTATCGCCTAAAATATAAGCAGATTTCTAATTTCCCATTACGCACTTTGAAAATTTGTTGATGGGACCGAGCTAATATTAAACCCAGTAGGGACTCAGTCCATGAAAATAATCTTGCGTATACCACGAGGATTTAAAAAAAAATAAAAATAAAAAAAAATTAAAAAAATATGTGTACCAGATGGATGTGTTGGTTTTGGTGCATTCCAGTTCACTCTCCATTTCATCAACAACGAAATTCATCCCCATACTTGGTCCAGCGTCGCCAGTTGGCGCCAGAGTTTCCCGAGCGATCTTCCGTTGCCTACGCTTGCGGCATTACTGAGCGTTGTTTTGAGTCCAAGTTTTGCATTAGGCCGTCACTCTCTTTGGAATCTTGTACTCCGTGGTTTCGTGCCTAAATTCTGGTTATATTTAGCCTTGACATAACACGACAGATTATGAGAATTGCGGAAGATTCGACTACACTCTTCAAAACTCAAAACGTAATAGCTGTTAAATGCAGGGAGTGAAAGATTATCTACGATTTGTATAGAAACCTGACTGCAGTTATAACCACCAAAGGACATGAAAGGAAAGCAGGTGTTGAGCAGGGAGTGAGACAGGGTTGTAACGAGGCACCGATGTTACAAAATGCGTGCATTGAACAGGCAGTAAAGGAAATCGAGAAGAAATTTGGAAGGCGAATTTATCGTCAGGATGAAGAAATAACGTTGATGTTTGCAGTTGATGCTGTATTTCTGTCAGATACGGCAAGAATCTGTCAGATCAACACTGAAAGGAACTAATAGTGTCTTGAAAAGAGATTATAAGACGAATCTCAACAAAATTAAAGCAAGGGTTATGGAACTTAGCCGCATCAGGCGATACAGAGGTAATTGTATTAGAAAATGAGACACTAGAAGTAGCAGATACGTTTTGCAATTCGGGCAGAACAGATTACGGCCGAAGTAGAGAGGATATAAAAGGCGGACTAGCAATAGCAAGAAAATTATTTATGAAAGAAAGGAGTTGATTAACGCCGAAAATAAATGTGATAAGAAGTATTTTTTGTGAAAGTATTTGTCTAGAGTATAGTCTTGGTCGAAAGCAGTTCAGACAGGATGAGAACTGAAGGTTTTGGAACGTAATGTTGCATAAGAATGCTGAAGATTAAATGGTTAGATGTAATAATTGATGAGCAGATACTGAATCGAGTTGGGAAGAAAAGAAATTTGTGTTAGCTCTTGACTAAAAGAAGGGATCGGTTGGTAGAGCATGCCGTGATTAATCAAGGTATCGACAATTTAGTGATGGAGGGAAGAGAGGGGGATAGAAAGTGCAGAGCGAGAGCATACCTTGAATACAATAAGCTGGTTCAAATGGATATAGGCTGGAACAGTTATTCAGAGATGAAGAGGTTTGCTCAGGATGAACTGGCGTGGACAGTTGCATCAAACCAGCCTTCACACTGAAGACCACAATAACTCCTGGGAGTTGTTGCTGAACGCATTCGCGCCTAAATCCTGGTTGTATGTAGCCTTCACATAATACAATACTGTACTACAGATTAATTAAGTTCGTAAAACTACAAACTAATTTAAATACATATTCTCTTATCTTCTGAGTTTTTGCGACACATAACCAGAGCCTAAAATGAATTGTAATACTCTACTGGCCATTAAAATTGCTACACCAAGAAGAAATGCAAATGATAAACTGGTATTCTTTGGACAAACATATTATACTAGGACTGACATGTAACAACATTTTCACGCAATTTGAATGCATAGATCCTGAGAAATCAGCACCCAGAACAACCACCTCTGGCCGTAATAACGGCATTGATACGCCAGGGCATTGAGTTAAACAGAGCTTAGATGACGTGTAGAGATACAGCTGCCCATGCAGCTTCAACAAGATACCACAGTTCATCAAGAGTAGTGACTGGCGTATTGTGACGAGCCAGTTGCTCGGCCACCATTGACCAGACGTTTTCAATTGGTGAGAGATCTGGAGAATGTGCTGGCCAGGGCAGCAGTCGAACATTTTCTGTATCCAGAAAGGCCCGTACAGGACCTGCAACGTGCGGTCGTGCATTATCCTGCTGAAATGTAGGGTTTCGCAGGGATCGAATGACAGGTAGAGCCACGGGTCGTAACACATCTGAAATGTAACGTCCACTGCTCAAAGTGCCGTCAATGCGAACAAGAGGTGACCGAGAAGTGTAACCAATGACACCCCATACCATGACAACGGGTGATACGCCAGTATGGCGATGACGAATACACGCTTCCAATGTGCGTTCACCGCGATGTCGCCAAACACGGATGCGACCATCATGATACTGTAAACAGAACCTGGATTCATCCGAAAAACTGACGTTTTGCCATTCGTGCACCCAGGTTCGTCGTTGAGTACACCATCGCAGGCGCTCCAGTCTCTGATTCAGCGTCAAGGGTAACCGCAGCCACGGTCTCCGAGGTGATAGTCCAAGCTGCTGCAAACATCATCGAACTGTTCGTGCAGATAGTTGTTGTCTTGCAAACGTCCCCATCTGACTCAGGGGTCGAGACGTGGCTGCACGATCCGTTACAGCCAGGCAGGTAAGATGCCTGTCATCTCGACTGCTAGTGATACGAGGCCGTTGGCATCCAGCACGGCGTTCCGTATTACCCTCCTGAACCCACCGATTCCATATTCTGCTAACAGTCATTGGATCTCCACCAACGCGAGCAGCAATGTCGCGATACGAGAAATGGCAATCGCGATAGGCTACAATCCGACCTTTATCACAGTCGGAAACGTGATGGTACGCATTTCTCCTCTTTACACGAGGCATCACAACATCGTTTCACCAGGCAATGCCGATCAACTGCTGTTTGTGTATGAGAAATCGGTTAGAAACTTTCCTCATGTCAGTACTTTGTAGGTGTCGCCACTGGCGCCAACCTTGTGTGAATTCTTAAAAAAAGCTAATCATTTGCATTATCACAGCATCTTCTTCCTGTCGGTTAAATTTCGCGTCTATAGCACGCCATCTTCGTGGTGTAGCAATTTTAATTGCCAGTAGTGTACCTACACTTCCCTTTAAAACGACACCTGATTCACTTAAGCCAGAAACCGCATTTGTGGGACGTGATCCCATTCACGGGCACGAACACATAAAGTCGAAAATAGTGGCTGGCACGTGCGCTTCAGTGTATACCACAGGACTGATAGTGCCCTGTAAGGCGATCTGGCGGTTGCTCAGTGGCGCACCGGTTGGGTGTCTGGCGTAACCAAGTGAGCGTCGCTCGGCCCCGGACATTACGCCGCGCTCCCCCGTGCGTGACCTGCCGGCAACAACCAACCGCTGCTTAATGCCTGTGCTGAAACCGTCCACAGAAATCAGCGGTCGCCACCCAACGTACTAATGAATACTAATTAGGGAAGCAGCCACTTTCGTTGTCGGATGTAGGTGCTGTTTCACACGGCATGTGCACGTGTATGTGCAAATTGCAGCTATTATGTACCATCTCACACCCTGGCAAGAACAGTAACACAGCTCAAAAATGCAATAATTGCGAAAAATCGACTTAAAGAATGCTACAAAACTTGTAATAAAAAGATATATGCATCCTTCAAATTTCAGGTAAGTCATTTAGGCAGTAAATTCCATTACAGACTATACATGGTAATGTGTACATCTCGAATGTGAGGTGTTATCAGGTAATCCTTAATCAGTTATTTAAGTTAGGTCACTTTTCTTGATTTTCTAAGAACTTTTTTGTCTTTATTATGACACCTCATGTAATATTTTTGCCACTTTTCATTCCCAATAATAGATTCTGTAATATAATAAGACATTCGAACCTGTTTCAGGGAAATTTAATAATTAAATTAAAATAAAAAATGTAAAGGAAGCTGAAATTGTTGTGTTGGAAAAATACAAAACGAAAATTGTAATTTATAAAAATTAATACAATTTAATAAGGAACGTCAATCAGGTACAATAAATGTTAAATTATTTAAGGAACACCATTTACAAAAACAAAGTCATAAATAGGCTTATATAACATAGGAGTACTTTTTGAAACGTCTCCTTTGGAAAATTAAGAATGGCTGTGCTGGTAAACCTCTTACGTTATTTGATTTTCAAACAGCTGAGCAAAACTGAACGTACTCAGACATTTCTCTCTTTACTTATTCTGATCAACACTAAACTGACGCACAATATTTTTAACGCAACGCAATCTCACTTTCAACAATCTGTACAAAAGAATGGCCCTGACTAACAATGACCTATACCTTTCATGAATCACTTACCTCACAAAAATCTTCGTTACTCGAACTACTGCAATACAGCGAGTGCCAATACTGCCAGCTAAATGAAAGATTCTAACTACTGAAGGCACTAACTACTGATAGGTATAGTAAGCAAATGAATGATTTTGATAGATAACAAATAAAAGTCATTATATATCAGTTCATGAAATCCGGTCTTACAAATTTCATTTTTCTATCGGACACACGTCCAGATCGTCCGCTCTCAAAACTCTGCCACCTCTCTCCCCACATCCTCCAATGCTGGCGGCTCAGCTACAACTACACAACGATACGCGCCGTTCACATCCAACTGTGCAACACTACAAAAACAAATATTCCAACAATGCAAACCAGCCACAGACTGCACGCAGCATAGTCAGTGATTTTCATACAGAGCGCTACGTGGCGTTACCAATATAAAAACCTAAACAGCGTACTTACATTTTCACCGAGAAATGGAGTTCAATATAACCATCTTTGTAGCAGAAATTTCCTTTTTTTTTCTTCTTCTACGCCCCAGCACACCAAATTTCGTAATATTTACGACAGCTGTAATCGTCCAAATAGTGTCTGTCCTCTCTGCTTGCATTTCTGGTCACTGTAGTGTAAGATACAGACACTATATAAATAGAGGCATTGTAATAATCAGTGCTGTCAAAAAATATATTTGACTTACCTTACATCTGAAAAGTTTCATAACTCATATTGTGCCGCTCTTCTTGAACGACTCATGCGCATCTGCTAGCAGCAACGCTGAAGTGACACTTTTCTTGACGTGGCGGGTCATGAAGCAGCGTTCAACTGTTCTGAAGTGGAGAAACTGCGACATAAAAGTGTGACGTTTTTTGTGCACATTTGGGCAGTGCCAAAAACACAAAATTACCTTTTTTCATTGTGTCTCTTTTCTAGCCGGGATGCGACTTGTTCGGAACGATTTAGCAACCTTTAGAATATTACAGTTTATTTGCAGTCACGGTTGAGCTCCTCCGAATGCCAAATATTTTGCTGATGTCAACTTGCATAGGGATAAACGATCCATCTAATAAAATAAGATAAACTAAAACAAGCACGGAAAGATTTGAGTATTCATTCTTCCCCTCGCATTTTTCCCGCGGGAATGGAACGGTAAGAGGTAGCCTGAGCGTGGCTCGATGAATTCTCTGTTAGAGAATTGCAGAGTAGTCATGTAAATGTAGAACTAGTGAAGCTTATAGAGTAAGGGTTAGCTTCGTGATGTCTCAAAAGTAGAATATCGTTGCCATAAACTGAAAATGATCATCTTGCAAATAACATCTGCAATCTTGTTTGCAAACAAAGTGTCATAAATTCCAACTGGATTGCTACTCATGAGTCATCAACGTGTTGTATTTATCTCAGCAACAAAACATTTGATAAAAGGAATATGTTGGAATTCTGACTGAATTAATGCAGCTCGCAAGAATTCCTCTCTTGTGCCAACCTCTTCGTATAGGAGTAGCACTTACAGCCAGCTTCCTGAATGATTCGCCGTATACATCGTAATACCCGTAATTGTCTTCCCTTACAGTTTTTGACCTGTGCAGCTCAATCAGGTACCACACATGTTATTTTTTGGTATCTTAACAGATGCCTTATCATCGTGTCCCTTCTTCCTGTCAGTGTTTTCCGTATGTTCCTTTCCTCGCCGGTTCTGCAGAGAACTTTCTCATTCCTTACCTTACCTGCCTACCTAATTTTCAACATACTCCTGCAGCACCATATCTTTGACAACCATACAATGCTGTGCTCCAAACGCACATTCTCAGGAATTCCTTCCTCATATTAAGGACTACTTTTAACACCAGTATACTTATTTTCGCTAGAAATTCCCTTTCTGCCAGTGCTAGTCTGCTGTTTATGTCCTCCTTCCTCCGTCCAACATGGTTATTTTTCTTCCAAGGTAGCGGAATTCCTCAACTTCGTCTACTATGTGATTACCAATTCAGATGTTAAGTTTATCACCGTTCTCATTTTCGCTACGCTTCGTTACTTCCGTCTTTCTTCTGGTTGTTCACAGTAAGTATATAGTGTGCAATGATCTCTCTGTTCATTCCCTTCAACAAACCCCGTAGTTCTTCTCCACTTTCACTGAAAATAGTAATGTCAGCAGCTAATCCTGTCACCGATATCTTTTCACCCTGAATTTTAATCTCATTCCTGAAATTTCCTTTTATTTCCGTCGTTGTTTCTTCGATGTATAGATTGAACGATGGGAGCGAAAGACTGCATTCGTTTCCTACAGCCTTTACATTCGAAGCGCTTTGTTCTTGATCTATTGTCATTGTTCCCTCTTGGTTCTTGTGCATGTTGTATCACCTGTCTTTTTCCTGTAGCTTACACCTATTTCCTTGAGAATTTCTAACATCTTGGATAATTTTAGATTGTCGGTCGTTTTTTCTAGATCGAAACATCCTACAACAGTGTTTTGATTTTTCTTAAGCCTTAGTTTCATTGTCGAGCAGAACTACCTCTCTCGTGTTTTTACCTGAAAGCAAAGTGATCGTCGTCTAACAGATCCTTAGTTTTCTTTTCCATTCTTGTATATAATGTTAGAGATCATTAAACATGCTGAGAGCGAATAATTGGAAAGAGAATACCAACTACTGTGTACATATAGTTATCAATTAATGAAAGCACTTGAAATACAGTAGGTCATCTGTAACCTGTCGTACAACTGCAGTCCAAAGAATTTGCAGAGGAATTTTGTGCCACTGATCACACAACTATGCCGGAGGTAAACACACTGAACAGCCAAAGAAACTACTACACGTACCTAATATGGAGAACGGGCCACGCGAGTTCGCAGAAATGTCACAACATGACGTGGCATGGACTCGATTAATGTCTGAAGTAGTGCTGAAGGGGACTGACACCATGAATCCTGCAGGACTGTCCATAAATCCGTAAGAGTATGAGGGGTGGAGATCTTTTCTAAACTACGTGGCAAGGCGTCCCAGATACGCTCAATTATGAAACTTCCTGGCAGATTAAAACTGTGTGCCCGACCGAGACTCGAACTCGGGACCTTTGCCTTTCGCGGGCAAGTGCTCTACCAACTGAGCTACCGAAGCACGACTCACGCCCAGTACTCTGCCAGGAAGTTTCATATCAGCGCACACTCCGCTGCAGAGTGAAAATCTCATTCTGGAAACATCCCCCGGGCTGTGGCTAAGCCATGTCTCCGCAATATCCTTTCTTTCAGGAGTGCTAGTTCTGCAAGTTTCGCAGGAGAGCTTCTGTAAAGTTTGGAAGGTAGGAGACGAGGTACTGGCAGAAGTAAAGCTGTGAGTACCGGGCGTGAGTCGTGCTTCGGTAGCTCAGTTGGTAGAGCACTTGCCCGCGAAAGGCGAAGGTCCCAAGTTCGAGTCTCGGTCGGGCACACAGTTTTAATCTGCCAGGAAGTTTCATATCAGCGCACACTCCGCTGCAGAGTGAAAATCTCATTCTGGAAGCGCTCAATTATGTTCAAGTATGGAGAGTTTGGTGGGCGGCGGAAGTGTTTAAACTAAGAAAAGTCTTCCTGGAGCCATTCTGTAGCAATTATGGACGTTTGGGGTGTCGCATTGTTCTGCTGGAATTACCCAAGTCCATGGTAAAGCACAATGGACATGAATGGATGCAGGTGATCAGACAGGGTAGTTACGTACGTGTCACCTATCAGAGACGTATCTAGACGTATCAGGGGTCCCATATCACTCCAACTGTACCCTCCTCACACCATTACAGAGTCTCCACCAGGTTGAACAGTCCCCTGCTGACATGCAAGGTCCATGGATTCGTGAGGCTGTCTCCATACCCGTGCACGATCATCCGCTCGATACAATTTGAAACGAGAATCGTCCGACCAGGCAACATGTTTCCAGTCATCAACTGTCCAATGTCGGTGTTGACGGACCCAGGCGAGATGTCAGGCTTTATGTCGTGTAGTCATTAAAGTACACGAGCTGTCCTTTGACTCCGAAAGCCCATATCGATGACGTTTCGTTGAATGGTCCGCACGCCGACATTTGTTGATGACCGAGCATTGATATTTGCAGCAATTTGCGGAAGGACTGCACTTCTGTCAGCTTGAACGATTATCTTCAGTCGTCGTTGGTCCCGTTCTTGCAAAATCTTTTTCCGGCCACAGCGATGTCGGAGATTTGATGTTTTACCAGATTCCTGAAAATTCACAGTACACTCGTGAAATGGTGTACGGGAAAGTCCCGACTTCATCGCTACCTACGAGGTGCTGTGTCCCATCGCTCGTGCGCCGACTATAACACCGCTTTCAACCTCATCTTGATAACCTGATATGTGACAGCAGCAACCGATCTAACAACTTCGCTATACATTTGTTGTCTTATATACTGCCTGTTTACATACCTGTGTTTGTATGCGAATGCCTATACCAGTTTCTTCGGCGCTTCAGTGTAGTTCGAGCCGTGTCGGCTCGTGGCGATTGGAGTCTGTGGATCGAATCTCTGGTTCGTTTTGCTTCTGGTCGCCGGGCGGCGTTCTTCCGGTTTGAAATGTTTGCGAGGCGGGAGAGTGCGGAACGGACAGTCTCCGGTGACGACGAGAAAGGAAGTCGTTTGAAGGAAACACGTTTTGTCACGCACCAGTGGTCGGTGCTTTGGCTGATTCGGTCTGAGGAAAGCGTTGCAACGGCAACGGCTGTAACTGTGATTAGCTGATTACGGTGCTCTGAAAGGGCACCTCTTTTCTGATGTCGAGCCGTCTTGTGTGATGTAGTTTGGAGGTGTTATCAGGCTCAATTGTTACTGCCCCGCCCTATGTCATTCTTCCCTGAATTGTGAATGTTTGATTTCCACCGTTACTGCCATCTGTGTCGCTCATAGAATTTGTTTGAGCCTACCTACTCTGTTATTCTCCGAGGGCCCTGTGTTGCTTTCCTGAAGAGTAGATCTACATCTACATCTACATGGATAATCTCCACATTTAAGTGCATGGTTCATCGAAACACCTTCACAACTCTCTATTATTCAATCTCGTATAGCGCGGAAAGAATGAACACCTGTATCTTTCTGTACGAGCTCTGATTTCCCTTATTTTATCGTGGTGATCGGTCCTCACTATGTAGGTCGATGTCAACAAAATATTTTCGCATTCTGAGGAGAAAGTCGGTAATTGGAATTTCGCGAGAAGATTCTGTTGCAACGAAAAACGCCTTTCTTTTAATGATGTGCTCTCTCCCATATGTCGCGATAATACAAAACGTGCTGCCCTTCTTTGAACTTTTTCGATGTACTCCGTCAGTCCTATCTGGTAAGGATCCCACACCACGTAGGAGGACTCTAAAAGAGGCAGGACAAGTCTAGTGCAGGCAGTATCCTAGGTAGGTCTGTTACATTTTAGTTGCGATCCCCGGGTGTGACGATTATGGTGATAGGTTTTTACCGCTTAGTTTCAGTATACCACCGGTAGCGGAGTTATTTTCACCATGGCGAACCTTCTCCCTTAATAGCTTGGTTCTCTTTACTAAATGATACTTAAGGTTAGTACTGTCACCGTGTGTACAAGCGGTGGGAATGTAACGGCGATCGCACGTGCTACAGGTGTTGTCATGGGTATTTATGATTAATATGCTCTTTTAATTAGGTTTTGGATTCTGATCTGTCCAGATCTATTAGTATACCATTTGCGCTGCCAGACAAATGTGAAATTTTCTGTGTTAACGCCCTTGGGTGTTGTAAGACGAGATTCCTTACCTGGTTCTTGGAGCCTGACTGGGTCTCCCGGCCATCTTATAGTGGCATCTGACCGTTATATTATTAATGGAACCAGGATTTTAAGCGGAAGGGAAGTACAGGATTGTCATTTAAAATCTACTTAAACTATGTTTGTACCTTGGTTATATTAACATTCTTATTGTTGGTTCTCGCCAGTGTTTAAGTAGTACTATTTTTGAAATTCTTAGTTTAGTCTGTTTGCCGGCGGTTGTTGTACCTCATTCAGGATTGGTTGTTCAAACAGCTGTATGCTGAAAAGTGTGTAATGGTGCTAATTGACCTGTTGGTGTTTCTAGACATCGTCTTCTCGCATGACGCTCATTTTACTAGCGCCCTGCGTTGCATGATAGGTCAGCTACTGTTTCTTCAGTCTTTGCGTGCAATTGGCCCTACCTGAGTAGGGTGAACGCACCGGCGGCATGATATCACTGACCGGCATTTGCGATTGGTCGTTGCCGTTAACTTGTGTGAAGCTGCACGGTGATCGCTGCGTAAGTCTTTTCTTCACTGGTTCGCGTGAAACTAAATCTAAAATTCATCGTATTTTTTGCCCTTTGGCTTGGATATCCTTTGGTGGCGTGCCCTTTGTGTACCAAGGTGTTCCTAGTCAGCTGGGCCATTTGCTAGCCCTTGTATTTGCTTAAATTTGTCAGCTCTCTCAAAGGACCGTTTTAAGTATTAGTCTGTAATTTAAAGCCAACCTGTTAGGTCGGGACATTTAAATTTGTTTAAATATTTTTGCTAAGTGTGTGATAGTCGTTGTTAAATTTGATTTTTAAAACTCTCAGGTCTCTCAAAGGCCTGGGTTAAATTTTTGTTTGTAATTCAAAACTATTGTGTTAGCTCGGATATTTAAATTTGTTTAAACATTTTACCTGTTAACATGTGGAATAATAGGGCCAACTGCCAGATGTTTGTGTCGCTCTGGCACAATATTTCGGCCACGTAACTCGTTGCCTTCATCAGGTGCTACCTGAGACTGCCGTATTGGAGGATCTTGTCCAGTATTTATGCACAGAGGGCGCTGGGCGCTCTGTTTACCGTCCGCGCCCGCTTGGCGCTGCTTGTAATGTGTTCTCTCTTCCCTGGTGCTTCCTCGGAGGTCCGCGCCCGACTTCGTCGCCATCTGTGGTCGTGGCAGCTGTCTGGGCCCGGACCCGCGTTTGGCGTTTCGTTCGTGGTCCGCGCCCGCTTGGTGCTGCTCCTGAGGTGTTGCCACATCCCTGGTGCTCCGACGTACTTCCGCGCCCGCCTCTTCCACCATCTGCAGTTGTGGCAGCTATCTGAAACCCGGTTCGCGTCGGGCGCTCCGTTCGTGGTCTGCGCCTGCCTGGTGCTGCCTGTAAGGTGTTGTCTCTTCTCTGGTGCTCCGTCGGACGTCCGCGCCCGTCGTCTGTGGTCGTAGCAGCTCTCTGAGGCCCGTCCCTCGTTGGACACCCCGTCCGTGGTCCGCACCCGCCTGGCGCTGCTCCTGCGGTGTAACTTCTTGAGGAGTTTCTTGGTTCCTTTCTTTGGGCCCTGATAAGCTTCAGACTCGGACTCCACGCCTAGCTGAGCCGGTAACCGCTGTCTCGGTTTATTAGGTTGTCTGTGACCTTGATCTCGAAGGCCTCCTTTATGACACTGTCCCAAAATCTTGGCATATGTGTCACAATTTTGATGTTGTTTTAGTCCATTGAGTGACCGAGCTCCAGACAGTGCTCCGATATGGCAGATTTAGTTGCCTGTCCGAGTCTGGTGTGCCTCTGGTGTTCTTTGCACCTGACGACCACCGTCCTGGTTGTCTGGCCAATGTATGACTTTCCACACTGGCACGGGGTGTTGTAAATGCGATGGTTTACATAGCATCAGGTCGTCCTTTACACTCCCTAGCATTGTCCCAATTGTGGAGGGTGGACAAGAGGTACTCTTTATATAATATTTTGAAAGAATTCTGTTGATATTTGCAGAAATAGGTCCAGGATATGGCAGGTATGCCACCTTCTTCGCCTCTTCTGGCTGCTCTTCCGTACCCTGTGGTTGGCTGGTTGCACAAAGTGCCCTTTGGATGTCTGTGGAGGAGTATCCATTTCTGCTGAACACCAGCTCTAGATGTGCTATCTCTGTGGCCAGACTTTCCGTATCCGACAGAGCCTGAGCCCTGTCAACTAATGTTTTCAAGACTCCATTCTTCCGTGCCAGGTGGTGGCAGCTACTGGCTTGAAGGTATAAGTCAGTGTGGGTGGGCTTACGATACACACTGTGCCCCAGAGTGCCACCTGCCTTCATCTTGACCAGGAAATTTAAGAATGGGAGCTGTTCATCCTTCTCTAGCTCCATAGTAAATTTTATACTTGGGTGGCATGAACTTAGATGTTCTAAAAAGTCATCTAGCTTCTCCCTGCCATGGGGCCAAATGACAAATGTGTCATCAGCATACCTAAGAAAGCATTTAGGTTGGTAAGTGACTGATGCAAGTGCCTCCTCTTCGTACCTTTCCATGAAAAGGTTGGCTACCACTGGTGATAAAGGGCTGCCCATTGCCACTCCTTCCGTTTGCTCATAAAATTGACCCCCGTAAAGAAAATATGGTGAGGTCAGTACTTGCTTGAACAGGTCGAGCAGGGCACCATCAAATTTCTCTCCAATGATATTGAGTGAATCGGTGAGTGGTACTCGTGTGAAGAGCGACACCACATCGAAACTGACCATGATGTCAGAGTCCACGGTGTGTAGCTGCCTTAGCCGTTATAGGAAGTCCTCCGAGTTCTGAATGTGGTGTGCACATTTGCCCACACATGGTGCCAAATTCTTCAGGTATTGTGTAGTGAGGTATGTCGCTGCGCCGATGTTACTGACAATAGGTCGAAGAGAGAGCCCCTCCTTGTGGACCTTAAGCAGTCCATAGAGTCTGGGTGGTACAGGTGCTTTGGGGTGAAGCTTCTTGATGACCTGTTCAGGTGGACCTGTCTCCAGCAACTTTCGGGTCTTGTCGTCCACCTTGTCAGTGGGGTCGCCATCTAGTGGTTTATAAGCAGTGTCTTCCAGAAGTTGTTGCACCTTCGTCTCATATTCCAACTTATTTAAGATGACCATGGAGTTACACTCATCAGCTGGCAGAACTACAACGCTGTCGTCCTCCTGTAGCTGCCTGGGTGCCACCCTCTCCTCGCTCGAGATGTTGGATTTGGGGGGCTTCGTCCTGGTGAGTGCCCTGCAGGTTTCCCTGCGGATCTCTTCAGACATGGTAGAAGGTAGCGTGTTGACGACTTGCTCGACCGAACTGATGAAGGCTGCAACAGGTACGCTTCTGGGAGTCATTGCAAAATTGAGGCCTTTGCTGAGTGCTTTTGAGGTGGCCTCATCGAGCTGCTTGTCGCTCAGGTTAACCACTGTCCGAGAAAACTAGGACTAGGTTGATGGTGCCTCCTGGTCCTTGGCTGAATGCACCATGAGGAAATCAACAGCATGCAACAGGCCAAGTTTGAGCACCTTAACAAGAAGGTATAACAGGATGGGGACACACGGACATATGACTGTAACTGCGATACAAGCGGTCTTGAAGTAGAGCGTATACTGACGCTAAACAAGAAAACTAGCAGTGAAGCCCTCTTGGTAGGGTTGCTGCATGGTCCACCCTTTGGTCCTTGATGACACAATGGTTTATTTGATTGATTTTAGGCTTTCAAGTTTTAACACTTTTAATGTTTTGTTTTTTGTTTTTAATAAGTCTAGAGCTCTCCGGTATCTGGATAGCATAGTAGGACTCAGGCAATTGTCGTGCCACTAGTTTATGTAATGAATATACGAGGTATAACCCACGTGTGTGTGTTTTGGGATTTTATGAAAATGTTCTTTCTCTCACCATTAAACTTTTTTCCGTTTGGTAGAGAGGTGGAAGTTGTTGTTTGAAGCCTTCTATTTGAGCAATCATGGCCCATGAATATCACTTGGCTGTAATTCGATAGGCAGACGGCTGCCGCCGATGTGGTTGTCTTGACTTTAACAGATGGCTCCCAAGACGTTTGCGTACGCGAGATGATCACAGGGTTTGAATTTATGACAGATAATGTTGGTTATATTTAATTTGGTGGTATTCTTTTAGAGATTTGAGAGGTTGAAAGGTTTATTCAAGAAGGAACTCCCCCCCCCCTACCTATTATTTATTTTATATTGACGTATAGTTTGAGTTGAGTTTAGCGCCACTACTGGCTATAGGTATAGTGTGGCAATGTAAAAAAAAATGAAATTTTTTTTAGAACTAAAAAAATACTTTAGTGTTAAAGTTTACAGTACTATTCCGGTTGCTAGTCGTAGTTACACCCTGTTAGATGTTATATGCTGAGTATATTACTATTAAATTACATGTGAACGCATGGAACACATGACCATGAAGCGCCTGCTACCGAGGGCGCTTCGCTGCTAGTTGACTTGTTTAGCGTCATCATACGCTCTACTTCAAGATTGCTTGTGTCGCAGTTACAGCCATATATTATTCGACACTTTCTTTGAGTTGTCAAGGCTGTACACCTGGTTGATTAGGAAGGAGGTGAAGCTTGTGGTATGTAACTCATATGACCAGATCTCATTTTCTGTAACGTTGAGACGTGTTGAAAGTGTAGTTCACTTATGTTTTGTATTTTTTTGTGACAGATGTCTGATTGCGATTGTACACCATTGGTTGCCAATTATGCGCATGATTTAGACGAAAATCAAGCAGCAGCCCCAGCTTTTTAAACGGTTGAAGAGGCCAACTCAGACTCCATCCGGCCAGACCTCAGAATGCCTAACAGTACCAACAGACTACCGTGTCATCTTCAGCCGATAAGCATCACAAGATACGGGAATGAAGGAACATGTGATGAGCACACCGCCCTCGCAGCCGTTGTCAGCTTTCGTGACTGGAGCCGCTACTTCTCAGTCAGGTAGCTCCTCCATTGGCCTCACAAGGGCTGAACGCGCCCCACTTGCCAACAGCGCTCTGCAGACCCGGACGGTCACCCATCCAAATCTAGCCAAATCCGACAGCATTTAACGTCGGTGATCTGATTGGAACTAGTGTAAACATTGCAGCAAGGCTGTTGGCCTAAAAAAGGCAAAAAAGTTAAGAAATTCCTAAAAGAAGTTTTGAAGTAAGGAAATCGTAGAGCAAGCATTGGATCCTAAGTAAGTGTTGGGGACAGTTTCTCGTTGCCACATTCGGAAATTGGACGAAGTAATCTATTCAGAGGTTTGATGAGTTTCTAAAGAGGAACACCATGTTCCGTATTGACTGGTAGAATGCTTCAAGTGGGCGTAATAACTTGAGGGCTAAGTTAACCGTGTTAAGTCTGCTTCCATATCTGCGCAGCCAGCATGTCTAACTGGCATGCGAAGGACTCGGCTTAAATCCCCCACCCCCATCCCTTGCTCCAAGAGATTATCCTTGGTGGGCAGACTGGAACGGGCTGCACTCAGCCTCGTGAAGGCAGTTGAGGTGTTACTTGAATGTCCGCATAGTTGGCTGTGGTTGGGAAGGCGGAGTTCTGACCGCATGCCCCTCCATACCACATCCAGATGACTCCGTAAAAGGCAGAGGATGACACGTTGGCTCGTCCCAAAAACGTGATCGTAATCATTTCGACTATTTTTTCTATTTTTCTGTGAGTCTGTACTGCTGATAGCCATCTCGATGACGGATAAGTCAGACGAAGGAATGTGATAAGGTTGCTAATACGGGGTGTTCAAAAAGTCTCTCCGCAGTGCCGTATGACTGTTAGCTGCGCGTGCCGTATGCCGCAGTGAATATACCGAAATGAAACTCAGTGAAATACAAGTTATTAATTTATTGAATATCCATTTTTACTTATAAATGTTCACATTAAATGTTGAAAGTGTTCCCCCAGTTGTTGAATACACAATTCAATTCGTCTAATCATGTTTCCAAATACAAGCTGTTACATTTCTCTGTAATAGAAGCAGCGAAAGTGGATATTGCAGTTTTCAATTCGTCAATGGATTCTGGACGATTTTATAGACAGTTGCTTTCGCTGCACCCCAGAAGAAAAAGTCAGTTGGTGTTGGGTCAGGTGATCGTGGAGGCCAAAGTCCCTGTGAAATCATGCGATCACCAAAAACATCAACAAGCAGTGACATTGATACGCGAGCTGTATGCACGGTTGCACCATGTTGTTGAAAATAACCGTTAAGTATGGTTGAAATCGCTCTGAGCACTATGCGACTTAACTTATGAGGTCATCAGTCGCCTATAACTTAGAACTAATTAAACCTAACCTAAGGACATCACACACATCCATGCCCGAGGCAAGATTCGAACCTGCGACCGTAGCGGTCGTCGGTCCCAGACTGTAGCGCCTAGAACCGAACGGCCACGAACCGTTCAGTATTTCACTTAACGTAAGTGCTCTTATGAATGGGTACAGAATATCACTGCAGTACCGTTGTGCGTTTATTGTTTCGTTGAAAAACCCAGGCAGGCGAACAATCGTACGGCCCGCGGGGCTAACAATAATACGGCACTGCGGAGAGACTTTTTGAACACCTCGTATAAAGAATTGCTGCTTTTGTACGTATATTCCATGAGAGTCTGTGTACAGTATGGTCGAAAAATATTTTCGTCTGACACAGATATCCCCAAGATGGTCCGAATTTACATCGAAATCGATTGTTGCAATAAAGAAACAGTGTAGCTTTGTATTACATGACTAAGTTCCAAAAATAAGTGAAATCTGCACAACATCGCCTACACAAAACATTGTTTGTTTCACTGTTCTGACTGTTGTACTTTTAAATTATTATTCGCGATTTTGATCTTCTGAGATTCTGCGACTGTTGAAAAGGCGTAAGGTGGAAATTGCTTAGGAAAATGGGCGGAGTTAATTTCGTCTATAATACACCTAGTCCTGCATATTCTGTTTCTGCTGCGATCTATTAATTTCTGTTACCAAGACAATCACTCACCAGTGAAAATAGTAAAAAGATATCAC
Source organism: Schistocerca gregaria (assembly GCF_023897955.1). Lineage (NCBI taxonomy): Eukaryota > Metazoa > Arthropoda > Insecta > Orthoptera > Acrididae > Schistocerca > Schistocerca gregaria. Next base: position 382,875,862 of record NC_064927.1, read on the forward strand.
TTTACTCCATGCAGAACACTGAATGTATCATTCCATAGCTTTACCCTTCTAAAAGTACACATTAAATTTACTCTGCAGCGTTGCGAGTACACAACAAAAATAGGTGCTAAAGATACCTACTGTACATTGAATTTAATGTATAAGTAATACATCACTTTCGATTTTTTTGGTGTAAGGAACAAAAATTTTGCAAAACATCTAAATTACAGGAAATATGGAATCACCAAAACCGCAACGCATTAGAATGGTTAATAAAGTGTAGAAAAATCAGTGGCACCCACAATAGCTTCCAGTCGTCTCGGAATGGATAAATACAGGTCCTGCATGGGTTTCAAGGGAGAGTTATACCATTCTTCTTCCAAAATACTGGCAAGCTGAGGTAACGCTGATGGAAATGGGCAGCGATCACGCATCCTTCTCTCCGAAGTAGACCACAGTGGCTCAATAACAATGAGACATGATGACAGTTGTGACCGGGGAAGATGCGATAATTTATCCTTGTTCTCGCAAAACCAGTTCTGGATGAGGCGAGCTGTGCGAACAGGGTCCTGTTGTCTTGGTGCAGAGCACCACAATTAGGGAACAAGCGTTGTATCATGGGATTGGCCTGATCAGCCAGTGGTTATATAACACTTGGCTGTAGAAGGGCCTTACAGAGTAACCACAGGTACACTGGAGCACCACGATATGCCTGTCCAAATAATCACCGAATTCCTACCATTATTCACTCTTTGGACGTTAACTCGACCAAAAGCTGGAAACAGTGTGAAACAAAACTCCTCCGACCAGATTACTTTCTTCCATTGCCATAGTCCAGTTTTTACGTCCTCGACACCCTGCTTTTCTGTTACTGGCATTTGCATCACAGATGAGTGCTTTTGGAATCCCATCTCGCCGGCCGGGGTGGCCGAGCGGAACTAGGCGCTTCAGTCCGGAACCGCGCCACCGCTACGGTCGCAGGTTCGAATCCTGGCTCGGCCATGGATGTGTGTGATGTCCTTAGGTTAGTTAGTTTAAGTAGTTCTAAGTTCTAGGGGACTGATGACCTCAGATGGTAAGTCCCATAGGGCTCAGAGCCATTTGAACCAATCCCATCTCGGCTTGCAGTTCCTAGTTTATGGAGCTCCCTTAGTTCTGACGGCGTTCGCGAGGGTGACATTCAGTTCTTCAGTGACAACGATCATTCGTCACGATGCCTCAATACACACTTTCGTCCGCGTTGTGACTTTGCGATGATGTTTTTCCGCTTTCCCTGTATGCGGTATTAATCTTCGCTACGGTGCCTGTTGAAACGAAATGGTCCAAATGGCTCTAAGCACTAGGGAATTAACTGCTGAGGTCATCAGTCCCCTAGAACTTAGAACTACTTAAACCTAACTAACCTAAGGACATCACACACATCCATCCCCGAGGCAGGATTCGAACCTGCGACCGTAGCGGTCGCGCGGTTCCAGACTATAGTGCCTAGAACCGCTCGGCCACCTTGCCGGCCCCCTTGAAACACCAAATACGGTTACCATCCTTTACGGAAGCACGCACCGTATGAGTATCAACAATTTTCTCACATTCGAACGTACTGAGGTCGGAGTTAACACGCTCAAAACAAGGCAGACCACGGCACTTGCAAAGCGCTGATATGTTGCACAAGTTCGTGGTTAAACTGAATAGTGTAACCTGCAGGCTTGGCTAACATCTCCATTTGTTTTCAGACGTGCATTTCTCGCGATGTTTCCATATATTTGTCCACGCCCTGTAGATTCAAGACATCCAAAAACAGTTTTCAGATGACACTTTTGACCCTAAAAATATGTATACCAGTAATTTTCAACTGGGTAAGCATCGTTTACAACGGCCTACGAAGTTTCGAAAGACAGCAAATATCAGCGAAACTCTCTGCTCCAAACTATGAAACTACAGAGAATCAACTATCAGAGTAACCTGCATCAGCTGAAATTCAAAAATATATAAGTTACACAAAAAAAAATTATATGCAGTAATCACTCAACATTGCTCCGAATACGAGTGCGCCTCCAATCCTAGAACATTGTTTAAATACGTGGGACCATTACCAAATAGGTCTACCCAGGAATACTGACCGTATACAAAGAAGGCCATAGGAGTGCTCACAGGCTTTTTTTGACACATGGGCGAATGTTGTGGTAATGCTGAAACAACTGAACTGCCAGAAGCTGGAATATAGACGTTAACTACCCCGTGAAAACCCACCTACATAGTTTCAAAAACCACCATTAATTAAGTGAAGAATCGAGGATTACACTACAGCGTCCTATGTATCGTTCCAGTTCGGACAGCGGAGACGACATTAATCGCAGCGCGTAAACGGATATTTAAGAAATCGATCTTCCCACGCTCCAAACGCGGATGGTGTGGGTGGAAACCCTAATACATGGTAGGTGGGATGTATCTTCCGCGATGCACTTTGCAGTAGTGATACGAGGTGTGATACAAAAGCCCGTGAATGAATTTTCTTTTAGCAGTAACTGCTAACTCTTCAACCATTTCATGTAACATTTGTCCGATAGCCTGATCAAATTAGACAGGCAGCGTGAAATTGAAACACGATACGACTTTTCAGTGTCTAGAGAAGCTAGAGTGAGGTTTGTTTTTGCCGTGTCTGTCACGCATTTCGAACAACTCGTGAACATTAGGTTTTGTTTCAAGTTTGCAAAAAAAAGTGTCAAAGAAACTCAGGAAATTTGAAATTGGTGTATGGCGATAGTACTGTTACTCTGAGGACTGTTTATAAGTGGTATTGCCGAGTTAGAAACGGAAATGAGTTGGTTGAAGACGAGCAACAGAATAAACCGTGCAAAAAGTGGCCAAAATAGTTCTTTCAAACGGTGACTCACTATTGAAGAGCTTATTGAAGAAGTTAGCATCCCGTACAGTTCCGCGCAAAGCATTTTAACCGGTAATTTTCAAATTAAACGAGTGAGTGCGAAATTTGTCACCAGACTTTTGAGTGACGAACAGAAGGAAAATCGTGTGTCGGTTTGCATGAAGGCTCGTCTTCATTCATATCCGGACTTACGTAACTGGAGATGAAACTTGTGTCTATGAAAACGACTCCGAGGCCAATCTCCTCCGCCCTAAATATGCACGCCAGTCAAAATCGAATACCAAAATGATATTGATTGCTCTTCCCGATATTAAAGACATAGTGCGATTAGAGGTCATTCCAAGTGGAACAGCTGTAAACGCTAAATTTTACAAGGACGTACTGCCACATTTGCGAGACGATGTACGAAGAAAGAGACTACAACAATGGGCCAATGGCATTCTTTATCACGACAATGCACCATGCCACGCCTCACTTTTGATGCGCAAGGTTTTTTGCCGGGAAATATGATCCTGTGTGTTCACACCACCTTACTCAGCAGATTTGCACAATGAAACTTCTGACTTCTCAAAAATTAGAAACGTCCTTCAAGGAAAACGTTTTGACCAACATACTTACATCGAGAGAGCCACCACAGAGGAGCTAAATGCTCTTGCAAAAGAAGCCTTCCATAAATGCATCCAGTCACGGATTCAAAATTTGGGTAAGTGCATTGCTAGCCAAAGACCATACGTTGCACAAGATTAAATCAGGTTCCATGTAAGCTTATTACTTTGTTTCTAATAAAATTTTTCATCATATTTTTGATCACACCTCGTATATGTAGTTTACACATATCAGTTGGTTATTTGACATGGAAGGAACAGCTCCCCAGCTGCAATCCGAACGAATGCTCGCACTTTTCGTTCGTGGTGTAAATGAGCCTTGTAGTTGGGCCACCGCTAGAAAAGCTCGTTCACATGATTCAAGAACAAGTGAACGAAGTACCAGGACTCCTGATGTATGGCATGACACCCAGTCAATAAACATCCAGACAATTCTGTGACCACCTGCAACTACATGTTTCCTGCAGAATAGGCTTAGTGTTCTTTTCTGCGCTAACATTACAGATGTTTCACGATGACGGTTGTGTTTCCTTTGGGCGGCGCGTCAAGGACTCGCGAGTTGTGGGCTCGACACTCTTTAAGCGCAGTCACGACATTTAAGAGGAGGAAGTCGTTGATTGTGCGGGCGGTCGCGCGATAGCATCTGGCATTCATGTTGGCGGCCGTGGGTGTGCAGGGAGTGCGAGTATGCAAAACTGTGCCCAGACTGCGCCAATGCAGAGCAGCACGCCGAAACCACTTCACAGACGTCTTCAGGCAATTGTTTTTAATATTCCTTAGTGTGTAACACTGTTCCCAGGGTGTTCACGCACGTAATCTAAAATGAAAACTTCGAATATAAGTATTCGTCTGTATGTAGTTTCTTTGTTATAATTCAGGACGATGATCACAAAGCACTGCTTCATGTTATTTTTAATTTCATTGTTTTATTACTGGAAGAGAGAACATACAATTTTGTGGTTGGATATACAGCTGCGCAGCAAATTTTCGCCTGTGTTCTACAGGGTGGACAACGTGGAGCAGGATGAAACCATTGCGTATTCAGGAGACTGTATTCTACGCTTAGGTGGTATCATCGTATCATTTTTTTAAATGTCGACAGACATGTTTACTAACGGATTAGTTACCCTTCTCCAAAAGCCCTAAAGCCTGAGCGTCAACATCACAAAAAGATCTATGGCGTCAAGATAGTTTTTGCACCAGTTCGTATTTGGTTGTTTCTCCTCCGGAGGCAATTATCTTATTGGATAGGAAGCTACATGGAATGGGAGACTGGACTGGCGGGGGTCTTACATTCTCTAATGGAGGTGACGATGCAGATTCTAAAAGTGGAGCGTTTGGTTCAACACAGATTGGGGCTTCAAGTGTTGGCGATCCACTGAGAACAGATGTCTCAATTTAGACCTGTCTGTGAGAGGAAGTAGCAGAAAATGTTTTATGCTTAACAAGTTTCTGGTTTAAGATCTGTGAGTTTGTGGGTTTTATTTTGTCAAGTTGCGCAATGGATTGATCCAACAAGTATTCTTTGGCTCCTGCAAGAATCAATTTCCACCTCACACTACTAGAGAAGTCAGACAGATGCTCCTAATGTACCAACAATAACTGCTTGAAAAACATTCAGCAACAAATATCTTCTGGAGTAGTCCGCTGTAAGGAAAAGACACAAAAATATTATATATTGAGTATACTTGGGTACTGGAGTATTGCTAGTTAGTGTAAGAAAAACATTAAACGAACGAAAAATATTATTTATTGCAAAAAATTCAGAGCAATCACGTGAAACTTTTTCTTATCAATTAATAAATTTCCGGGTTCTTTTTGGAACAGTAGATTGCCTCTTATGGATAGGAATGCTATTATTTTACAAAGAATGGAAATGTTCTTTTCGCCCTTTTCTTTAAGAATGTTATTTACTCGGCAGAATGGCTGAGAGCTGCGCCTACACAACTTGAATAACTTTTCTAGGTACGGTCAAGGCTCTCATGTGAGAAATGCAATGGAGTGTAATGTTATGGAGGACATATGGGGCTCGCATACGCTGTAGCGCACAATACCGTGATCTGCGACGACTGCTTCCTGCGTCACTCGCTGCTGACAAATAACACAACTATGTCTTTTTATGTGGATAGACCTTCGCTAATCAAACTCTACCTACGCCTTGATGAAGTCAAGGACTCCTATCTGCCCCTAGTTTAACTGTTGGCTTGGTACACCAGTCAGATAACCAGTCCACCGCGATGTCACTCTGTCCGTGTTCACACCGCACAATAACTGTGGTGGCCAACACAGTGAACAACGCTTAATCGCGAGCGACACAATGTAAAGTATCACTCTGATTCGCTAACGACACAGGTGCTCTCCCAAAGAGGTACTGAGAAGAGTCTTTGTTCTTCGCTCTTTGCATACACGTACGAGCACACTCGCTCTCGTTACGTGTTCCCGCTCCAAGAGCGACAACGGAACGGCCCCTTTTTTTGGAAAAGTTGCAAGGGGCTATCATTCGTTGTCATCCCTCACTCCTCTCGCTCTTTGCGTCAGAAATATTCCGCCAATTAGCATTGATCTTTTAAACGGAAGAATGACGTTTCGTTTAAGTCGACCAATACGGAAATATGTAGCATTTCCGTTAGGCGTATGCTGTCCTCCTGTGAGAACTCCATAACTACGCAGTCGGTCCGTCAAAAAAAAATGCGTCTTCTGGGCACTCCCACACAATGTAGCAAAATTTGCTTAAGTCGAACATGGAGGTCGTTATCCCTTCGCTCTGGCAAAAACTGGCCTCTCTCTGGGCGGTCGCTCTGGGCGAAGTAGATATGTGTTGACTAACCCCGCTGAAGGGACGGGCCTCCCAGCGGGCTGGCTGCCTCTTTAGAACGAAACTTCCTGTGGCCGTCATGTTGTGTACGCTAGCCACGACCTTTTCAACCTCGGCGCGCACTTGCAATTTACTTATTAGATTTGCATATCGCTTACATGAATTCATACAAAATTGATTCTATCTTATTGAGTTTGTGTTCGAATGAAGTGTCTTGATGTGCAGAATACGATTGTGAGGACAGAATATGTAAGAAAGCCAGTTCGTATTTGGTTGTTTATCCTCTGGAGGAAATTATCTTATTGGAAAGGAAGCTTCTTGGAGTGGTAGACTGGACTGACAGGGATCTTACATTCTCGTATGGAGGTGACGATGCACGTGTTAAAAGTGGAGCTTTTGGTTCAATACAGATTAGGGCTTCGAGTGTTGGCGATCCACTGAGAACAGATGTCTCTGTTTAGACCTGTCTGTGAGAGGAAGTGGTAGAAAATGTTTTATGATTAACAAGTTTCTACTTTAAGAGCGATATACTGGAGCTCAGTGCAGCGTTTTAGCTTCCATTGCTGGTAATCAAATGGATTGCAGACGCAGTGTATCAGTCTGTAAAGGTCACAGCTAGCAAGAAATGTTTTATTAGTTTAGTAGCAATATTAGAAGAGTGACAGACAGAGACAGTTTGGAATAATTTAATACCTTAAGGTGTGGATGCAGTAATGATATGTCTACCTCTGTTCATATATTCGCATGGAGTTATGACATGCAGAACATACTCTTCCTGAACACGTTCTTTTTCTTGTTTAAAGGGCATGGTAATTTGTGACATGTCTCACAGTCGCAAGTCTGCTTGTATTGTGGACATATGCGAGGGGTGTTCAATGCGTAATGCAACAATTTTTTCCTCGGCGAATTTCGGTTGATGACAAGAGGAATTTGCTGTGGGACATCGTGGAACATTCCCGCTTCAGCCCCTATAGTTTCAACGAGGCGCAATTCGTAGCCTTCCAAATGACGTCCCTAACACTAGGCCCAAACTCAGAAGCGTTTAACGAGTTTGGCGCGGCGAAGCGCATCGCGCAAGTTTCGTAACTCAACAAGCTCAAGTGCAGCGGCGCAAACCGGGACGCGAGACGCACCTGCGCCAGGTCGCGCGGCGTTGTGTTTGTGGCACAGTTTCTCGCGCCGCACGCCACGCGAGCCCTGTGGAAGGGCTGAGCAGTCCTGCCATATGCTGTCTCAAGCAACCGGCATATGGACAGTGGTAGTATTGGCCATCGGAAAAATATTGCCTTATTACTAAACTTTGTCACTGAGTAGTACACTCCTGGAAATGGAAAAAAGAACACATTGACACCGGTGTGTCAGACCCACCATACTTGTTCCGGACACTGCGAGAGGGCTGTACAAGCAATGATCACACGCACGGCACAGCGGACACACCAGGAACTGCGGTGTTGGCCGTCGAATGGCGCTAGCTGCGCAGCATTTGTGCACCGCCGCCGTCAGTGTCAGCCAGTTTGTCGTGGCATACGGAGCTCCATCGCAGTATTTAACACTGATAGCATGCCGCGACAGCGTGGACGTGAACCGTATGTGCAGTTGACGGACTTTGAGCGAGGGCGTATAGTGGGCATGCGGGAGGCCGGGTGGACGAACCGCCGAATTGCTCAACACGTGGGGCGTGAGGTCTCCACAGTACATCGATGTTGTCGCCAGTGGTCGGCGGAAGGTGCACGTGCCCGTCGACTTGGGACCGGACCGCAGCGACGCACGGATGCACGCCAAGACCGTAGGATCGTACGCAGTGCCGTAGGGGACCGCACCGCCACTTCCCAGCAAATTAGGGACACTGTTTCTCCTGGGGTATCGGCGAGGACCATTCGCAACCGTCTCCATGAAGCTGGGCTACGGTCCCGCACACCGTTAGGCCGTCTTCCGCTCACGCCCCAACATCGTGCAGCCCGCCTCCAGTGGTGTCGCGACAGGCGTGAATGGAGGGACGAATGGAGACGTGTCGTCTTCAGCGATGAGAGTCGCTTCTGCCTTGGTGCCAATGATGGTCGTCTGCGTGTTTGGCGCCGTGCATGTGAGCGCCACAATCAGGACTGCATACGACCGAGGCACACAGGGCCAACACCCGGCATCATGGTGTGGGGAGCGATCTCCTACACTGGCCGTACACCTCTGGTGATCGTCGAGGGGACACTGAATAGTGCACGGTACATCCAAACCGTCATCGAACCCATCGTTCTACCATTCCTAGACCGGCAAGGGAACTTGCTGTTCCAACAGGACAATGCACGTCCGCATGTATCCCGTGCCACCCAACGTGCTCTAGAAGGTGTAAGTCAACTACCCTGTCCAGCAAGATCTCCGAATCTGTCCCCCATTGAGCATGTTTGGGACTGAATGAAGCGTCGTCTCACGCGGTCTGCACGTCCAGCACGATCGTCTCCATGGGAGAATAGCAGCCTGCATTGCTGCGAAAGGTGGATATACAGTGTACTAGTGCCGACATTGTGCATGCTCTGTTGCCTGTGTCTATGTGCCTGTGGTTCTGTCAGTGTGATCATGTGATGTATCTGACCCCAGGAATGTGTCAATAAAGTTTCCCCTTCCTGGGACAATGAATTCACGGTGTTCTTATTTCAATTTCCAGGAGTGTATTTCGATTTCACCATTTAAGCTGTCGGTCTCTTTTCATTAGTTCATTATATTTCTCAGTTTTTATACCTATATTGTTTTTTTTCTTATTTTTCTTTGTCATGAACAATGGACAATTCAGTGACTAGTGAGCCATCAGCCACTATGATTACATCTTCTGCCTACACAATGTCTTCAAAGTGCAAGAAGGGACAGACAATTCATCGTGATGGTAGATAACAGGAAGTAAAAGATTATGTGGCCAAGAAGGAAGGCTGGAAATTTTAAATATTGTACAGTAAACAAGGTTGTCTACATGCTGCCTATGCTGACATTTCTGTACGATCCGTAACAAAAACTCGAAAACAGGCAACCCACACATGGTCATTGATAGTGTTGGCCATCCTAAAAATATTGCCTTATTACTAAACTTTATTGTCATTGAGTAGTGTTTCGATTTCGCCATTTAAGCTCTCGATCTCTTTTCATTAGTTCATTATATTTCTCAGTTTTTTTTATACCTATGTAGTTTTGCTGTTTTACTTCCTTATTTTTCTTTGTCATGAACAATGGACAATTCAGTGACTGGTGAGCCATCAGCCACTGTGATTACATCTTCTGCCTTCACAACGTCTTCAAACTGCAAGAAGGGACAGACAATTCATCGTGAAGGTAGTGAAATAGGAAGTAATATTATAAAATCACGTGATTAAGAAGAAATGCTAGAAATTTTAAATATTGCATAGTAAACAAGGTTGTCTACATTCTGTTTATGCTGACACTTATGTACGATCCGTTACAAAAATTCTAAAAGTGGAAATTTCCATAGTTGTACCCCCCTTTGTGCTCCTGCTGAAAATCTTCCAAGATTGGAAGTATATGAGTTTCACTGTGATTACTGGGATATGGACTCAACAAGAGACCTTACACTGCATGCATGAAGAAATGAAGTTTTCACTGCATGCTATAAACAGTCGGAAAATCCTCATTTCATTAGCTATCGATGACTTTAAAAAAATTACAGTCACTGGAGCGAAAAAAAGCTACAACTTTTGATAAATCGACATAGATAAGAAAATGCCGTGTGTTAATAATGTGGCAAAATCATCTCCTCCTCATATACTATCATTCATCAGTTTTAATTGACGCGTAGTGTAGAGAAAACTCAAATTTCAGTGGGATCATACACGGTGTCATCATCGATAACCTAATTACACAACAGGCTAAAAAAATGAAGATTGCATTCGGTATTATTCCGAGCCTCATGGCAGAGTCTGTTGATATGATGTATTTAATTTACTAAAATGTATTGCTGAGAAGGTAGGGCTACATTCATGACAATATTTTTTCGAACGACGTGCACTCTTCCCCACACAAGACGCACATGGACAGCTTCCGCATTCCTGTCGCGCACGTTGTTCTCAGCTGCTGACAGCACACTGACCATCGTGTTGTGCGATAGATCAATTGTTTACTGTCTCAATAACAACTATTCTATTCGCGAATCACACATTGTCAGTTTGGCAAGCCACTGGTGAGTAACCAACATCTGGCATTGCGCGCCTCTCCGCCTGAAGGGTACGCTCATCATTTAATATTGCTCAGATGAAGAACGGGAATGAAACAGTTTGGTTAAATTTCCATTCCCGTCGTTTACTGCTAAAAATACTATGGATGAAGGGGCTTGGCAGCGCGGGGTAGCCGTGTGGTCCAGGACACCTTGCCAAAACACAATACAGGGTGAGTCACCTAACATTACCGCTGGATGTATTTCGTAAACCACATCAAATACTGACGAATCGATTCCACAGACCGAACGTGAGGAGAGGGGCTAGTGTAATTGGTTAATTCAAACCATAAAAAATGTACGGAAGTATGTTTTTTTAACACAAACCTACGTTTTTTAAATGGAACCCCGTTAGTTTTGTTAGCACATCTGAACATATAAACAAGTACGTGAACAGTGCCGTTTGTTGCATTGTAAAATGTTAATTACATCCAGAGATATTGTAACCTAAATTTGACGCTTGAGTACCATTCCTCCGCTGTTCGATCGTGTGTATCGGAGAGCACCGAATTACGTAGGGATCCAAAGGGAACGGTGATGGACCTTAGGTACAGAAGAGACTGGAACAGCACATTACGTCCACATGCTAACACTTTTCATTGGTGTTTTTCACTGACGCACATGTATATTATACCATGAGGGGTGAGGTACACGTACACATGTGGTTTCCGTTTTCAATTACAGAGTGGAATAGAGTGTGTCCCGACATGTCAGGCCAATAGATGTTCAATGTGGTGGCCATCATTCGCTGCACACAATTCCAATCTCTGGCGTATTGAATGTCGTACACGCCGCATTACATCTAATGTAATGTCGCCGTAGGCTGCCACAATACGTTGTTTCATATCCTCTGGGGTTGTAGGCACATCACGGTACACATTCTCCTTTAACGTACCCCACAGAAAGAAGTCCATAGGTGTAAGATCAGGAGAACGGGCTGGCCAAGTTATGGGTCCTCCACGTCCTATGAAACGCCCGTCGAACATCCTGTCAAGGGCCAGCCTAGTGTTAATTGCGGAATGTGCAGGTGCACCATCATGCTGATACCACATACGTCGACGCGTTTCCAGTGGGACATTTTCGAGCAAAGTTGGCATATCATTCTGTAGAAACGCGATGTATGTTGCAGCAGTAACTTTAGTTTACAATATCTCCGGATGTAATTAACATTTTACAATGCAACAAACGGCACTGATTACGTATTTGTTTATATGTTGAGATGTGCTAACAAAACTAACGGGGTTCTATTTAAAAAAATGTAGGTTTGTGTTAAAAAACATACTTCCGTGCATTTTTGTATAGTTTGTATTAAACAATTACACTAGCCCCTCTCCTCACGTTCGGTCTGTGGAATCGGTTCATCAGTATTTGATGTGGCTTACGAAATATTTCCAGCGGTAACGTTGGGTGACTCACCCTCTATAACTGGCGCAAACTCACCTTGCATCAGCTATTGTCGCAGAATTCTGGAATAGAATGTCTCATTAAACAAGGATATGGTGACCAGATAAATCAATAGCTTACAGAAAACACTATCGTGTCGGTTTGCAGTAGCTTAAGAGAAGAAATTTCATGCTTATTTTCATACTAGATAATTTTCATTTCACTAGCTATCGATGGCTCTTACAACATTAGTCACCAGAGTGAAATAAATAAAAACTACAACTTCTGATGTATCGCCATGGACAAGAAATTTCCATGTGTTAAAAATTAACAAAATTCTGTCCTCCTTGCGTGCTGCCATTCGCTAAAATTTCGCTTAGATATCTCCAGCAGTTTAGGGTATATAAGGGATGTTACGAATATTTCATTCTCGCTGTGGTGTGATCGGAAATGAACGCGCTACTTATGATCCCTTTTCTCGAGATCGGAGGTAGATTGAGACCTCCTCCCAAATCTAATGAAAAATTTAATATGTTAGTTATATTTCATAGGCAGCAGTATATGGTGTAATACACACCAAACATACAATCATAGCTACCTCTAATTTTCGTTGCAAACTTTTCGAATTTTGCGCAGTGCCTTACTTATGTGCCTTTATTGAGTCCTCAGACATCTGCCTGGTTTCATGCGGCACACCACGAATTCCTCTCCTGTGCCAATCTTTCCATCTCGGAGTAGCACTTGAAACCTACGCCCTCAGTTATTTGCTGGATGCATTACAGGCTCTGCTCTGTCTATGGTACAGTTTTTACCTTCTACAGCTCACTCTACTGCCATGGAAATTATTCCCTGATGGCTTAACATGTTTCCTAAAATCCTGTCCCTGCTCCTTTTTCTTCTCAATGTTTTCAACATATTGTTTTCCTCTCTGATTCTGCGCAGAACCTCCTTATCTTTTACTTATCAGTCCACCTACATTTCAACATTCGCCTGTAGCACCTCATCTGAATGCTTCGACATTCTTCTGTTCTGGTTTTCCAACAGTTGAAACGTCCCCTTAGAAAAATTATACATAACTGTGCTTAAACTCACACACAATATTTTTTAGCGCAACGCAATCTGACTTTCAGTAATCCCTACAAGAGTATGGCCCTGACTAAATTAACCTGTACGTTTCACAAATCACTTACCTCACAAAAATCTTGGTTACTCGAAATACTGCAATACAGCGAGCGCCACTATTGGACGCTAAATAAAAGATTCGAACTACTGAAGGTACTAACTACTGATAGGCATAGTTAGCAAATGAAATATTTTAATAGAGAACAAACAATGTATTCACCTTAATAGTCATAATATATATAGCAGTTCATGACATCCAGTCTTACAAATTTCAAAACTCCGCCATTTCTCTCCCCACATCCACCACTGCTGGCGGCTCACCTCCAACTGCGCAACGCTACGCGCCGCTAACAGCCAACTGCCCAACGCTACAATGGCGAGTATTACAACAATGCCAACCAGCCACAGACTGCACACAGCACAGCCAGTGATTTTCATACAGAGGTCGTGTTACAAATAAAAAAACCTAAACAGACAACTTACATAGCCCCCACACTCCCCACAAAAAATTTTACAAATTGTTTTGGGCACTGGCCAATACAGATTTAAAAATTTTTTTCATAATTATAATTACAATAACAAAGAAATCAAATGCACACACTTATTGATACAATGTTGGTCAAAAGCTAAAATTTTCTCACCGTCCATAAAGACAGTCCTGATCATTTGTCACAGTAAAATAGCAGTGTTTTTCTCAAAGTCTGAGCAGTAAAAGAAAATGCACACGGAAGTAATGGATTTCCATGCAGTCTTGAAGTAGTGTTGTCCTTCCAATGGAAAGACAGTGCTGACTCTTAACATGCAGACAGGTAATGGGCCACAACAGAGCAAACCCACAGCAGAGTCAGTCGAAGTTTTGAAGAATATTGGTAGGTTGGTCATCACAGAGCAGACCCACTGTAGTCCTGGTAGAGATTATGTTATTGGTGGGCCACCAGAGATGCAGACCCACTGCAGTCCTTGTAGAAATAATGGTATTGGTGGATCATCAAAGATGCAGACCCACTGTAGTCCTTGTGGAGACGGCCAGCAACCATCTGTTGCGACTGTGCAGGTGCACAATCACCATCGAAGAGTCTTGCGGACAATATAGCAAGTCCATAAACCACCACTTGTGCACTCACAAAGTTTTTTTTCTTTTTTAATTGTCCTTAGAACCAGCAATGCTGTTATCCAGTCCCTTGCTGAATTGTTAACACCCGTGAAAACACTATGAGTCCCTACTTCTCACATATTGCCCATATACTATGACCAACAGAAACGTGTGCAGTGAAATGTAACTTACAAGTTACTTAATTTGATGAACTGGTATCAATTACAATTTTATAACATAAGAATACAATAACAAAGGTACAAAATACATCATTAAAACATAATAATACAGATAACATTTGTAGTAATAGGGCCTTTGCAAAAGAATAGAAATAAACATATGCATCAGTGTTACAGGAATTATGACGTAAGCAAATACATAAAAGATCAGAATAATTATTGAAACATCAACTTCACACATGAGCATTAAAACAGAACAGAATTAATCATATCTAACATCTTTAAAAAGTAATTAACATTATTAGTGCAAATTATATTTGAGGATAACAGTATTCCTCATCGTAGTTCATACAGCTGAGTATTAGAAAAATTCTGCAACATAAGTCTTATCAGATAAACATATAAAGACAGGAAGAACATAAATACACAAGGGTACACAAACACATAGCGGGATAACACAAGGAAAGGACAGGTTTTTTTTTACTGCAGTATTTTACAAACAAAACTTTCTTCTCGGAGATCTCCCTTCGTTCGTCATTATTTCAAAAAGTCCTATCTATACCTGCTTTCTGTACTTTTCTCGTATAACCTCTCAGTGCGTTTCTTCAAATTCATCGCAACTCATTCTCTTATATAGTCTACCCCCTCTTAAGCTAATTTAAATCTACTGAGCTCAGATGCATAAACTAAGGGACGAGGCAATGCAGCAGCACAAAACAATTAACACAAACAGCAATGACAAAAAAATGCAAATTGGCACAAAAAAGGCAGCAAAATAGGACTTAGCAAAGCAAATGCAACATTACAATTAATATGAATCAATGAACAGCAACAACAAAAATAAATCAGTAGTAAAACTGGCTTAACAGAGTAATACAACGTGAAATTCAGTAACACTATGCCTGGCAAACAGCAGCAGCAAATGCAATAACTTATATCTAAACATGACAAAGCTCAAGCAGAAATAATATTACAGTAAAGACAACAATGCAGAAAAGGTAAATGTCTATTCACATATTAATATTTATGTCATTAAAGTGGTGCACCACAAAACTGATTCCACAAAAGATATTACCAAGTAGTTGAAAAGAAAATTAAGTATGCAGTAACTGTTATTAATCCATTCTTATTGTTCTTTCCTTTCCAAGTGCTCCTTTTTCGAAGAATGTGGATCATAAAATGATTATTTAATAAATCTGTTGACAGAAAGTGTTCACATTAGCAAATGCATTTAACTTTATTTTATAAAACCAATGCTGCAACACAGCTGGAAACCAAATATCAAATTAAATAAGCAGCTATGAAAGGAAAGCATAAAGATATCATTCAATAGTCATGTGAAATTTCATAAGTTAGTACAAATTCTCTCAACTCCCGTAGAAAGACGCTTGTCATTATCAGGTGCGCAGATGTAAGTAAGTATCTTTCCAAGTAATGAGCTTGTCGTTTTTGCGATGCTTTCTACAAAGGAATGTCAATAGTGAGGATAATGGCTTCTTTTTTTCAGTTAATGGCTTTCTTTTGTCAGGTGGCTGTCGCGCAACTAGGTGCCCACGACGCATTACGTGCAGGTGGTCACTAAACTGTCTTACCGAAATATTTACGACACAAGTTTTCGCTACAGTGGCAGTCTCATATAAAAATTTCACAGGTCAAGAATTTGCGTTACACATCTCTAGAAACAAAATCCTTTTGATATAACAGTGTCCAAAAAATTTTTGTCGGCATTGTAATACATTCACGCATTTACATACATTTCATAACTCTTAAAGTATGAGTCTTGGTTTCCAACAATCTTCTTCACAAACCATAGTCCCTAACCACTACTCATTATTCCTTACCTTATTCGTCGACACTTCTTCAATATTTCATCATAACAGATACGTAGCATAATCAAATAACTCATATAGCATCAGCTTATTGATCATAAACATACCGCAACAGCGTAATACATGTCGTCATCATAACACCATAAAACCTCAGCCAAATCTCAAAATCGTCGTAGCTTCCTTCAATAATTTCAAAACCAAAAAAAATTCTCTGCTCATGTCAAACGTGTCATCTACCTCAAACGTACTTTAAAAATCATGATCCCATACCAAATACATCATTCAAAGCTCTCATAGTATAACAATGGTTCCGAAAAAATATGACTGTTCACAAATTACAGACAAAATACAGTTTCATAAGTGTGAAGTTATCCAACGGTGTAAATACGTAAACATGTGTCACTGATGTAGTATAATAAATGTTTGTTTCTCTCAGTTAAATGATCAGATAGCTGTGTAATTTATGTGTTAGAGAAATATGGTACCGATGTGTAAAGTTGTATAAGCAAATACCATATTAGCTAGGGCTCCTTGTCCTTGCCAAACACATGATACACGAAGTAAGCGTGTACCCCTGAGGATAAACGTAATTATATCCTCAGGTGTTGCAGATTACAGCAATGGAACGAAATGTATCACGGAAAACCTTTGTATCATTGTACTTCAAATATCTTTAAAAATAAGTGTTTTAAGTACAAATTTAATCACTCAAATACGTGTACTGTAGCGCTAAACGGTGCGTCTTGTAAGATAATCTCTGTGGAAGTGTCGTAGTTATCGTCCTCCCAAAGCTAAGTTCTGCAGAAGTCAATGTACTTACCTCATGATAAACAAAAGTGAAATGCTTTGCGTATAGATATCGTAGTTACTACGCTTATTGCCGTCATGAAGTAAGTACTGTACTGTAACTATTGTTGTGCTACAGAAAAGGATGTCTCATTGTAGCTATAGCACAGAAGTTACTACTAAAACATGTTTTACTTTCCAGAATAATTCAGAAAAACTGTGCAGATATAAAACAGAAACACAGCAAAAGCAACATTGTAAATTGTCACTCATTAGTAGCGTCGTAATAAAATCGTGTAGCTGTCACATAAATTAACCACTGTGTCATCTGGTATCACACAGAAAGTACTTTAAATCCGGAATGTATTTTCAATTAAACCAAAATTTTGCATTAAAATCTCATGAGCAGTGCTGGTAAATGTTCTAAGTATGTGAGCCTTATAGTCGTTACGTAATCGTGCAACTAACAAGCAAGAATGTACACATACTTTAACACTGTGTCGTCTGTTCACAATAACAATGCATTCGTAATTTCTGTTCAAATAAGTTCTCTTGGTTCTTGACTGGATATTTAACTTCAATCATTGTTGCATGATAACAGATTCTAAGTCTGACAAAGCATACTAGTAATGTAAAGTGAAAAGTTATATGGCAAAGGCAAAGTTAAAAAGCAGATTATCTCTCAATAAACGGTTTTACATGTGAAATGTGGTGTAATCCTTTACTCTTCATAGTACTCAAAGTTTCAACTTGAACGCAATTATCATGCGGTATACGTCGGTAAAGAATACTGGAACTTTTCTCAAGGTTAGCATCTACGTTATTTTTCTCTGAGCCAGCCGGCGCACGTGGCTGCCTGAGGTGCTGAAAAAGAGAAGTCTACTAGTATCAACCACAGGCCGTAATCTGAGGAAGAAATTTCTGAGAATGTACGTCTGGAGTACAGCATTGTATGGTAGTGAAAATGGACTGTGTAAGTAGGCTGTTTAGGTTTTTTTATTTATAACGCCATCTCTGTATGAAAATCACTAGCTGTGCTGGGTGCAGTCTGTGGCTGGTTAGCATTGTTGTAATACTCGCCATTGTAGCGTTGGGCAGTTGGTTGCTAGCGGCGCGTAGCGTTGCGCAGTTGGAGGTGAGCAGCCAGCAGTGGTGGATGTAGGGAGAGAAATACCGGAGTTTTGAAATCTGTAAGACTGGATGTCATGAACTGCTATATACATTATGACTTTTGATCAATATTGAGGTAAATACATTTTTTGTTCTCTATCAAAATTTTTCATTTGCTAACTATGCCTATCAGTAGTTAGTGCCTTCCGTAGTTTGAATCTTTTAGTTATCCGGAAGTCAAACAAATCACTAATAGCTTACTTGCACTGTACGTGCTTGAGCATTGTCCTGCAAAATGATGGTCAGGTGCTGCAGAAAATGTCATCACTTCTGTCTCTATGTTGTTCATTTTTGGAACACAACCTACGAACAGCTTAGAGACAGAAGTGATGACACTTTCTGCAGGACCTGACCATCATTTTGCAGGACAAACCGAAGGAAACACTTCACGGCATTCGCTTCAGAACTGCTACTCCCACTGCTATGAGTACCCTGCGACTTCCACATCGCTGGCAACGGGTTATACACAATTCTGGTGACTACTTTGATTGTCTGTAAAACTTTGAAACACGTGTCTATTTTGTACGAGCTGTAAATAAATAGTTGCGACTACTGAAGTTCCAACCCTCGTATTAACACGTAAACGTGAAACTTGGAGTACCGATTTTTAACGTAAATTATGCAAGGAGACCAGTGAAACTCATATAATTCGAAATGTACTTTGTCACAGATAGTCAAAAAACAAAAGAAATAATGTGTGTATATATCCATTAAGAGTGATAAAAGGAATTAGATGCTTTCATATTCGTAACTCTGCTGATACCTTTTTTATCACGCATTAAAATTGCCAATGCTTGAACATCGAGAACTGTATTGCCGCCAACTTCTGCCTTGTGTGCCGATCAGGTGCTGTGCTAGAAATGACACACGAAAGTAACGACGTTACGTGAAATCACATTCCAAGGAAGTGCTTGTTTAGATGTTGCAGGTAACTGATATGCAGTAACACACGCGTACCGTACAACTTTATGCCAGAGCTGCTTCGTCGTTGATGATGTCAGCAATGGAAAGCGAAACGTAGTAACGAAGCCATAGAGTGAAACAAACGCTATTTATTAGTATCGGTTTTTCACTTATTTCGTCTAAGAGTAAGAGGACCTAACTTTGTCTTCGTTTGCCGCCTTCACCACAAAGATTGAATGTTCCTAATTTTCAGTTTTTTCACTTTGAATGGCTAGGATTTCCTTTATTATATAGAGACTATATTTGTTTTGGGTACGCCCCTAAGAAAAACACTAAACGGGTCGGACTGAAGAGCTAGAGAGACGCAATTTTTGTATAGACAAAATAATAGAAGTAGTGTGAACGGTGATAATGATAATCCTATTGCTGTTTTGGAAGACAAATTTAAATGTACACTGAACGTAATTCCAAATAATTATGAGAATTATAATTGCGTTGTGGTGAATTTACAGTGCAGATTTTGTAATGCAAATCATATCGCATCAGAGATTATTTTACGCGATACAATGGCATTCACATTGTGTTGTCATATGGAAAAAACCAATTTACTTCGTTAACACAAGCTTTATTTTCCGAGACACTGTATCAAGGACTCACTTCAAATGACTTAACAATTTAGGGAAGTCAAATAATTGTTTCAAGAATACACACAGTTACAATAAAGCATTTGCTATGGGTCTTTTCTGAGGCTAAAATTTCAGGTACGTTTTTACGTGGAGTGTATCACTGGAGTGTATCACATGACATTTTGTATCACAGATCATACATGACATTTTATATCACAGATCAGACCCAGTGACTTAATTTGTCTGCTTTCGACCACAAGCGATACTAATTTACATTACTGCTTTACAGGTCCGTTACTTTCGGCGTAAATAGTTTAATAATTTTTCTTATAGCAAAGCTGGAGACCTGGACCAGACAGTTTTATTGACGAATTTGTCAGTCATTTTAAGGTAGTTGTGGAATTAGGTCCTGCCCTGTACTACGTCTAAGGCACAACGACTTTCATTAAGTGGCCTAGCATGCTGAAAAGGAATGTGGCAGTTAGAAGCATATTTATTTTCACAAATAATTGTTAATGTGCTTTTCTTAGTGTTTTAATGTGTTCGTAAGATATCGACCATATGTCGCTTAGAATTTGCATAGCGGTGCTAGATTGGTTTTACTGTTTTACCAGTTGAAGCTATATTACGCCACATACAATTTTACTGAAATAATAATATTTAATTATCACCATAATAATATTTTCAAGGAATATATAAAACATAATTTAATCAGAGTCCAAATGGTTCAAATGGCTCTGAGCACTATGCGACTTAACATCTGTGTTCATCAGTCGCCTAGAACTTAGAACTACTTAAACCTAACTAACCTAAGGACATCACACACATCCATGCCCGAGGCAGGATTCGAACCTGCGACCGTAGCAGTCGCGCGGTTCCGGACTGAGCGCCTAGAACCGGGAGACCACCGCGGCCGGCAATTTAATCAGAGTACAGACATATTAAAGCTTGTGGAGTGTCTATACAGACCTGACAGTGAACAAAAGCACGGCTTGTCATTGGTTGAGGCGTCTGTCATTATCGCAACCAGGGTCACGCATACCTGTCCCATCTCCCGTGTGCTGGCCGGCCGCTTACAGCTGTGACTCCTGCGCTGTTGGAACGTGGGGACACGCTCATTCGAGGTGATCAACGGATCACACTCAAACACCTCTCTGTCAATTGGACATACCTGTTGTTAGTGCCGGTACACTTGTTCACTGGCTGGGGTATCCAGAAGGTGTGTGCCCACTGGGACCATAAAGAGCAACGAAGGTCTATCTGTGCGAAACGGCTTGGTCATTACTAGGCTGATCGTGACAATATTTCGGCGAAAACATTACAGGTGATGAAACGTGGCTTCATCACTTCGAATGGGCAACAAAACGGTAATCCATGGAGTGGTACCACACAACCTCTCCTCCGAAGAAGAACGCATCTTCAGCCGGTAAAGTCATGACGACGGTCTTCTGGGACTCTGAATATTCCGTCTGATGTCGTCCCTCGTGCTGCAAACTAGCTCTGAAGTGGATTTTGCTATACTCGGGAAACTGAAGAAACGACTTCAGCGTGTTCGTCTCCACAAAAATGGAAACGAACCTCTCCTTCTCCCTGACAACGTAACGTCTCACATAAGTCTGCGCACTCTTTTAGAAGATCATTGATCTTGACGAAACGATTTTCGTAGCAAAAATTAGATATACTTAATCTCTTCTTGTCTGTACAATGGGAAGAAGAAGCCAGGCCAAGATGATGGAGAACGTCGTCGAAGCGCCCACGCTTGAAGCTATATAATTATTGAAACTCTGGTCATAAACAGCAGTGACCGTGGTTTGTCATCATATCAACGACGTGGCGCTTGCGACGCATGTATTCTACATCTACATGACTACTCTGCAATTCACATTTAAGTGCTTGGCAGAGGGTTCATCGAACCACAATCATACTATCTCTCTACTATTCCACTCCCGAACAGCGAGCGGGAAAAACGAACACCTAAACCTTTCTGTTCGAGCTCTGATTTCTCTTATTTTATTTTGATGATCATTCCTACCTATGTAGGTTGGGCTCAACAAAATATTTTCGCATTCGGAAGAGAAAGTTGGTGACTGAAATTTCGTAAAAAGGTCTCGCCGCGACGAAAAACGTCTATGCTGTAATGACTTCCATCCCAACTCGTGTATCATATCTGCCACACTCTCTCCCCTATAACGCGATAATACAAAACGAGCTGCCCTTCTTTGCACCCTCTCGATGTCCTCCGTCAATCCCACCTGGTAAGGATCCCACACCGCGCAGCAATATTCTAACAGAGGACGAACGAGTGTAGTGTAAGCTGTCTCTTTAGTGGACTTGTTGCATCTTCTAAGTGTCCTGCCAATGAAACGCAACCTTTGGCTCGCCTTCCCGACAATATTATCTATGTGGTCCTTCCAACTGAAGTTGTTTGTAATTTTAACACCCAGGTACTTAGTTGAATTGACAGCCTTGAGAATTGTACTATTTATCGAGTAATCGAATTCCAACGGATTTCTTTTGGAACTCATGTGGATCATCTCACACTTTTCGTTATTTAGCGTCAACTGCCACCTGACACACCATACAGCAATCTTTTCTAAATCGCTTTGCAGCTGATACTGGTCTTCGGATGACCTTACTAGACGGTAAATTACAGCATCATCTGCGAACAACCTAAGAGAACTGCTCAGATTGTCACCCAGGTCATTTATATAGATCAGGAACAGTAGAGGTCCCAGGACGCTTCCCTGGGGAACACCTGATATCACTTCAGTTTTACTCGATGATTTGCCGTCTATTACTACGAACTGCGACCTTCCTGACAGGAAATCACGAATCTAGTCGCACAACTGAGACGATACCCCATAGCTCCGCAGCTTGATTAGAAGTCGCTTGTGAGGAACGGTGTCAAAAGCTTTCCGGAAATCTAGAAATACGGAATCAACTTGAGATCCCCTGTCGATAGCGGCCATTACTTCGTGCGAATAAAGAGCTAGCTGCGTTGCACAAGAGCGATGTTTTCTGAAGCCATGCTGATTACGTGTCAATAGATCGTTCCCTTCGAGGTGATTCATAATGTTTGAATACAGTATATGCTCCAAAACCCTACTGCAAACCGACGTCAATGATATAGGTCTGTAGTTAAATGGATTACTCCTACTACCCTTCTTGAACACTGGTGCGACCTGCGCAATTTTCCAATCTGTAGGTACAGATCTATCGGTGAGCGAGCGGTTGTATATGAGTGCTAAGTAGGGAGCTATAGTATCAGCGTAATCTGAAAGGAACCTAATCGGTATACAATCTGGACCTGAAGACTTGCCCGTATCAAGCGATTTGAGTTGCTTCGCAACCCCTAAGGTATCTACTTCTAAGAAACTCATGCTAGCAGATGTTCGTGTTTCAAATTCTGGAATATTCCATTCGTCTTCCCTGGTGAAGGAATTTCGGAAAACTGCGTTCAATAACTCCGCTTTAGCGGCGCAGTCGTCGATAACAGTACCATCGGCACTGCGCAGCGAAGGTATTGACTGCGTCTTGCCGCTTGTGTACTTTACATACGACCAGAATTTCTTCGGATTTTCTACCAAATTTCGAGACAATGTTTCGTTGTGGAACCTATTAAAGGCATCTCGCATCGAAGTACGTGCCAAATTTCGCGCGTCTGTAAATTTTAGCCCATCTTCAGGATTTCGCGTTCTTCTGAACTTCGCATGCTTTTTCCGTTGCCTCTGCAACAGCGTTCGGACCTTTTTTGTGTACCACGGGGGATCCGTTCCATCTCTTACCAATTTATGAGGTATGAATATCTCAATTGCTGTTGCTACTATATCTTTGAATTTGAGCCACATCTCGTCTACATTCGCATAGTCAGTTCGGAAGGAATGGAAATTGTCTTTTAGGAAGGCTTCTAGTGGTACTTTATCCGCTTTTTTAAATAAAATTATTTTGCGTTTGTTTCTGATGGATTTGGAAGAAATGGTATTGAGCCTAGCTACAATGACCTTGTGATCACTAATCCCTGTATCAGTCATGATGCTCTCTATCAGCTCTGGATTGTTTGTGGCCAAGAGGTCAAGTGTGTTTTCGCAACCATTTACAATTCGCGTGGGTTCGTGGACTAACTGCTCTAAATAATTTTCGGAGAATGCATTTAGGACAATCTCGGAAGACGTTTTGTGCCTACCACCGGTTTTGAACAAGTATTTTTGCCAACATACCGAGGGTAGGTTGAAGTCCCCACCAACTATAACCGTATGAGTGGGGTATTTATTTGTTACGAGACTCAAACTTTCTCTAAACTGTTCCGCAACTGTATCATCGGAGTCTGGGGGTCGGTAGAAGGAGCCAATTATTAACTTAATTCGGCTGTTAAGTATAACCTCCACCCACACCAATTCGCACAGAGTATCTACTTCGACTTCACTACAAGATAAACCACTACTGACAGACACCAACACTCCACCACCAATTCTGCCTAATCTATCTTTCCTGAACACCGTCTGAGACTTCGTAAAAATTTCTGCAGAACTTATTTCAGGCTTTAGCCAGCTTTCTGTACCTATAACGATATCCGCTTCTGTGCTTTCTATTAGCGCTTGAAGTTCAGGGACTTTTCCAGCGCAACTACAACAGTTTACAACTATAATTCCGACTGTTCCTTGATCCAAGCACGTCCTGTAATTGCCAAGCACCCTTTGACATTGCAGCCCATCCCGCACTTTCCCGAGGCCTTCTAACCTAAAAAACCGCCCAGTCCACGCCACACAGCCTCCGCTACCCGTGTAGCCGCCAGCTGAGTGTAGTGAACTCCTGACCTATTCAGCGGAACCCGAAACCCCACCACCCTATGGCGCAAGTCAAGGAATCTGCAGCCAATACGGTCGCAAAACCGTCTGAGCCTCTGATTCAGACCCTCCACCCGGCTCTGCACCAAAGGTCCGCAGTCGGTTCTGTCAACGATGCTGCAGATGGTGAGCTCTGCCTTCATTGCTGGATTCTGGGCCAGTACTTAAGCCACGCGTCTTTCTCTTTCGGTAGCAGAATAATTCCGAAGTAGCCTATAACTTTCGTGAATTCTCGTTCCCTCACACACTGCCATTTTCGTCAAAGTATCTGCAATTTCATTGCCTGTGATGCCAGAGTGTGCTTTTATCTAAACCGAGCCCCATTTCTTTTGCTAATTATGGAACTATGTAAGTAGCTGGATTATGTCATAGGCGATTGGGTGTCTACTAGTTCATCTCCGTAAGCGCTGCAAAAGAGTAAGAGCCGGTCTTGGGTCGGACAGAC
Source organism: Schistocerca gregaria (assembly GCF_023897955.1). Lineage (NCBI taxonomy): Eukaryota > Metazoa > Arthropoda > Insecta > Orthoptera > Acrididae > Schistocerca > Schistocerca gregaria. Next base: position 382,900,729 of record NC_064927.1, read on the forward strand.
CCAGATACTACGAATTGTCGTGACTGATACCTAAAAAAATTGTAATTTTTCTCACATAACCCTCAGTTTGGCTCTATGTCGTGAAATAATGAACTGTATGAAGTTCGGACAAAGTAAGGTAACGGTGAGACGTGCCGTTACGCATCAAGAAATTCCCAAAATATTACTTTTCCATGATAAATTTATTCATTCCCCAATCTAGGCCGTTTGTATACTTCGCTGTCATGTAGTGAATGTACTGTCATGTCATAAATCGCACTGCTTGGGTGATGTGACAGATCGACGAACCCAAGACATGTAGCGAGGGGACAGAGCCAGCGAGCCCTATAGCCAAGCCGAGCCACACTACAAATCTTCCATTTTCCGTAGATGTTAGCAATGGTAGCAAGGACAATGTCTTTGTTTTCATTTAGTGTACGGGATAAAATTTATTTACTCGTATGTGACTCCCATGAAATAACTGGAAGCAAACTGTTATCTGTCAAACAAACATTAGAGCTTAGCTTTTGTAATATGGGTGTGTCTAAATAAGCTGTACGTCAAACTGCCAGCTTGCCTCGGTGGGAAGTGATAATTTATTGGAAAAAGTCCGAATTCGGACACAGGAGCTGAAATATGGCATACAAAAATTTGAAGCTTTATGTCAAGAATGGACACAATTGCAAAAACACAGCGGAAAATCGTCGGATGTTCATAAGCGAAAAAAACCAACATTTTATTCAAAAACTCGACGACATATTTGATCTGTAATATGATAATGCTTTAAATATCTTTGCTGTTGAAGTAGACAAACAGCTTTGGATGACCTACTGTTGAACGGACAATAAGGTTCATGTCACCAGCCACTTGTCAAGGAAAGAGATAAGAACATCTGAGCGAGAAAAAGGCAGCTGGAAAAAGGCGAGAACGAAGCGAATACGAAATTCAACTATTCACCAAGTGACCTGTTAATGGCCGGCTGGTGTGGCCGAGCGGTTCTAGGCGTTACAGTCTGGAACCTCACGACCGCTACGGTCGCAGGTTCGAATCCTGCCTCGGGCTTGGATGTGTATGGTGTCCTTAGGTTAGTTAGGTTTAAGTAGTTTAAGTTCTAGGGGACTGATGATCTCAGAAGTTAAGTCCCATAGTGCTCAGAGCCATTTGAACCATTTTGACCTATTAACGAATTTACAAAATTAAATGATAGAAAAATACAACACTCGTTCAATGCTGACAGTTTTACTCGTATTTCGGTCGTTCAGTTTGCTATGGTTAAGATCTTTCTCATATTTTTTTTCTCTGACCACCGTGTCGAATTGGTGACGCCAGGTTCAAGCAGGATTGAATCAAAAAAACAGATGAGGACGTCAAGCAGAAATAACTCGCAACATTGCTGCTGAGTTTGATAAATCAGTGGTCAGAAACAGGGAACTGACAGCTACAATCGAAGTGCTAGCTGAAGCTATAGAAGATTTTGAAGTCAACAAATCTCGAAAGAAACAGCACAAGAAAATGGCTACTGAAATCTAAACCCTATTTAAGGATAAGGAATCGAAGTCCACTACCACTCGTTTGGATGGTATATCTTTACAACGCGTACCATGTAACGATACCGTAGAAATACTTCCTGACAGAGCGACTTCTCAGAATCTCTGCATTACGACTATCAACTGGAAAAGAGCAGGCAACAGCCTTCTATGAAACAGACTGTGATATTCAGCCTTATGTTAAAGCGTAAGTTTTTCGCACAATGCAGTCAAATACGAGAATTTAAGACATGAGTGTGTCTTGGCTGAAAACATTTTAGAAAAAAACTGTCTTGCATTTACTTTTTATACATGATATATATGAAATTATTCTCAACAGCGTTTTTCAGAAAAAAATGACCGGCAGAACCACGGGTTAGAAAACAACAACAAAACTTTGAAAACGTTTGATTTCTCAATTCCAAACTATAAATCAGCACAGGACAGTCAGGAACACATAGATCACTTCGGCGTGTTTCGAACACTCGAGTTTGTTCAGGATAGTTTCAATGAAAAACAACCTAGAGACTATTTTAGGGAAATGTTAGATTTAGCTGAGATCTTTCTTGGAGAAGCACGATTTGGTGGAAAACGTTTCCTTGCACCACAAATTATCAGTCATGCAAGGTGCTTGGAAATGCCTATGTTCCCCAATGATTTTAAATTATCTCCACAGTTACAGAATGGAATTTGTGTTGTTTCCTTTTTAGTCTGTATGTCGAATCGTGGTTATCTATCACTTCCGCAGTCAAAAAGCTTTATAAATGACAAATTGACGGTTGTTAAGTTATACAAAAACTGAAATGTTATTTACGGAACTTCCCTTCAGAAACCATCGACTTTGCATCCTTTGTCCAATTTCATCCTGTGTTTCAAAAATGTAAGTAACCGATGTCTTTAATCGTCAGCCAGGACCATCAGAAGAAAATATTAGAAGGGTTCAAGTAAGAATAAGTCAAAACTTAGAAATAATTAATAATGGGATCGAACTTTTGTTTATAATTAAATAATAAAATTTTCCCATATTGGCATCGAATCGCAAATTTCTTTAGACATGTCCTTTGCAGTGACGTAAAAATGATGATTTCATCAACGTTGTCCACCTAGTCAATAAACCGTAAGTTGTAAATGATATTGCAGAAAGAAGCATCAGGTTCGTAGAGGACTACAATAAGTTATTTACAATAACAGGAAACAGAAGTAGTATATGCTTATGATTGTATTCCAAGCCACAAAAACAGATTTTATCGAAAACAAAGATTTGTAGAAGAAAGCTCACAAATATTGTATGTAATAATATAACAGATTGGCTCAATAACTTAAAATAACCAATTTAATAATTTTTTCAAAGGAATTGACTAATCAGCTCCAGCAGAGCAATTTTTATTGAGATAAAAAGTAAATGAGGCTTTTAGATGAGTTTTCATTTCAGCTTTATGGACACAGCTTCCCATTTTCCTATGGAGCCCAAATTACGTATACTTCATTTTTTCAAGCAACAAAACCAAACTAGGGGCCAGAATAAAGAAAAAGATCAAACTTCGAAACCTAAGAGCCACCCATGTACACATGCTACAGTGACTTCTGAATGGTGAGAAGTTCCGCCATAAATGTGAGATCAAATAGGATAGTGAATTAAATTTCTTTCCATACTGACTTACATGTTCTCCTTTCTCATTCTTCAACCCACTAGTGAATATCATTATGGCATTACCACAGTTTGACATAAATTTTGTTACGATAAGGAATGGTATAACATTCCTCAACTGTGAGATCCAGCACAACTCTTTCGAAGCTTTTGCTTGGGTCACTTGAGTCAAAGTAACATAATTTCAGGACCTATTGACTGTTGGTGATGTAGTACTGAGAATGTTACAAATTAGCTGTCAAATGTATGATTTATTAACCACAAAATGTCTTCAGACTACGTAATCCCATTATCAAGTTATCTTGTCATTTGGCACTGTCAAACGGCATAACAACTTTAAGCACTTAATAATGGAATCATGTAGCTCCAAAACATATTTTGGTAAATAAATCACATATTTGATGAATGATGTGTAATGCACTCAATGTTGATTTTTAATACTGTTTGATAATGGATTCACAGCAGATAAAATGGGGGTTATAAAACACCAAGATTAAGTGGTTTCGAGATCAGCCGATACTTAAGGCATCAACTGGGTCTTACTGAAAAATGCGATTCCACATCCTTTGCAGTACTGGTAACATTTATCCAGATTTCGCCCTTAAAGGACGAAACGCGTGATTTTTACGTAAGTACACTATTTTTGGATGTGTTTACTAAAGTACATTCATTTCAAAATTTTTATATAACACAGTAACACATTTTTTTACGAATTACTGTGTGAAAACAAGATACTACGAAAACTGGTTCTCCTCTAAACCTCACTTTACAAAACATTATAATCAAAAGCTTTTTTCCTATGAGGAATGTAATTCGATTTCATTTTCAAAGTATTATTTATAACAAATACCATGTGGATTCGATTGTTTTCTCGATTTAGTTTGTTTAGTTCCAAATGGAAATGTGTTGCCCAGTAGATAAAGAACCACTGCTTTATTTGAAAAACGCAGTTGACGTATGTAGAAATAATTTATGTTGATGTAAAATTTTTATACTTTTATGACAAAATACGAACAGATCTTGTGATGGTTCAGATTCTGCAATTTTTAAATTCTATTTTACAACTATATGAAATATCTTTCATTACTATTTTTATTCCCAGATATATGTAACCATAAAAAGAAATATCTTTCGGTCACTACTTGTGAAAGTGGATGTTATTATAAATTTTTATTTTGACAATACAGCTTCAAGAATATTCCAGAAAGCAATTCACTGATATATAAACCTGAATGTGCATCAAATGACTTAATCATTGTCATTTGGGAATTGGGAGCTAGTCTTTCTAAAATCATATTTGGCTCAGCTATCTTTGAATACTTGTGACATGCCTTTTGTACCAGGAGCTGCTGTACAAAACGCTCTTTTCTGTGTCATAGTCTTTATAGCGTGTTTTATTTTCGTGGTCAGACAAATTTGCAATAAAAAATGAAGAAGTATTGAGGAATATTGTTTTCACTTAAGAATGAACAATCTGATTACCAAACCATCCACTAGTAAGACGACAAGTACTCCATTCTCATCACAGAAAAGATGAATACATATCATAACAATATTCATCAAATTCAGTTTTGAATGGCTGTTCTTCAATAACTTCTAAATGTGCTTACTACCTTAGCGGACTTACAGACTAGAAGGGTACATAAATACTGATAAAAAAATGCAAAAACTTTCTTACATGAAACTTACTGACAGATTAAAACTGTGTGCCGGACCGAGACTCGAACTCGGGACGTTTGCATTTTTTATCAATATTTATGTACGCTTCTAGTCTGTAAGTCCGCAAAGGTAGTAAGCACATTCAAAACTGAATTTGATGAATATTGTTATGATATGTATTCATCTTTTCTATGATGAGAATGGAGTACTTGTCGTCTTACTGGTGGATGGTTTGGTAATCAGATTGTTTATTCTTAAGTGAAAACAATATTCCTCAATACTTCTTCATATTTTTTTGCACATTTGTCTACTTCAATGGGAAAACATTCCCCAGGCTGTGGCTAAGCCATGTCTCCCCAATATCCTTTCTTCCAGCAGTGCTAGTTCTGCAAGGTTCGCAGAAGAGCTTCTGTGAAGTCTGCAAGGTAGGAAGCGAGGTACTGGCAGTATTGAAGCTGTGAGGGCGAGTCATGAATTGTGTTTGTGTAGCTCAGTTGGTAGTGCGCTAGCCTGCAAAGGGCAAAGGTCCCAAGTTCGATTCTTGCTCCTTCACACAGTTCTAATCTGTCAGGAAGTATCATATCAGAGCCCACTCCACTGCAGAGTGAAAACCTCTCTTTTTAACACGTTTAGAAAGAGGGCCATCTCAAAGGGAGTCTCTTTATGGGATCTTAAGTAAAGAAGGTAAGATGCAAAAGCTGAATTACTTTTTTGGATGAATGAATGAAAACTGTTTACTGAATTTTATGTCAGAAAAACTGCAATGATGAGAAACAAGCCTGAAATGAAATAAACTGAACATAATCCTGGAAGACAGAATTATGTCCATAAATTAGTCTCAGAAATAATTACTCATGACGAATAAAAGTAAAATGTGGAACTGAAGATCTTCAAGCCGAGTTCCAGAAGAAAAGATAAGTATACGGTATTTTATTTGTTACTTTGTCTAAATCTTTCAAGATGACAAAAACAATGGAACAAGTACATCGGGTTGAGGATCCAGTGTTAAAACAGAATGCAATTGTAAATAATAAATGGACAGGTTTAACTCAAGAAGAAAATGTAACTATAAAAGATGTACTGAGAACAATTTCTTTACAAATAAGTGACTTTGCAGTGCATGCTTTCATACAACATCACTAGGCTTACCTGTCGTCCAAAACAGCGAAAAATAAGATCAAATATAGAGCTGTCACTAACAAATTTTTAAAAGCGAATATGCAAAGCTAGCACAACTACATACTGAAACTGTTTGTAGGACAAATGATGAAAATACTTTTATGTTGACACAGTCTAATGATAACAATCTTTCGACAGCTGTAAGTACTTTGGGCACATTTACTTCTATAATGAATTGAGAATGTTGAAATCTTTGTGGAGAAATGTGTGGAAAGACAATGCTGTTGATGTGCTTATAAGCAAGTATACAAAAGATCCAGTCAAAAGTAAGTCTCTGCAGTATGTTGCACAGGTATTTTATAGAGTAGTGGTAAACTTCATGTTTGCTTTTAGAGCCAGTACAGTGTTTGAAACTGATGGTATCCAGGCAGGGAAGTTGAGCATGAACATTGATGCATATGGCACCATAGGGTCAAATGTTCTACTCATTACTTGGGTATGGCGAACACAGGGTCTTGAATCTCATGCAGTATTAGTTAGAAGACTTCCATTCTTGCATGCTACATGGTAATCTTTAAGTCTTACTTTCACAACCTCTGTCAACTTTGTATCTATTCCCATGTCATGTGGAGGTAACAGTTCATTATAGAAAGAAATTTGTCAGAGTACTGTAGTAAACAGATTATGAGAATTAAACATGATATTCGTACTTATGTGAGAAGTTTGAAGAATAAATTGCTGTGTGAGAGGTTTCTTGTATTGAATTAAATACTGTAAAGTCATACATAAAATAAGGGAACTATAGTTGGAACATTTTTTTAACTTACAAACTGCAATGATATTCTGGCATTTCATAGGGAATGTAGAGGTATACCTATGTTATATTAGGTAATGGTATTAGGTGGAAGATTATGGAGTTTGGAAGAAATTATGGGACATATTATCTGTTACTTATAAAGAGATTTGGAGAAATACGTGTTTTCAGTAAGGAGTGTGATTACTTTGTACTATTTATTGAGTTAATTTTGGTTTGTGATTACATTGATGAATCTATGATGTGCTTGTTATAGGTCTGATGTGTCTGAATTTTTATGCATTTTAATTAACAATCTAATGTTAATGATACTATTTGAATTAGAAAATTAAAATGATGAACTATGTAAAACATTCAATATACTGTTGCTGCTATGAGTAAATGCTATATGACAACATTTATTTTTCAAACAGTTGCTGACACATTTAAAGCAAAATTAAAGAAAAATCGAGCATAAATGGAAATGGGAGTGTGTTGTTTAAAACTAGAGAAATGTTGAAATAAAAGGGGGAGCTCTTACTGTTGGGAAACAATTAAGATGTTTTGCTATTGCAGTTTAATTGGCTCTAACATAATGTACTATTGTGATTAAATCTAGACATAGTGCATGATTACTTGATATTATTTGAATTTATCAAGGAAAAAGGAATATTTTAATTTGTTTTCAATGATACTGTGTTAGATATGTATAAAATTTTTGTGTAGGCTTAAGTACAAAGAACTCTTTATGTATTCAAGACTTTTTGGTGTTGGACACTTGAAATGTGTCTTTAACTTATTTATGTATAATGAAATATGAATATTCTAGATTTGAGACATTAATAATTGTTTTTTATCTAACTGTTCTGTATTACAATTTTTTCTATGATCACTCATTCTTTCAAGGTCCATACAATTATTACATGTAAGAAATGCTTTGAGTATTATCAAGTTTGTGTTAAAAAAGCTAACTAGAAAATAACTTAAAATTTGGGGCAGGATAAGTTATTTATGTGGAAATTTAAATTTTTTTATCACTGTATCTTCATCAAAATATGTTTCTTTGTGAACATTTTTATACTGATTATTGAAACATATGAAAGTTAGTCGAATTTTAATTCTAACTGCCACCGGAATTCTCTATAAAAGGAGAAATTTTTTTTTACATTTTATTGTACTGATGTGTGAACACTGTTAAACCAAATAAGGTTTTGAAAAATGTTCTGCCTAAGAGGCAACTCGTCTTTTCAAAGTTATTTGCTACTTCTAGTTAACAGTTTCCTCTTTCAGTAGCAAAACAATACTTAAAGTTCTATTTTTAAAAATTTTTGTAGTATCAAACATCTGTTTTTGTGACTGAATATTTTTTTAATGTATAAATGTATTTGTAATAGTTCCCACATCCAAACACATCATGCTCTGGAATTCCAACATAAATTTAACAAGGAAACATTAATTTATAATTCATTGCTGTACTCTATATTGAGAAAACTGTGGAATTTTTCAGATATGTATCTCACATGTTCAAGTAAAGGCTATCATAAAAGCCAGATGATGATGAATAGGGAAAGGATAACTCAGGCTCGAAATATGACTCATAGATGTATAATAGACGCCATCTTAAGAGAAACAAGACTATGACTGCAATATAAGCAGGACTTCGTGGAAGCAATGAGTATGTAATTCTTGTATATGTTTTGTGATTATAGGACATTTGAACTTACAAGTGAATTTGAGCTATATTATGAGAATATTATAAGTGAAAGAAGATGGATACGAGTATTCATTTCTGTTTTATGAAATTTAAAAAAAGTATATCGAATTTTATAATTTCACATTCTTTTCTAAAATTAAATGTCATGACAGATATTCACTATTATACAAATGTGATTATGATGACTCAATTCTATCATTAAAAATACTTTACAGAGTTTCATAAAATTGTAAAAATTAAGGTCTAATAAAACTATTGTGTAAAACTGTGGCCTAGGGGTAGCATCTTTGATTAGTAATCAAAACATCTTCAGTCATGGGTTCAAATCCCGACACTGCTTAAATTTTGATTAATGATCAGCATTGGTGGCCGATGACTTCATACAGAAAAGATTCACCCTTATTCTGTCAACGGTCTCGTCAGAAAGGGCGTAGGAGCAGACTGAGGTTCAGGGCACTCTCTTGTCATAGGACTGTGAAACTTCCCCTAAAGGAGGAAAAATCAGCAGTGATCAACAGCATGAGGATGCAGAAGGCAATGGAAACCACTGCATTAAAGACATGTACCGTGTGTCCACAGGACATGTGGCCTGTAATTGTAAACTGTCATGCTGATCCCTCCACTGGCAAAAGATTCTGGAATAATACCACTTTCGGATTCCTGGGAGGGGACTGCCAAAGGTGGAGGGACCATGATTAAGAGTCTGAATAACCAACGAAACGAAAACGTTCTACGAGTCAGTGTGTGGAATGTAAGAAGCTTGGAAGTGGTAGGAAAACTAGAAAATCAGAAAAGGGAAATGCAAAGGCTTAATGTAGATATAGTAGGGATCAGTCAATTGAAATGGAAAGAAGACAAGGATTTCTGGTCAGGTGAGTATAGGATAATATCAACAGCAGCAGAAAATGGTATAACAGGAGTAGGATTCAATATGAATAGGAAAGTAGGACAGAGAGTGCATTACTGTGAACAGTTCAGTGATAGAGTTGTTCTCATCAGAATAGACACCAAGCCAACACTGACGGTAGTTCATCTGTATTTGCCGACGTCGCAAGCTGAATATGAAGAGATAGTATATGAGTATAGTGAGAGGGGAATACAGTATGTAAAGGGAGACGAAAATCTAATAGTCATGGTAGAATGTTGGGGAAGGAGTAGAAAAGAGGTTACAGGAGAATATGGGCTTGGGACAAGGAATTAGAGTGGAGAAAGACTAATTGAGTTCTGTAACACGTTTTAGCTAGTAATAGCGAATACTCTGTTCAAGAATCACAAGAACAGGAGACATACTTGGAAAAGGCCAGGTGATACAAAATGATTTAAATTAGATTACATCATGGTCAGACAGATTCCGAAATCAGATACTGGATTGTAAGCCTTACCCAGGAGCAGATATAGGCTCAGATCACAATACAGCAGTGATAAAGAGTCGGCTGAAGTTTAAGACATTAGTCAGGAAAGAATCAATACGCAAAGAACTGGGATACAGAAGTATTGAGGAAAGACGAGATACGTTTGAAGTTCTCTAAGGCTATAGATACAGCAATAAGGAATATCTCAGTAGGCATTACAGCTGGGGAGGAACGGATATATCTAAAATTGACCATCACAGAAGTTGGAAAGAAAAGCATAGTAACAAAGAAAGGAACTGTGAAGAAACCATGGGTAACAGAAGAAATACTTCATATGATTGATGAAAGGAGGCAGTACAAAAATGTTCCAGGAAACTCACAAATATAGAAACACAAGTCGCTCAGGAGTGAAATAAATAGGAAGTGCAGGGAAGCTAAGACGAAATGGCTGCATGAACAATGTGAAGAAATCGAAAAAAAATGATTGTCAGAAGGACACACTCAGCATGCCATCAAAACAACCTTCCGTGACATTAAAAGCAAGGGTGGTAACATTAAGAGTGCAACGGGAATTCCACTACTAAATGCAGAGGAGAGAGGGGATAAGTGGAAACTATACAGTGAAAGCCTCTATGAGCGAGAAGATTTGCGTGGTCTGATAGAAGACGAAACTGGAGTCGATTTAGAAGAGATGGGGATCCAGTATTAGAATCATTATTTAAAAGAGCTTTGGAAGACTTAAGATCAAATAAGCCAGAAGGGATAGATTATGTTCCATCACAATTTCTAAAATCATTGATGTAGGTGGTAACAAAACGAAGTTCACGTTGGTATGTAGAATCTATGAGTCTGGCGAAATAGCATCTGACTTTTGGAAAATATCATCCACAAAATTCGGAAGACTAAAAAAGATGACAAGTGTAACAATGGTGCACAATCATCTTAAGTAGAATACACAGAAGAATGGAAAAGAAAATTGAGGATGTGCTAGGTGACGATCAGGTTAGCTTTAAGAAAGGGAATGTCAGGAGAGAGCAATTCTGACGTTTCGGTTGATAATGGAAGCAAGGCTAAAGAAAAATCAAGACACGTTCATACGATTTGACGACCTGGAAAAAGCATTCGACAATGTAAAATGGTGCAATTCTGAGAAAAATAGGTATCAGCTATAGGGAGAAACGGGTAACATCCAATATGTACAAGAGCCAAGAGGGAATAATAAGAGTGGACGATCAAAAACGAAGCGCTCGTATTACGAAGGGTGTAAGACAAGGCTGTAGCCTTTCGCCCCTACTCTTCAATCTGGAGTCGAAGTGCTCGGATTAAAAAGAGTGTAAGACAGGGGTGTAGTCTTTCCCCCCTACTGTTCAATCTGTACATCGAAGAAGCAGTGATGGAAAAAAAAGAAAGTTTCCGTAGTGGAATTTAAATTCAAGGCGAAAGGATATCAATGATACGATTTGCTGATGACATTGTTATCCTGATCGAAAGTGAAGAAGACTTACATGATCTGCTGAATGGAATGAACAATCTAATGTATGCAAAATATGGATTTAAAGTAAATTTAAAAAAGACGAAAGTAATGAGAAGTAGCAGAAATGAGAACAGAGAGGAACTTATCATCAGGATTGATGGTCATGAAGTAGATGAAGTTAAAGAATTCATCTATCTAGTCAGTAATATAACCAATGACAGACGGACCAAGGACTTTATCAAAAGCAGACTAGCAATGGCAAAATGGGCGTTCCTGGCCTTGACAAGTCTCCTAGTTTCAAACATAGGCCTTAATTTGAGGAAGAAACTTCTGAGAACGTACATCTGGAGTACAGCAGTGTGTGGTAGTGCAACATGGACTGTGGAAAACTAGAACAGAAGAGAATCGAAACATTCTAGATGTGGTGCTAGAGACAGGTGTTGAAAATTAGGTGGATAAGGTAAGGAATGAGGAGGTTCTGCACAGAATCGAATAAGAATATGTGGAATACACTAATAAAGAAAAGGGATAGGTCATCTGTTAAGGGATGATGGAATGACCTCCATGGTAGTAGAGGGAACAGTAGAGGGCAAAAACTGTGGAGGAAGACGGATTAGAAAACATAAAGCAAATAATTGAGGATGTAGCTTGCAAGTCCTACTATGAGATGAAGATGTTGTCACAGGAGAGGAATTCGTGGTGGGCCGTATCATACCAGTCAGAAGACAGATGACCCAAAAAACCTATTGTTTCTAGAGATTGTTGCACCAAAGAGAGCTTTGTCACAGTTTGCATATATTTTCCTAAATAAGTTTAACATGTATATACACCTAAATAAAACTTACCCACTTGTTAGTTAATTAGTTACTAAGTTAGTTGCATGTTCCATTGATCAGTTTCACGTTATAGTTACTGTTATAATGTGGAACGTGTAAAGTGCGCAAGAAATGCACATATGAAACAAGATTTTATTACAGTACAGTGTTAAAGATTGATACTTCCATTATTTACCCCATTCACTTAAATGGCACAACATGCATATATTATATTTATAGATTTATTTATTCCTATTGCAAAATTCATCTATGTAATAGAAGGAGTTGTCAAGGAGATATAATTTCAATTTACTTTTGAAGCTATTATTACTGCTGTCTGTCAGACATTATTTCATCTGGTAATTTGTAAAAAAAATTATAGCAGCATATTTTACTCCTTTTTGTGTCAAAGATAGGTTGAGTAAAGAGTAGTGTAAGTATTTTTTTTCTGGTATTATAATCATGAATATCACTGTTGTTTTCAAACTGGTCCATGTTGTTGAGAACAAATTTCATTAGTGAGTAAATGTACTGAGTGGCTGTTGTAAAAATTCCCAATCTTTTAAAAAGATGCCTACAAGATGTGCAACTCTGAACCCCTTACATTAGTCTAACCACTTTCTTTTGAACAGTGAATGCTTTTTGCCTAAGTCTTGTGTTAGCACAAAATATTATTCCATATGACATCAGAGAGTGAAAGTATGCAAAGTATTTTAGCTGACTAATTTCTATATCCTCAGAATTGGCCATTATTCTGATTGCAAAAGTTGCTGAACCTAGTCGCTTTATAAGATCCAAAATATGAATTTTCCAATGAAGATTCTCATCTATATGTGCACTCAAAAACTTCATAGGACCTACGCCATCTACTGGATTCTGTTGATGTGCTAGATTTATTGAAGGAACTGTACTATTTGCAGCAGAAAATTGGATGTACTGTGTTTTTTCAAAGTTTGGAGCAAGCCCAGATGCAGAAAACCAATTAATGACTTTTCCAAAGACCTTATATGTATCATCCTCAAGAGGAGTTTCCTTAACTGGATTAATAATGGTGCTTGTATCATCAGAAACAGTGTCATTTCACCTTCTTGTTTCAGATAAGAAGATTGGTCGTTCACATATATCAAGAGGAGAAGGGGGCCCATGATTGAACCCTGTGGAATACCTAATGTAATTTCACCCCAGGACACAAGACACAAAACAATTTTCTGCATGTTTGTGCAGTAAAATTTTTTGTCTTATATATTTGATGAAAAACATCTTTTTAATTTTGATGTATATATCTTGAGTATTAAAGGATAATAATTTTATTCTGTGCAGAACTTTCATAATTTGTGAAGCACAAAAATCTTGTAAATGTTAAATTTTCCACTTTATTAATCGTTATAATGATCTTAAAAAACGATAATTTGTATGTTCTTTTTATGTGTTTTGAACATTCCAGATTTTTACAGTCCAATAGTCATCTATAGTTTATAGTTTTGTAATTATACTTGCTCCTATTGACACACTTGTTCGATTAAAACTTTATACAAATGTTTCTCTAAACCCACAATTTTGTATTGCTTTGTGCTGATACTGCTACTTTTTTACATCTGCATATTAATACTTGACTTCATCATCAGCACATATTCAAAATAACTTCTATTTGAAATAAAGGTCTTATTGTTTTGAGAGAATTTTTTCCAAAATATGGAATTATAAGTTGTTTGCTGGAATTAAATGTTCTGTACATTGCATGGTATTGTATTGAGGGTATGTTATAACAAAGAAAGATTTACAGGTTCCTAGAACAATCGAACCTTATGGTGTAGTGAAAGATGCAATTCCACCTCCTTTACAGTAATGTTTATTCAGATTTAGCTCTTAAAGCATGTAGTTCGAGACTTTTAAGTAAGCATGCCATATTCTGATGTATTTAAGAAATTACAGTCTTTAACTGGCAATCTTATAGATCTCACTTCACAAAAAGTTATAGTTGAAAGATTTTGTATCCATTATAAATGTAATTTGACTCAGTCTTTCATTATTCCATGTGGATCCTATTGTTTTCCAAATTTATTTTGCGTAATGTCAAATGGCAGTTTATTGCTCAGTAGATAAAGAACCATCACCTTATTTTAAAACCACAGCTAACTTCTTCAGAAACAGTTTACCTTGCTGCAATATTTTTGTGTAACAGAATGTGAACAAATATTGTGATCAAGCCATATCTTGAAATTTTTAAACCGTATTTTATAACTGTATGAAATGTGTTTCACTAACACCTTTCCTCTCATATTTCTGTATATATAAAAATAAATATATTTTTACTTGTTTTCTTACTATTTGTGAAATCAGGTGTTATAACAAAACTTTGTTTTGACAATACAGCTCTAGAATGTGTTGGAAAGTAATGGAATGATACACAGAACTGGAAACATGCCAAATGAATCGGTTTTAGGCAGTCAGGCATTTGGAGACGGGCTGTCTTCAATTCGTATTTGGCTTAGTTGTCTTTGAGAATTTATTGTATGTACCTTGATCCGGAAAATGGAAAAGTTTTGTTTTGTGTACTAGTGCGAATAGCATGTTTTACTTTTGTGGTCAGATAAATGTGGAATATAATGAGGAGAAATATTAAGGAATAGTGTTTACCTGAAGAATAAACAATCTTGTAAGAAAATGAGCCCTGCAGGCTCAACAAAGAAAAGGTAAGTTCTTATCTTATAATAATCATATTCATCTTATTTTCAATGGACAGTCTTTCTGCATCTTCTAAATTTGCTATGTTCTAAGAGGCTAAAAGACTACATAAATTTTCATAAAAATATTTTTGAGAAAGAGGGTCACGTCCATGTATTAGAGTATGGCAAATCTTTATTAATCGAAAGCCTGAATGTGATACACATATTGGATCATGCGTAGATCGGAAGTTCAGCTACAGTGTGGAGATTTCTTGAAGCATAGTGATATCCACAGCAGGGCAAGGAAGCTTCGATTTCAGGAACGTTCTTGAAGAATTAGGACAACGATTGTTTGGACATAAATCCCCAGACGACAGTCTTGGGCAACAAGTGAAGCTTACACTTCTTAAAGCTAGAAAAAGCCTTACATAATTTAAAAATCTCTAACGGCTGCCGGCCGTTGTGGCCTGGGCATGGACGTGTGTGCTGTTCTTAGGCTAGTTAGGTTTAAGTAGTTCTAAGTCGAGGGGACTGATGACCCCAGGTCTGGTGTCCCATAGTGCTCAGAGCCATTTGAACCATTTTTTGTATTGACTATTGAAAAATATCAGCTGGAATAGACTCTGAAATTCCGGAGGTAAGAGGAATAAAACAGAGAGTGCAAAATTTTATCGGCAGTCGGCAAAATAAAGGGAATGCTGTTACAGGAGTCAAGGACATAGCAGGGAAGCAGTAGTTGAGAAGGGAGTAAGATAGGAATGTAGCATTCCTCTGGTGTTGTTTAATCTGTACATTGAGCTAGCAGTCAAGGTTAACTAAGACGAAATGTCGAAAAGCGTCAGTGCTGACATAAAAAATTAAAAATTTGGGGTTTGCCAATGGTATAATAATTCTTTCCAAAGTATTACAGGAAAGTAAGATCATTTGAACAGAAGTGATAATTTCTCGGAAAGAAATTATAAGACGTGTATCAACAAAAGTAGAACAAACCCAGTGGAATGAATTAAATCAGTAGACGCTTATAGAATTATGTTAGGATATGAGACATTCATGAGGTTTGCTGATGACAAGGTCCTTCTATCCACAGGGGAAAAAGTATTACAGGATTCGGTGAACACCATTGAATTTAACGGAAAAAGTTATGGAATGAAAATTAACACAAAGGAAACAAAAGTACTGGCATTAGGAGGAAATAAATAAAGAAAAATTATGCTGATTAGGGAAATATTAGAACAGGTGCAAAATTTTAAGTATCTTGGAAGCAGAATAGACACCGACTGGAAGTGCACCACAGAAATTAATAAAACAAGGATAGCAATGGCAAAAGCGGCATTCTATAAGAAAAGGAGAATTTTCTGCAGCGGTTTGGACAGAGAACGCAGGAAGAGACTCATAAATTGTCTTGCATGGAGTGTTCTTCTGTAGCGCGCTGAAACATGGACTTTGAGGAAGAAACTCAGAGAAAGGCTGATGGCTTTTGAGATGTGGACATGGTGGAGGATGGAATAAATAAGTTGGATGGACAGTAAAAAATGAAGAGGTACTGAGAAGAGTGGGAGAGAAAAGACACTTACTAGAAGTAATAAAAAGAAGAAAAAGAAATTGGATTCGGCATATATTAAGAAAGAATGACGGACTGATAGTTTTAGAACATTTTGTGGAAGGGAAAAGGAAGCGAGGAAGGAGTTTTCAGATACTGGATAACGTGATGGACGGTACAACATACAGCAGACTTAAGAAGGACGTAATGGATCGCAGAAAATGTAGAGGCAAAGGACCTGCTAATATAGCAGAAAGCTGATGATGATAATGATGAGATGCTCAAAGCAATAGACGAGTTTTCCTGTTTGGGCAGCAAAATAACTGATGGTGGGCTGAGATGTTATAAACTGCAAATAGGCAATAACACCAAAAAATTCTGAAAAAGCAAAATTTGTTAACATCTAATGTAAATTTATGTTTTAGGAAGTGTTTTCTGATGGTAATAGTATGGAGCGTAGCCTCTT
This sequence comes from Schistocerca gregaria, assembly GCF_023897955.1. Taxonomy (NCBI): domain Eukaryota; kingdom Metazoa; phylum Arthropoda; class Insecta; order Orthoptera; family Acrididae; genus Schistocerca; species Schistocerca gregaria. The sequence continues at coordinate 382,917,480 of NC_064927.1, forward strand.
TCAGATGTGAAAGATGGACAATAAACAGCTCAGTAAGAAAAGAATAGAAGATTTTGAAAGAAGAGTAGATGGGTAGATCGGATAACAGATGAAGAAGGGACTGAACTGAAATGTAGAAAAAAAAATTGGCACAACGTGACTAAAAGAAGAGATTGATTGAAAGTGCACAGCCTGAAGCATCAGAGAAACGTTAATTTGGTGATGGAAGGCAGTACATAATGGTGGTAAAAATTCCAGTGGAAGGCTGTGAGTTGACTGCCAACTCCACCAAGTAAAATATTTCAAAATTTTACCAGAATGAAGAATTTTCAAAAATGTAACTTGCATATCACAATTTAATAACTGCCCTGTGATGTATGATTGATTTGAAAACCTCCGGTTTCTTCTCTGAATGACTACAAGCTCTGGTCGTACAATAAATAAAAATGAACAATGCAAATTAGTAATGAAGTCACACCAATAATGGATCGGTGCCACATCGAAGTGTTGCATCTTCCTTGGAAGAAGTACTGAAAAACCAAACTCGTAACACAGTAAATGCTGAGATAAACGCGGGATTTGGTGAACTAATAGAGAATTAACATGTTTGTAACTCAAATTAAATATATATTACTAATCATTTACAGCTAAAGCTCACAGTGCTTACATTAAGATAGCTCGGAGCAGAAAGACAAATCAAAATGCTCAAATGTGTGTGAATTCCTAACAGATTAAACTGCTTAGGTCATCCGTCCCTAGACTTACACACTACTTAAACTAACCTATGCTGAGAATAACACACACACACACACACACACACACACACACACACACACACACACACTCACCCATGCCCGAGGGAGGACTCGAACCTCCGGCGGGAGTGGCCACGCAGTCCGCGACATGACCCCTCAAACCGTGCGGCCACTCCACAAGGCAATGATAAATCCGAAGAGCCAACTTCTCCTACTTGTTCTCTTAAAAAATTTAAAGACTGTGCCTTCTTGTGTTACACAGATGACGCAGACATAAACATCGTATTTGGTCACAAATCTTTTCATTAAATTTTATACAAAAACTAATTTTCTAGAAATTGGTATGACAAGGCCATTGCTTAATACTCGTACAGTAAGCAGGTTAAAATTGTTTTAGATTGCAGCAGTTATGCGGAGATAAAGAGGCTGGCACAGGAAGGATATAATAACACTTTTATGTTGACCACAATTTTTATTGGTTGTAATGAACCTTATATGCTTCGGAGTTGCGCCATTTTCAAAAGAGCTACAAATGGGTATGTATGAGAAACACGTTATAACATCGAATGATATTAAATACACTATGAGAAACGAGTGAAAATTAACACTTGTTAAATATATGTCAAACTCTATCTTATGGACCAACAAAGAGCAAAAATGAATTGTCCAATATATATAGATATACAGTATCTCGTTGCTCTTAATATGTTGAGATGTAACTTCAAACTGATCAGAATTCCTCTCGAAAGCCTTAAGGACGTAAGTCTGCCAGATGGCAGATGTCTGTATGCAGGCATGTACAAGTCTGCCTGGCGACTGTGATGTGTAATATTTCGGTATTGCAAATATAATTTGCATGAAAATACAAAACTATAATTTTAAAGTTGCATGCTAGCGTGTGAGAAATGAGCGTATTGTTTGTCAATCAGCTGTTAGTTAATAATAGTATCGATGGCAGACTAAAGGATGTTGGTGAATCCTACAAGTGAATATTAGTGTTCAGGCTGCTACTTCCATATCATGCTGTCCCTGACGAATCATCGCTTGCAGTCTTCTGCCATCAGCATTCTGTGTATCTTCTTGATCGTCGTTGATCCACCTGTCTCCAAATCAATCTCAATTCTGACACCAAAATGCATTGGGTAGAAGTGGAATATGAATAGTTCTTGTTTGTTAGAATGTGCTTGAGTCTTCTGTGGGAATTGTAGGATTCATAGATGGGTTGAGAGATAGGTGTGATGTTTGGGGAAGTTTCAGATAAACCAGCGGTAATTATACAACAGTTCTTTGTTGATTAGTTTAGACGGTATTGTAAGTGCACCCTACCATCTGGCGTGGTCCCATGTTCACCTGTAATATTCCAGTATTGGGGCGGCCGAAGATGGTGTACAGTGAGTTTTGTCCAAGTGCTGCTAGGGAGGCAGCGTTCTGAGTTGATGTCAGTACGCTGAGCTGAAGTGGCAAGATGCTGCCACGCTGTGGACGTAGGGCGGCCACCGACATACTCTCCACTGCGGAAGGTCTTGGTACTGACCACTTGACAGAGGACTTCTTTTGTTACCCCAGTGATGGTGAGCATGGCTGGACCTTCACATGATACTCACGGAATGGTGGCAAAGTGTTTGTCTGCCCTGGCGCTCAGATGCTAAGGTAGCAGGTAGTGTTCGTGTCCTGGCAGTGTTAGATGCGTCTGAATCAGTGGTGTAGAGCTGAAAACATAACTGCCCAGCAGTTTGATGGTTCAGTCGAATTTTAATACTGTTTCCCCCTGTTGACTTCACGGTAAAGACAGCGTTTGTTGGTCACGTCGAATGTTCTGGGCTAGAGCGACGATCCAGTTGTCGTAATCGGACTATAGTTTCTTCCTGACGGCAGGCCCAACATCAGCACATGTGGTATGTCGACATGGAGAAGGTTGCCAAGCTGCCGAGCGTACAGTTCATTGGCGAGAAACAACTGACTTTGGCTGTGACCTGATTCTGTCCTGGTACTCCATGGCAGGCTCCAAGTCCCATTAAAACTGTACCCTTTAAACATGCAACCGTGGTGCCAATGATCTACCACTAAGGCAGATGGTACAATCCAAACGAGTGAGATTCAGATCACCACACATCTGTCAAGTTTTATGTTTTCCGCTGCTACCTCGAATCACCTAATTGGAATGTCAAGACTGCGCTTTTAAAACAGACTGCAAAGATTACCAAACACATTTGTGTATTCCTACAATCCAAGCTTGTGTTGTGTCTTCAATAATCTAATCATCGATGGGTTATTAAATCTTCGTTCATGCTTTTTTAGTGCAAGTAGCGACTTGGATTGTTAATTGGCGTAGTGTTTAAACGTGATGATACAGAACTCCATTAGACAAAAAATGCTTTCTCATCAGCAGTGAGCTCTGGGCAATTAGAACAGCAGCCACTATATCAGAGAGGGTTGACATCCAGTGCCACTGAGTCTCTTCCAGGAAACTCAACGTATCATGTTTCAGCAGAACAATGTTGAGCTGCATATGGAAAGAAATGTGCCTACCACAGCATCGATATTAATCTGATTGATTGATTAATTGTGGGGGGGGGGTTATGGGACTAAACAGAGAGGTCATTAGTCTCACACATTAGTCTGAAAGCACATCCATCAAACATACACTACTTTCTTCTATAGATATTTCAAACGATTTTATTATCTTTTGGATGACCCCATTCAGCCCTCCACAGATATAATCAACCTAAAGAAAATACATTAAGATAAAACGTTTTACATAAATACTTATGTTATCTGATCAAAAGTATCCAGAAACCTCTAAATGATGTGGAAATAATCACTAGATGTCACGCATGTGGACCCACCAGTATAAAAGAAGGTGGGGGGGTATTGTGTTGCCAGTAGTGAAGAAGTAATAACAGAATGGGTAGACCAGGAGAGCAGCGTACTGATCCCAGCTCGTGTCCATAGATTTGGGCAGTTGCATGTGGTCCGCGGCATTCCTGATTGTACTGGTGAATCTGTGGTGGTTCAGGGTGAGGTCCACTATGATGGTGAGTTGGAGGTCTAGACAGAGGTTCCTTAGATTCGCCACATTGAGAGCATCAGTGCCGTGGGTTCCGTTGTGCAAAAAGTGTGTCAGATCATCACTGCCGAAGATAATAACACCCAGGCGTTCTTTAATAGTGTTCAGTTATTCTCCCCTTGGGTTGTTGTGGCGAAAAATTTTTAAGAAGTCTCAGACGGTGTTCAGGTGGCAGAATTGGTGGTGGAGTGTTTGTGTCTGTCAGTAGTGGTTTATCTTGTAGTGAAGTCGAGGTAGATACTCAGTGCGAATAGGTATGGGAGGAGGTTATACCTATCAGCCAAACTAAGTTAATAATTGGCTCTTTCTACCGACCCCTAGACTCTGATGATATAGTTGCTGAACAGTCCAGAGAAAATTTGAGTCTCGTAACAAATAAATACCCCACACATACGGTTATAGTTGGTGGGGACTTCAACATTCCCTCGATATGTTTGCAAAAATACTTGTTCAAAACCGGTGGTAGGCAGAAAACATCTTCCGAGATTGTCCTAAATCCTTTCTCCGAAAATTATTTCGAGCAGTTAGTCCACGAACGCACGCGGATTGTAAATGGTTGCGAAAACACACTTGACCTCTTAGCCACAAACAATCCAGAGCTAATAGAGAGCATCATGACTGATACAGGGATTAGTGATCACGAGGTCGTTGTAGCTTCCAAATCCACCAGAAACAAACGCAAAATAATTTTATTTAAAAAAAAGCGGATAAAGAGTCACTAGAAGACTTCCTAAGAGACAATCTCCATTCCTTCCGAACTAACTATGCAAATGTAGACGAGATGTGGCTCAAATTCAAAGATATAGTAGCAACAGCAATTGAGAGATTCATACCTCATAAATTGGTAAGAGATGGAACTGATCCCCCATGGTACACAAAACAGGTCCGAACGCTGTTGCAGAGACAACGGAAAAAGCATGCGAAGTTCAGAAGAACGCGAAATCTCGAAGATTGGCTAAAATTTACAGACGCGCGAAATTTGGCACGGACTTCAATGCGAGATGCCTTTAATAGGTTCCACAACGAAAGATTGTCTCGAAAATTGGTAGAAAATCCGAAGAAACTCTGACCGTATGTAAAGTACACAAGCGACAAGACGCAGTGAATGCCTTCGCTGCGCAGTGCCGATGGTACTGTTACCGGCGACTGTGCTAAAGCGGAGTTATTGAACACAGTTTTCCGAAAATCCTTCACCAGTGAAGACGAATGGAATATTCCAGAATTTGAAATACGAACATCTGCTAGCATGAGTTTCTTAGAAGTAGATACCTTAGGGGTTGCGAAGCAACTCAAATCGCTTGATACGGGCAAGTCTTCAGGTCCAGATTGTATACCGATTAGGTTCCTTTCAGATTACGCTGATACAATAGTTCCCTACTTAGCAATCGTATACAACCGCTCGCTCACCGATAGATCTGTACCTACAGGGTAGTAGGAGTAATCCATCGAACTACAGACCTATATCATTGACGTCGGTTTGCTGTGGGGTTTTGGAGCATATACTGTATTCAAACATTATGAGTCACCTCGAAGGGAACGATCTATTGATACGTAATCAGCATGGTTTCAGAAAACATCGTTCTTGTGCGTTCTTTATTCGCACGAAGTAATGGCCGCTATCGACAGGGGATCTCAGGTTGATTCCGTATTTCTGGATTTTCGGAAAGCTTTTGACACCGTCCCTCACAAGCGACTTCTAATCAAGCTGCGGGCCTATGGGGTATCGTCTCAGTTGTGCGACTAGATTCGTGATTTCCTGTCAGGAAGGTCGCAGTTCGTAGTAATAGACGGCAAATCATCGAGTAAAACTAAAGTGATATCAGGCGTTCCTCAGGGAAGCGCCCTGGGACCTCTACTGTTCCTGATCTATATAAATGACCTGGGTGACAATCTGACAGTTCTCTTCGGTTGTGCGCAGATGATGCTGTAATTTACCGTCTAGTGAGGTCATCCGAAGACCAGTATCAGTTGCAAAGCGATTTAGAAAAGATTGCTGTATGGTGTGGCAGGTGGCAGTTGACGCTAAATAACGAAAAGTGTGAGGTGATCCACATGAGTTCCAAAAGAAATCCGTTGGAATTCGATCACTCCATAAATAGTACAATTCTCAAGGCTGTCAATGCAACTAAGTACCTGGGTGCAAAAATTACGAACAACTTCAATTGGAAAGATCACATAGATAATATTGTGGGGAAGGCGAGCCAAAGTTTGCGTTTCATTGGCAGGACACTTAGAAGATGCAACAAGTCCACTAAAGAGACAGCTTACACTTCACTCGTTCGTCCTCTGTTAGAGTATTGCTGCGCGGTGTGGGATCCTTACCAGGTGGGATTGACGGAGGACATCGAAAGGATGCAAAAAAGGGCAGCTCGTTTTGTATTATCACTTAATAGGGGAGAGAGTGTGGCAGATATGATACGCGAGTTGGGATGGAAGTCATTAAAGCAAAGACGTTTTCTGTCGCGACGAGATCTATCTACGAAATTTCAGTCACCAACTTTCTCTTCCGAATGCGAAAATATTTTGTTGAGCCCAACCTACATAGGTACGAATGTTCATCAAAATAAAATAAGAGAAATCAGAGCTCGAACAGAAAGGTTTAGGTGTTCGTTTTTCCCGCGCGCTGTTCGGGGGTGGAATGGTAGAGAGATACTATGATTTCGTTTCGATGAACCCTCTGCCAAGCACTTAAATGTGAATTGCAGAGTAGTCATGTAGATGTAGAGTTCCATCTATAGTGCTTTGCAACTAGATATCCACATAGAAGGAACCGATATAAGTGGCCATAAGAGTCTTGCTCGACGAAATGCCTCTGTGGACTCAAGTAGGTTGCTATGATTGTGACAAGGCTGGGGTTCATGTTGATGGCGATAGCCGTCGCTTGCTGAGCTTGAAGGATTGTGCGAGCCAGAGGTGGGTCTCTGTGAAAAACAGAAGTGGGTCTAAAGTTGCTGCCGCTAGCGGTTGTCGGGGGGGGGGGGGGGGGGGAGGATGTCCTAAAGTTGACGGGGCCATCTTTGGTTGCAGTGAGGGGCAATCCCTTTGGGTGGCCATCGGTGGTGCTGGTGGAACTGACGATTGTTGCTACTGGCGGGGTAGTCTTGTTCGGCCACGTGCTGTGTCGATTTTCAGTTGTTGCCATCCGTGGTTCTGCCAGAGTGTTCCGTTTCCGAAGCCGAGGTCGCCATAACCTGTTTTCCGTCTGTCGTAAGTGGGGTGGTCGGTGGGGCAAGCGGAGGCGCAAGTACCGCCAGACGGCGATCGGCCGGCTGCTGCGAGACCGAGGCGGCTGCCTAGGCGGCCCGTTCACATCGATCCCCTCGCTTTTGCATCGCGTACTCGACTGACGACTATTTTAGCTGCGGCCACGATAGTTTTGAAATTATCTGCAATGAAGCGATTTTGAAAGCGGTCAAAATGTGGCCTTCCGTCTGGCGGGATGCCCCTTTCGCAGAACTGCCACAGGTTGGACGTGCTGCCCCAGCTGTGCAACGATGCTGGTGTAAGTGCTCACGTGAACATTCTCACATCTGTAGACGAAGTTCTGGACATCCAGATGCCCACCAGGATTGTCGTATTTTAGGTAGGGCAGCTGATAGGACATATATTATATTTCTTTCGCAATTTTCTATAAATATTTGAAGTTGTTCTTTTGAAATTGTGTGAAGGAGTCTTACTACTTTTGGAGGTTTCATCACTTCCGGTATTGTGAAGCAAGTATAGATGGCACAAAGAAGAAGTCCGCTTGCACTGGGGATGGTAGTATGAATGGAATAACAAGATGTCCGATGCGAAGAAATAGTACACTAGTTGGCTTAAAAAACAATTTTTAACGCCAGTATTGAGCTACTTCCTTACTGAAACTGATGAAGAAAAATCTCAAAGTAAAGATTAGTGTTTGCGGTGGGGAAAAGACATGTGAAGGGGAAATGCTGAGATAATCGGTGCTCGGTGTTACTAAAAGAAAGAGCAACGTTTAATGTCAAAACGCAATTTTGACACTTCAGCTTCTAGATCGCTAGCGTTTGCAGAATAGAAAAAAAAGAACAGAGAGGTCAACATGAAGTGTTCCAGACAAATCCGATATGTGACAAAAGCGAACGATGGACCCATGAGAAGACACCTCTTGTTGTGCCTCTTACCTGCAGTCACCATTGTTCGCAAAGTGATTATCGCCAACGTGAACATGCATCGTTTTCCTTTCAATTCTTGCTCTATGGAGGATAAGCAGGCTGCTAGCTTGTTGATGCACAAAATATCTAATAATAAATCAGTGCTTAAATCTTTCTTCCTTTCGCTTACGCCATAGTCCCACTGCGATCGCAGGGTCGGTGTGGTTACAACGAGTTTGGCAAGGTTAGTTTTAGGCATGGCCAGATGTCCTTCCTGCCACCACCCTGTACCCTAAAGGAATCAGTGTACCCCAGCTGTGTGGATCTAGTGTAAATCGTGCGGACGTGTTTCAAATGTCTGCGACGCGTGTAACTGAGGCGGAACGTGAGAACCAGCCCGGTATTCTCCTAGCGGAATGTGGAAAACCGCCTAAAAACCACATACAGGCTGGCTGGAACACTGGCTCTTGTCGTTAATCCGCTGGGCGGATTCGATCCGGGGCTGGCGCGCCTACCCGAGTCCAGGAAGCAGGGCGTTAGCGCTCACGGCTACCCTGGCGGGTAAATCAGTACTTAAATATACAGCTTTAAAACTGGCTGTGTATTTACAATGTACAGCCGATACCTTATTGTCCAAAATCAATATTCTTCTATCGATATAGCGATTGCTTTCTCGACATGTCACTTGTCGATAATAATACATTTTTTGAAATATCGATATATCGGATGCCCGATATTTTAAAAATCTCAACAGTCCTAATTGTAGGGGTATCCGCAGCAGATTGTACAGCTATGACAGCGCAGACATGTCAACACGAATTGTTGCAAAGCGCTTATTAGCAGTTGGGCTATGGGCACGCACACCTCTTACCCATCTTCCATATACGCCACAGCATCTATGTGCACGGCTTGACTAGTGCCGTCAGAGGATCACTCGCAAGATGAAATGGCGCACGGTTGTCTTCAGCGATGAAAGCAGATTCTGTCTGCACGCTGGTAATGGCCATTGACGCGTATGACATAGAGCTGGTGAGCACTGTCTCTTTAGCGCATTCGTCCAAGACACAATGGCCGCGTCTCAGACCTTATACTATGAGTGTGCAATAAGCTACAACTCTTGTTCATCTTTGGTGTTTCTAGAGGCGCAGCATTCATCCCACGCTAGGTGAGGAGAGTCCTACATCATAGTGACGTAGCCACGAGTCATCGTAAGTTTCACGAGTTGTCCTATCGACCGTTGGGTGCATTCTGTATAGATTGACTTGTGTGCGTCTTAAATCTGCATTGTTATTTTTTATGTGCTTTCATTGTCCTATTGTCCGGTGTTGCTAAGGTGTACGTCGTTCTGAACATGGGCTATAACGGAGATGTGACAAATTTCGAGCAGATCCATGAAGATAGTCTGAAAGATTTTACTATCTTTCTTAGTTGATTTACAACACGAAGGCAAAATTAAATGGAACTACATGGTTTAATGTTTCTAGCAACATTCGGAATTATCTTCAAAACCACTTCAGTTTCGCAGTTTAACGTTTCTGCCCACATGAATTATGTATAATTCATTGGATTTTATAAAAATATGAAACACTTTAATAGCTTCCTATTTCACGTTTTTATCCACATGATTTATTCAATATTAATCAGATTGAAAACATGACTAGACACTTTTTTAAATTTCGTTATGGTTATGGTTCCTTCATTCAGATATTCATTACGTTCACGAAACACACAATAACATCCCACATTCTTTGGATTGCAGCTTAATAATTAATTACTTCACTTTTCTGTCCACACGATTGATGCACGATTCATCGGATTTAAAAAGAATGACAAGTTTTTTTTTTATTTCGTTATGGCTCCTTCACTCAGACATTAATTATGTTCATAAAATACACAATAACATCGCAAATTTTTGAGATTACATTTAACAATTCATTCAGCTGGGATGAGCATATCACACAACTCCTGCCACTTCGTTTGTACACATGTATTTACATTTGACTTTGACGTTATCGGTACAACTGCAAAGATTGATATACGTATTTCGTCGATTTAGGTTATTTACGTCACAATGACGTAGCATTACGTCATTATGACGTAGGGTTCTCCTGACCTAGCGTGAGATGAAAGCTACCCTCTCTAGAGGGGACGATAACCAGCGGCTGTTACGTCCAGAATATTATTAGGCGCGTTCTTCTGCCGTTCTTGCAGCAGGAAGGTGACGTGTCGTTGCAGTGGGATAATGCACGCCCACACACTACCTGTGAAACTCAACGTGCTCTGCAAGACGGGCAACAACTTCCCTGGCCAGCATGATTTTAGAACTTGTCTCCAATTGAGCAAGTGTGTGGTATGATGGGACCAAAAATCACTCATGCGTCTCGTCAACCAACAACTTTTACAGAACTAGGTCGAGCAGGCATGGCATAATGTGTCCCAAGAAAGTATTTGACATCTAGACGATAGACTGAATGCCCGAGTCAGCACCTGCATTACCGCCCACAGGGGCTACACCACACACTAATATGTATGTGCTATTGATCTGTAAATGTAATAATTTCATGTAGTCCATACGCAGTTTTGCAACAATAAATGTTGATTGAACTGGAAACCTCTAAGAAGGTGTACTAATTTTTTTTCTGGCCGTGTACAATCGCTGAATTGCGAATTTTTTAGCACCAACTGTATTGGGTGTAGCTATAGTACTTACAGAAACCAGATGGCAGTTATAAGAGTCGAGGAGCACGGAAGGGAAGCAGTGGTTGGGAAGGGATTGAGACAGGGTTTTAGCCTCTCCCCGATGTTATTCAATCTGTATATTGAGCAAGCAGTAAAGGAAACAAAAGAAAAATTCGGAGTAGGTATTAAAATCCATGGAGAAGAGATAAAAACTTTGAGGTTCGCCGATGACATCGTAATTCTATCAGAGACAGCAAAGGACTTGGAAGAGCAGTTGAACGGAATGGACAGTGTCTTGAAAGGAGGGTATAAGATGAACATCAACAGAAGCAAAACGAGGATAATGGAATGTAGTCGAATTAAATCGGATGATGCTGAGAGAACTAGGAAAGGAGACACTTAAAGCAGTAAAGGAGTTTTGATATTTGGGGAGCAAAATAACGGATGATGGTCGAAGTAGAGAAGATATAAAATGTCGACTGGCAGTGGGAAGGAAAGCATTTCTCAAGAAGAGAAATTTGTTAACATCGAGTATAGATTTAAGTGTCAGGAAGTCGTATCTGAAGGTATTTGTATGGAAGTGAAACATGGACGATAAATAATTTGGACAAGAAGAGAACAGAAGAGGGAGACCAAGAGATGAATACTCTAAGCAGATTCAGAAGGAATTAGGTTGCAGTAGGTACTGGGAGATGAAGAAGCTTACACAGGATAGAGTAGCATGGAGAGCTGCATCAAGCCAGTCTCAGGACTGAAGGCCACAACACAATATAGTACTCATTGGTAACATACGAAAATTCCTGCGGTAGGAATACAAGTAAAGGTGCGAGCACTGAGGGCTGAATAAATTAGACTACTACATACGGATGTAGACAGGGTGGCATATGGAATTGTGTATTTGTTCGTAGAGCGTATTCGGATTGCCTAAACGGCAAGGAAGTTACTCGCGATAAGTGGAAAATCCCAGCACAAATTTCCATACCTCGCCGATGGATGGAATAGCTATACCCAATTCATATGATGCTAAAAGACTTAGCAGTTCAGCAAACATATTTCGAAAAATAAAGAGCTTTACTTTAAAACTGTGCCTTGAGAGTGTAGCACATCACACATGACATGCCCTAGGAAGAGTTTATGGTTGGCAACGCATGGTTGCTGCTGGATTTTTACTTTTCACGACGCATAATGCAGAGAAGCCTTAAGCACTTGATAAGGGGTAATGTAGTCTCGAAATATGTTGTGGTACAAAATAACACATTTGACAATTGGTATGTAGAATTCTCTGTGCCGATGCCTGTTTGTTCGGCAAACCAGGAAAGTTAGGGCGCAGTCCTGTGAACACTGCTGTTGTATCTTGGAAGACGTGAGCGCCTGATATCCCCATGTTGAAGATACAGAAGAAAGGGCAACACTTGGTCATCAAGAATGCTGAAATGAACCCTGCTTTGTGTTTACGGTAATCTGAATAAATGGACCTAGTCACTTGTAAGCGTACTGTCATATCGCTGGTTTGGTTGGGGAGTATCTTTGCGGGCAGCCGCGTCTGTTGAGTCGTGCTCGGGACACCGAAATGTTGTGTTGTGGATAGCTCTGCATGTAAGAAGCATTGTTAGTATGGAAGTGGAAGTGTTGCTATAAGTGCTCTTACAGTAAAGTGGTGGTGTATGGAAATGGTTCAGAGGAAAGTGCGTCAAGAAGTAATTGAAAATGAGCAGTGCCGTCAATAACGTATTTATTATCCTCTCGTTGCGTGTCCCACAGCATCGATCATCTGCGCCGTGTTCAATCTCCCGGAATGAACTAATGTGGATCAGTAAAAATTAGTTACCATAAAAGAGTGCAGTCAAGAGCCAGTGTCTTGTAGCGAGCGTGAGGACGTGCGTTCGGTCATCGCGTTCCGCATTTATCAACAATCAGCCGCGCCGCGACGGTTACGCGAACGCTCTTACAAGTGAGAACTCAGAAACTGAAAAACTTAACTTTACGAAGTGTTATATCATTACTAGTGACAAGGAGGACTATTAATAGATATCTGTATGTGTGACGAGCGTAAGAACTTTCGTTCGATCATTCGGCTTCCGCATCATCAACAATCACCCGCGTCGTGTCGGTTACGCGTACGCTCGTCTTGAGTGATATTGTGGACAGATAATCATCAAGATTGTAAATTCGGATAAACATTTATGACTTACAATGTAAACATTGCAAACTGCGATTTTCCTTTAATCGTTTCAGAATATAGCTGTTTATACCAGACGTCAAATAGTGTTGTGTTTTAACGTTGAGTGGCGCCACTAAACCCGCTTGCATAATTCGATAGATAATTTCAGGCAAGCCAGCAGCAGTGTGGAGCAGAACAATACGACCGCTGCGGGATTACCAGGTACGTGGTGTGGACAGGGCGCACGGTCAAGAAAAGCAGAAACGACAACCAGCTTAAAGGTACCCCCCCCCCACCCCCATTTGTACTCCCAGGCGTGTTACATATTTGCACGGAAAACATCCCTAAAAGGTATCACAGGACAACCTACAGCCTGAAATGCACCGTAGACACACTCCAGGTTAAACACCACATTGGGCCATAGGTACACCGCCAACTTGAAATTTTATGTTGAATATTTGCAAGCAGTATTACAGTCTTTTAATTGTCATGAGATTAAAGGATGGTGGTGCTGCTTTATGATATTTTTTCCCTACTTGTAACCCCGATAAAATCACTCTAGAGACAAAAATCTGGCTTTGTAAATCCTAGGTTCACGTGAAACGTAGACCTATTTAGGTTCGTGGGACACATGTTCCCCATATCACAAAATTTCAAAAGCAGTCGGCTTAAAACTTTTTTTGGAAGTGAAAGTGTATTTTTGATCAGATCGCAAGATAGCTTTTGGCTTTTTAATTTTCAAATACTGTGGATATTAAAATAAAGTTTAGCCGTGAGCGGGTTAATTCTCAAAGTAATTTGTGATGCACATTTCTGCAATCCGGAGGGGTAATGCAGGAGTAGGTTTAATAATGAATAGGAAAATAGGAATGCGGGTAAGCTACTACAAACAACGTAGTGAACGCATTATTGTGGCCAAGATAGATACGAAGCCCACACCTACTACAGTAGTTCAAGTTTATATGCCAACTAGCTCTGCAGATGACGAAGAAATTGAAGAAATGTTTGATATAATAAAAGAAATTATTCAGATAGTGAAGGGTGACGAAAATTTAATAGTCATGGGTGACTGGAATTCGGTAGTAGGAGAAGGGAGAGAAGGAAACGTAGTAGGTGAATATGGACTGGGGCAAAGAAATGAAAGAGGAAGCCGCCTGGTAGAATTTTGCACAGAGCACAACTTAATCATAGCTAACACTTGATTCAAGAATCATAAAAGAAGGCTGTATACATGGAAGAAGCCTGGAGATACTGACAGGTTTCAGATAGATTATATAATGGCACGACAGAGATTTAGGAACCAGGTTTTAAATTGTAAGACATTTCCAGGGGCAGATGTGGACTCTGACCACAATCTGTTGGTTATGACCTGTAGATTAAAAATGAAGAAACTGCAAAAAGGTGGGAATTTAAGGAGATGGGACCTGGATAAACTAAAAGAACCAGAGGTTGAACGGAGTTTCAAGGAGAGCATAAGCGAGCAATTGACAGGAATGGGGGAAAGAAATACAATAGAAGAAGAATGGGTAGCTTTGAGGGATGAAGTAGTGAAGGCAGCAGAGGATCAAGTAGGTATAAAGACGAGGGCTACTAGAAATCCTTCGGTAACAGAAGAAATATTGAATTTAATTGATGAAAGGAGAAAACATAAAAATGCAGTAAATGAAGCAGGCAAAAAGGAATACAAATGTTTCAAAAATGAGATCGACAGGAAGTGCAAAATGTCTAGAGATAAGAGAACCACTTGTATGATCATCAAGAGCTCAGATGGAAACCCAGTTCTAAGCAAAGAAGGGAAAGCAGAAAGGTGGAAGGAGTATATAGAGGGTCTGTACAAGGGCGATGTGCTTGTGGACAATATTATGGACATAGAAGAGGATGTAGATGAAGATGAAATGGGAGATACGATACTGCGTGAAGAGTTTGACAGAGCACTGAAAGACCTGAGTCGAAACAAGGCCCCTGAAGTAGACAACATTCCATTGCAACTACTGACGGCCTTGGGAGAGCCAGTCCTGACAGAACTCTACCATCTGGTGAGCAAGATGTATGAGACAGGGGAAATACCCAAAGAAAGCAGGTGTTGACAGATGTGAAAATTACCGAACTATCAGTTTAATAAGTCACAGCTGCAAAATACTAACGCGAGTTCTTTACAGACGAATGGAAAAACTAGTAGAAGCCGAACCCGGGGAAGTTTGGATTTCGTAGCAATGTTGGAACACGTAAGGCAATACTGACCCTACGACTTATCTTAGAAGCTAGATTAAGGAAAGGCAAACCTACGTCTCTAGCATTTGTAGACTTAGAGAAAGCTTTTGACAATGTTGACTGGAATACTCTCTTTCAAATTCTGAAGGTGGCAGGGGTAAAACACAGGGAACGAAATGCTATTTACAATTTGTACAGAAACCTGATGGGAGTTATAAGAGTCGAGGGGCATGAAAGGGAAGCAGTGGTTGGGAAGGGAGTGAGACAGGGCTGTAGTCTATCCCCGATGTTATTCAATCTGTATATTGAGCAAGCAGTGAAGGAAACAAAAGAAAATTTCGGAGTAGGTATTAAAATCCATGGAGAAGAAATAAAAACTTTGAGTTTCGCCGATGACATTGTAATTCTGTCACAGACGGCAAAGGACTTGGAAAAGCAGTTGAACGGAATGGATAGTGTCTTGAAAGGTGTATATAACATGACCATCAACAAAAGCAAAACGAGGATAGTGGAATGTAGTCGAATTAAGTCGGGTGATGCTGAGGGAATTAGATTAGGATGTGAGACACTTAAAGTAGTAAAGGACATTTGCTATTTGGGGAGCAAAATAACTGATGATGGTCGAAGTAGAGAGGATATAAAATGTAGACTGGCAATGGCAAGGAAAGCGTTTCTGAAGAAGAGAAGTTTGTAACATCGAGTGTAGATTTAAGTGTCAGGAAGTCATTTCTGAAAGTATTTGTATGGAGTGTAGACATGTATGGAAGTGAATCATGGACGATAAATAGTATGGACAAGAAGAGAATAGAAGCTTTCGAAATGTGGTGCTACAGAAGAATGCTGAAGATGAGATGGGTAGATCACATAACTAATGAGGAAGTATTGAATCGGATTGGGGAGAAGAGACGTTTGTGGCACAACTTGACCAGAAGATGGGATCGGTTGGTAGGACATGTTCTGAGGCATCAAGGGATCACCAATTTAGTATTGGAGGGCAGCGTGGAGGGTAAAAATCGTAGAGGGAGACCAAGAGATGACTACACTAAGCAGATTCAGAAGGATGTAGGTTGCAGTAGGTACCGGGAGATGAAGAAGCTTGCACAGGATAGAGTAGCATGGAGAGCTGCATCAAACCAGTTTCAGGACTGAAGGCCACAACAACAACAAACAATCGTTTGCGTAGTGTCATATACTATTTACCTCGTAAAAAGTTCATTGCAGTGACATGTATTCATCCTCCTGTTTTCCAAACCATCAGTATACGTATTATGTGCCACCTTCATTCCTAAATGAGACGCTGCTGCAGGGTCAGGCGACTAGCTTTTTCATTAAACCTATTGTTATCGATTATTGTTGTTGTTTTTCCGTAAGCGCCTGGGAGACGTTGGGGGTAAATAAATAATGTCTCTTACGCCGACGACGTAATTATTCACAGCCCTTGAAGAATGATAAGCTACTCACAGCTCGTCATTGAATGGCAAAATGTGAACAGAGAGCGCACTTCAATATTGCCCACCCAATTTAAATGGCATGAAATGAGGCTTGCGTGCCTTTTACCTCTGCTTACTCAGAAGCTCTGCTCTCGACGAACGAAGACATGCTACATGCTGGAAAGTAGGATTTAATTATGTCTTTTGCGTCTGGATTATTAGATACGGTGCAAGATGAGTCGTCTTCCGAGGAAGCAATCCGGATTTCGCTTGAAAGGGCTTAAAAACCTAGGAAAAACCTAAATTAATGTTTTGGGACAATGTCTAAGGAAGTTTTGACGCCGATCCTCGGTGCTAAAACCTGTTCGAGCTTTGAAGGCTTATCTTCCATCAGTAGCGTATAATAGGAAGCACCAAAGTCCCGCCACAACAGGAGGCCTTTCGTGATGGCGCGTCCTGTTCGCACTTAGTGGGGGAAGTATTCAGTCACGGAACAATGCATCCAGCTTCCTGTCGTACAGAAAAATTACAACTGCGACAAAAGCGTATCCGGAAACAAATAACCGAACATACGAAATACGCCGGCGAACTTCCTGTCCTGTTGTGTAGATGAAACAACGCTGGGGAATCTGGAACAGGACAGAAACAGCGAGGAGAACTGACCTGTTACTCCATAATACAAAGGAAAGACGTAACAAATGTCGTACTTTTCGCCCAACGTAGCAATACATTGCCTGCTGGTACATAGGCCACACTACAATCATTTACTAAAAGTAGGCGTGCCACAGGGGAGTGTTATGGGACAACTGCTTTTCAAAATATATATAAATGACCTAGTAGATAGTGTCGTAAGTTCCATGGGGCTTTTAGCGGATGATTCTGTGGTATACAGAGGCGTTGCAGCATTAGAAAATTGCAGCGGATAGGCACTTGGTGTGGGGATTGGCAACTGACCCTTAACATAGACAAATGTAATGTTTTGCGAATACATAGAAAGAGGGATCATTTATTGTATGATTGTATCATAGCGGAACAAACACTGCTAGCAGTTACTTCTGTAAAATATCTGGGAGTATGCTACAGACCGATTTGAAGTGGAATATTCATATAAAATTAATTGTTGGTAAGGCGGGTGCCAGGTTGAGATTCATTGGGAGAGTCCTTATAAAATGTAGTCCATTAATATAGGAGGTGGCTTACAAAACACTCGTTCGACCTATACTTGAGGTTGACAGAGGAGATAGAGAAGATCCAAAGAAGAGCGGGGCGTTTCGTCACAGAGTTATTTGGTAAGCCTGATAGCGTTACGGAGATGTTTAGCAAACTCAAGTGGCAGACTCTGCAAGAGAGGCGCTCTGCATCGCGGTGTAGCTTGCTGTCCAGGATTCGAGAGGCTGCGTTTCTGGCTGAGGTTTCGAATATATTGCTTCCCCCTACTTATACCTCCCGAGGAGATGACGAATATAAAATTAGAGAGATTCGAGAGCGCACGGAGGCTTTCCGGCAGTCATTCTTCCCGCGAAGCATACGCGACTGGAACAGGAAAGGGAGGTAATGACAGTGGCACGCAAAGTGCCCTCCTCCACACACCGTTGGCTGGCTTGCGGAGTATAAATGTAGCTGTAGATGTAGATCACAACAGACAACTACGATTGTGGAGGAAACTGCATCCCGGATAGCATCATCTGGGAGTCTGTAGACACGCCATATACACTCCTGGAAATTGAAATAGGAACACCGTGAATACATTGTCCCAGGAAGGGGAAACTTTATTGACACATTCCTGGGGTCAGATACATCACATGATCACACTGACAGAACCACAGGCACATAGACACAGGCAACAGAGCATGCACAATGTCGGCACTAGTACAGTGTATATCCACCTTTCGCAGCAATGCAGGCTGCTATTCTCCCATGGAGACGATCGTAGAGATGCTGGATGTAGTCCTGTGGAACGGCTTGCCATGCCATTTCCACCTGGCGCCTCAGTTGGACCAGCGTTCGTGCTGGACGTGCAGACCGCGTGAGACGACGCTTCATCCAGTCCCAAACATGCTCAATGGGGGACAGATCCGGAGATCTTGCTGGCCAGGGTAGTTGACTTACACCTTCTAGAGCACGTTGGGTGGCACGGGATACATGCGGACGTGCATTGTCCTGTTGGAACAGCAAGTTCCCTTGCCGGTCTAGGAATGGTAGAACTATGGGTTCGATGACGGTTTGGATGTACCGTGCACTATTCAGTGTCCTCTCGACGATCACCAGAGGTGTACGGCCAGTGTAGGAGATCATTCCCCACACCATGATGCCGGGTGTTGGCCCTGTGTGCCTCGGTCGTATACAGTCCTGATTGTGGCGCTCACCTGCACGGCGCCAAACACGCATACGACCATCATTGGCAACAAGGCAGAAGCGACTCTCATCGCTGAAGACGACACGTTCCATTCGACCCTCCATTCACGCCTGTCGCGACACCACTGGAGGCGGGCTGCACGATGTTGCGGCGTGAGCGGAAGACGGCCTAACGGTGTGTGGGACCGTAGCCCAGCTTCATGGAGACGGTTGCGAATGGTCCTCGCCGATACCCCAGGAGCAACAGTGTCCCTAATTTGCTGGGAAGTGGCGGTGCGGTCCCCTACGGCACTGCGTAGGATCCTACGGTCTTGGCGTGCATCCGTGCGTCGCTGCGGTCCGGTCCCAGGTCGACGGGCACGTGCACCTTCCGCCGACCACTGGTGGCAACATCGATGTACTATGGAGACCTCACGCCCCACGTGTTGAGCAATTCGGCGGTACGTCCACCCGGCCTCCCGCATGCCCACTATACGCCCTCGCTCAAAGTCCGTCAACTGCACATACGGTTCACGTCCACGCTGTCGCGGCATGCTACCAGTGTTAAAGACTGCGATGGAGCTCTGTATGCCACGGCAAACTGGCTGACACTGACGGCGGCGGTGCACAAATGCTGCGCAGCTAGCGCCATTCGACGACCAACACCGCGGTTCCTGGTGTGTCCGCTGTGCCGTGCGTGTGATCATTGCTTGTACAGCCCTCTCGCAATGTCCGGAGCAAGTATGGTGGGTGTGACACACCGGTGTCAATGTGTTCTTTTTTCCATTTCCAGGAGTGTATTACTGCCTAGGAAAGGAGCGTCTTTCGTAACAAAGCGATCTACATCATAATAAGGAATGAGCACCTGAGGTACCAAGATGGCCACGCTGACAGGCAGGATATCAGACTTCGGTTCCTCTTAAGTTGCATGTAATGTCTACCCAATGTGTCCCAGCCTAGATACTTTCCTCAATCTCATCATTTGTGCTAGGCTCCTTCCATAATTTATTCGTAGAAGCACTTCTCCATTCCTAATTCTGTCAGTTCATTTCACTTTAAGCATTTTTGTCCGTAACCACATTCCAAAACTGTTCACTTTCTTTCTTTCATTTTGACTGCATGATTTGCTGCCATGTAATACTCTACAGCGTAATTTTTTTTGCTGTCAGCAATCTTTTCACCTTTCCAGAAGCTCTTTTATCCATAGATATTTTACTTGTTCCTCCACATAGCTTCCACTTCTTGCCACCAAACTTCGTAAGTGCTTAAAATATTTTAATGATCCAAAGCCCTTCCTTCCAACGGTATTTTGAAGGCTATTCGTGTTTGCTAATACTCATCACTTCATCTTTCCTACATTTATCGTTATTTCATATTCTTTTCCGATTTTACGAACTCCCCTATCGTAATCATAGTTTTATCCTGCTAACACTGCTTAACCATCTGCATACTTAATATTGTCTTTATCGGTTCTCCTCCTCCTGTTCGCTTCTTGTGATTTCTGGTGATTTCTTTTTTAGTTTCTTAGAATAGATATTAAAAAGTGTAGGTGACAAACATGCGTCTGTCGAATACCTGTTCTAATACCCGTTCCATATGCTTCCTCCCTGCCAATTCTTACTGTCGCTTTGTGTCTTAGACATTGTTATCATAACATCTTTAAGATCTTAAGCAATCAACTCTGCCAAACGCCTTTTACCAGAACGGGCACACAGATCCCTGTTAGCTACTCACAGTCTTCATCCTGTTGCTGTTGTTGTGGTCTTCAGTCCTGAGACTGGTTTGATGTAGCTCTCCATGCTTCTCTATCCTGTGCAAGCTTCTTCATCTCCCAGTACCTACTGCAACCTACATCCTTCTGAATCTGCTTAGTGTATTCATCTCTTGTTCTCCCTCTACGATTTTTACCCTCCATGCTGCCCTCCGATACTAAATTGGTGATCCCTCGATGTCTCAGAACATGTCCTATCAACGGATTCCTTCTTCTAGTGAAGTTGTGCCACAAGCTCCTCTTCTCCCCAATTCTATTCAATACCTCCTAATTAGTTATGTGATCTACCCATCTAATCTTCAGCATTCTTCTGTAGCACCACATTTCGAAAGCTTCTATTCTCTTCTTGCCTAAAGTATTTATCGTCCACGTTTCACTTCCATACATGGCTACACTCCATACAAATACTTTCAGAAACGACTTCCTGACATTTAAATCTATACTCGATGTTAACAAATTTTTCTTCTTCAGAAACGCTTTCCTTGCCATTGGCAGTCTACATTTTATATCGTCTCTACTTCGACCATTCTCAGTTACTTTGCTCCCCAAATAGCAAAACTCCTTTACTACTTTAAGTGTCACATTTACTAATCTAATTCCCTCAGCATCACCTGACTTAATTCGACTACATTCCATTATCCTCGTTTTGCTTCTGTTGATGTTCATCTTGTACCCTCCTTGCAAGACATCGTCCATTCCATTCAGATGCTCTTCCAAGTCCTTTGCGGTCCCTGACAGAATTACAATGTCATCGGCGAACCTCAAAGTTTTTTTCTCCATGGATTTTAATACCTACTCCGAACTTCTCTTTTGTTTCCTTCATTGCTTGCTCAATATGCAGATTGAATAACATCGGGGACAGGCTACAACCCTGTCTCACTCCCTTCCCAACCACTGCTTCCCTTTCATACCCCTCGACTCTCATAACTGCCATCTGCTTTCTGTACAAATTATAAATAGCCCTTCGTTCCCTATATTTTGCCCCTGCCACCTTCAGAATTTGAAAGAGAGTCTTCATCCTATCTTAGCAAACATAGAATGATACCTGGTGTTCCCTTTCCTTTCATAAATCGAGGCTGATTATCGCTATGTTTTCATCAATTTTTATCTCAAATTTTCTACTAGCCTACACGGAATTTGTAATGTAGCATAAGAAACCAGTAGTCCAATAATCTTTACATTCTTTAGCGTCCTGCTCCTTAGGTAAGTGAACTAGAATCGTTTCAACGACGTCCTCGTCATGTATAATTGTTGATAACTCCTCCTCCCACCCCCTCCCCTGAGAAAATGGCGTGTTAAAACGCCGCTTCCAGGACGGGGAGGTGGATTAACGAGTGTCAGCCAGCCTGGACGTGATCTTTAGGCGGTTTCCCACATCTCACTGAGAAAATACAGGGCTGTTACCAAGTTCCGCCTCAGTTATACGATTGTCAAACATTCAGAAAATTTCCGCTCACTTTCACATGAATGACACTTATAGTACACATATTTTGTCCCAGGGAATAACAGGGTGGCGACAGGAAGTACCAGGCAACTCCTTCAACTGCCTAAAAAAAATCCGTTAGTAACCACCCCGACCCTGCGCCTATGTGGCACAAAAGCACAAGAAAAAGAAGATATATCATTTTGATTAAAAGGGAGGAAAGGATACTGCAGACAATTTTAGACCTGCTTCTACGCCAACAGTGTTTGCTCAAGTTATTTAAAAGGCTGTGTATGTAAGGATAATTCATCATTTTATTTCGTATTATTTGCTATCAAATGTAATTCGGTTTTAGTAGTGGCTTAGGAACTGAAAATGCTATATTCTCTTTTCTCTGTGAGGTACTGGATGGATTAAACAAAAGATTTCGAAAGCTAGTTTTTTTTTATTTGACTAAGTCGTTTGTTTGTGCTCATCACAAAACATTTCTCCAGAAGTTGGACCTTTGTGGAATACAGAAAGCAGCTCGCAATTGGTTCACATCTTACTTGAATAACAGACAGCAAAATTCCGTATTCACAGTGTTGAGAATGGCTATGATGTGGCGTCTGAGTGGGGCATTGTCGAACTGGGGGTGCCCGAGGGATCACTGTTGGTGACATTCTAGTAATGCAGGTCATTCTAAAATTTTTCGGTTTCCTGATGACACTAGTTTGGTAGTAAAGGATTTTGTAAGCAACATTGGCACTGTTTTCAGTAGTGCAGTTAATGACATAACTTCATGGCTTGTAGAAAATAAACTGACTCCTTGTAGAAAATAAACTGACTCTAAATCACAGTTAGACCCAGTTTTAACAGTTTCTAACAAAGAACGCAAAAAATTCGTCGTTTTAATTTCATAGAATGGACAGATGATTAGTGAAATGGAACGGTTCAAATTTCTAGGTGTTCAAATAGATAGAAAACTGTCGTGGAAAGTCCATGTTCAGGATCTTGTTCAAAGACTTAATGCAGCCATTTTTGCTATTCGAATGGTATCTGAAGTAAGTGATAGTTCGACACGAAAAGTAGTCTACTTTGCTTATTTTCATTCGCTTATGAGGTATGGTATTATATTTTGGAGTAATTCTTCCCATTCTCAAAGAATATTTTTGGCTCAGAAACTGGTGGTTCAGGCAATAAGTAGTGCAAGTTCGTGAACCTCTGGTCGACCTCTGTTCTCTAGTCTGGGTATTCTGACATTGGCCTCTCAATATACATATTCTTTACTGTCGTTTCTTGTTAACAATATCAGATTGTTCGCAAGAAATAACAACTATCACTCAGTTAATTCTTGGCAGAACTCCAATTTGCATTTGGATCACACTTCCTTGACTCTTGTACAGAAAAGTGAGCAGTATACTGCTGCATCCATTTGCAATAAGCTACCACAAGAATTCAAAAAATCATAGCAGTCATCCACGCGCTTTAAACTCGAACCTCTAAGGAGGCAGTCGATGATCAGAGGCAGTCCTCTCTCGTAGTGCCCCACATACGTCATAGAAATGCTGCGGGTAGTAAGAGGTCTTCGAAATGTATCTCAGTCTCACCATAAAAGGTAAGAAAAAAATGTTTTACGTCCGTTACCTGAATATATCGTTACAGTGGAGATATAATTACTTGACAGATTTCCACAGCAAATTTGGCAACTGTGTTTCCTGATATATTGCAGCACTAGATTTCGAGCATTCGAATGACCTGCCGGTCGCCAGAGAGCTTAAAGTTACTCCCAATTTCTCGTGGACTGCGGCTGCCTCCATATTAACAAATGTTACTGCTCTGTTTTACCTAGGATAAAAATTAATTTAAAAAAATGGCTCTGAGCACTATGGGACTTAACATCTACGGTCATCAGTCCCCTAGAACTACTTAAACCTAACTAACCTAAGGACAGCACACAACATCTAGCCATCACGAGGCAGAGAAAATCCTTGACCCCGCCGGGAATCGAACCCGGAAACTCGGGCGCGGGAAGCGGGAACGCTACCGCACGACCATGTCCAGACACTCTGTGACCAAAATGGTACTGAAACAGAGGATGACAGACTAAAGGCCGAAATACTAAATGTCTTCTTCCAAAGCTGTTTCACAGAGGAAGACTGCACTGTGCTTCCTTCTCTAGATTGTCGGACAGTTGACAAAATGGTAGATATCGAAATAGACGACAGAGGGATAGAGAAACAATTAAAATCGCTCAAAAGAGGAAAGGCCGCTGGTCCTGATGGGATACCAGTTCGATTTTACACAGAGTACGCGAAGGAACTTGCCCCCCTTCTTGCAGCGATGTACCGTAGGTCTCTAGAAGAGCGAAGCGTTCCAAAGGATTGGAAAAGGGCACAGGTCATCCCCGTTTTCAAGAAGGGACGTCGAACAGATGTGCAGAACTATAGACCTATATCTCTAACGTTTATCAGTTGTAGAATTTTTGGAACACGTATTATGTTCGAGTATAATGTCTTTTCTGGAGACTAGAAATCTACTCTGTAGGAATCAGCATGGGTTTCGAAAAAGACGGTCGTGTGAAACCCAGCTCGCGCTATTCGTCCACGAGACTCAGAGGGCCTTAGACACGGGTTCACAGGTAGATGCCGTGTTTCTTGACTTCCGCAAGGCGTTTGACACAGTTCCCCACAGTCGTTTAATGAACAAAGTAAGAGCATACGGACTATCAGATCAATTGTGTGATTGG
Organism: Schistocerca gregaria; assembly: GCF_023897955.1. NCBI lineage: Eukaryota > Metazoa > Arthropoda > Insecta > Orthoptera > Acrididae > Schistocerca > Schistocerca gregaria. The sequence goes on from NC_064927.1 coordinate 382,942,130, forward strand.
ATTGAGGAGTTCCTAGATAACAGAACACAGCATGTTATTCTCAATGGAGAGAAGTCTTCCGAAGTAAGAGTGATTTCAGGTGTGCCGCAGGGGAGTGTCATAGGACCGTTGCTATTCACAATATACATAAATGACCTGGTGGATGACATCGGAAGTTCACTGAGGCTTTTTGCAGATGATGCTGTGGTGTATCGAGAGGTTGCAACAATGGAAAATTGTACTGAAATGCAGGAGGATCTGCAGCGAATTGACGCATGGTGCACGGAATGGCAATTGAATCTCAGTGTAGACAAGTGTAATGTGATGCGAATACATAGAAAGATAGGTCCCTTATCATTTAGCTACAAAATAGCAGGTCAGCAACTGGAAGCAGTTAATTCCATAAATTATCTGGGAGTACGCATTAGGTGTGATTTAAAATGGAATGATCATATAAAGTTGATCGTCGGTAAAGCAGATGCCAGACTGAGATTCATTGGAAGAATCCTAAGGAAATGCAATCCGACAACAAAGGAAGTAGGTTACAGTACGCTTGTTCGCCCACTGCTTGAATACTGCTCAGCAATGTGGGATCCGTACCAGATAGGGTTGATAGAAGAGATAGAGAAGATCCAACGGAGAGCAGCGCGCTTCGTTACAGGATCATTTAGTGATAGCGAAAGCGTTACGGAGATGATAGATAAACTCCAGTGGAATACTCTGAAGGAGAGACGCTTAGTAGCTCGGTACGGGCTTTTGTTAAAGCTCCGAGAACATACCTTCACCGAAGAGTCAAGCAGTATATTGCTCCCTCCTACGTATATCTCGCGAAGAGACCATGAGGATAAAATCAGAGAGATTAGAGCCCACACAGAAGCATACCGACAATCCTTCTTTCCACGTACAATACGAGACTGGAATAGAAGGGATAACCGATAGAGGTACTCAGGGTACCCTCCGCCACACACCGTCAGGTGACTTGCGGAGTATGGATGTAGATGCAGAGTAGATGTAGATGTAGACCACAAGATGCGGGCAAAATTAATTATTTGTCATACAACACAGAGGTCATATGAAAAGAGTTTATAAAATATTTAGGGTCCATGTTTCTGACTGCAGACATTAAATTAACATGCAACAAGTCCCTCACTTTTTTTCAGCCTTTCTGGAGGCCATTTGTGCTTTTTCGTTGTTTTGTTGTTGTTATTTGCCAGCTGTAGCTAATACAATTGGGGTGCTTCTTAACACTGTGAAATCGCATTGCCAGCTAACAACAGTTACATTATTACTGATGATTTGAGGGTCGCTTAAATATATTGAAGGCTTGCAAAATAGGTATTATCAATTAATATTGAGGATGTGCGGGCCACTTTACTTACCAACTGTTCTGTTACCAGTGCGTTCACAGGAACACCATGTGTCTAAGACAGCTGGGTGTCACTAGCAGTGGGTGTACAAGAAAAATGAATCATTAAGCTACGGCTTTTCTGCCACGTAAGAAATAATCCGAATTTTAACCAGAAGCTTTGGAACAACTACATTGTCTTTTAGTAGTATCTGTCACCAAACTCGTGTTCTAACATGGACAGTAAATGTCTGAGAGCTATAAAAAATGGCTTGTATCAAGATAGGTGTAGTAATTTTGGAACTACAGATCACAGAAGAGTGCAGAATTTCTTGACTGTTGTCCACGCTTAACTCTCTTCGTTACTAGACGAGTGAGTTAGCTGTCTGCTAAACATTGAGAGACTACAGCTGTTGCATATTTGTTGCGGTGAAGCGTCAACTTTGAGCGTGAGGTCAGTGGAAGTCTGTGAAGTAACTGCACTGTTCGCCGCAGCAACGGTCTCAGCGAGATACGTACGTGAACGTGTGTAGCAGCAGCCTTTGTCTAGCTTGTGCTCTCCAGACTAGAAGACCGCTTGTTGGGAAATTAAACCCTCATAGGAAATAAAAATTTTTGTTTCCCACAGACGGAAAAATTATTGTTACCAGAGGTTTGAATCAGTACACGGAAGTGCGGAATTCTCACATCGTACAATAGGAAAACGGCTGCATCGCTGGCTTCCGTGTCTACACCTCGAACACTTATTGTATTTCATTATAAGCGAAACCAGTAAAGTTCCGCAATTGTTAAATCTGTATGGGAACTGGCTATACGTCCCAATCTCTCCCCCTCCTCTTTGCCCATCTCCTCCTCCTCCGCCTCTCTCTGTCCGTCTGCTCCTTCTCCCTCTCTATGTCTTGTTCCTCCCACCTCTCTCTGTTCTTCTCCTCTTCTCCCTCCTCTCTGACCGTGAACAGTTTTACGTTCACTGCAAACGAAACTTTGATTGCAAAGTGAAACATTGCTGTATGGGGTATAAGAGAGAGACTTCTTCAACTGCTGGACCTATTAGGATAGCAGTCCAGTGACAGGATTCCGCATGGTCTTAGTATATGGATGGATGGGATTACAAAGTTCCGCACTATTCAGATTCCGTAGTAGTATTCTAATTATTATCGGATAAGCCATAAACAGGAGTTAAGAAACGACTGCGAGGCAGACAAAACAGCACATTGTAGTGGATATAATTTTTATTTAATATTATACGAAGGGCGCTCAATAAGTAAGGCAATACATTATTTTCTCGACCAGTTTCGGCTGAAAAAATGCGTTATTTGTAGTGGAACATCGTGAAATATTTCCGCTTCAGACCCCATAGTTTTATGAAGTTCTGACAAGTGGCGGCACTATAGGTAGCCTTCAAAATGGCGTCTGTTCAAATGTTCAAATACGTGTGAAATCTTATGGGACTTAACTGCTAAGGTCATCAGTCCCCAAGCTTACACACTACTTAACATAAATTATCCTAAGGACAAACACAGACACCCATGCCCGAGGGAGGACTCGAACCAGCCGCACAGTCCATGACTGCAGCGCCTGAGACCTGTCGGCTAATCCCGCGCGGCAGTGCAAGCGGACTTCTTCTTTGTGCCATCTATACTTGCTTCACAATATCAAAGAGAAAGACCGGAAGTGATGAAAGCTCAAAAAGTAGTAAAACTCCTTCACACAGTGAACGTAAAATTACGTTCTACTTCAAATTCAAAAGAACAACTTAAAATATTTATCGAGGACCACGACGCGCCATTCTACACTCCTGCAAATTGAAATAAGAACACCGGGGAAACTTTATTGACACATTCCTGGGGTCAGATACATCACATGATCACACTGACAGAACCACAGGCACATAGACACAGGCAACAGAGCATGCACAATGTCGGCACTAGTACAGTGTATATCCACCTTTCGCAGCAATGCAGGCTGCTATTCTCCCATGGAGATGATCGTAGAGATGCTGGATGTAGTCCTGTGGAACGGCTTGCCATGCCATTTCCACCTGGCGCCTCAGTTGGACCAGCGTTCGTGCTGGACGTGCAGACCGCATAAGACGACGCTTCATCCAGTCCCAAACATGCTCAATGGGGGACAGATCCGGAGATCTTGCTGGCCAGGATAGTTGACTTACACCTTCTAGAGCACGTTGGGTGGCACGGGATACATGCGGACGTGCATTGTCCTGTTGGAACAGCAAGTTCCCTTGCCGGTCTAGGAATGGTAGAACGAGGGGTTCGATGACGGTTTGGATGTACCGTGCACTATTCAGTGTCCCCTCGACGATCACCAGAGGTGTACGGCCAGTGTAGGAGATCGCTCCCCACACAATGATGCCGGGTGTTGGCCCTGTGTGCCTCGGTCGTATGCAGTCCTGATTGTGGCGCTCACCTGCACGGCGCCAAACACGCATACGACCATCATTGGCACCAGGGCAGAAGCGACTCTCATCGCTGAAGACGACACGTCTCCATTCGACCCTCCATTCACGCCTGTCGCGACACCACTGGAGGCGGGCTGCACGATGTTGGGGCGTGAGCGGAAGACGGCCTAACGGTGTGCGGGACCGTAGCCCAGCTTCATGGAGACGGTTGCGAATGGTCCTCGCCGATATCCCAGGAGCAACAGTGTCCCTAATTTGCTGGGAAGTGGCGGTGCGGTCCCCTACGGCACTGCGTAGGATCCTACGGTCTTGGCGTGCATCCGTGCGTCGCTGCGGTCCGGTCCCAGGTCGACGGGCACGTGCACCTTCCGCCGACCACTGGCGACAACATCGATGTACTGTGGAGACCTCACACCCCACGTTTTGAGCAATTCGGCGGTACGTCCACCCAGCCTCCCGCATGCCCAGTATACGTCCTCGCTCAAAGTCCGTCAACTGCACATACGGTTCACGTCCACGCTGTCGCGGCATGCTACCAGTGTTAAAGACTGCGATGGAGCTCCGTATGCCACGGCAAACTGGTTGACACTGACGGCGGCGGTGCACAAATGCTGCGCAGCTAGCGCCATTCGACGGCCAACACCGCGGTTCCTGGTGTGTCCGCTGTGCCGTGCGTGTGATCATTGCTTGTACAGCCCTCTCGCAGTGTCCGGAGCAAATATGGTGGGTCTGACACACCGGTGCCAATGTGTTCTTTTTTCCATTTCCAGGAGTGTATCTCCCACGTGATTCTCTGACACCACAGGTCTAGCTGTGGCGTGAGTGGAAGACGGGCTAGAGTTGTGCGTGCTAGTAGTGGCGCTGCTAATAACCAGTTGGCAAAGCAACAGTTAGTGTTGACACGTCTAGGCTCATAAGCCCTCTTACCTGTGCTGTGGTAGCTGTACGATCTTCCAGTGCTGCTCTCACAGTACGAGGACCTGGCAGGCGTCTGTGCTGTGTGGACGTCCAGACTTCGTCTACTGGTGTGAGGCCGCGGGATTAGCCGATCGGTCTGGGCACTGCAGTCATGGACTGTGCGGCTGGTCCCGGCGGAGGTTCGAGTCCTCCCTCGGGCATGGGTGCGTATGTTTGTCCGTAGGATAATTTAGATTAAGTAGTGTGTAAGCTTAGGGACTGATGACCTTAGCAGTTAAGTCGCATAAAATTTCACACACATTTTTGAACTGGTGTGAGAATGAAACTTCCTGGCAGATTAAAACTGTGTGCCGGACCGAGACTCGAACTCGGGACCTTTTCCTCGGGACGCCCGGTCCTCACGGCTTTACTTCCGCCAGTACCTCGTCTCCGACCTTCCAAACTTTACAGAAGCTCTCCTACGAACTCAAGCGTGAGTCGTGCTTGGGGAGCTCAGTTGGTAGAGCACCTGCCCGCGAAAGGCAAAGGTCCCGAGTTCGAGTCTCGGTGAGACACACAGTTTTTATCTGCCAGGAAGTTTCGTATCAGCGCACACTCCGCTGCAGAGTGAAAATCTCATTCTGGAAACATCCCCCAGGCTGTGGCTAAGCCAATGTCTCCGCAATATCCTTTCTTTCAGGAGTGCTAGTTCTGCAAGGTTCGCAGGAGAGCTTCTGTAAAGTTTGGAAGGTAGGAGAGGAGGCACTGGCAGAAGTACAGCTGTGAGGACCGTGCCTGAGTCGTTCTTGAGTAGCTCAGTTGGTAGAGCACCTGCCCACGAAAGGCAAAGGTCCTGAGTTCGAGACTCGGTCGGGCACACAGTTTTAATCAGCCAGGAAGTTTCATATCAGCGCACACTCCACTGCAGAGTGAAAATCTCATTCTGGTGTGAGAATGTTCACATGACCACAGATACCAGCGTCGTTCCATAACCGACGCAGCACGTCCGACTTGTGTGGTAGTTCTCCGAAAGGCCGTCCCACAATTTGACCCCTTTCAAACTCGCTCTGTTGGCTCTAGGAAGCACGAGTGCGCGTCCGTGGCACGGTTGCCTGCTTGCTTCACATGTTTCTACAACGCCAACCCAACTTTGAGCATTCATTGAAGTAAATCCGTCGGGACATTTTCCAGACTTTTGGCAACCACGTTAAACGACATCTTGTCTTTATCCAGGACGGTCAGAAACAGTCTTAAAAGCTTGAAGCGTGTTGCAGGGTAGGTTGTGGTGGAAAACAATTGTCAAGAAAAAAATTTAGGAACGTTGCACCGTTTCCGAGTTAATTAGCATAGATGTTACACAAATAGGACGTTGTGCGCGCAAATTCACACGACCCGCCAGATGCAATTATTGTCAGTTGTTCTTACAGCGTAGATGGCATTGCGCAAGAGGGCCAGTATTTGGCTCTGGTTCGATGCAAACTATCGTCCCATTCCCAATTTTTGTATCCTTCCTCTATTTGGCTTTAGGAAACTAAACGAAAAACGCGTTTGGCGATACCGCCATTGGCGGGTCGCTTGAATTTGCACACTCAACGGTTGAATGGTTCAAATGGCTCTAAGTATTATGGGACTTAACGTCTGAGATCATCAGTCCCCTAGACTTAGAACTACTTAAACCTAACTAACCTAAGGACATCACACAGAACTGCGCCAGTGGCAGGATTCGAACCTGCGAGCGTAGCAGCAGCGCGGTTCCGGACTGAAGCGCCTATCACCGCTCGGCCGACTCAAAAGTTAAGTGGCTAACTTCAGTGCTAATTGACCTAGCAACACCCTATATTGAAACACCCCTACAAGCTTTTCAGATTGTTTCTGACAAACCTGCATACTAGTATAGAAGGAATGTCCACCCACCCCCCCCTCCCCCCGCCCACCCCTTACCTCCCGTACACTTACTTCCAGTACCAATAGACGATTCCTTGACGTCTCAGGATGTGTCCTATCAACCTATCTCTTGGTTTAGTAAAGTCGTGATACACATTTCTTTTTTTGGCAGTTCGATTCAGTATTCTATCCAACCGCCGGATTTTCAACATTCTGCTGCAGCACCACATTTCAAGTCTTCTGTCCTCGTCTTGTCTGAACTGCTTATCGTTCACGTTCACTTAGGAATCACACTACACTCTATCCAGACACCTTCAGAGGAGGCTTACTGACACTTTAAATTTATATTCAGTGTCAACAAATTTCTCTTTTCAGAAACCCTTATCTTGCTACTGCCAGTCTGCATTTTATATGCCCTCTGCTTCGACTATATTCAGTCACTTTGCTGCCCAAATAGCGAAACTTATCTCCTGCCTTTAGTGTGTCATTTCTTAATCTAATTCTGTTATCAGCAGCTGACTTAATAGAATAAAATTCTGTTACCATTCGGTAATGTTTATAGTAGCTGTGGAGAATTACGAGGAAATGAGGATATCCGGAACACCTACTAAACATTTTACAGAGTTTGTACGAACACACGACTGTAATAACACACCATATAACTCCAAACAAAGAAGTTAGTCAAGGGCACAGCATATCACTCACACCTTTTAACATTTATATACAAGGTGCAATCCGGAAATGTATGGACATTTCAATGGGAAGTTACGTTTAACGTAAATGCAAGCTGAATTGCCTTTGACACTCGGACGACGCCACATTGCTGGCGGAAAATGAAGATGATCTAGAAAGGGAAATTGGTTTATTTGGTAAGATCTGTAAAGAGTATCATTTGATTATTTCAGAAAAGAAGATAAAATCGATGCCTTCTAAAGGATAACACCCTATACAGTCAAAACTTAGAACAGGTCCCATGTGCGCATGACTAAGACATGAAGATAATTTTAGCAAAGTTTGAGAATATATGTGTATTAACAAACAGGTATATAAAAATAAATGGAAGGAAGGATTGAACTTTTATAAGGCAATGACAGTCTCCTCGGATGTCCACGGAAATGAGTCACAGTATGTAAATAAATACCAAGAAATTGCATACAAACAACAAAATTTCTGAGAACTGTAAAGGGATGCACAGGAACTGACACATTACGTCTCTTTCGTAAGTGGTTACGGCTGGACGGAGTTGATTATTGAAACGTTTCTCTGTGTGCCTGTGCAGTTGGAGTGAGGTAACATGAATCAGAATTAATGTATTTCCTGAGAGCACCTGTATAATGAGAAATGGCTGTAAATTTGGCAACATTTGTGGTTCTGTATCTGAACGCATGGATGATGTATATCTCTGATTACGTCTGGTAACCGAAGGTATACAGGTTGAGTCAGGGTAATAGGTGCTTGCTTTCAAGGACGATAGTATGAGAGACATTGAATGGTAAACTTCCTATGGAACATCCTATTCCAAATGGCTTCAGAAACGGAACACACGCAAAAACAGCCGGCCGTGGTGGTCTCGCGTTTCTAGGCGCGCAGTCCGGAACCGTGCGACTTCTACGGTCGCAGGTTCGAATCCTGCATAGGGCATGGATGTGTGTGATGTCCTTAGGTTAGTTAGGTTTGAGTAGTTCTACGTTCTAGGGGACTGAAGACCACAGCAGTTGAGTCCCATAGTGCTCAGAACCATTTGAACCATGCACTTTTGTACGTTTTTATTCAATAACTCGGAAACCGCATGCTCCAACGAAAACGTGTCACAGTACACAATTAAATTACATTAAATGTAATAGTTTGCTTGAAGAGAGCGCGTGAGTACTGAAAATCTCGTGCGATGCGCTTCTCTGTAGCTTAGATACTTTTAGTGCACCACTTTGCACCACTTTGAGTTAGTTGATAGACTGACTTGATAGATCACAAGTGTCCTGTATCAAATTGTTCGTCTCAGCTTCCTCTACACTACTGTGGTACATTGCAAACAATGACAATGTTTGAATGATACAGAAAATAAATAACAGTCTACATACATTTGTTCTGTCTCAGAAACCAATGGGAATAGGGCATATGTCCTTATGAAGTTTTTTTTTTTTTTTTTTTTTTTTGTTCGGAATAACTAATAACTTAACCCATCAGAGCATGTACCTTTTCTCCTGACTCACTCTGTATTTTATCAGTGTGGTCAGGTCATGGAGGAGATGGACTACAGATTTACGCTGTACGTTGCTTTGAAGCCGGCGCTGCCATGTTAGATGCCCCAAACCATTAGCAGACTGCTGTTGACCAATGCTTATTGTTCTTAGTTTCTGTCGTCTGTTTAAGATATAAAAACTGACAGTGCTTTGGCGAATTACATAGCACCAGGAAGACATTTTCAGACTTTTTCTGGTCACAAAAGCATAAATCTTCTAGTAATACGACGTATTTCGTTGTTATGTGTCCCAAATAAACAAGAAGAGAAGTGTGTTATATGAAAGACTGCTTTCGTGATCCATTACTTTTCTTATCACGGACTGACGACACTGATGTTCCGTATATGTCTTCTTCCCGAGAATGATGAGAACATATTTTGTATGATTGGGCGGTTTCCAATTATTCCGTCTCATAGCGACCACCCAAAAAGTTTTTAGAGCTGGGCGACACTGATGTTCAGCCTCTGTCTACTTCCTGAGAATATTGAGAACCTATTTTGTATGATTGGGCGGTATCCAATCATTCCGCCTCACAGCGATACCCACAAAGTTTTTACAGCTGGGCGACACTGATGTTCGGTCTATGTCTTCTTCCCGAGACTGATTAGAACATATTTTGCATGATTGGGCGGTTTCCAATCATTCCGTCTCACAGCGATCACCTAAAAAGTTTTTAGAGCTGGGCGACACTGATGTTCGGTCTGTGTCTTCTTCCCGAGAATGATGAAAACATATTTTGCAAGATTGGGCGGTTTCCAATCATTCCGTCTCACAGCGATCACCCACAAAGTTTTTAGAGCTGGGCGACACTGATGTTCAGCCTCTGTCTTCTTCCTGAGAATATTGAGAACCTATTTTGTATGATTGGGCGGTTTCCAGTCATTCCGTCTCACAGCGATCACCCACAAAGTTTTCAGAGCTGGGCGACACTGATGTTCGGTCTATGTCTTCTTCCCGAGAATGTTGAGAACATATTTTGCATGTTGGGCGGTTTCCAATCACTCCGTCCCACAGCGATCACCCACAAAGTTTTTAGAGCTGGGCGACACTGATGTTCGGTCTGTGTCTTCTTCCCGAGAATGATGAAAACATATTTTGCAAGATTGGGCGGTTTCCAATCATTCCGTCTCACAGCGATCACCCACAAAGTTTTTAGAGCTGGGCGACACTGATGTTCAGCCTCTGTCTTCTTCCTGAGAATATTGAGAACCTATTTTGTATGATTGGGCGGTTTCCAGTCATTCCGTCTCACAGAGATCACCCACAAAGTTTTTAGAGCTGGGCGACACTGATGTTCGGTCTATATCTTCTTCCCGAGAATGATGAGAACATATTTTGCATGATTGGGCGGTTTCCAATCTTTCCGTCTCACAGCGATCACCCACAAAGTTTTTAGAGCTGGGCGACACTGATGTTCGGTCGATGTCTTCTTCCTGAGAATGATGAGAACATATTTTACATGATTGGGCGGTTTCCAATCATTCCGTCTCACAGCGATCACCCACAAAGTTTTTAGAGCTGGGCGACACTGATGTTCGGTCTATGTCTTCTTCCCGAGAATGATGAGAACATATTTTGCATGATTGGGCGGTTTCCAATCATTCCGTCTCACAGCGATCACCCACAAAGTTTTTAGAGCTGGGCGACACTGATGTTCAGCCTCTGTCTTCTTCCTGAGAATATTGAGAACCTATTTTGTATGATTGGGCGGTTTCCAATCATTCCATCTCACAGCGATCACCCACAAAGTTTTTAGAGCTGGGCGACACTGATGTTCGGTCTATGTCTTCTTCCTGAGAATGATGAGAACATATTTTGCATGATTGGGCGGTTTCCAATCACTCCGTCCCACAGCGATCACCCACAAAGTTTTTAGAGCTGTGCGACACTGATGTTCGGTCCATGTCTTCTTCCCGACAATGACGAGAACATATTTTGTATGATTCGGCGGTTTCCAATCATTCCGTCTCACAGCGATCACCAACAAAGTTTTTAGAGCTGGGCGACACTGAATTTCGGCCTCTGTCTTCTTTCCGAGAATGATGAGAACATATTTTGCAAGATTGGGCGGTTTCCAATCATTCCGTCTCACAGCGATCACCCACAAAGTTTTTAGAGCTGGGCGACACTGATGTTCAGCCTCTGTCTTCTTCCTGAGAATATTGAGAACCTATTTTGTATGATTGGGCGGTTTCCAATTTTAGAGCTGGGCGACACTGATGTTCGGTCTATGTCTTCTTCCCGAGAATGATGAGAACATATTTTGCATGATTGGGCGTTTTCCTATCACTCCGTCCCACAGCGATTACCCACAAAATTTTTAGAGCTGGGCGACAGTGATGTTCGGTCTATGTCTACTTCCCGAGAATGATGAGAACATATTTTGTATGATTGGGCGGTTTCCAATCATTCCGTCTCACAGCGATCACCCATAAAATTTTTAGAGCTGGGCGACACTGATGTTCGGTCTATGTCTCCTACCCGAGAATGATGAGAACATATTTTGCATGCTTGGGCGGTTTCCAATCATTCCGTCTCACAGCGATCACCCACAAAGTTTTTAGAGCTGGGCGACACTGATGTTCAGCCTCTGTCTTCTTCCTGAGAATGATGAGAACATATTTTGCATGATTGGGCGGTTTCCAATCATTCCGTCTCACAGCGATCACCCACAAAGTTTTTAGAGCTGGGTGACACTGATGTTCGGTCCATGTCTTCTTCCCGAGAATGATGAGAACATATTTTGCAGGATTGGGCAGTTTCCTATCATTCCGTCTCACCGCGATCACCCTGAACGTTTTTAGAGCTAGACTTATAGCAAATCTATAGTAAAATTTATGTACAAGAAAGAAATTATAGGTTATGAATGAAATGGTGTTCATTCACTATTTAGACAATAATGAGAATGATTACTGCACCCGTAAATGAAGCAAATTGGCATTTTTTGAATCAAAACACTTCCAGCACAAGGTAACCTTTGGGGTAACTAACATGGCGATCGTCGGCTTCAATTTTGTGATGGCCGGGAGGCCCCATGCGGGGAAGTTCGGCCGCTGTATTGTAAGTCCTGTTTTTTAGTTGACAGCACTTCGGCGACTTGCGAGTCAATGATGATGAAATGAAGATGAAGAACACACAACACATGTCCCCTTATTACACGTCCATGGTTCAGGTGTACAACCACAAAGATTACCAAATTTACAGCCATTTCACATGATACATCTTTCAAACGAATATCTCGAAAGAATGAGTGCGGAAAGAGTAAGTGTCCAGAAAAAGAAAATTAACTTAGATGCTAGAAAAAGCCAAGGAACCCCGAGGAAGCAATGGGCTCGGTAATAGGCAAAACAAGAGAACGGCTAAATGCTGGAAGTGAAGATGATGATTGTGTGGAAGTGAAGTTGAATATTGTTAGGCCCGCGTGGTGGTGGTGGCAGTAACGAGTCTAGTTCTGAATGGGTTTCCCTACGTCACTTACGCGCAGGCGCCCACTGCTGTGTACGTTACGCGCTACTGCATTTGCATGTCAGCCGCACGCGCCACAAAGGAAACTCTCAGAGCCGCTAGCACAGGCGCGTGGACAGAGAATTTGCATGCACGCGCTCTACGCTGGAACTGCAGCAGCTCCCGCTCTGCGTTGTGGCGTCGACTTGGCCGTCTGCTGTTGCCGATCGTTTTCAGGCGCCAAGCATAATTTTAGTGGCAGACTTACTTAATGCTTTACTGGACTTCGTAACGGCCACTGTCTTCGTTTTAGCCTGGACGTCCACTGTGTCCGTATTCGTCTAATTAACAGGTCGTACGTATGCTCGTGCGATTACGGCAGAGCGATTAAGCTCGTCCAAATCATTGGAGTAACAACCGACGCACGGCCGACAACTCGCCTGAAAACTTACCTGATCATTCCCGATGTCAGAACTTGGACCGATGCGAACTACTCTCAACGAGTGTCTGTCAGAGGCTTGACAAGTCATAGAATGAGCGTTTAGAATAATGACTAGTAAATGAAGCTTGCTGCAGAGCAATATTGAAACTGATAAGCTTGAAAATGTTGACATTACAGTCTAACGTATATCCATGCTTTTTACAGAACATCGTAATTGACAAGGAAGGGGAAGAACTATCAGCTGTCAACTTGTCAACGAACACAGCCGACAAAATTATACGCTTTTGTCAGTGAGAAATGTGGTGTCACTGCAGAAGAATAGTACACTACTGGCCATTGAAATTGCCACACCACGAAGATGACGCGCCACAGGCGCGAAATTTAACCGCCAGGAAGAAGATGCTGTGATATGCAAATGATTAGCATTTCAGAGCATTCACACAAGGTTGGCGCCGGTGGCGACACCTACAACGTGCTGACATGAGGAAAGTTTCCAGCCGACTTCTCATACACAAACAGCAGATGACCGGCGTTGCCTGGTGAAACGTTGTTGTGATGCCTCGTGTAAGTGGGAGAAATGCGTACCATCACGTTTCCGACTTTGATAGAGGTCGGAATGTAGCCTATCGCGATTGCGGTTGATCGTACGGCGACCTTGCTGCTCGCGTTAGTCGAGATACAATGACTGTTAGCAGAATATGGAATCTATGGGTTCAGGAGGGTAATACGGAACGGCGTGCTGGATCCCAACGGCCTCTTATCACTAGCAGTCGAGATGACAGGCATCTTATCCGCATGGTTGTAACGGATCGTGCAGCCACGTCTCGATCCCTGAGTTTGCAAGACAACAACCATCTGCACGAACAGTTCGACGACGTTTGCAGCAGCATGGACTATGAGCTCGGAGACCATGTCTGCGGTTACCCTTGACGCTGCATCACAGACAGGAGCGCCTGCGATGCTGTACTCAACACGAACCTAGGTGCACGAATGGCAAAACGTCAGTTTTTCGGTTGAATCCAGGTTCTGTTTACGGCACCAAGATGGTCGCATTCGTGTTTGGCGACATCGCGGTGAACGCACATTGGAAGCGTGTATTCGTCAACGCCACACTAGCGTATCACCCATCGTGATGGTATGGGGTGCCACTGGTTACACGTCTCGGTCACCTCTAGTTCGCATTGACGGCACTTTGAACAGCGAACGTTACATTTCACAAGTGTTACGACCTATGCCTCTACTCTTCATTAGATCCCTGCGAAACCCTACATTTCAGCAGGATAATGCACGACGGCATGTTGCAGGTCCTGTACGGGCCTTTCTGGATACAGAAAATGTTCGACTGCTGCCCTCTCACCAATTGAAAACGTCAATGGTGGCCGAGCAACTGGCTCGTCACAATACGCCAGTCGCTACTCTTGATGAACTGTGGGATCGTGATGAAGCTGCATGGGCAGCTGTACCTTTACACACCATCCAAGCTCTGCTTGACTCTATGCCCAGGGGTATCAAGGCCGTTATTAAGAGCAGAGGTGGTTGTCCTGGGTACTGATTTCTCAGGATCTATGCACCAAAAACTGCGTGAAAATGTAATGACGTCAACTAACCTTCAATGACTGTCATTTAGCACACGAGTAGAAGACCATTAAAGTGTAGCATAACGTACTCTGGAAACCTAAAGCACTTAAAAGTGGAAACACATACAGCACATTTGCAAATCACTTCATATTAGCAGTATCATTACCCTACTGTCCGCGGCTCCTGGTCTTGCGGTAGCGTTCTCGCTTCCCGCACACGGGGTCACAGGTTAGACTCCCGGCGGGGTCAGGGATTTTCTCTGCCTCGAGATGACTGGGTGTTGTGTGTCTTTCATCACCATTTCATCCTCATTCACTCGCAAGTCGCCGTAGTGGCGTTAAAGAATTCTGGAGCGGAGGCCGAATCGTCCCACGAGGGGTCTCCCGGCCACCAATGCCATACGATTGTTATTATTATTATCCTATTGAAATAAAAAATTTATGGGCAAATAATGACAACCTACCACAACGAAGGTCCACTACAGAAGCTATAAGCATATAAGATATCACACCCTCTTCACTTAAACAAATTAAGTTTTGAGGCTATATATACCCAAAATTTCGAATAAAGATTTTGCCTGTTTGAGGTTTCGAATAAACCTGCCATTTCAGTCCATAGACTCCGAACTATATCCAGATTGTGATATTTTCATCCTCTGGCTGCCACAAACTCGCTCATTCTTGGGCTAAACGTATCAGTTTCTCACGCTCCATATTCCGTGTGCGAGAACGTCGGTCCATTTGACCAAAGAAAATAAACTTATCTGAATTTGACCGACTGTTTTCCGAAGTTTGTACGTTCTGGAGATGGGATAGGCTACAGTGTGACCTCAGACGTTGTAGAGTGCTGATTTGAAAAGATCGGCCATCACCGGCCGATGTCGGACGTCGGTGGAATCCACCGATATCGCAACCGCTGTGATCGCAGCCTTAGCCAGCCGTATGCGGCAGACTTGATCATGTGTAGTGGACGCTTGCCAATGGCGTCACATGTCTCGGGCTTAGTTGCCATGTGCAGCCGTATACGGTTGTCCAGCTAGTCGGACGAATAGAGCTCCACTGGAAAATGGAAATTTGTGGTAAGGTCTTACGGGGCCAAACTGCTTACATACTACTTAATATAACTTAAACTAATTTGCAGTAAGGACGACACACACACCCATGCCCGAGGGAGGATTCGAACCTCCGAAAGGGAAAGCCGCACGGACCGTGACAAGACGCCCAAGACCGCTCGGCTACCCCGCGCGGCGCTCTAGTGGACGCTGAGCCTTTATAGCCTGAGCTAATTCAGTCATAACATTTAATGAAATAATTACTACCTGTTGTTAAGTGCGCTCCTAGCTACCAGGACTGAAAAACCGGGAAGGATAGCAAGAAACAGAATTTTACTTATTGTGCACGTTCAGTATAGCAGGATGAATACATAATCAAATTTGTAGGTGACTCGGAGGTAAACAGGGCACGAATTTCAGTATTTAGACTAGTAGCAACAATGGCTTTATCATGACTGGTAACCGAATCGAAATGAGATGACAGGTTTGGGTGTGTTGTTCCAACCTGTTCCAGTTTTGTCTGAGTTCATTAATCATAGTGATTGGTATGCGATGGTTTGCCACTCTCTTGGAAAGCCATGAGCGGAAGTTAAATTTGTTGGAGATCAGAACGTGCTGACTAGGGCAAAAGTCAAAAAACAGAGGAAGGCCAGGACAGAATGCGCAACGACTGGTCTTGCACTATCTTGTTGAAAGATAACGTCACTAAGACATCAAAGATAGGACGCAGCCTCCAGCCTTAGAAATTAATGTCTGCTAACCAAATTGCTTGCCTCCATAGCCGTGTGGTCAGTGTAGGCGGCTGCCATGCGGGGAACCCGGGTTTGATACCCGGTACTGCCGAGGATTTTTCCTTGGTGGGATGACTGGACTGGGGTGCGCTCAGCCTCGTGATATTACCCGATTGGGAGGTAGAGGCTCCAAGATCTAAATACACTGTCGTAGGCATACGCTCAATCAGTTGCTGGAAGGTTTCTTGGGGAATGGTAGCCCATTCTTCCCGGAGTGCTTCACCGAGGAGAGGTATCGCTGTCAGTCTGTGAGGCATTGCACGAAATTGGCGTTCCAAAACATCCCAAAGGTGTTCTATAGGATTCAGGTCAGGACTCGTGCAAGCCAGTGTAACCACTCCGTCACAGGCCGTGTATTATAAACAGGCGCTCGATCATGTTGAAAGATACAATCGCCATCCCCGAACTGCTCCTCAAGCAAGAAGGTGCTTAAAACATCAATGTAGGCCTGTGCTGTGATAGTGGCACGCAAAACAAGGGATGGAAGCCCCCTCCATGAAAAACACGACCACACAATAACACCACCGCCTCCGAATTTTACTGTTGCACTACACACGCTGGCAGATGACGTTCAGCGAGCATACGCCATACCGACACCCTGTCATCGGATCGCCGCATTGTGTCCCGTAATTCGTCACTCCACGCAATGTTTTTCCACCGTTCAATCGTCCAATGTTTACGCTCCTTACACCATGCGAAGCGTCGTTTGGCATTCACCGGAGTGATGTGAGGCATTATGAGCAGCAGGTCGACCATGAAACCCAAGTTTTCTCACCTCCCACCTAACTGTCATAATACTTGAAATAGATCCTAATGCAGTCTGGAATTCCTGTGTGATGGTCTGGACAGACGTCTGCCTATTACACATTACGACCCTCTTCAACTCTCGGCGGTCTCTGTCAGTCAACAGACGAGGTCGGCCTGTACGCTTTTGTGCTGTATGTGTCCCTTCACGTTTCCAGTTCTCTATCACATCGGAAACAGTGGACCTAGGGATGTTTAGGAGTGTGTGTATGAAAATTGTGTGAAATCTTATGGGACTTAACTGCTAAGGTCATCAGTCCCTAAGCTTACACACTACTTAACCTAAGCTATCCTAACGACACACACACACACACACACACACACACACACACACACATGCCCGAGGGAGGACTCGAAGTCCGCCGGGATCAGCCGCATAGTCCATGACTACAGCGCCTTAGACCGCTCGGCTAATCTCGTGCGGCTTTAGGAGTGTGGAAATCTCGCGTGCAGAAGTATGACACAAGTGACACTCAATCACCTGGCCATCATCGAAGTCCATGAGCTCCGCGTAACGTCCCATTGCTTTCTCACGATGTATAATGACCACTGGGGTCGCTGATATGAGGTACCTGGCAATAGGTGGCAGCGCAATGCACCTAATATAAAAAAAACGTATGTGTTTGGGCTGTCCGGACACTTCTGATCACATAGTGTACCTGTCTTGCTGCACACGAACGCGTTTTGTCGCTCAAGGTGGATGACGTGATTGGTTGTATGATCCTGCAAAGCTGAGTGAACAGTAGAGTGTGATTTTCTAGAACCCGTCCATTCCGTATTCGCTATACAGTCGCGCAAAGAGAATGGATGTCGGTAAGCCTCTGTGTTGGCTATAATTTCTCGAATTTTGTCCTCGTGGTTGGTTACGCGACATGTATGTGGGAGAGAGTAATATTTTGCCCGACTCTTCCTCGTAAGTACTCTCTCGAAATTTCAATAGCAAAATCCCTCTCCGTGATGCACAACGCCTCTCTTGTAGCGTCTGCCAATGGAGTTTGTTGAGCACTCGGTAATGCACTCGCGCCGACTAAGCGACCCCGTGGTGCAACAGGCCGCTCTTGATTGAATCTTCTCTATCTCTATCAGATCTACCTGATATGTGTCCCAGATTGATGAACAATACTAAAGAACAGGTCGAACAACCGCCTTATAAGCGACTTACGTAGTGGATGAGTAACGGTTTTTTAAGATCCTTCCCTTGGGTCCCAGTCTGGTGTCTGCTTATCCTACTATTTGATTTACGTGATCATTCCACTTAGGGTCTCTCTGAATAGTTACTCCTAAATATTTTACGGTAGATACTGTTTGCAGCAGTTTCTGATCAATAGTGTAGTTGTGCAAAAGTGGCTTTCCTTTCCTATGTATGCCCAATATGTTACATTTATTTACTCAGGATCAACTGACGGAGCCTACACCATTCATCAATACTAGCTGGTCATTCAGCAAATCGATATCGTCTTCTAGCGTTGTCACTTTATTGCAGACAACCACATCATCTGCGAACGATCTTAAGGAGCACCCGACGCTTTCTACTGGATTATTTATATAGGGTGTTACAAAAAAGATCGGCCAAACTTTCAGGAAACATTCCTCACACACAAATAAAGAAAAGATGTTATGTGGACATGTGTCCGGAAACGCTTAATTTCCATGTTAGAGCTCATTTTTGTTTCGTCAGTATGTACTGTACTTCCTCGATTCACCGACTCAATTTTCACAATCAACATGTGTGGGCTGACGAGAATCCTCACGCAATTGTGCAATCACGTCATCAACACAGATTTTCTGTGAACGTTTGGGCAGGCATTGTTGGTGATGTCTTGATTGGGCCAAATGTTCTTCCACCTACACTCAATGGAGCACGTTATCATGATTTCATACGGGATAATCTACCTGTGCTGCTAGAACATGTGCCTTTACAAGTACGACACAACATGTCGTTCATGCACGATGGAGCTCCTGCACATTACAGCCGAAGTGTTCAACAACAGATTCGGTGACCGATGGATTGGTAGAGGTGGACCAATTCCATGGCCTCCATGCTCTCCTGACCTCAACCCTCTTGACTTTCATTTATTGGGCAAGCTCTTGCCTAAGCAACCCCGGTAACAAATGTAGAGGCTCTTTGTGCTCGTATTGTGGACGGCTGTGATTAACAATACGCCATTCTCCAGGGCTGCATCAGCGCATCAGGGATTCCATGCGACGGAGGGTGGATGCATGTATCCTCGCTAACGGAGGACATTTTGAACATTTCCTGTAACAATGTGTTTGAAGTCACGCTGGTACGTTCTGTTGCTGTGTGTTTCCATTCCATGATTAATGTTATTTGAAGAGAAGTAATAAAATGAGCTCTAACATGGAAAGTAAGCGTTTCCGGACACATGTCCACATAACATATTTTCTTTCTTTGCGTGTGAGGAATGTTTCCTGAAAGTTTGGCCGTACCTTTTTGGAACAGCCTGTATACACTGTAAACAATAACGGTCCTGTTACACTTCCTTGGCGTACCCGGGAAATCACCTTTACATCCCTCGATTTTATTCCTTTAACAGCGACATGTTGTGTTATATCTGCAAGGAATTCTTGAATCCAGTCGCAGATCTGGTCCGCCACTCGGTAAGGATGTATCTTTTTCAATAACCGACAGTGCGGGCTAGCGGTAAATGTCTTCCAGAAGCCAACTAACAGGACATCAAAGTGAGCGCCGTTGTCTACAGGGCTATGGATGTCATGGATGAACAGAGTTAGCTGAGTTTCACAGGATATCTGTGAAAACCATGCTGATATTTATAGAGGAGATTTTTGTTCCCCTAAAACGACATAATTCTCGACCATAAAACATGTTCCGTAATTCTACAACAGATTGACGTCAACGATATAGGTCTGTAAACGTATGCATCTATCCTGCGGACCTTCTTGACAAAGGGAATGACCTGAGCTTTCTTCCAGACGTTGGGTACCTTTCGTTGCTCCAGCGATCTGCTGGTAGTAGGGGAGCGAATTCTTTCGGATAATCTTTGTAGTATCTTACAGGTGTCTTATCTGGTTTCTACTACTAAACGATTAATTGTTTTTCTGTTCCGCGATCGGTTATCTCAATATCTACCATTTAGACGTTCGTACGTTGATTGAAACGAAGGACTGTGTTACGATCTTCAAAAGCGAAATAATTTCGGAATACCTAATACAGTATTTCGGCCTTCTGTCTGTTGTTTTCCTTTTCGGTGCCAGTATGATCTCTGAGTTGAAAGTTAACATGTGAAGAGTGTAGAGTTGTTACTAGTTCTTTCTTTGATCGTCATCTTATAGAACATCGACGACTGTCAAGTACAATTATTCCCTGTCCTTAGCTGTTCTCATCAGTGTGGATATATCTAGAATGTCGAAGCAATCTCGGAGTTTCTGCAACCACGAACCTATACTCCGTTGAGGTTCACAATTTTCCACAACGATGAGTTGCAAGGAGCTAGTTTCCTGCGCTTGGTGGCCGTTGTGCGTTACCCTGCAGCGGTACAGCACATCTGAGAAACGTTGAGCCTGTCTTCGGATGAGGTTTCAGGTGTTCTAAGCCATACAGCAGTACAGGTAACGCACAATACTTTACAATTCGCCACCACGTAAGGTGTTTCAAACGTTGCTCGCGGATAGTCAATTCTAGCTTCTGTCTCTTTATCATAACTACGTTTCTCTGTCAGCCAACATTCCATGTATTTGATTTTATTGACTATCGCAAATATGTTCTCACCGAAATTGACATACACATAATCTTTTCTCTTCTCATGACCATAATTCTTGCTTTTTCTTCCTTTGGAAACCGATATCAAATCTAATTTCTTTACTATATGTCTATAAAGAGCTAAAGATCTTCAAGTTATTAACGGGAAATACAACTTCACCCGCGTAACAGATGTAATTTAAACGAGTACAACTGACCTTGGTTCCATTGTCGACATCATCCAACGCTTTTCGAAATTAAAAAAAACCTTCTGAATATAAGCTGAAAAATACTGGAAGTAGTAAACGTCTTTGTGTGCCAGTTTTTAGAATTCTGATGGCAGTGGAACCTTGTCTCCAGTCTTAATATAATTCATTTTCTTACGTGGAGTTTTTCAGATGTGCGTGCTGATGTGTTTCCTGTTATGCCCAAGAGTTTGAAAAAATGGTTCAAATGGCTCTGAGCAGTATGGGACTTAACATCTGAGGTTATCAGCTCCCTAGACGTAGAACTATTTAAACCTAAGTAACCTAAGGACATCACACACATCCGTGCCGGAGGCACGATTCGAACCTGTGACCGTAGCAACAGCGCGATTCCGGACTGAAGCGCTTAGAGCCGCTCGGCCACAGCGGTCGGCCCCAGGAGTTTAACCAGATCAATAAGGATGTGTGGGGTTTAACATTGACAGATACCTTTTTATAATCTATAAAGTAACTAATACTTCTACTTGTTGGACCAGATATTTTTTTCGCTGGCATCTGAAAGAAAATACGGAATCTTTTGCTTCGAGACTCCTCGTAAAACCAAATGTGTTTGGCTGATATTTGCCTCTACTGTTTTCTGTAAGCGGCTGCAAAGTATTCTCACTAACACTTTCATAGTGCAGTTCATTAAGAAGACGAATTTGTAACTAGTGTGCAGTTGAGCATTGGACTATCTTTTCAGTTTCATGATCTCAGATCTCAGACAGGTGTAAAAGTGTAGTAGAGCAACTTCAGGAAGATGAGAATGTGGAACAATTTGGCTTTAGGAAAGGTAAATGTACGAGAGAGACACTTCTGAACAAACTCTTGATAATCGAACCAGGACTCAAGGAAAATGAAGATATATTCATATGATTCTCAGGGTCTGGATG
The DNA here is from genome assembly GCF_023897955.1 of Schistocerca gregaria. Lineage (NCBI taxonomy): Eukaryota > Metazoa > Arthropoda > Insecta > Orthoptera > Acrididae > Schistocerca > Schistocerca gregaria. The sequence continues at coordinate 382,963,860 of NC_064927.1, forward strand.
GGAATGAGAGCCGAATACAAGTCCAATCTTTCTGTTTATCTCTGGTGTACAATACTATTTTGTTTAAACGTTCTTGCAAAAAGATTATGAGACTCTCTGAACTGTCTCAGTCTGGTCTAGCTGCTTTTCCATATTGCGGCTGATTTAAGGTTGTCCTTGGTTCTTCCTTTATAATTTTTTGGACCACTAGTTTCCCTGTAGTACCACTCCAAACATTTATTATTGGCTCTAATAATCTTTCTATGTAGGCCGTTGGGTGGCCAACACCCGGGGAAACGAAGATCCAGCCCTGGAAACCCTTCATGGAGGAATACTCGTGACGTCAGATTTTGGGTTGAAGGTGGATGAAGCTGTTAGTCGCTTTCTGCCGTGAGAACTTTGGTGACGCAAGTAATCTAATGCAGCCACGGCAGTAGTAGTAGTAGTTGTAGTAGTAATTCCGGTAGTAGCTCTACCCATCTGAGCCTCATATTCACACGGATATGGCCATATCATGGTATTACAGTTTAATAACAATGAATGATTCATATACAGGGTGAGTCACCTAACGTTACCGCTGGATATATTTCGTAAACCACATCAAATACTGACAAACCGATTCCACAGACCGAACGTGAGGAGAGGGGCTAGTGTAATTGGTTAATAAATACCATACAAAAATGCACGGAAGTATATTTTTTAACAAAAGCCTACGTTTTTTTAAAAAATGGAACCCCTTTAGTTTTGTTAGCACATCTGAACATATAAACAAATACGTAATCAGTGCCGTTTGTTGCATTGTAAAATGTTAATTACATCCGGAGATATTGTAACCTAAAGTTGACGCTTGAAACCTCCGACGTTCAGTTGCGTGTTGTAACAAACACGGGCCACGGTCGGCGAGCAGCATCTGCAGGGACATGTTTACGATGACGACCGTGTTTACGAGTGTGGCTCTAGTGCACTGTTGTGGTTTGATCTAGCTGTCGCAGTGTCTGCATGTAGCGCTTGCTGCTATTGTTATTCTGCATTCGTCTCCGCACGCAGACCAACTGTAGTACACCGTGTTACCAGACGTCTGTGATAGTGTAGTGTTGTAGGAAGTGAACATGGTGTATTCGAACTCTGAAAAGGCGGAGATGATACTCATCTATGGCGAGTGTCGACGAAATGCAGCTGAAGCCTGCAGGGTGTATGCAGAACGGTACAGAGAGCATCCAACGTGCCGCACATTGCAAAACATCTACCGCCAACTGTATGCAACAGGTATGGTCGTGGCACGCAAACGGGTCCGTAACAGGCCCGTCACAGGAGAAGCGGGTGCAGTTGGTGTGTTAGCTGCTGTTGCCATGAACCCACACATGAGTACATGAGACATTTCGAGAGCCGTTGGACTGAGTCAAAGTAGTGTCATGCGCATACTGCATCGTCACCGCTTTCACCCGTTTCATGTGTCGCTACATCAGCAATTACATGGTTATGACTTTAATCATCGAGTGCAATTCTGTCAATGGGCATTAACAGAGAATGCGTTGCAGTTCTACCTGTTTACCGATGAAACGGGTTTCACAAACCATGGGGCAGTGAATCTACGGAACATGCATTACAGGTCCGTGGACAATCCTCGCTGGCTCAGTCAGGTAGAGCGACAGCGACCGTGGACTGTAAATGTATGGTGCGAAATCATTGGCGACCACCTCATTGGTCCTCACTTCATTGCAGGAGCCCAAACAACTGCAACATACATCGCGTTTCTACAGAATGATCTGCCAACGTTGCTCGAAAATGTCCCACTGGAAACGCGTCGACGTATGTGGTATCAGCATGATGGTGCACCTGCACATTCCGCAATTAACACTAGGCTGACCCTTGACAGGATGTTCGACGGGCGTTTCATAGGACGTGAAGGACCCATAAATTGGCCAGCCCGTTGTCCTGATCTTACACCTCTGGACTTCTGTCTGTGGGTTACGTTAAAGGAGAATGTGTACCGTGATGTGCCTACAACCCCAGAGGATATGAAACAACGTATTGTGGCAGCCTGAGGCGACATTACACCAGATGTACTGCAGCGTGTACGACATTCATTACGCCAGAGATTGCAATCGTGTGCAGCAAATGATGGCCACCACATTGAACATCTATTGGCCTGACATGTCGGGACACACTCTATTCCACTCCGTAATTGAAAACGGAAACCACGTGTGTACGTGTACCTCACGCATCATGGTAATGCACATGTGCGTCAGTGAAAAAGACCAATAAAAAGGTGTTAGCATGTGGACGTAATGTGCTGTTCCAGTCTCTTCTGTACCTAAGGTCCATCACCGTTCCCTTTGGATACCTACGTAATTCGGTGCTCTCCGATACACGCGATCGAACAGCGGAGGAGCAACATTGGCAGATCATTCTCTAGAAACGCGATGTATGTTGGAGCAGTAACTTTAGGTTACAATATCTCCGGATGTAATTAACATTTTACAATGCAACAAACGGCACTGATTACGTATTTGTTTCTATGTTCAGATGTGCTAACAAAACTAACGGGGTTCTATTTAAAAAACGTAGGTTTTTGTTAAAAAACATACTTCCGTGCATTTTTTATGGTTTGAACTAACCAGTTACACTAGCCCCTCTCCTCACGTTCGGGATGAGAGCCGAATACAAGTCCAGTCTTTCTGTTTATCTCTAGTATACAATACTCTTTTGTTTAAACGTTCTTGCAAAGAGATTATGATACGATATAGAAAAATCAGGGTTGTGCTGTTCATTCATTTCGTAACATATATCACTGCATACACTAGACACGCTACATACAGTATCAACTGACATAAGAACTCTGAAGATGATGTTTACTTTCGATTTTGTTCATCACAACGTACAGTTTACTTGTTTGAGAAACTGCGTCAACACCTCTCCATAATGATAATTTGGTTGTAGTGCCCAGTGTAGAACTTGGGTGCAACGTTTTCCAGTTAAAAAAGACATCATAATGTTGGGAAATGATTTGTCTTTATGTACTGGTGTAGTTTCGTTAAATCGTCACCAAACTCATAATCGATTTACGTAAGTCTACCGTCACTGCATGGAATGTATTGTTCAACATTTACAGCTGCCTTTTTAAATAAGTTTGTTTTAGTAATCACAGTAATCTCCTTAGGTAATTTATCGAAAAGTTATATTCCATGGTTCAAAATGCTGTTTCGAATTTTATATTTCTTCTTTCTTAGTACACTGAAGTCCGGTCTAGATTCAGTTCTCTGATCATGGACAGAGCTGTTTGTACAGTGATTATCAAGACTTTTTATGTGCATAATTGACTGATAAATGTGTTCCCAGGGTGTAGTGAAAATACAGAATATTCTGAACTGATCTTTTCAGTGAGTAGCTAGTTATATGCCGAAATGCTTTCAGGTTATTATTAATTTGCCTCACGTAACCGGCACTTTCCGATGAAACTTGCAACTTGGGAACGTCAGTTCAGTAGGAGCTTATATTTTTGTTTATTACTAGTGGTAAATTCTGTTATTTTAAAGCCGGCAAGGGTGGCCGAGCTGTTCTAGGCGCTACGGTCTGGAACCGCACGACCACTACGGTAGCAGGTTCGAATCCTGCCTCGGGCATGGATGTGTGTAATGTCCTTAGGTTAGTTAGGTTTAAGTAGTTCTAAGTTCTAGGGGACTGATGACCTTAGCTGTTAAGAAGTCCCATAGTGCTCAGAGCCATTTGAACCATTTGTTATTTTAATAAATAAATGGACGAAACTTTAATTCGAAGAACATCGCACGTATTTCCCACTAATGCTATGCTAACAGCGGGAGTTTGCTGTTGCCTACTGAAACGGAGATTCTGGGTTAGATTCCTGATGACCACTCGTGGCTTTTCTGTGGTGAGAAAGTCTAGAAACGAGTCCATTCACTCTTGTCAGACTAAATGAGTAGTTCAGTGAACAAACAGGGAAACTGACACCCGAACCGCTGTCGAAGTGACATCATATTAAAAAGCTTGCCCTTGGCTGAAAGGCCTACAACATATGCTTTCAATTTACCAGCTATAAGCTGCGGGACAGTGGGTCTCACATACCAAAGACAGGGATTCGTATGATAATGTACTAAACCTAAGGTCTACCAAAATTGTCTTGCGCAGCTAACGGAGGACCAGCTTGAAAAAGTAGTGTCATACACGTCCTTGTATCAAAACGACCTTATCTGTTCGATTCAATTAAAGAAGAGTGCTGAGTAGAGAGTGAGTAGGAGGGAAAAATACACTGAAGGCCTCTAAGTACGACGGGGAAGAACCGTCTGACGACGTGATGTAAGAAGAACTGGGAGTAGACACGAAAGACTCAGGGGATTCAATGTCAAGGTTTAACAGACCTTCAGGGAACTGGGGATTAAATAAAGCGGAAGGGATAGATAATGTTCCTTCTGAATCTCTAAGGAGTATGTGGCGACCACACGTCTGTTCAAGTCGGTTTTGTAGAATCTGTGTCTGAAGACATACTATCAGACTTCCGGAAAAATGTCATCCCACGCAGTCCCAAAGGTAGTGAGTACAGCACAAGTGAAAGAACTATCGCACAATCAGCTGACAATAATAATATACAGAAGAATAGAAAAGTAAATTGTGGCTTTAGGAAAGGTAAATGCACGAGAGAGGCAGTTGTGAACATGCTCTTGATAATGGAACCAGGACAAGGAAAATAAAGATGTATACATATGATTTTTCGACCCAGAAAAAGTGTTGGATAACGCACAATGGAGCAAGATGTTCGAATTTCTCCGGAAAATAGGTATTCGTTTTAGGGAGTGGCAAATATACAGGAATCAAAAAGGGAAAAAAATGGAAGGCGAAGAACGAAGGGCTGGGATTAGAAAGGGAATAAAAAGTATGTAGTCGAAAATGAAATTTTCACTCTGCAGCGGAGTATGTGCTGATATGAAACTTCCTGGGAGATTAAAACTGTGTGCCGTACCGAGATTCGAACTCGGGACCTTTGCCTTTCACAGGCAAGTGCTCTACTGACAATTTTTGTTTTTGTTCTTATTTTGTTCCTTACTTTTCGTTGCATTTGTTCGGGGTGGACGTCCCATCACGCCAATTCAGGTTCATCATTGTTCCGTTTTATTACAGAGAGCACTCAACCCTCTGGCCGAACACGCTGAGCAAGCGTGCCGGTACCGACTGAGCTACCAAAGCACGACTCATCATCCGTCCTCACAACTGTACTTCCGCCAGTATCTCGTCTCCTACCTTCCAGACTTCACAGAAGCTTTCCTGCAAACGTTGCATAAGTAGTACTCCTGGAAGAAAGGATATTGCGGAGACCTGGCTTAGCCACAGTCTGGGGGATGTTTTCCAGAATGAAATTTTCACTCTGCACCGGAGTCTGCACTAATATGAAACCTCCTGGCAGACAGAAACTGTGTGCTGGACCGAGACTCGAACTCGCGCTGCAAAGTGAAAATTTCATTCTGGAAACGTCCCCCAGGCTCTGGCTAAGATCTGCCTCTGCAATATCCTTTCTTGCAGGAGTGGTAGTTCTGCAAGTTCACAGGAGAGCTTCTGAAGTTTGGAAGGTAGCAGACGAGATACTGACGGAGGTAAAGCTGTGAGGACCGGTCGTGAGTCGTGCTTGGGTGGCTCAGTCGGTGTCTTGCTTCGACGCCCGAGCTGTGCGGACGTAAGTTGTTCAAGTACTCGTTGCGGCTGGCCACGTGCTGACATGTATGTGGATAGTTGGACGCTCTTGCGGCGTTTAAGCTAACATGAATCGTACATAAATATGACGCAGCCGTTTAGAAAAGACACTTTGAAGTTTGAGTTTGATGAACTCTTTGCATGACCTAGAGCTTTCGAAGTAGATCAGTTCTTGCTTGATGAAGGAAACTTCAATTTTACCAATGTAACTGGGATCCATTTAACCATTGTGAGTAGCACAGTTTACGTAAAAGTCGTCAATATTGAATGCTATGATAAGGTCACTGAATCGTGTGGCGGATCTTTTAAATTTAATTGTTGTTGTTGTGGTCATCAGTCCTGAGACTGGTTTGATGCAGCTCTCCATGCTACTCTATCATGTGCAAGCTCCTTCATCTCCCGGTACCTACCGCAACCAACATCCTTCTGAATCTGCTTAGTGTATTCATCTCTTGGTCTCCCTCTACGATTTTTACCCTCCACGCTGCCCTCCAATACTAAATTGGTGATCCCTTGATGCCTCAGAACATGTCCTACCAACCGATCCCTTCTTCTAGTCCAATTGTGCCGCAAACTTCTCTTCTCCCCAATCCTATTCAATACCTCATCATTAGTTATATGATCTACCCATCTAATCTTCAGCATTCTTCTGTAGCACCACATTTCGAAAGCTTCTATTCTCTTCTTGTCCAAACTAGTTATCGTCCATGTTTTACGTCCATACGTGGCTACGCTCCGTACAAATACTTTCAGAAACGACTTCCTTACCCTTAAATCTATACTCGATGTTAACAAATTTCTCTTCTTCAGAAACGCTTTCCTTGCCATTGCCAGTCTACATTTTATATCCTCCCTACTTCGACCATCATCAGTTATTTTGCTCCCCAAATAGCGAAACTCCTTTACTACTTTAAGTGTCTCATTTCCTAATCTAATTCCTCGTTTTGCTTTTGTTGATGTTCATCTTATATCCTCCTTTGAAGACACTGTCCATTCCGTTCAACTGTCTCTGACACAATTACAATGTCATTGGCGAACCTCAAAGTTTTTATTTCTTCTCCATGGATTTTAATATCTACCTCAAATTTTTCTTTTGTGTCCTTTACTGATTGCTCATTATACAGATTGAATAACATCAGGGAGAGGCTACAACCCTGTCTCACTCCCTTCCCAACCACTGCTTCCCTTTCACGCCCCTCGACTCTTATAACTGCCATCTGGTTTCTAACTGCCCTCTGGTTTCTGTACAAATTGTAAATAGCTTTTCGCTCCCTGTATTTTACCCCTGCCACCTTCAGAATTTGAAAGAGAGTATTCCAGTTACCATTGTCAAAAGCTTTCTCCAAGTCTACAAATGCTAGAAACATCTTGCTCACCAGGTGGTAGAGTTTTTTCATGACTGGCTCTCCCAAGGCCGTCAGTACTTCTAATGGAATTTTGTTTACTCCCAGGGCCTTGTTTCGACTCAGGTCTTTCAGTGCTCTGTCAAACTCTTCACGCAGTATCATATCTCCCATTTCATCTTCATCTACATTCTCTTCCATGTCCATAATATTGACCACAAGCACATCGCCCTTGTACAGACCCTCTATATACTCCTTCCACCTTTCTGCTTTCCCTTCTTTGCTTAGAACTGGGTTTCCATCTGAGCTCTTGATGTTCATACAAGTGGTTCTCTTATCTCCAAAGGTCTCTTTAATTTTCCTGTAGGCAGTATCTATCTTACCCATAGTGAGATAAGCCTGTACATCCTTACATTTGTCCTCTAGCCATCTATGCTTAGCCATTTTGCACTTCCTGTCTATCTCATTTTTGAGACGTTTATATTCCTTTTTGCCTGCTTCATTTACTGCATTTTTATATTTTCTCCTTTCATCAATTAAATTCAATATTTCTTCTGTTACCCAAGGATTCCTACTAGTGCTTGTCTTTTTACCTACTTGATCCTCTGCCGCCTTCACTACTTCACCCCTCAAAGCTACCCATTCTTCTCCTACTGTTTTTCTTTCCCCCATTCGTGACATTTGTTACCTTATGCTCTCCCTGAAACTCCGTACAACCTCTGGTTTAGTCAGTTTATCCAGGACCCATCTCAAATTCAATTATTGTAATGGAAATGATGGCGATCATGCAGGTTTCGGGGCTGTAACGATTCGGATCTTCGATCTTCCGTTTGAAATAATTGCGGGATTAGCACCGTTGCGGAGAAGCGGATGACCTTCCAAACAGTTTTAAATGGTGACAAGCAGATAAAAACAGATCTTCCGGAGTACATCAGATCGTATGTTTACTTATGCGGTTATAGGGCTATTGTAATGTATGAAGGAGAACCACGTACTTGGTTTGGCTGTGGACAGATTTGACACGTTCGTTCCAAATATGTACAGTGGAGATGTCCAAACTACCGGCAGGGGAAGCAGTCACTACCGTGACGATGGCGACCTTACCAGCGATGTATGCTGACGTCACCCGTGGCCACACTGCTACGACAACGATTTTCACAGTGGTGAGAAGTGGCGACAGATAAGACGATGACCAAAGCTAGTCAATTGCTGAAGCAACGACTGCCGTTTCGTCGCCTGAAACGACGCCTATCACAGAAGAAGGATATGGTTCCAAAGGTGAGGGAAAAATTAGACAAGATGCAAGGTGAGATGAAGACTAAGCTTTCGAGAATGACGGGAGTCAAATAAGGGCCCTCTCCCAAGAAGCAGAAAGAAAGATGGGTAACCCCCTCCCAGCCCTAACGCTACCCAAAAAGTACAATCAGTGCTTGAAAATGCACAACAAATAGGTCGCAAAATCCTTGGGTCAACATCTGTAAATTTGGATGGGGACCCACGGACCCCAACGACAGCGGCCAAAAACGACTTCTGAAAAATGGAAACGCAGACGCAACAGGACGGCGAGGCGAAACGGCCTACGAGGAAGGAATAAAAAAAACACGGCTCCATCTCAACGTGGGCCAGAGGAAGATTTATCGTAATGCAGTGATGCAAGAAAAAATGGTTCAAATGGCTCTAAGCATTACGGGACTTAACAGCTGAGGTCATCAATCCCCTAGACATAGGTCTACTTAAACCTAACTAACCTAAGGACATCACACACATCCATGTCCGGGGCAGGATTCGAACCTGCGACCGTAGCAGCAGACCGGTTCCGGACTGAAGCGCCTAGCACCGCTCGGCCACAGCGGCCGGCAGTGATGCAAGAAACTGGGCTGATAAAACTGAGGAATTCTCTGCAGATGAGGAAATTAAGGAAGTATCAAACCTATAATAGAAGGAGATATGATTTCAGCGAACAAAGACGAGGAAATGAGGGACGAGACTTCGTCATGTCTACTACATGAAGAGCGATAGGCTTCGTCGACAACGGGCCATAACGACTTGTATACTTCATTACAAGCCTACTGAATCGGGACGTTAAATATAAACAAGATCCGTAGCGAATTAAACTTTCAGAACTTGCAAAATATGCTCTTTGCCGCCGATATCGATTATTACGTTACAGGAAGTAATAGATACACTACTGACCATTAAAATTGCTACACCACGAAGATGACGTGCTACAGACGCGAAATTTAACCGACAGGAAGAAGACGCTGTGATATGCAAATGATTAGCTTTTCAGAGCATTCATAGAAGGTTGGCGCCGATAGCGACACCTACAGCGTGCTGACATGAGGAAAGTTTTCAAACGATTTCTCATACACAAACAGCAGTTGACCGGCGTCTCCTGGTGAAACGTTGTTGCCATGCCTCGTGTAAGGAGGAGGAATTCGTACCATCACGTTTTCGACTTTGATGAAGGAATTCGTACCATCACATTTTCGACTTTGATGAAGGTCGGATTGTAGCCTGTAGCGATTACGGTTTATCGTATCGCGACATTGCTGCTCGCGTTGGTCGAGATCCAATGATTGTTAGCAGAATATGGAATCGGTGGGATCAGGAGGGTAATACGGAACGCCGTGCTGGATCCCAACCGCCTCGTGTCACTAGCAGTCGAGATGACACGCATCATATCCGCATGGCTGTAACGGATCGCGCAGCCACGTCTCGATTCCTGAGTCAACAGATGGGGACGTTTGCAAGACAACAACCATCTGCACGAACAGTTCGACGACGTTTGCAGCAGCATGGACTATCAGCTCGGAGACCATGGCTGCGGTTACCCTTGACGCTGCATCACAGACAGGCGATCGTGTACTCAACGATGAAACTGGGTGCACGAATGGCAAAACGTCATTTTTTCGGATGAATCCAGGTTCTGTTTACGGCATCATGATGGTCGCATCCGCGTTTGGCGACATTGCGGTGAACGCTCATTGGAAGCGTGTATTCGTCATCGCCATACTGGCGTATCATCCAGCATGATGGTATGGGGTGCCATTGGTTACACGTCTCGGTCACCTCTTGTTCGCAGTGACGGCACTTTGAACAGTGGACGTTACATTTCAGATGTGTTATGACTCTCGGCTCTACCCCTCATTCGATCCCTGCGAAACCCTACATTTCAGCAGGATAATGCACATCCGCATGTTGCAGGTCCTGTACGGGCCTTTCTGGATTCAATGTTCGACTGCTGCCCTGTTCAGCACATTCTCCAGATCTCTCACCACTTGAAAACGTCTGGTCAATGGTGGCCGAGCAACTGGTTGGTCACAATACGCCAGTCACTACTCTTGATGAACTGTGGCATCATGTTGAAGCTGCATGGGCAGCTGTACCTGTACACGTCATCCAAGCTCTGTTTGACTCTATGCCCAGGGGTATCAAGGCCATTATTACAGCTAGGAGGTGGTTGTTCTGGGTACTGATTTCTCAGGACCTATGCAGCCAAATTGCGTGTAAATGTAATGACATGTCAGTTCTAGTATAATATATTTGTCCAATGACTACCCTTTTATTATCTGCATTTTTTCTTGGTGTAGCAATTTTAATGGCCAGTAGTGTAATAGGCTAGATGCATTAACAGGTTACAAGGCAATCGTAAATCCAGGACACGACCGTGACCTCGGAATAGCGATACGCAGCAAAGAAGGAATCATTGTCAGAGGTGTCGAGGGACTGGCAAACGCCAGGTGTTTGGCAATCACCATTCATAATACGCGATTTATAAATATCCATACACCATCTGGCGCCGGGAACAGGAGGCGAAGAACTGAATTTTGTAAAGATGACATAGACCCTGTTTTTGGTGGACGCTACGAGCATATAATTTTTGGAAGTGACGATAACTGTGTGCTGTCTGCAAAAGATCAAGCGGGAATTAAATAACTCCACGTGGTTGACACATGAGAGCTCAAGAACGGTGCACTGCTGGGCTTCACTCACAACACGAATTATTCCGCGAATCGCATTGACAGGATCTATGTAACAGTCGACCTGAAAACGCACGTCTTGTAAATTGAGTTATGACCCACTACATTTTCGGATCACACTGCATACAAATGTACCATGAACTTAAAACACAATAAAAATACGTACAGTGGATGGGGTTTGTGGAATTTGAACGTGGATCACCTGAAAGACCCTGAATGCGATGAAATCTTCAATACCAGGTGGAAAGAATGTGAGAAAAAAATTCGCTTCATATACCTCAGCACTGAGATGGGGGCATCATTGGACTTTGGGAAAGCGTTTGATTGAGTCCGTCATGCTTATCTTTTCCACACCCTGCGTGCCATGAACTTTCCCCATAATTTTATTGACATTATTAAAAGCTTTCTCCAGAATTCAACATCCACAATTATGGTAAACTGTCAGTCCAGCAAGCCATTGCAATGAAAAGTTGGGTGCAATGAGAGTGCCCAATGTTTATGTCACTCTTCGCAACAGCCATCGAGCCATTACTTTTTGGCTTGAGCCACAACCTCCAAGGACTCACTATACCCGACCATAAGATTGTCTACAGGGTGTATGCCGATGATGTTGTATTCATTGTTAAAGACAATGACGAGATAGAGAAAACACTATACATAATAAACAAATATGAACTAGTATCTGGTGCGAAACTGAACAGAAATAAGTGTGGCTTAATGAATACTGGAAGTGGTTTAGGAGTTCCCATTCAAGGACCAATAAAGGAAACTGTCACCATGACATGTCTTTGGGTGGAATATATGAGGAGTAACTGGCACACGGTCACAGTGAACTACAGGAGAATCCTCATCACCATCCGTGCCTGTATACGTCAGCAGCATCTCCATACTATTGATGAAATACGAAGAGTTGTTCTCGTGAACATCTATTTATCATCCAAAATAAATTACAAGGCACAACCCCTGCCAATGCCGAGGGAAGTGCAAACATGATTTTGGCAGCCTTGGACCACTTTATCAGCTGCGGGCAGATCTTCAAAGCCAAATACCAAATGTTGACTTTACTGACTGACAACAGTGCTTTGAATCTTACAGACATATCCAATAATGCACAAGCATTGTACATCTGTAAAACATGTAAACTGTGGAAGTGGTTAGATAATATTGTTGCATCATTTCTGTGAAATGAAATAGTGGTGGCCAGTGTGGATGCTCCAATTAATGCACACCACATCCCAAATGAACTGTACCACCTAAAACATTTCTTTCTAGAGTATAACTACATTAGAATGGGGAAACTAGAGAAAAATGTCATCAAAATAAAAAAAGTCTACCAGAACTTAATGAAATTCCGGAACAAAAACATCATAGAACAAAAATACATTGGTTACCACTGGCATAATATCTGCAGGAACATCCACCACAGGCAGGGGATGTAAGGAATTCAGGTGTTTTGCTTTGAGGTCTAATACTAGAGACAAGGATCAACTAATTAGCCAAGTATTTGAGGACAGCAAAAGTGACAGTTGGTATGATCCTGACAGTAGTTGTAATGATGATAGCACTGACAAATTCAGTACTGATGGGGAAGAGGTATTTGAATTTATAATTGATAATGATGGCCTTGTGGTAAGTAAAGAAAGAATAAAGGAGGATAAATGCTAGGCCTAATGAAAATTTAGATTTTGAGAGTGGTCATAAAGGAAGAGGACCACGCTATCTGTCATGTGACTGTGTCTGATAATCATATCGATAAACATAGTGATAGTTTCTTCAGGGAAAGGATTAATGAGGATTTGTTGTATGCATATGATCATGTGGAAAGTAAACAGCAAGTGTGGTTCCATGTAATAGCAGCAAGGGTACAAGGGATACATGTAAAGTGTATATGGACAGTGGTAGTGACTTGAATGGCATTTCACAGGCATTTTTTGAATCTATTAAGAACACTGAGGGTATAGTAGTAATGGATATTTCTGGCATAAGAATTATTGGTGCTCCTGGTAAGCTATCAAAGAATGTGAAACAAGAGGTACTATTAACTGTGGAATTGGCAGGATGGCTGTTGGAAGGCAATTTCTTAGTGATTCAAAATCTCAGCAGGGATGTAATATTTGGGACAAATTTCTTGTGCAATTGACAAGTAGGGAGTTCAGCATTCTGTGTTGGATTCATTATGTGGTGATAATGCTTACCCCAGCTGTCTGTCTCATTTTTCATGTTTCCTGAGACAGTCAAACTCTTCTCTTATCCTATCTGTAGTTAATAAGTGAATCAAAGCTATTCTATCTTCTACTTTCATGTAATTTTGTGCAGTAGGATACTTAAGTAAACAAATATTATAGAAAAAGTTGCTCTAGTGTTTTCTGAGTGTACATGTATATTATGCTGTGTTAGTTATAAGTAAGGGAGTCATAAGAGGATGGAAGAAAGTAAAGTGGTACCATAGTTAACGAATTTCTGTCACACAAAGAGATAACATAAACAAAAAAATGAAAGCTGTCAGCATATGTGGATGTTAGTTAGCATCTGAAGTAATCAGCTCATATGTGAAGTTAGTTTAATTTAGTGCTGCAGCAGAGGCAATATTTAGTAAGAACCATCTTGGATACCAGGTCTTAATATTAATTGTGGTATAATAGAAGCATTTATGTTCAGTGCCATCAGTATATTGAGATAACTATCTACCAATAGAAGTGTGTCATGGCACATCATTGTTTAACATTAAGGAATTACAACTTGAAACATAGTTGCCAGGAGTTATGTATGTGGAAAGAATAAGCAAGGTTTGTATGTATATCACACTTCAGGCTAGAATATCAAGCAATTTGACAGACTACAGTAAAGTAATAGTTTTTCTAAGTGACTATTATGCCTGATGAGTAATTAGAGTTAAGTTTGCCTTACCATAAGGATCTGTTACTGTCGAGTGTTTTTCAGTAGAGTAATTTTGCATTGGATAAGCAGAGAAGGTGTTTATTTATTAGTTATTGAAGCTATAAGGACATAATAAAATAATGAATAATGTTCAGGACTGGTTAGGGAGACTGTCTCTGCAGTAGGGATATTTTTTGAGAATGCACTCCACTAGCTGACGAGGTAAGAAAGGTAAGTAAAATAATGGGGCTGGCAGACATGATTAATGAAAAAGTCAACTGTATACAAACAAATGTGGTTTAACTGTATTGATGATCTAATTGTGAACCAGGCAACATTGGGTACTGGGTATATCATGCAATTAGGTTATCTGAAAACTTCTACTTGTGTTCTGAGGAATTAGGAACTTGAAGTGGTAACACTGGGACAAAGAACAATAATTTTGCTGATTCACTGTTAACTGTGGTACTAGTCTGATGTGAATATTCTGACAGGTAAACTACTTGGTAACATTTTGTGGTGTTTTAATTTTCTGCTTGAATAAGAGCAGTACTCAGAGTGGAGAAATAGAGCAATGATTTGGTACAACTTCCATCCCGTTAATTTTAAGTTGAATAGCAATTAAGTTATGTGATGGCAACTCTATTTTTTTTCAGTAACATAATGATTAGTAAATTTATGCTACTGCACTTCTTGAGTTTTTGTTAGTTTGCAGTTGGAAAAGAAATCCAAATCTTTTAGGTTTCACCAGTTTCAGACAGTTATGACTTAAAGTTATACTTTGTCGTGTAATCTGCACTTGATTTAAAATTTTTTCTAGTCCACACCTTTTGTGCTGTAGTCAGTTTTAGTGCTAAGTATTGTGATGTTGTGAGAACTATGTAATGTATTTATTTATGAAGTAACTCACTTGCCATTAGTGTTAATCATTCTTTTTCTTAAAATTAAGTTAGAAGTAAAAGTAAGTGTATTAAAGTAGTGTATTTCGTCTTATTTTTTCATGTATTGTGGTGGAGGAGAACAACCTCCAAGGGAAATAATCTTGGTGCATTTACTTGCTAACTGCCGCTTGGACCTGTTGAAGGCATGGACAACTTGGTGAGAAAATGTGTAAAAGCTCATTAAAAGTAAGGGTACTAAACATTGAGCAAGCGAAATATTTTGTCTAAACATGAACTGCAATGTGCAGTGTAATTTTACTTCCTAGCTATTTATTTTTTTTGATAAGCAAGAAAGGACTTGCCTAAAATGATATGTATCTTTAATTGTAATCTTTGGTTACCCAAAAAGGACATCACTTATGATGAAGGTGCAAAATTTTGTTAAAAGTATAAATTATGAATCTTTTGCGACATCATACAATGCACTGTATGTAAATATTTTGTATGGGGATCTTCATATGGCCAGTTCATATAAGTATAAATTTGAAGAGACATATGTACTGTACTTTTGATATGATTTCTTACATAATATTTGTTTGTGTGTAGATTTTAAACCCAATTTATGGCATCACTTGTGGCCATTGAATTACTCAATAGCTATTAATAATATCTATCTGGTCAATCCAATGAGGGGGTGATGTGGTGAAGCAAGCTGGAATAATTTTAATTCCCCTCTTGTTTTTCCATCTGCCTCCTTAAATTCGTTTTGTTACTTTTAACTATTTATCATTATCATTAATATATATAATCTGCATTTTCATAAAAGAGAAAGATTGGCAATTGGTTTTATAGAATATAACCCCAGATCTAATTTTGGGCTTAGTTGTATGTATGTAATTGATTTTCTTATTTATTTTAACCATTCCTAGTTAGTATCTTTTGTTATAGGATGAAATCAGTAATTCTTTCATAACATAAATTCTATTATTGACATATAAACAAATATAAATTCTGTAATAATTATAAACATTTGGAATACAAAATACCAGTAATCTTAAAGTATCTATTTGGCTGTCTTTGAAAATATATTAGCAAAGCCAGCCCTTAATTAATTCCCAGGTAATTAACTGTTTTGTCAAAACTATTGTTTGCATAACGATATCTGTTAATTTCATCATTTAAACAAATAATTCAGCTTAAACCTCATAGTAGACAAAACTGTTCAAAAGAACCAATTTTTTTATGTATTCAGTTAATTTAATGAGTTAAGTTTTAATTTTAATTTATGTAAATTTAGCTTTAAACAATGTGTAGTTTCAGCACCTATTATTGTGATGATACATAAGGGCCCAATTTTTGGCCATGAGACAGTCAGTCCACAGCTGAGTTTCAAACGAGGAACCTGTGTTGGTTAGAACAACAATGCATCAACTTAACAGTGTAATAAGTGTTACACAATTAGGCCGTGTGTTAAAACAGTAACAGTATCTGCTCAATATGTACCTCATTATTCGCCAAGGACTGCGAACTTTGTGGTTAGGCTTTTACTGCTCATAGATGTTCAGCCGTAAACTATTCTAGCAGTGTGTGGATGGTTAGCCGGCTAACTTCTAATGAGGCTTATTGACAGTTAAACAATAGTGCACTGGCCATGTAACTGTGTAATATTGGGGATTGTGAAAAGTGTACGTAAAATACAGTGAAACACAACTGTGCCTCTGTTGGCTACATCATTTAAAGTAGTCTATGTTGTACTTCCACAACCCATTTTTCAGCCAGTTTAGCAACACAGTACATCAACACCGAGTACAACAAATGAAGAATTAAATAAAACAGGCAGAACCTCTGCAAATTCTCCAACTTCCTACCTATACATGGTGCTGAGCAACTCAGATGAAGGTTGGGTAACCAACCCCAGCAGGAAACAGAGTCGGTGAGCAGACAGGAAGTGGAGGTCTTTGGAAGGCAATGGGAAACCACCACTGATACTTTTCCCATGAGAACCCCATGGCTTTGCTCAATTCTAAATTATCCAGAGCTTCAAGCTGTGGGGATAGGGGGGGGGGGGGGGGAGGCAGGATTGAGAGAAGTCACTAGACAAACATCACAGTGCAAATTATCTCTGCGCATTGTAAGAAAGATCACAACATGGAATGTGCGTGGGCTAATTTAGGCAGAAAAACTTACCATAGTAGAAAGAGAAATGGTCCTGCATGGCCTGGATATTCTTCGACTTAGTGAGGCTCACTGGAGAGGAAGTGGCCATTTCATGACTCAAGGAAGGAACACTGTGTTGTAGGTTATGAACCCATTAATGACAGTATCATCTCTATCAAATCGAATGCTTCCCAGTGCAGACTAAACATAATTCAGATCCATGCTTCTGCAGCAACAGTGTCAGATGAGGAGATGGAGAAGTTCTATGACCAACTGAAGTGCGTCCTTTGTAAGATCCCTACCAAAAAACAGACAGTAATCCAAGGCGACTTCAATGCTAAAGTTGGAAATACTACCCAAGACTCGCACTTACGATCTGTCATTGACTTTATGGTCTTGGTGAGAGACATGAACGAGGCAGGAACTTACTGGATTTCTGTGTGAGTAATGACATGTCCATCTGTAACACAATGATCCAACACCACCCAGGATGTCTGTACACTTGGATATCACCTGGTGATAGATTTAGAAACCAAATTGACTTCATCCTAGTGCAAAGACATTAGAAGATTTCAGTCTTAGATTGTAAAACCTTTCCTGGAGCTGACTGTGGTAGTGATCACATTCTGCTATCCATGAAAATGTGCATTAAGCTTAAATCTTCCAAGAAGAGTGAAGAAAGACAGCTAAGACTTACTAACAAGGAATCTATTCACAAATTTGGTGAACTTGTAACAGCAAAACTCCACAAAATCAGTTTTGATAAGGAAGCACCAGCATCACAAATATGGAACCAAATGAAGAATATTGTTTCCTCATCACTTCTGACAGCAGAACAATTGCAGAGTGGAAGACATCCCTGGAAATTACAGTCCACACTACAGTTGACTGAAAATAGTAGCCATCTGAAGAAAACTGACATCCACACTATCCAGGATCAAGACAGATACAAGAACCTGTGCAGATTAATACAACGGAATTGTAGAAAGCACAAAGCACATTTCATTAATGGTATCTGTAATGAAATAATAATGGAAGCAAGGCTAAAGAAAAATCAAGACACATTCATAGAATTTGTCAACCTGGAAAAAGCATTCGACAATATAAAATGGTGCAAGCTGTTCAAGATTCTGAAAAAAGTAGGGGTAGGCTACAGGGAGAGACGGGTCATATACAGTATGTACAACAACCAAGAGGGAATAATAAGAGTGGACGATCAAGAACGAAGTGCTCATATTAAGAAGAGAGTAAGACAAGGCTGTAGCCTTTCGCCCCTACTCTTCAATCTGTACATTGAGGAAGCAATGATGGAAATAAAAGAAAGGTTCAGGAGTGGAATTAAAATACAAGGTGAAATGATATCAATGATACGATTCGCTGATGACATTGGTATCCTGAGTGAAAGTGAAGAAGAATTAAATGATCTGCTGAACAGAATGAACAGTCTAATGAGTACACAGTATGGTTTGAGAATAAATCGGAGAAAGATGGAGGTAATGAGAAGTAGTAGAAATGAGAACAGTAAGAAACTTAACATCAGGATTGATGGTCACGAAGTCAATGAAGTTAAAGAATTCTGCTACCTAGGCAGTAAAATAACCAATGATAAACGGAGCAAGGAGGACATCAAAAGCAGACTCGCTATGGCAAAAAAGGAATTTCTGGCCAAGAGAAGTCTACTAATATCAAATACCGGCCTTAATTTGAGGAAAAAATTTCTGAGGATGTACGTCTGGAGTACAGCATTGTATGGTAATGAAACATGGGCAGTGGGAAAACCGGAACAGAAGAGAATCGAAGCATTTGAGATGTGGTGCTATAGAAGAATGTTGAAAATTAGGTGGACTGATAAGGTAAGGAATGAGGAGGCTCTACACAGAATCGGAGAGGAAAGGAATATGTGGAAAATACTGATAAGGAGAAGGGAGAGGATGATAGGACATCTGCTAAGACATGAGAGAATGACTTCTATGGTACTAGAGGGAGCTGTAGAGGAAGACAGAGATTGGAATACGTCAAGCAAATAATTGAGGACGTAGGTTGCAAGTGCTACTCTGAGATGAAGAGGTTGGCACAGGAAAGGAATTCGTGGTGGGCCGCATCAAACCAGTCAGTAGACTGATGACCAAAAAAAAAAAAAAAAACAGCATCATAATCACAGTCAGGTACAGCAGCATCACAGGTGAATTTAATCCTCGTACGTGGGTGGTAGATGGCAAGAATGGTAACCCTATAAGAGACAAGGAAAACATTGCTGTGAGGTGGAAACAATACTGTGAAAAACTGTACTCTGGAATTAACAACAGTATGGACAATCAAGTGGTTGAGAAACTTTCTTTAGAACCTACAATTTTATACAGTGAAATAGAGAATGTGAGTCAACATCTGAAGAATTATAATGCCCCTGGTGTAGACAGTATACCTGGGGAAATTATCAATGAAATGGGACAAGGAGGTGTTGATGTGTTGCATTTATTGTACAAAAGAACATGGGGAGCTGGGGAGTGGCTAGATGACTGACTAAAGTCTCTCTTCATCCCCTTACACAAGGAAGGGTCTATCAGGAACTGCTCCAACTACTGAACTATTGTCCTCATATCTCACACAAGTAAAACATTGTTCTACATCCTGAACCAACATTTGAAGCCACACATATAGCCTCATGTATCCATAGAACAAGCAGGTTTTATTGAAGGGAAAGGGACTCGTGAACAGATCCTCAGCATAAGACAAATAATAGGAAAATTGTGAGACTTCTGTATTTCTGTTTTCATCTGATTCCTTGACTACAGGAAAGCCTTTGACTGTGTTGACTGGTAAAAGTTGTGGCAGGTGCTTGCAGAGTTGAGTGTCCCACCACAATTGATAGCATTGATCAAAAGTCTACACAATAATCACTTCGGAGTTGTAAAGACAAGTGCTGGCATGTCTGATTCCTTCAGAGTATCAAAAGGTGTGAGACAGGGTTGAGTCCTATCTCCACAACTGTACAACACCTATACAGAAAATATCATTAGGGAAGCTCTTGATGGTTGGACCAAAGGCATCTCAATTGGGGAGAACTATCAACAACCTCCGTTTTTTTTATGACACTGTGCTTTTAGCCAACAGTGAAGATGAACTGGCTGAGCTACTAACAAGAATAAAGGACAAGTCCAAACACATGATAATTGATTGAGAAGAACAGATCCAGCTCACAGGTCAATTAAAGGAACTGAAAGTCATGCATTCCTTCATCTATCTGCATGAGAAGTTGTGAAGATGAGATAAGAAGACAGATCACACTAGAGCAAATGGCTACGAAGAAGTTCACCAAGATTTGGCAGAGCAGTGCAATAACAAATAGCACAAAGTTCCAGCTAGTTGAAACACTCATCTTTTCTGTCTTCCTTTACAGTTGTGAAGCATGAACACTCAAGGCCAGAGACAAACAGTGCATTGATGTGTTTGAGCTTTGGTCCTGGTGTAGGATGCTTTGCATAAAATGTACCAAAAGAAGAACAAATGTGCCCATTAGTGAAGAACTTGATAGCTCCAGATGCCTTTCTCTTTGACTCACTGAAAAAATTCTTGTTCTTTGACCATATTGTGAGAAGAGATAGAGAAAATCTAGAGAAAATAATCTTTAAAGGAAACATTGAAGGTACGAGACCAAAAGGAAGAACAGTGAGCAGATGGATAGATCAAATCAAGAATATCTCCAGCAGGCACTAAGGGAAGCTGGCAACCATTTAGGATGGAGAGGCTTGGTTCATGGGATCAAGATGCTCAGCAATGAGCACAATTTATGACGGTGATAGCTCTAATCACATTCAGTAGCTAATGTAACAATGAGAAAACAGTTTTCCAAACAATATATTGCTGCCAAGAGATAGACAACTGTAGCTCACAATTGTCAATCTACTGTGAAATTCATAATATGCAAAAATTGTAAGCCACCTAAAAGTTTCAAAATATTTGTTTTGTGATGTAGACATATACTGAAATTAGTTGTTATGAGTTTCTGAGCAAATATGCTATCGAAAAATTTGAAGAAACCACAATTTAACTGGCCACTGACTCTATAATATGACTTTGTGTGATACCCATAAATACATTAAAATATGCAGTTTATCATGACACATACAAGCTTTAATACAATCACTAAATGGTGATGGTGGAATGACACAAAATACTGAAGCTAATTTATGTGACTCATATGGTACTGTTTGTGTACACACACACACACACACACACACACACACACACACACACACACACACAGAGAGAGAGAGAGAGAGAGAGAGAGAGAGAGAGAGAGAGAGAGAGAGAGAGAGAGAGAGAGAAGAAGAAGAAGAAGTCAGCTTACACATACAGGGTGGTTCTGGAGGACTGTCATAATTTGTGTAGTGATTCTGCATGTGAAAATAAACCAAAAAAATCCTAAGAACATCTGTCCAATTTTTGATTGTTATGGAACAGGAGTGGGTTGAAGACTACACACATCCATGAATGATTAGGAAGGCAAGTGTGAATATTATATAACAAAATGTTGTGTAGCTGCTGTGGGGGACAATAATGATAATAGACAGATGACTGATTCTTCCTACAAGAGATGTTCAAAAAGTCCCTCACCCATCTCAATGCACTTGTCAATGCATTGGAGGATATTTTTTGCTGCACATCGATCATCATCTTGGCAGGCTTTAATACAAGCAACAGCATTGGCGATGTGAACAACAAGTCCTTCATGTGTATCCATCTTGGTAGCAAACACGTCCCACTTTAACCAGCTCCATAAACATAAGTCTAATTGGATTGGGTTAAGCAATCTGGCAGGCCAGTTAATTGGTTTGTCATGGCCAATCCACCATTGAGGAACTGTGTTATTCAGATACTGGGTTACTTGCCTGCTATAGTGAATCAGTGATCCATAATTTTGCAAGTACATCTTCCATTGATGCTCTAATGTCATGTCTTCCAAAAGTGCAGGTAAGTCGTCTATCAGGAAATGTGTGTATGGTGTGGCTGTCATGTGATTTAGCAGGAACACAGGCCCCATCATGTCATACAACATCAGGCATTCACTGAGAACCTAACTTGGATTCTTGTTTCTCTAGGGTCTTGTGGGCTCTCCATCACCCATGTATGGGAACTGAGGGTGCTCATGACACCATGTTGTGCAAACATAGCCTCATCTGTAAATAAAGTGCACTGCATGACATCTCTAATTACAGTCAACCATTCACAAAACAGTTGTCTGTTTACTGAGTCACCTGGATGCAGATGATGCACATGGAATAGGTACAAGCCCACAGAATGTAGTGTACACCACACTTGTATTCGTTGAATATCAAGCTAAGGGCTAATGCATCATGCATTGGTGGTGGCACTCCGTTGTACCAAGGCAATAATGTCTTACCTTTCCTCAACTGATTGGATTCACGCAATGTTTGAAAAACCCAGGGAAATACCCTGGCACAGGGGTTCATCAATCAGGGAAATGTCCCTGGTATTCTGTCACAAACAACATGCCTGTGTATTTTGCTTAGGTGAACATATGCAGCATGTTGGTATTCACAGACACAGTGGGCTTGATCAATTAAAGAACACTCAAGTACAGCACGCACATTTCCTCACAACTGCTCACTCATCCAGCCCATGACTGCACACTGGGTATGTTTGCAGCTGTTGTCTCAGTGCAACTTCACAGTGCTGCCATCTGTTGGAAAACACCCACATCTCACTTAGGATGCAACAGTCATCTGTCCCACCATTATTCTGTCTGCACAGGGCATTCATTAAGTAATAATCACATTTGCTTTCATATTCATTCATGGATGTTTATTTTTCAACCCACTCCAATTACGTAATGATCAAAAATTTTACACATGTTCAAAGGACTTTCCTAGTTTATTTTCACATGTGGAATAACCACACAAATTATGTGACATTCGTCCTGCACTCAGACTTCACAGTGTGATTCCTCACATACTAGAAATACAAAAATGTCTGTCACAAAATTTCATCCTGTGCATATTTCTGGCAGTAAATGGATGTTGAATATTGGCAATATGGGAACGCTGTAATCACATAGGTGTAGTGCTACACAGTTGATGCAGTGAATAGCATTTTGTGTTAGCAGATAGGAGGTCGATGGTTTGATTCTGGTTCAAGATATATTTATTTATTCATATTTCCCAGCTTCATTCTGCCATATAACACTGTTGTATACACATATGCAACATTTACATAGTACAGTGTTTTGTAACAGTGAACATAACAAAACATGGTCAAACAATTTATAAATAGACAGTTGAAACAAATGACCTGTCATAGGACAGAATAACTACAAAAACATTATCAATTTTGAGATGTTAAAGGTGACTGCACAGTTAAATAACTCATCATCTACTAGTCATCTGTCCTACATGTCATATGTATGCCCAATTGTAACAATTAGCAACCAGTGACAATAATAATTTCCATATTAATGAACGCATGATGCTTACAAAAGAATGCATTGGCCTAAGAGCAGATGCTCAAAGCAACCTGCCTGCAAATCCAGACATTGCTATCTGTTGGATAATGCAGCTCTGGACTCTTCAGAACATGGCTGCATTCCTAGATACAAGAGCAGCATGACCATTCACTATCAGTTCTTCCACATGTGTTGGTGGAGTAGAATACATGTGCTCCTTCAAATGTCCCCACACAAAGAAATCCAGAAGACTTAGGTTGGTGAATGAGGAGGCCATACAACTGGACCTCCTCATCCAAGCCATTTCCTTGAAAATGTTGGGTCTAAATGTCATTACATATTATTTCCAAAGTGTGGAGGTGCACCATATTGTTGGAACCATAACCTCTATTGTTCTATGAGGAGGAACATCTTCCTGTGCATTTGTTGAGTATCAAGCTAAGGGCTAATGCATCATGTACTGGTGATAGGACTCCATTGTACCAAGGTAATAATGTCTTCCCTTTCCTCAACTGCATCATACCTTCATGCAGTCAGCTGGTGAGGCAACAAGTTGGGACCCAAACTCCTGTCTCCAAATATTGTGGTCCAGACATTCATGCCAAAGCACACTCAATATCCATGGTTGCAGGTGATGTGTTGGTTAATGTTACACCAATGATAGGCATTTTGCTTGGTGAAGTCACCATCAAGAGTGAATGCTGCTTCAACCAACCATATTACAGTGGTTAGCCGATCATCACTGGTTTTCTGTTGTTGTTGGAACCTTTCACAGAATTGCTTTCATAGATAGTGATCTGAAGGATAAAGGTGTTGTGTTAAACAATAATGATATGAGTGCAGCACATGCTCATGCAGTGTGTTAATGGCTGTGCAATGTGAGACACACAGCTGCCTTGCTACACTATGTGTACTTTGCTCTATGCTTCCTCAGAAGCTGGAGTATACTGAATCTGTGGTTGACCTCTGTCACATGATGGTGGAAGGAGAGAACCTGTTTCCCCAAGGATGAAGTTCCAGACAACTAAACATATTTTCATCTGGATGATGTTGACCAGGATACCTAGCAGTATATTTATGAGTGGCAACACCAGCCCAGTTATAATCTGCAATAAGGAGTAGAAGCATATGTCTGCAATACAGTTTTAGAATAACACAAGAAGAAAATACAATATGTATAAAAATGTATCTGGAGCCTTTATGGGCAGATTACTCCACTAGTGACTAGTTTCTGCCAGGTGAACAGCACATACAGCATAACCATGTAATTAGTCGCAGCAGACTGTTGCACTTAACTCATAACATCTCTTACAACTGTTGTTTTGCATGATTCATCCCAACACTGCTAACTGTTAAATGTTCATTTTCGAATTACACTGTTTCCCTAATGGTAATGAATGTGGTGTTCCCATATTCCCATCAATAATAATGATAATAACACTGTTTCCCTAATGATAATGGATGTGTGGTTTTTCCATATTCCCATCAATAATAATAATATAACACATTGAGATATTCACTAAAAAAAGACCTAGAGGAAGACCACCAGACAGGTGGGACAGAGATATAAGGAAGACAGTGGGATTCAATTGGCAACGAGAAGTTCAGGGTTGGAAGAAATGGAAGATCTTACTGTGATGATTTGTTACACAATGACTCAAAGAGGCCACATCATTAAGTGATAGAACTGGCTGATTATATATATATATACACTAGCGTGCTTAAGATGGTCACTGAAACATCAGTTTATCTCCCTCTAAACAGCGAAATAATTAGACCAAAACTAAGCACGTCTTCCAATCGTGAAGGTTAAGAATGCAATTTTCATTTGTTACAGTGGTAACAGCTATGTGTTGTTACAAATTATATGCATGCTTATTCATTTAACTAACAACTGTGCAAGTCTAATCTTCTGTGCTTCAACCATTTTCCTGTATTCCATTTAATTTCATATTTTGGCTGCGAACTATTCTTTCTTGATTATTTCTTCTTGATTCACTTGCTTACAAAACAAAATTCTTTTTAGAATTTTTTGTTCTATTTTCAACTCACTATCACAGGTGCACACTTGCTAAAACAAGTGAGCACAATGTTTGAATGCTCTTCTAGAATCATAGCCATTGCACCAGAGGAATTGACAGTTTTTAGTGCCATAGTGAATTCTGTAATATCATTAGAGGCCATATTTTTAAAACTAATGTCTGTCTGTGGTTTATGTAATCTTTGCCAAACTAAATCTAATGTCTCTGCATTTGGTTTGTGATTACTAACTGCACAATAAAAATGTGAATGTACTGTAAAATGTGTCAGGATCTGCTATTGAAAGAGATCAAATGAAATTCACAAAAGTTAATGTGTTTGGGCTATTTTATTCTTCAGTCAACAACAAGATGCGCAGCCAAAGTGATACAGTAGATTTATCACAAAGAGAAATGGTTGTCTTAGGGAATATTTCTCATTCTCCCTAAAAGAATTATCTGACATGTAAACATCTCAGTTTGTATGTAAAAAGCTTATTTTATCATGTATTAAGTGCTTAAAATTTGTAAAACTTATATCTATTGTACAAGAACAGGCTGTAAAAAGGCACCTATATGTTTCAAGCTTGGTTTAAACACAGTATTGTCGTTATAAGTCTGCCATCAGCTTTTGGCATCTTATATGGGAAGAGAAACGTAACAAGAAACGTGAGACATACACAAACAACAGTGGAAGTCTTTGTACAAATCACAGCAATAACACAACAAAGATACATTTAACAATAACAAGACACAACAAATGATTTGTATAATACAAAAACAAAATATAGTTTGTACATTTCAAAAATATATATTACATCACAAAAATGTATTGAGCAATTATCTGAACTTGAATCTGAATGACATGTATGTTATGACTACAAAATAACTGCCTATAAGTTACTTACAGAATGAGAAAAATATTTTCAAAAAATGCAATGTCATGAAAAATACTGAAATAAAGCAAACAACAGTTCATGAATAGTTTGAGACATAGTGTCATAAGAATCAAGATGCAGAGTACAAGTTTGTAGCTCACAATCCATACTCTGCAAGCATATTCAGAATGACTGCTAATATATACCTGTATCATAATTTGAACTTTACATAAACCAGTTTTTTGCCATTATATTAACAGTCCTCTTTGCTTAAAAATAATGAGTTTCACATACTGACATAATAAATTATGCACTGCTGGTCGGCACCAGTATTTGACTACTCCTACACAACCTCAGTTGTCGCCATAACAGGTACAAGAAGACGAGACTTAAAGTGGGCAGCCCATACAGCAGAATAAGTTGAAGCACACGAGCACTATACGTCACATGTACAAACAAACTTTGGAAGTCACTGGGTAAATCATCTAGGCCCTGTGAACAACAGTGATGATTATTATGTAACATCTGCTTGACAGTTAATTGTAGTATGAAGAAAGTGAAATATTAACTGTAGATTCATTCATGTGAATGTATAATAAATATAAAATGAATGAAAATTTAATTATTACTGTAATAAGGGACATTCTATGACAGTAAGCAATGTATATAATAAAAGTGTGTGTGTGTGTGTGTGTGTGTGTGTGTGAGTGTGTGTGTGTGTGTGTGTGTGTGTGTGTGTGTGTGTGTGTGTGTGAACAGCTACATTGTAATCTCTAGCACCTGCTTTTTGCTGCATACAGCTGTATTGTACCCACTGGAACTGCACAAACATCACTATCATAACATCACATCCTGTCTGAACAAAATGCAGCAGTATGACAAACCCCATTCTTCAGTACCCACAATCCTGCTCCATTTGAAATTACTTAATTCTGATACTGCACATTTGATATTTATGACACACATTAAATCTTACTTTCACATTCCCCCCTTTTTCTGATGGTTCTTAATTTATTTAATGCCTTGGCATAATGCCGCTCCTAAAACAAAGAATGCTGCTGGGCCTACATGCATGTCATTTCCTAGCAACACAATTTAGTAAGGTACCATTAAGCTCCATTGTCAAAAAGAATAAATTGTAACTGCCCTAACAAATTTTTCAATAGAAGGACAAATTTATTTTTAACAAAAGCTCACTGTTATGATTTCTACTAAACAGTAAGTCTTTCTGTGAACTCTTCTCATTTGATGACCAACAAAAAATTATTCCAACATGTCCTTTATTTCTGACTCTGACTCTGCAGCTACTAGAAGAGGCAAGGCTATTAATAGAAGAGGCCATACCTGCACAGTTTGAAACAGCTGTAATTCCACCAACCTCTCCCTCTGAAATCAGTAAAATAATAAACTCACTGAAAAGTAAAAGCTCTTACGGAATTGATGGCATTTCCAGCAAAGTACTTAAAGCTTGTTCCCCACAGATAAGTAGAATTCTCAGCCACGTATGTAATAGCTCTTTGGAGCAGGGTGTTTTCCCTGATAGACTGAAATATGCCATTGTAAAACCATTGCATAAAAAGGGGGATATGTCGGATGTCAACAACTACCGCCCAATCTCTCTTCTGACAGCTCTATCAAAAATTTTTGAGAAAGTAATGTATTCAAGAGTAGCCTCCCATATTTGTAAAAATAAAGTACTAACAAAATGTCAGTTTGGTTTTCAGAAAGGCTTTTCAACAGAAAATGCTATATATGCTTTCACTGATCAAATATTAAATGCTCTGAATAACCGGACATCACCCATTGGTATTTTTTGTGATCTCTCAAAGGCCTTTGATTGTGTAAATCATGGAATTCTTTTAGATAAGCTAAATCATTATGGTTTGAGTGGGGCAGTGCACAAATGGTTTAATTCATACTTAACTGGAAGAATGCAGAAAGTTGAAATAAGTGGTTCGTGTAATGTTAAAACAACTGATTCCTCAAACTGGGGTGCTATCAAGCACGGGGTCCCACAGGGTTCGGTCATAGGTCCTTTACTGTTCTTGATATACATTAATGACTTACCATTCCACATTGATGAAGATGCAAAGTTAGTTCTTTTTGCTGATGATACAAGTATAGTAATAACATCCAAAAACCAAGAACTAAGTGATGTAATTGTAAATGATGTTTTTCACAAAATAATTAAGTGGTTCTCAGCAAACGGACTCTCTTTAAATTTTGATAAAACACAGTATATACAGTTCCGTACAGTAAATGGCGCAACTCCAGTAATAAATATAGAATTTGAACAGAAGTCTGTAGCTAAGGTAGAATTTTCAAAATTTTTAGGTGTGTCCATTGATGAGAGGTTAAACTGGAAGCAACACATTGATGGTCTGCTGAAACGTCTGAGTTCAGCTACGTATGCTATTAGGGTTATTGCAAATTTTGGTGATAAGAATCTCAGTAAATTAGCTTACTATGCCTACTTTCATTCACTGCTTTCGTATGGCATCATATTCTGGGGTAATTCATCGTTGAGTAGAAAAGTATTCATTGCACAAAAACGTGTAATCAGAATAATTGCTGGAGCCCACCCACGGTCATCCTGCAGACATCTATTTAAGGATCTAGGGATCCTCACAGTATATATATTCCCTTATGAAATTTGTTGATAATAATCCAACCCAATTCAAAAGTAATAGCAGTGTGCATACCTATAACACCAGGAGAAAGGATGATCTTCACTATGCAGGGTTAAATCTGACTTTGGCACAGAAAGGGGTAAATTATGCTGCCACAAAAGTCTTTGGGCACCTACCAAACAGCATCAAAAGCCTGACAGATAGCCAACTAACATTTAAAAATAAATTAAAAGAATTTCTAGATGACAACTCCTTCTACTCATTGGCTGAATTTTTAGATATAAAGTAAGTATATATATATAAAAAAAAAAAAAAAAAAAAAAAAAAAACTTAATCATTAGTGTCATGCAATATTTTGTGTAATGTAATTTCTTGTACAGACATCTTTCATTAACCTGACACGTTCCACATCATTACGAAGTGTCGTATTCATGATCTATGGAACAAGTATTAATCTAATCTAATCTAATCTAATCTGCCAGTGGTTATGACTGGAAAGTTACTCTGCATTGAGTAGGACAATTTGCCCACATGATTATGCAAATAAATACAATTTTACAACATCTGGCTCTAATCTTATTACTTGCTGTGATAGTTATTGAATAACATCATTCTTGGATCACCAATGCAACATATTTATTTACTTTACAGTACAAGATATGTTTCAGACTCTGCACTCATTTCCAGCCTTCTAGCATGCAGTGGTGAGAATGTAAATCATACCACTTCAGTTAATGAGGTGAGGAAGATAAATTTAACATAATTGTATCTACATTTTTTCAGCCATCCCATGGGCAAAAAAGCAATGTAATATTATTTGTGAAATTTTTGAGATCTCGTTTAAACTGGAAACCATCAGGGTGCTGTACTCATCAGTTACTTCATCTTGTATTATTTTTCATTGTGAACATTACCAGTGGAAAAATTGAAAAATTTGCTGCCAGAAGAGTAACAAACTTTTTGATGCCCCTGGTTTCACTTCTTTAGTTGTTGCTAAGGGAATGAGATCAATACTGTGGGTGATGATAAAAACAGAAGACTGTGCTGGAACAGCATGCAAGGACTACAAGTGTATATAATCCTGGAAAGAATTTAAATATGGCTGTATCTAGTGCAGCAAACAAAATGAGTCCACTCAGTTATTTGTGTCACATACTTTGGCACATTTAAATGTTCATTAGACAATTTCTTCATTAACGGTCAAATACAGAAATTGTATATGCTACAGATACCACATATTAGTTAATCATTTGGCTCAAGTGACAAGTCAAGCATTAGAATACAATCTCCTACACAGAGATATGTCAAAGCTACTGTTTGCTATTGAAGTTTAATTTATTCACAGACTGTACTCTGTAAATCACATCAGGAAGGAGATCCTACACGGATGTGGAAGAAGTCAAGTTATACATTAACAGGCATAAGCAGCCACTGCAGATAACTTCTGTGCACTATACTAACAACTAGTTACAATTTATGTCAATATCCCCACATTCACATGGAAGGAGGAACATCAAGGTTGAATAGTTACTTCCCCTAACTGCAACTTGTTGTCCCTCACTTCCATCCCCTCTTCATCCCATTAATACGCCTATATTTCTGACAGCTATGGATATGTATGACATGTACAGTGTGGTTCCACAGCTCTACCATGTACAGAGGTAAGAGCATATCACTAATACATAATCTGGTGTTTTCTTGATGATGATGATAATGATGATGATTTGTGGCTGATGGCACTTAACAGTAAGGTCATAGTGCTCAAGTTTTCTTGATAGAAGGATCCATTTTTATATGCATATATATCTAGCATAAACTAAGCTAATAGTTCCTGGATGGATGTTGATCAGTTGCATTAGGTCACAGCAAATTGTTGAAGAGGATTTGAGAACTTTTTTGTAGAAAGTAAGTCTACAGTACGCAGTGGTATAAAATTTGAAACTACAGCAGTTATTTCAACACCTGCAAGAATAGCAGCAGTTGACCTGTCCCAAGTTAGCCCCACCCACCTCATTGCAGCCCACACTTGTGCCATCTCAATATCTGATTGAAACAATGAGGACTGGAGTTCATACATAGTATGTCTGGGCCATTAACTTGAGGCAGGAAATATCACTTACTCTGGAATATCACTAACTGGCCATCAAACAGCAACAGTAGTGGGGATTGGGCAGAGGGGGTCGGGCGTGAAGGTGATTGGTTAAGTACATGTGTGTATTTTATTTCTTACATATATCAGGTGCATTTTCTCAAGTGTTTCAGCAGATATCTGGAATTTTGTTTTTGCAGTCTGTAGCTGAACTCAGTCCAAATGAATAGTGCTCAACACACCTTTCATGAGACAACTGGTACTGATGGAAAGTATCAGTTTCTTTCCTGTTACAAACAAAATGCTTATTGAAGCAGAATTTTATGTGCCCATTTGATAGAGCAGTTCCAGATTAGTCTAGTGTGATATTTGTTTTATTGATGTGTATTAACAAAGACTCTAAAACTCAAAGAATAACCAGCACTCCAGCAGTGACAGCAATGTCCTGGCCAGCACTGATGGCTACCACCAAGCATGTAGCACTGCTCAGTTGGTGCTGGGGTACTGTTTATTCTTAGTGTTTTACTCTCTCTCTTAATATATATCAATAAGATAAGTACTGGACTAGACTAATTTGGGACTGCTCTATTGAATGAACACATACAATTTTGATTAAAAATAATTTTGTTTGCAGTGGGAAACAAACTGATGCTTTCTGTTGATACTGGGTGTCCCACGAAAGCTGGTATGAGCTGTAACTGTTTGGGCTGAGTCCAGCTACATAATGAAGAAGCAAAATTGCAAGTATCTGCCAAATCATGTGGGAAAATGAGCTTCCATGAATTGATCCTTCAAAGCATGATATGAGAGCACTGCTTGACTTACTTTTCAACACCTTATTTGAAAGAATTCTGAAGTGTTACAGTAAATGAACAAGTTTGAAACATCTTAATACATGTAGTTTGTTTCATCCAAGTGACAGTGTTCTAAATGATATTGATAAATTAAAGCATTAATTGAAACATTCATATTTTCAGCCCTTTTATCTCCATTCAACCCAAATCAATCAAAATATTATAAACATAATTTGCATTCTTTACAGACGAATGGAAAAACTAGTAGAAGCTGACCTTGGGGAAGATCAATTTGGATTCCGTAGAAATTTGGAACACGTGAGGCAATACTGACCCTACGACTAATCTTAGAAGCTAGATTAAGAAAGGGCAAACCTACGTTTCTAGCATTTGTAGACTTAGAGAAAGCTTTTGACAATGTTGATTGGAATACTCTCTTTCAAATTCTGAAGGTAGCAGGGGTAAAATACAGGGAGTGAAAGGCTATTTACAATTTGTACAGAAACCAGATAGCAGTCACAAGAGGCTAGGGACATGAAAGGGAAGCAGTGGTTGGGAAGGGAGTGAGACAGGGTTGTAGTCTCTCCCCGATGTTATTCAATCTGTATATTGAGCAAGCAGTGAAGGAAACAAAAGAAAAATTCGGAGTAGGTATTAAAATACATGGAGAAGAAATCAAAATGTTGAGGTTCGCCGATGACATTGTAATTCTGTCAGAGACGGCAAAGGACTTGGAAGAGCAGTTGAACGGAATGGATAGTGTCTTGAAAGGAGGATATAAGATGAACACCAACAAAAGCAAAACGAGGATAATGGAATGTAGTCGAATTAAGTCGGGTGATGCTGAGGGAATTAGATTAGGAAATGAGACACTTAAAGTAGTACAGGAGTTTTGCTATTTGGGAGCAAAATAACTGATGATGGTCGAAGTAGAGAGGATATAAAATCTAGACTGGCAATGCCAAGGAAAGCATTTCTGAAGAAGAGAAATTTGCTAACATCGAGTATAGATTTAAGTGTCAGGAAGTCATTTCTGAAAGTATTTGTATGGAGTGTAGCCATATATGGAAGTGAAACATGGACGATAAATAGTTTGGACAAGAAGAGAATAGAAGCTTTCGAAATGTGGTGCTACAGAAGAATGCTGAAGATTAGATGGATAGATCACATAACTAATGAGGAAGTATTGAACAGGATTGGGGAGAAGAGAAGTTTGTGGCACAACTTGACCAGAAGAAGGGATTGGTTGGTAGGACATGTTCTGAGGCATCAAGGGATCACCAATTTAGTATTGGAGGGCAGCGTGGAGGGTAAAAATCGTAGAGGGAGACCAAGAGATGACTACACTAAGCAGATTCAGAAGGATGTAGGTTGCAGTAGGTACTGGGAGATGAAGTAGCTTGCACAAGATAGAGTAGCATGGAGAGCTGCATCAAACCAGTCTAAGGACTGAAGACCACAACAACAACAACATAAAACCAACAACTTGTGATGGGTCCAAAATACTATTTTGATACACTGAATCATACCAAAAATTGTCCTTCAGTGATACTGGGAATTGTAGAAAGATGCATTTGATTTGTTAGATATTTTGTAATTATGATACATGGCTTATTTAATGCCATATGAATGATGTCATAAGCCATCATATTAATCCACCATAGACGAATGTGGCCAGTTATGGACAGTTCTAGAGACTGTTCAGTTTGTTAGGACAGTCAGTAGCACACTGATTCTGATGATTTAATTCTATTAAATCATATGATATTAACACTAACTACACCTGACGGAAGTGGACTACTAAAGGTTGGGCAAAATAAAAGTGACACAAGAAATATTTGTAAGACTGACCTGGACCTGATCCCTTTTAATGAACAGGTGAATTAATGATCACAGAATATTTCATTGTGCATGACTTAATGCAACCAGAAGAACTTTTGCGTGCTGAGTTCTGCTTGTGATTTCTGATTGAAGTGACACCATGACTTTTTGACAGCCAGTCTTTTGTTTTGTCAGATGATTCTTGATTCAGCCCGTCAGGGTACATAAAGTCACAAAACAAGTGCCACCATGTATAATAAAATCCAATCTGTAATTTGAAGAGCATTTGCATAATCTCAGGATTAATGTTTGGTATGCAATTCTGGTGTTCGCATCATAGCAGAGTTCTTTCACTGAGCTGGTAATGCTAACTGGTATCCCCAGATGCTATTTAATCCAAATGTAGATCAACTCACAGATTATGAACAACTCTATGGATATTTTCAACAGGGCGTAGCAACAGTCCAACCTGCCTTGACAACACTGTCATGAGTGCATGAGGTGTTCAATGAGGATGAGACATTCAGCAGAGACAGCGCTATCTCCTGGCTGCCTTGACTGCCTGATCTCTCTCCTTGTGATTTTTACCAGTGGGGCAGACTGAAAGGTCAGGTGTACTCAAATAATCCTCACATACTGGTAGAGCAACAGCAGAACACTGAAAATGTTTTTGTTGCCGTCCCTCAGGCGAAGCTCCTAGAGTATCTTACCATTTGATAAATTTAACACAATGTTGCATGAATGTCAGTGGTGGCCATTTCCAGATTCATCTGTGAAGTTCATTAACAAAGTTCATTTCTACATCTACCTCATTGTAAATATTTTGCAGGTCACTATTACTTGGGCCAACAGCCTTGCTGCAGTGGTAACGCTGGTTTCCAACAGAACACTGAAGTTAAGCACTGTTGGGCTGGGCTAGCACTTGGACAGGTGACCATCCAGTCTGCAAAACACTGTTGGCAAGTGGGGGTGCACTCAGCCCTTGTAAGGCAAACTGCGGAGTTACTTTATTGAGAAGTAGTGGCTCCGGTCTTGGAAACTGACATATGGCCGGGGGAGAGGTTTGCTGACCTCATGCTCCTCCATATCCACATCCGGTGATGTCTATGGGCTGAGGATGACATGGTAACTGGTCGCTACCAATGGGCCTTCATGGCCTGTTTGGATAGAGTTTAGTTTTATTATTACTTGGCTCATTCTGTATGTGTTTATTGGTGCTGATTGATAATGAACAGGTTCCGTTTTCTGGCCTGACTGACAACCATGTCATCCTCTGTCAGTGATTAGCACAGCGCTCTCCTGGTTACAAATGGGTTTCTCAAACTTGGAACTACTACTAATTGGTCAAGTAACTCCTCAGTTGGTCTTATAAAGCTCAGTGCATCATGTTCCAATCTTCTCACCAAGGAAAACCCTATCAGTATCAGGAATTGAACCAAGCCCTCCAGAGGGCAGTCAGTTGTGCTGACCACTCAGCTTGGGGTATAAAAAATCCACAAAAATTGTGGATATGACAATCTACTGGGGCTTGATGTTATAAAAACAACCTACTGGGGCTTTATGTTATTAAAAAAACAACAAAGTAAAGGTAGAGCTCAAGATTACTGAACAATCTGTACTGTCATACTTACCATGGGCTACCAAACTTTATGGCATCAGTCATTATTGAAAATTAACTTACGTGGTGGGTAACTGTGACAAACTGTATAAAGATATCCTCATCTGAGACAGGCTGATTCAAGACATCTCCATTTAGAAAATCCAAGCTGACACCCTCAAGTCATCAATCTCAGTGGAGAGCAATGCCAGTCACTCGACAAGCTTTCAAAATGGCAAAGTGAGCCTGGATGTTGACTCTGTTGCCTGCAGACTATGCCTTTACAGCATCAGTCCCTCACATCCTCACCAGATATCACAGGCCACCCCAAACCCACAAGAATCACCAGGAGTTTCCTTCCTGCCCTACCCTGCATGTTTCTACCACCATGACCACAAAGCTTTCCTCCAATACTGGGCATCTTTCCAACTGAACTTATCATTCGTTGTAAATGGTTATGTCTGGCTACTTGGAGACCATTTGCAGCCATTTATTGACTTCATTTTCCCAAACACCAATGGAATTTTTGTGGGTGACAATGCATCATGTCGCCGGACCAAAATTGTTCATGACTGGTTTGAAGAACATTCTGGAGAATTCAAGTGAATGATTTGCTCAACATGAATACAACCATACATTTATGGGACATAATCAAGAGGTCAGTTCATACCCAAAATCATGCGCCAGTTACACTTTCACAATGATGTACCACTATAGAGGCAGCATGGCTCAATATTTCTGCAGAAGAGCTCCAGTGGCTTGTTGAGTCCATGCTACACCAAGGCGCTGCACTACACTGAGCAAAACAAGGTACAACACCATATTAGGATATATCCTATGACTTTCGTCACATCAGTGTAGTCTCCAACACCACAGAAAGATCTCTGCAAAGTTGGAAATCTTTTTGAATGTACTTCAGAGTATGAACATACTTTTTACATGTAAATCTACTTCTATACTCTGAAAGTCACCTTATTGTGTATGGCAGTGGGTACCTTGACATTGTTCCAGTTGTATGTGGTTCATGGAAAGACCAATTGCTGGTAAGACTCCATGTGACATCAAATCTTTTTGATTTTATCTTCACAGACTTTTTGTGAGGTATATGTAGGAGAACGCAACATATTGGTTGACTCTCCTAGGAATGTGCACTCTTGGAATTTTAACAGTAGACCCTATCATGAGGGCAAATGCCTGTCCTGCTGTGTGTGCCATTGGAGTTGATTGAGCATCTTCAAGGTATTTTTATGCTGACTCAATGAGCCTGTAATGAAATGTGCTGCTCTTCTTGGGATCTTCTCTATTTCCTCTATCACTCCTATCTGATGCATATCTCAGAATGATGAGGAGTATTCAAGTTTGCTTGAATGAATGTTTTGTACACTACTTCCTTTCTTGATGGGTTACATTCCCTAATGATTCTACCAATGATTCCCAGTTTGGTATCTACTTTACCCTAAATTAATTTTTGTATGGCTGCTCCACTTCATATCATGCTGTGTGCATACTCCTAGATATTTCATGGAATTACTGCTTCCAATGTTTGTTCTGCAGTCTTGTAATCATACAGTAAAGGGGCTTTCTGTCTATGTATTCCCAATACATTACATTTGTTTATGTTGAGACTGAAGTGCAACTCACTGCAATGAGTGTCAATCCTTTGCAGGTTTTCCTGCATTTCACAACAATTTTATAGCATTTCAAGTTCTCTGTGTACACTATCATCACCCATTAAAAGCCTCATGGAACTTCTGATGTTATCTACTAAATCACTTACATATATTATGAAAAGTAATGGACTTATAACATGGCCTTGGGGGCATGCTCAGAGTTACTTTTTTTTGTATTCTCATATTTTCTTCATTAGGTAGCAGTAAAGGCTGTCAAATGCCTTCTGGAAATCAGTGAACAAAGCATTACTGCTTTCTGGATGTGTAGATGAAGAGAGCGGGCTGGGTTTCACATCACTATCATTTCTGGAACCAACAATGATTCCTACACAGGAGATTTTCAGTCTCCAGAAATTTCATAATGAATGAGTGAAACATGTTTGAAAATTGTGCAACAAACTAATGTCAAGATATAGGCCTACAATTTTGTGCATCTATCGGACAACCCTTCTTGAAAATGGAAATGGTCAGTGCTTTTCCACAGTCATTAGGAATGCTTCACTCCTCTCTTGGTTACTTATATTGATGTATTTCATTCTGTTATTCACACAGTTATTTAAAGGAGGTAATACACTTTTTCTGCTCTGAGATGTTGTTTGATCTAAGCATCTCGCCTAATCCTATTCACCTTTGTTCTTGCAACTTATGTGTCTCAGAATGGGTTTGGCTTGCAGCTATCTCATTGGGCATTAGATAGACCAGAGTGCCAAATTACTTATGTATGAAAAACTAACTAATCACAGATAGAGAAGGATGTCCTCTCTAGAATTTTCAGCTTTCAAAAACTCCATGAATATGAGTCTGGCACTTCATTTAAATTAGTTACTGATCATAAAACTTTTCTCACAATCTTTGCCCTTGACTAAGGCATTTCACTGTGCACTGGAATCTCTTTCTCAGTAATTATCAATATAAAATTTCATCTCAATCCACAGCACACCATGCCAATGCAGCCAATCTATTGTGGTTCCTAGTGGGACCAGATGAAGCCTTTGACTCTTCTTCACAATCCATTGTCATACTGAGTGCAAATCACCAACAGTCCCCACAGGAAACTGACTGAAAGTTTAGTAATTAATGGAAGCAATGACTGAAGATAAATTTCTACAAAAAAATCTGGTATGCAGGATTCCAGTGAAAATAACTGGACACCAAAAGCCTGCTCCCCTTCTGCTGTCATTTTTGTGTATGTCAAAGAGTTCTCCTCCTCTCTGCAGTGACTGAACATAACCACACAGGCAGTTCATAGGCCCTCCAATTGGTAGTCTTAATGCTACTCCAGTGGGGTCATTTGGGAATTATCAGAAACAAATATGGACAATTGCTGGTATGTGTAATGGCACAATATGAACAGGTACACTGTCAGGATGATCACACATTGCAAGACTCACTTTTCATCATAGTCAACATCCCATCAACAGTTTCAGTTCTAGTCATCAACACAGGACCCTGGAGAATGCGTGTAAGTGGATTTTACAGGGCCATTCCAGTATAGTATATGGATGGTATCAACAAATGCAACGTCACACTAACCAAATGCTGTCTGAATATTCTTCACTGCAGGTATTGGTTCTTACAGGGTGAGTCACTAACTATTGCCACCTAGAAAAACTCTGAAAGTGTGATAGTAGCTGAAAAGTTTGTGGGACAAATGTTGCAAGGGAGAGTGAGGGTCATAGTATTTTACTGTTACTAGGTGGGGTCGCTTCAGAGATATGGAAGTCAATTTTGTTTTTCTAGATGGGATGCTATAGTTTGGTACTTATTCTCTGATAGTGGCTATCAAAATGAATCCAGTGATGTGTAACAGTGAGGCCTTTGGAGGTCAACATAGGTCACAAAGGTGGCATGGTCATCCATCACAGAAGGTGTTTGACATGATGACCCTTGTTATCAGTGCAGTGCTGAAATATTCTTATCATGGATTTAGTGGTAATCCTTATCACTTTGGCACTTATTGAAGCACATGCTCTGACAATTCTCTTTCATATATTGTGCAAATAGTAAATATTCGCCGAATACTGTGTAGCCATCTAATGTGCCATTGACATGTAAACACCGTTTGACGGTTTTGCAATACAACACTAATAGGAAAGGTAAGACTAGGTTTGTTCACCAGACTTGATGCCTCTGGATTTTTTCTTGTGGTGATTCATAAAAGACATTGCTTATAAAGATGTTCCAACTACACCTGAAGATAAAGGCTTTAAAGACATAGACTATAAAGACAAAACAGGTTCAAAAAAGGTCCACAACTTGTGGGAAGCCTATTGTGCAACAGTGCTAACAAACTGCTTAAGTATCTATCATATGACACCCAAGGAGGTGAAGAGTCCAGCCAAGTCACTCCATGGGTGCCAACCATGCCCAACCATAGACAGTGCTTGGCTTACTCCAGCAAAATAACCAGCAACTATCACTGACTGCCCAGCATTATTTCCAACCTAAAAATCCAGTTCTTGTTTGCTGCTCTGGCTGCCATACCCGCTGGGTAACTTGCACCATTATTGAGCTCCAAGATGCAGTTTTGGCCACTGTGGATACTGAGGTAGGAAACATCCAAAATCACATGAACCAAAAGCCATTGCCACTGCCAGCAACAGGAAGGGACATAAGTTCTGCAGCACTGTTACAAGCAGCAATAATATTACAACTAGCTATGACAACCACCTGTGAAACAAACTACAGGAGAGTGATATAATCAGTTGCTGAGTGGAACTAAGGCACTTCACATCAGACAGTCCTACTCAGCAGACAGTACTGTAGTTTATACAAATTACCTCTGAGAGATTGACATTGATGTATAAACTGTATTGGTACAGAAAGGGATTTTGAGTTACTTGGACCTCAAATGTTTAGTTATTTTCACTGGGTCTTCTTTACTACCAAAAGCTCAAGTTTGATTTGACCAAGCCAAACATGAGTTAAGGGAACAGTGCTGAGAATTTCTTTGCCATGCTTTAGAGCCCCAGCATTTAGGCGTTACTTCACTACATTGACCTATTCTGTTTTGCGACATACTGAAATGAGTGTTTCCTTGACTAATACAGACTAGTTGCAAATAATACAGTCATTGGTATTGAATAGTTCATTTATAGTTTTTGATATGTGAGGTATCATGTATTTAATATTTGGATGTGATTCTGTCTATCTGTTTCAGTTTTATCACAATTCAGTGTCATGTAACAAATGTATATATTAGGCATGTTTTTGGGAAAAAGCTTTTGTTCTTTATGTTTTTAAGATTTGCACATCATTTTAAGATGATTCTTGTACTAACAAATTCCAATTAAGATTTTGCATAATTTTATTCAAACATTTGTAAATTAAACATAAATGCTGATTATATGGATACGTTAAGAACAAAACTGTCCACAATGTCTTAAGGAAACAGGGCATGTAATACTCTAGATGGTGAGCCATTTTTTTGCTGTGAATGTCCAGTTCTGTGGTCTATTGCTGCTGTACAAGGGGAGTAGGCCTTGCAGATTCACTGTCTCATTACTCTCTCTCATTATTGTGAACAATATGATCATGACACTGCACTCTACACATGTTCCTTACAGTTAGCTGCTAATATTGTCTAAGGGGTTAAAATATCTGCAACATATAGAGGTTTAAAGAGAACTCTGACATTTTAATAGCATGATGATGTTCATTTTGGATTATAAATGCAACAAGCATCTATATCTACAGTTACACATGTACACAAGTCACCACACAGTACATGTTAGAGGGTACCTTTAATCACTACTAGCCATTCCCTTTTCTGTTCTGCTTGTGAATGGAGAAAGGGAGAAACAACTGTCTATGTGCTTCTGTATTAGCCCCAATTTCTCTTATCTTCTTTTTGCTGTCTTTACACAGCAATAAAGTTAGTCTGCTGTTAGCTACAGATGCTAGTTATCTAAATTTTCCTCAATTGTGTTTCACAAAAAGAATGTCATTTTCCCTCCATGAATTCTCATTTGAGTTCACTGAGCATTTCTGCAATATTCACAAGTTGACTGAACATATCAAAAACAAATCTAGCAGCATGCCTCTGAATGGTTTCGATGTCTTCCTTTGATCTGATCCATTGGAGTTCCAAACACTCAGTTATGGGTTGCACCTGTGTTCCCTATTGGGGTTCCAAACACTCAAGTTATGATCAAGAATGGGTTGCACCTGTGTTCCATATGTGGTCTCCTTCATATATGAGCAACATTTTCCTATAACTTTCCCAGTAAATTGAAGTCAACCATTTGTCTTTTGTGCTATTGCCCTTATGGGATTGTTCCATTGTCTATTTCTTTGCCATGTTACATACTGAGAGTTAATTGAAGGGAGTGTGTCAAGCAGCACACCACCACAAACATTTCATCACAAGACAAGAAAGGACAATAAAAACCAGGAACAAGAGAGAACCGGTTCAGCCAAATGGCTACTGGGTCCAGTATTTAAGAAAAGGAATCTGTTAATACATAAGGCAAAAAGATCAGTCAGTCACTATACCAGGAGTATTAGTGAGACAGACACTTCTCCATTTGATCTTGATTCTGTAGTGCATTCACATTTGCTAAAAGCTTATTATTGTCCAGTCATAGTAAAAGTGAAAGTATTAGTAAGTTACCCTGAATACAACTGTAATGGAAGTACTAGTAATAACAGCAGTAGTTATTTCAGTGCTAGTGAACTGTAATTTGGAACAGTACAGAAAATACTGCAGTTAAAGGTAGTACTATACAGTGATTAATGTAGGAGAAGTTAACTGCTTTACTATAGAAGAAGACGACAAATGGCACAAATGAACAAAACTGATGCCAGAGAAAAATTGCACATCATATATAATTACTAGTTTTAGCAAAGTAGCTGTTTTAAACAAAAACATACAAATAACATAATACAATATTGTTAACGTATCTACTGAACAAGTGCAGATTTTACTTACCATTTCAATCCAAGCAATAGGTAAAATTGTTCTATCTTTGAAACATTTGACAGTCTGCATATAGGGTGTGGTCCTCACCATGATGTTGATCTGAATTCGTGACCAGCCAGCAAGAGGCACACCCAGTTTCTGCACAAATTTTGAACAGTATTGATAATTTTTATTCCCTTTTAATTAATTAATTAATTGACACACAATGTTCCATAAATACTGTTGTGGGGGAGAAAGTTCGGGAATGAGAAATTGATGGAGGCAGTCACAGTTGGCATTATTGTAAAGTATACTAATAACCAGTTACGTCTAGTGTTACCTACTTATATTGATGAGTATGAGAATTGTTTCTAGATCACTTCAACATGCACACACACATGCAATATACCACTCAGACAAATATATTAAAGCTACAAAAATAATCAATTACTGGTATTATAATGTAAATGGATAGATAAAAGAATCTACACACCAATTGGTGGCAGGGGAACGCACATACAAAAGCATATAACTTTTACAAGCTTTTGGAGCCAGTGGCTCCTTCTTCTGGTAGAAGAGTTGAAGGGGAAGGAAGAGGAGTGAAGGAAAAGGACTGGAGAGGTTTAGGGAAATGGGTACAGTTTAGAAAAGTCACACAGAACCTCAGGTAAGGGGAGACTTACCGGACAGGATGTGGAGGAAAGACTGATTGTTGGGGACTGCACTCAATGAGATTTGAAAACCTGAGAGCTTAAAGGTGGAAGACAGAGATTACTACTAAAACATCATGTAGGAGTTAATAAGAGTGAAAATCTAAGTGCATTGTATGTAACAGAGGTGGTAGGAGGGCCGGCAAAAAATAGACCAGTCAGAAAATGGAAAACAGTAAAAACTAAAATGGAATGAAGAAAGAAGTAGTTACAGCAAATAAGTGCTGAGTCAGAAGGAATTAATGTGAATTAAGGCCAGGTAGGTGGCGAGAACTAAGGACATGTTGTAGTGCTAGTTCCCACCTGCGGAGTTCTGAGAAAGTGTTGTCTGGGAAAAGAATGTAGATTGTGCTTGTGGTAGAACAGGCACTGAGGTCACGACTGTCATGTTGTAGAGCATGCTCTGCAACAGGATATTGTGTGTTGAAAGTATATACCCTCTGCCTATGCCCATTCATCCTGACTGATAATGGGGTGGTCAGTACCTCACCTCATATCTCTCAAACTTCAGAGGAATTCTCGTGGATACCTTTTGGACTAGCTGGAAGAAAGAATACCACAGAGACATGGTTAGCCAACAGCCTGGGGTTTGTTTCCAGAAAGAATTTTCATTTAGTAGTGAAGTGTGTACTGATTTAAAAATGCAGAGTGAAAATTTGTTCTGGAACCAATTTCCCAGGCTGGGGCTAAGCAACATCTCCACAATATCCTTTCTTTCATGAGTACTAGTCCTGTAAGGTATGCAGGAGTAGTGAAGTTTGGAAGGTAGGAGATGAGGTACAAAGATACGGGTTCAAATAAAGCTATGATGGAGTATCATGAGTCATGCTTAGATAGCTCAGTCAATGGAATACTTGTCTTGATAGGGGAAGGTCTCAGGTTCAAGTCCTAATTTGGGACACAGTTTTAATCTGTCAGAAAGTTTTGTAACATGGAATTGACTGACTCTCCTGTACTAGCACACTGTGGATGTATCCAGGGTAAGGTAACCCATCCAATTGCTGGAGTTAACAGTAAACAAACAGGAACACAAGACAAATGTGCACTGATCATTTAGTCAGTCATCTTCAGTGGAATGTTTATGTAAATACAACTTATGCCAATGGAGAAAAGGTAGAAATGTTACATACGTACTGGAATGTAAGTTAGCAGTACAGCAATGACTGGTATATATATATATTCATACTGCACACTGCTGCAGAATAATTTTTTTACCTTAACTGCATTTACCAAGAGGATCCTGCCATAGGGCAGTGTTGGGTGAATATATGCAAACTGTGATTGCATTCTGTCCACATGTTAACACAACGAGAGAAATTCTTAAGTACAAAGAATACAAAACTGAAGCCTATAAAGTTGATACACAGTGTTGCATTTAGTGTGCAGTGCATACTGATCTCGGTTTCTCATACCTGTAAGCCCATTTTATTTGTTTGTAACTGCAAAACAGTTGCTTTTTAAGATCAAGATTTAATTTACAAACTGTGCGCTAATGGCAGCCCTGCTCCACTATTATCTTCGTTTTGTGTGGTATTCTTTTACTTGAGCCCTTCACTAATATATTTATATCACCTGCAAACAAAACTGTTTTTTAAGAATCCTTTAATCTCCCATGGAAAGCATTAATTCAGGTAAAGAACAGAAATGAGCTAGGTACTAGACCTTTGGAGACTCCATATTTAATATTTCCTAATTTGATTTATTACTGTGATATCATTGGTTAATGTGTCCTACTCTTTTCCACTCTTTATAAACACTATCTGATCAAAAGTATCTGGACACTTGGCTGAAAATGACTTACAAGTTCGTGGCACCCTCCATCGATAATGCAGGAGTTCAGTATGGTGTTGGCCCACCCTTAGCCTTGATGACAGCTTCCACTCTCACAGGCATATGTTCAATCAGGTGCTGGAAGTTTACCTGGGGAATGGCAGCTCATTCTTCACAGGGTGCTGCACGGAGGTGAGGAATAAATGTTGGTCAGAGAGACCTGGCATGGAGTTGGTGTTCCAAAATATCCCAAAGGTGTTCTATAGGATTCAGGTCAGGGCTCTGTGCAGGCCAGTCCATTACAGGGATGTTATTGTCATGTAAAAACTCAGCCACAGGCCATGTATTATAAACTGATCCCCAGTCATGTGGAAAGATGC
Source organism: Schistocerca gregaria (assembly GCF_023897955.1). Lineage (NCBI taxonomy): Eukaryota > Metazoa > Arthropoda > Insecta > Orthoptera > Acrididae > Schistocerca > Schistocerca gregaria. Next base: position 383,008,497 of record NC_064927.1, read on the forward strand.
AATTGCCATCCCTGAACTGCTCTTCAAGCAAGAAGGTGCTTAAAACATCAATGTAGGCCTGTGCTATGATAGCGCCATGCAAAACAACAAGGGGCACAAGCCCCCTCAATGAAAAATACGACCACACCATAACACCATCAGCTCCAAATTTTATTGTTGGCACTACACATGCTGGCAGATGACATTCACCGGGCATTCACTATACCCCACCCTACCATCGGATCGCCACATTGTGTACCGTGATTCGTTACTCCACACAATGTTTTTACACTGTTAAATTGTCCAGTGCTTATGATCCTTACACCAAGTGAGGTATTTTTTGTCATTTATTGGTGTGATGTGGCTTGTGAGCAACTGCTCGACCATGAAATCCAAGTTTTCTCCCCTCCCACCTAACTGTCATAATACTTGAAGTGGATCCTGATGCAGTTTGGAATTCCTGTGAAATGGTCTGGATAGATGTCTGCCTATTACACATTATGACCCTCTTCAACTGTAGGGGTCTCTGTCAGTCAACAGGAGAGGTCAGTCTGTGTGCTTTTGTGCTGTATGTGTCCTTTCATATTTCCACTTTACTATCATATCAGAAACAGTGGACCTAGCTGTGTTTAGGAGTGTGGAAATCTTGCATACAGGCATATGACACAAGTGCTACCCAATCACTTGACTATGTTCAAAGTTCGTGAGTTCTGTGGAACACCCCATTCTGCTCCCTCATGATGCCTATTGACTACTGAGGTTGCTGATATGGAGTACCTGGCAGTAGGTGGCAGCACAATGCACTTACTACGAAAAACATATGTTTTTGGGAGTGTCCAGATACTTTTGATCACATAATGTATGGCTATCCCTGCAAGAGGGGTGCATTTAACATCATAACAAATTAATTTAACTAGTACAAGTTTATGATCAAACTTTTTTCAAAGTTAGTAAAATGTGAAGACTGTTATGTATCTTGTTAAACTCTATGAGAACTTAAAGTATGAGAACAGAAACTGTTTTCCCTGCTGAGTATACTTTATGGAAGCCAAACAGAGCAGAAGTTAAATATGTCATCATTAGAAAAGTGTTATGGACTACTACCTTAAAATTTTTTGAAAGCATGGGAAGGAGAAATGTACATTTATAATCAGACATCACTTGCTTACGTTCAGTTTTACAAACATGTGTTGATGTTGTATATTGGAATATATCAAGGAAAATGCATCTCATCAAATTATTACAAAAGTAACTCAAAAGGGATGTTACCAAGTCAGCAATGAATTAAATTCTTTGTTGAAATAGCAATGTAGGCAGAACAGTTACTGTTTTCCAGTGATCTAATGATTTTTGTGGTTTCTTTAATAGTGAAGTTGACAAAATTAAGTCTGTTGGTGGTGTATTGAAGGCCTGTCAGTGTAAATGTAATGGATCTGCTTTCAGTGGTCAAGTTTTCCTTGTGTTTTCAGCTATTGTTAGAGAAATTTAATTGAATTTAGTGACTAATAATTTGAATTTAACATCACCTGCATGGCAGCTTTTGTTATCAAGAAGTTGAACTTCATTTAACTTTACAAGTTTATTTATCAGTATATCATAAATAATTATGTTACAATGTGAGAAGGTGAAGAATTGTGTAATATTGCTTGTTGTATTAATTAAAGACCAGACTGGAACTAGTTCTCTATGTTAAATGAAGGTTTCTCTTCCTGATACATCATACTTTTGTCACAAGTGTTGCCTGCCCTTCCCCTCAGCTTCCATTGTAGTTGTTCTAATCAACTGTAGAGGAAAAGAGGAAATTATCAAAATTTTCATCTGAAGTGTTCCCATGGCAAACTTCTTTCCACTGTTCAAACAGTAGATTCTCTCTGTAGTGTGTGACTTAGTAATTATTATTCTACAAAACTTTCCTGTTCATTTCTAAGTTGAATTTGATTGATATTGTTGGTTTTTGGCTGCCGTTTGACAATACTGCTCAGGTAAAACATTTATTACTTCATAAAATGTAATTGGATTTAGAAATAAATTATTAATTTTTGCTAAATTTTTTCCTTGCACTCTCACTGGAACTCTTAGAATGAGGATAAATCAAAGCTAGACATAATGTAAGGGGTTGGAAGCACTTATAAAAGTACAAGCTTTCTGAGCCTGTGGCTCCTTCTTATGGCAGAAGGATTGGAGGGAAACAAAGTGGGATGAAGGAAAAGGTCTGTCAAGGTACAAGAAATGGGGATACTTATGCAAAAGTCACCCAGAACTCTGGAGTTCTTTATCTCCATTCCTTTTTCTTCCCTTCAACCTTTCTTCCAGAAGAAGGAATCACTGGCTCGGAAAGCTTACACACATTTACTTCAGCTTTATGTATTTTTTCTACTGCCACCACTTGGTGACTACATTTTTTATCTATCCAATTATGTCATGTTTTCAAAAATTGATTATTCTCATACATATAAAAGGTGGACATCAGTAACTGTAGGTGCCTTGGTCAGGACTTTTTGAGATGAAATCAGTTTTGAAAACAGATCACACAATATGTTCTCAGTTTTTGTGAAATATCTTTAACAGGATGATGAAGTTGACAACATTTTCTGTTTGGTTACTTTAGACTGTTATAACTGGTATCTCATGTGCTGTATCATGTATGTTTATTTTAAAAATTTTATTAATGTTTATGAACTGAATCTCCTTATGTTGAACTGTAGTGAAATAGGCATGCAAGCGACGGTTCAAAGCCAGTGAGCAGGTGTGACAGACAGATGAAAGTGCAGAGTGTCTCAAACAGTGAAAGATGATACAGTGATGTAGATATTCATTAGTGCAATGAATTCCCTGGCAGGAAAATTATTCTTATGAATTAAATGTAAATATGTGTACTGAGCTGTTAAATTTTAATCATGATGATGTGAAGCTTTGTAATAGAAATATGTGGACTGAATTTCAGAAAATTTATGTACATTATTGGCTGTCATGAGAAAATAACTGCTAATTTGATGAAATTGCTAAGACATAGTAAACCTGAAGTCAAATGTAGCTCTTTATGTATCATTAAATGAAGACTGAAGTTATATTCAATCAAAAAAAGTTCATGATGATAATTATTTTGTCCATTTCACCTGGTTGTATTCGATACTGTGATCTTACAGCAGAAACAGGGATTTAGATGCTCTTATTAGGTGGAATTACCTGCAAATAATTGTGTGGTCTGAAGTTAAATGCTCCATTAGAAAATTTTAAAAGTTCCTCGTCACTCAGTTCCAAATGCCTACAGAGCAGTTCATTCTTACACTGTGATGATCCTCACAGTTTCATGCATGCCATATGAACAATTATCATAAAAGAAAAGAAATAACAGAATTTTACAGATATTGCTGCAGTTCCAGAGAGGAAAAGTAGGCTGATTGATATACCACAAGTTAGTGATGGTCAGTTTGTGTATGTGAAAGTGTGGTGATTAGATTACTTATTCAGTCTGCTGTTTTCCTTGGTGATCAAAGATAGGAAATAAATGTGTAATTACTGGTGTGTAGTGAGTGATTGAATCTATACAGTTTACATTAATCCTTTAGATGACTTACTTTGCTGATATAGACTTTATTGGTCTACATACACGGATGTCAAAAGTTATCTGAAAAAAATATTTAACCTCTGCTACATCAGATATGTAATTAAAGGATGAAAAATCCATGTCTTTTGCTGCAAAACAGGATGAAGAATTGTCAATGATCATCAGCTGCATCAACATTTCTCACTTCAAAACACTTAAGATAATGTAAAATCTCAGTTAATTGTTTCAGAATAGTGGAATTTTGTGACTGAAATACTTTGTGTCAGTTCTTCCAAGTATATATGAAGCAGAAGGATTACACCATAAAGTTTTTAGTGACTGAGAAATCATTATATTTTATAAACAAGATGTGATGGAAATTCAAGAAATGGAAATGTTTCATCATATAATTGCCAAAGATATCAGGGCCTTTAGTTTTTCAGACATGGATCAGGACACTTGTGAAAAATAGATGAGGATACCTGTTAGCAAAACTATGGAACTATAAGAATAGAAAGCCTCTAGATATTCCCCTGAAAGAGGGAGAAGTGCAAAACTCAAGAAGAATGCAAAAAAGCTCAAATGAAGAATACAGTGCAATTTAGCACTTATTGCAAGAGGCAAATTGATTTCTAGAAACAGCTGTAGAAATTTATACATAAAAATGTATGATTAGGTTGCATGACATCACTGGATATGTCTCAGTATAACATATCAAACTCAAAATTGACATAAAATGTAAATCTAGTACCCATAAGGATTTAACAGGTGTTGTTATGCTGTCCTCATTAAATGAAAGGATCACATCATTGTGCAATTTAACAGCAAATTTATTTCAATATTCCCTCAGCAAGTAATCACAGAAATGATGACAGATCTTACCATGCCATTTTCTTATTTGTTATTTGCACTTAGCTGAATTCCATACTATTGTATTCCCTGAATTATTTCACAAACTAGCATCTGAGGCAAAAGACATTATAACATTCAACTGAGCACAACAATTTGATGTGGTAGGAGGCTATCCATAAGTTGTTTAGCTCAAAGCAGGAAATAAGCATCTCTTTGAAATGTTCTTCTTCAGTAGTGCTACAGCCCTTGGTGAGCCTTGGCTTCTTCAACACTCCTCAGTTATTTGCTGCTCTTTTCCACCCCCAGACTCCCATATTGGTGACATCCATTATTATCTCGTCGATCCATCTTCTTCTAGGTCTCCCTTTTCACCTAACTGAATGGATTATACCTTTCATCATTTTCTTGGAAATTCTATCCTCTGGCATTCTCTCCAAGTGTCCTAGCCATCGTATTTGCTGTGATTTCACAAATTTTACTATGGCCCTGCCTTGTATTAACTCTTGTAATTCGGCATTGTAGTGTATTCTCCAGGCTTCTTCCTCCCTTATTGGCTCATAGATTTTGTGTAGTATTTTCTGCTCAATGCTTCTTAGTGCATTTTTATCATGTTCTGTCAACGTCCATACCTCTGAGCTATATGTGATTACTGGGCGGACTAAGAAATTATATATTAGCAGTTTAGTTTTTCTTGTAACAAGGCTATTTTTGAAAAGCTGCATATTTGCAAAGTAAGCTCTGTTTCCTGCTTGTATTCTTTCCCTTATAGCCTTTCCAATACTGTTATCATTTGTTATTAGGGCTCCCAAGTAGTTAAAAGAGGACACTCCTTTGAAATGTTGCCTTACAATAAGTCCTTACCTTGACGGAATACAAATGCAGATGACAACAAAAAGGTTATTCACAGTTAGTTTTAATGCTCCATGTTAGCTCTTTTGAGTTCAAAGTTTAGTGTTGGATAAAGATTTAATTTTGGGATGCGCACTGGGGTGTAGTCAAACTAATATATGTCTCATTCTGTTCCCCAATAAGGCTATGTGGTGACGACTAGAAAGATAGCCCATGTTGAGTCTGACAGGGTAACAGAAAGACAGTTGTTAAGAAGCCGCGGTGCTGTTTCCAAATACCAGGGGGAACATTCTGAGTCCTAGCCCTGTATGTAACTTTACTTGTAGATAAAAATTCATTTAAGAAAATTCATGCACTTTTGTTCAGTGCTGAAGGATGTAAATTAACATAAATATATTTGAGAAACCTTTATTATGAACAATAGTCACAGGGTGTGAAATACTAAATGGGATAAGTTAATGACTGTTTTACTCAATGGTGATCAGATAATAAAGATAATAAAGAACTATTCATGAACTCAATGTGATGGTGTGGAGTACAATTGGAGTATTTAGATCAGGAAGGTTTAAGTTCTTTAATTTTAATGGCCCACAATCTGTTAGGTGTACAAAAAGGAAATGGCAAATTGTTTCAACTTCCTACAATAAATTTTCTCTTTCTAAGAAGAAAACAACATTAGGAATGAATTGAGAAGATTCAGTTACATTAACCGTACACTTTACAAGAATTTAAAAAATAAAGTAAGATGAGAGACAGAGAAATTTTGTAAATCTTGCTGTTACTGAGATCATATACAGGACAATAGATCTATATGCATATAAATGACACTTGTATTCTCAGAAAGGTATGTTCATATTAGACAAAGTGATGAAGACTATTAGGCTGACGAAGGAAAGGTGGAAAGACCAAACATATCAGTAAGAAGAAGAATTAAAAAATTAGAAGAATAAGAGTATATGAAGAATATCTTGATTACAATGAGGAGATTTGTATGTTTCTTGCACAGGAAAGATTAGCAAAGATTTCTTCTGATTGCAAGTGGGCAATAGTCAATGGTAGTTTGTTATAGGCTACTCATACATTTATTCAAACACTGTGTTATTAAAATTGCATAATGAAGGATGTGTAGTGATTCAAGTTGTGTACTAATAGGTAAAAGCAGCAATCATGAACTGAGGAAGATCATTATTAAATGCTGAAGTAAAACAACTGAAATGAAACAAGAAAAATGCTAAAAATTGTACATAAAAACAACTCTAATGACTTATAAGTCAACAAAGATAATTAATTCTATATTATTATTATTATTATTATTATTATTATTATTATTATTATTTTGTTGGGGCCCTGTGTCAGAGGAGGCCTACTGGATCGGATCTTATCACATCCAGTAAGTCTCCCCTGGCCCAGATTCTGGGTTACTTTTCCATAACCCTCCCCATTTCCTAAACCTTGACAGTCCTCTTCTTTTATTCCTCTTCATTCCCCTTCAACCTCGTCTGTCGTAAGAAGGAGTCACAGGCTCCAAAAGCTTGCATTTTTATATGTGCTTTCTCCTGGCACTCTTTGATGAGTAGATTTTTTTATCTATTCAATTATGTTACATAACAACTTAGTTTGGCATCATAATGATTACATAAGTGATTCTAAATGTGTGAATTTTGTCTAAAGTGGAGAGGATGCAGACATATAAACATGATGCATATACTCAGCAATAAAAATTTAGTATATTACTATTGAACTTAATACCTGTGTTGACAGTGTACAGGTATGATACTGTATTTACACACTGACCACCCTTGTATTTAGTAACAAATAATTTTTTAATGGAAAATGCTCTGTGCTATTTAAAATACTAGAGTTCTTTACATTTTTGGTTTATAAAACATTAAAACTTACTGGATATATATCAACATATGAGTCATGCAGTGTCTCATTAGGTGTTAGACCATCCACGGCATTTATTAGGCTTGGATCCCCTAGGTAAAAATGGGGGAATGACAAGAAGATAGGTGCACCTGAAACATTTTCAATTAAAGTTGATTTACAGTTTACTCTTCATTTCACACAATGCATCTAGTGATAAATGCTGGTATAATTCATTATTATCAAGCTTTAAATTAAACACTTATTATGAAAGGGTTATTTGTTATGAAGATTATTGCAAAAAATGTAGTGTAATGTTCTTACCAAAAGTACATGCTGAAGTATTAAATACTCCTGATGGAGGACAAAAATCAGCATCTGGATGACAGAAGCAAGCATTCTCTGGATTTTGATATGCTGAATCAAACACATTTCTTGGAAACTGGAAGCGGAGTGTTGGAATGTTACCAGCCACCTTGAAACAAATATAAAAAAAACATTATCATTGCTTTTGACAGTACTGATCATGAGTTAGAGCTTCTCTTCAATACTTTCAATGGTGTACATGAAAAAATTTCCTTCACAAAAGAACTTCAGAATGAAAAAGGTGAACTTAACTTCCTTGATTTAACAATTTCTATATAGAAAAGTTCCTTCAATTTCAATATCTTCCATAAGGAAATGTATTCAGATAATGTCATCCCTGCTGACTCAACTCATCCAAAAGCTCATAAACTGGTGTTTTTTCATTCTGCCATTCACCGTATGGTAACTACTCCTTTATCATCTGCTGATCAACAAAAAGAATTGAATGTCATGAAAGCGATTGCAGCTAATAATGGGTACAATCAGAATATGATTGATTACCTGTTCAGTAAAACTTCCCAAAACTGTTCGACTTTAAGCAACAACCTCCCCACTGATAGCAAAGAAGGTAAAAAATTTATTTCCATTTCTTTCTTGGGTAATATATTGTATAGGATAAAATGTCGTCTAAGGAAAAAAAATATAACTGTAACATCTCCTTCTCTACAGATAACAGTTTAAAAAGAAATCTTGTACATTCAGTAGAGATTGCCAGCGATTGGTTTTCCAATTCAGGTGTTTACAAACTAACCTGTAATAACTGTCCTTCATGTTATATTGGTCAAACAGGCAGAGCTGTGAAAACAAGATATAAAGAACACCTATTAGGTAAAAAAGGAGCAAATATACACAGCTCTACTTTTGCTGAACACCTCTTGATAGCCGGTCATATGCCTAAACAGTTAGAAGACACTGTTATCCTACATAGAGAAGTCAAAGGGCGTAGATTAGATCTGTGGGAAGAATTACAAATTTTCAAACATTTAGAGCTCAAGGACGGTAATATACTGAACGACCAGTTGAACCTTGCTTGTAGACAGTTTTTCGAACGCTTTAAACCTGTACTGTTTATGGTATAACATTAATGGTGGTAACCTTAGTGGTCTATTTCCTCAGGAAGCTATGATGCACCTTTAATGCTTTAAGCTCACTACCCTTTATGTAATGTGGTTTTCTCACAATGTATGGTTGCCACTACATCAGCCCTTATGTAATTTTGTCTGGCTTTAAAACGTTGGTTCCCTGCGAATGTGTATTAATGGGATTGTGTACCAGGGTTCATAATTCTGTCTTAAGAGCTATTATTGCCAATTTAAAAGTTCTGACATATATACTGTTTGTGGGCTTCACTAATATAGTAATGTGGCTGTATATTCAAGAGCGCATAGTTCTCTTGGCGTAAGCGCCACCTGCCTTTTCGATGTATAACTACATTAATTGTACCAAGGCTCCCATACTGTTATAATGAGAGTGTTAAACGCCATCCTCCTTTATATTGTTACTTTATCTAAGGACGTTATTAATACTGATAATTTACACGTTGCTTTTGTACACCAATTGGCACACGGTTGGCGCCGTGAGCGCCACCTGCCATGGTCGCAGAGTAACTACGCTCGCCGATTACACTCAGTTGGTTGTGAGCTCTGCAAGATCCATGTACTAATTTACATTTACGTGACAAACCCTAATTCTAGGGCTATATTTCAATTTTGACAAATGGATCTATGCCGACATTTGTAAAAACGGTAATGGTACATTAGTCCTTACTAATGTAAAATTGTAAGTATGAGTCATCGTTCTCATATTTCTGTAATGCAAGAGCTCTCTAATTCGTGTTAAAATCTATTCTTGACTTAAGTTTCATTCTTTTCTAACGTAAGCTATGATGTTCATTGTCCTCAGGCCACCTTCTGAATAAGACAAATTTAGATTTGTCGAAACCTAGGTAAAGAAGTCTTTATCCATTGCAACTGGTTGGCTGTTTATAATTTTATTACGTAGAACCATTGCTGTTGTGCAGCTATGTTTAAAATACTGAAATAATGGAGACTTCTAAAAAATTAAATACATTAAAGATAAAACTTGGGAGTCTCAGTTCTGTGTAGTATTAATACCAATATTATTTCCAGAATGCTAGAGGTCAAATAGTTCATTCTGTAAGTTTCATTTCTTTTATGAAGCTAGGATCTCAAAACTTATTGATGTAATTTGTGATGAATTGTACAGTATATTACTGAGTGATTTCATGCAGTAAGCTACTACAGTCTGCAACAGCATTTATGGCTCCTTGGCTAGGGATGCACAGCAGATAGCAATGAAGCTAGCCAACCAGTGCTCAACATATTTCCATGTTCCATACTGTGAAAACTTCCATCATATTTGAGGACTCTGTCACGTTTTATCTGTGCAAAACTATAACTGACTCATTTCTGTAATATTTTGTATGCTCTATGAGTGTTCTGAAAATGGCTGAAGCACTTAGAAGGCATCAAATGTTTAAAAAACATGTACCTTATTTTTAAAGTATTCATTTTTGGAACATGAAGTAAAATCAGGCAAGTCGGTCCACAACATTGTGAAGGTGTAGGAATGTAATGCAGTTTCTGTCTATATACTTTCCGGCAGTCACTGGCTATAATACCTAAAGAAAGAGTGGCACAAAGAAATCAGATAGTGCCACAAAATATTAGACTGTCTTAAGTCTATTACCTCCATGGCTGCTTTTTGCCTCTAATCACAAGACATCTTTCTTTTTTGCTGATCTTAAACAATCTCTTTGACCATTTCTCATAAATTATAGCACCCATTTGACTTTTAAAACATTTTTTGTTCATAATTATTTGATTTATGTGGAACAGGTAAAATTGGGAGAAAATTATTATAAACTGAAGAATAATATAGACTAAGTGAAGAGGCAAGTATCTGTTGTAAAAATCATATAAACATTATTAATAGCCCTTTCTGCTGAGGATTTTCCTGTCTTTTGTCCCTTATCTATGGCAGCAGGTAATACTATTGCACAATGTCAAGTACCTAATGCTTTCTTATTTCCAGTCTGCGGGAAGTTGGGAGAAGACACTAAACATGTTCTTTAGATTTTCAAAATGAGGAAACTGCATGCCCCTAAGAAACACATTTTTAGTTGAATAATAAGTTTCTTTTCAAAAATTGGACTCTTGGTTTAAGAAGATAGGAATTTAGCATGTCCATTTGGAAACACTTTCAGTATTATTCTGAGATGTTGTTTGAAACACATGAAATTCAGGTTATGTGATTACATATAAATATTTTATGATCATTTCTGCCTTTGTTCATTGGTAAATAAATTTTTACACAAGGAACATTGGAAATTTTAGGGTATTCTAATACTTTTGGTGGTAACAAACGTCACTGATTTCTCTGGGTTTTTGACTAGATTAATCAAGGCAGCATGTCTTGTTTGACAATCTGTTCATGTGGGAAGGATTTCAGGGAGTCATTACAATGTTTTGTTAAGCAGTTAATGTGTAGTGTGAAAAGCAATAGATCTGTTCCTCTGTCTTGAGGTATAAGTTGCATTGTGTCTGCATCTAAAGGCACCTGAAAACTGAGCTCTTCTAGCACATCCATAATCTACAATATTCACTGGTTACATTGCCTAAATGCATCTAAAGGGTTTCTCTAGAAATATCATGATATTTAGTGCAGTAATAACTTATTATTGTTTATGTTTATTTTTGAGAATACTTTTGAAGAACATGTAGAGGCTATCATAACTTTTGCTAACAGATTTCAACATAGACACTGTTTGTGGAGTAATAAACTTCTAAAAGTTGTTGTGTTTCTGTCCACATTTTGCAGTTTTGTATTTGTATGACCATAGCAAGAACTTTCACCACTCATTTATGCAAGTAATATAAATATTAAACTACCATTTTTGTATGGTCCCAGAACAAAAAAGGCTTTCACATAAGAATTGAACTTTGCAATATGTTTAAGGTATGGGGATTCATTTCATCAGATATTGGTCTCTTCATTTAATGTTGTGGCATGAAATAAGTAAGTTTCATTTCTCATTTTTTTGTGCAAAAATTCAAATAAATCATTGCAGATTTACTTTTGGAATAAATTATCAACTATAATTATTATTATATATATATTGTTATGAATAAATAACGAATTATACATATGATCTTGTCCTGTCACATAAAAAACCAATGATTGGTAAAGTTGTTATTTACCTTTTCAATTACATTACAAACTGAGGAGATTTAACAACAGTTATTTCATTTAAAAAATTAATTTTCTTAATTTCCTGTTATTGTAACAAATGTACAAAAATCTTAAAAGCAATAGGTGTTATTTTATATTAACTCAAATAAATCCTTGTATTTTCTTTTTGTATAAAAGATGTCTTTGACTTGACATCAAGTGTTTTGATAGGACCTGTTATTGTAAAATAGTGACTAGTTGACTGACCTGAATGGTGAAGGTTCTCATATGGAAAGCGGTATGTGCATTTTCAATGATGGAAAATGATGTGAACAGTTTAAAAACTGAATAACCATAAGAAATTTTTACTCTGAAGTTAGATCCGATTTATCAAAAATAAATAAATAAATAAATAAATAAAACTGATGTACATGAAATTTGAAACATAGGTTTCAGTCCAGTAATTATCTGCAGTTAATGGATTGACTACATTCAGCAGTGAATGACTGGATTGAAACATATATTTAAGTATAGAAAATATACATCTCCTGCTATCAAAAAACTTTAAAACATAAGGCAAATATATTCATAAATTTTCTTGAGTAGACAGCCATTACAGTTAGTCTCTATATAACATTTATCTTGTTAAACAATGAAACTGGGATCATAACAACTTTGCGGTAGCCACACTAGGCTCTATTGCACCAGTCTACCATTGAGGAAACCATTTTTTAAGTATATTTTAAGTTTCCAAAGAGAAATACGATGCTATGCTATTCTGTCAGAAAACATTATAGCCATGTTCCCCTCAGTGAGTGAGGAAATTTAATAGCTGCAGCATGTCTAAATAAAGCTCTTTTTTTGTTAATTAGAAGTGACATATAATAAATTTTAAAGCACTGCTAACAATTTGGGAGACTCAGGGACAAATTCAGCAATCTAGTTTGCTTGCTTTGAATAACAAATGTCACACTTTTCAGACTTCTGCCTCTAAATATCCCTGTAATAGAAGTTCAGTATATTTCCTTATTCCATTTTCAAATGGTAGCATTCACTTTATGCGTGTTCTGCAGCATTTTTCTGAAATTACAAAAACTGCTCTGAAGAAGTAAGATATTTTCAAATGTCATGCATCTAGAAACAAGTGTGCTATTCAAATTCAAAGGCATTACAGTCAATAAAATCATGTCAGAACTGTATATAATAATCTATGTGTTATATTATCACTCTGCTACATTAAATCATTTTAAAAACATGGGTTATCAAAAACAAGTTACAAGTTAAAAACATTTTGAAATAGAAGCTATTTGCATCTAACGTCAATTTCCATTTTCAAGGCAGGACATAAAGGAACCCAGATCAGTGGTAAGGATAACTTCTGCTCAAGGTACATTAAGAGCCAAAGAAACTGGTACATCTGCCCAATATCATGTAGGGCCCCCACGAGCACGCAGAAGTGCCGTAACATGACATGACATGGACCCCAAATAATGTCTGAAGTAGTGTTGGAGGGAACTGACACCATGAATCCTGGAGGGCTACCCATAAATCCGTAAGAGTATGAGGGGGTGGAGATCTCCTCTGAACATTACATTGCAAGGCATCCCAGATATGATCAAGAATGTTTATGTCTGGGGAGTTTGGTGGGCAGCGGAAATGTTTCAACTCAGAACAGTGTTCCTGGAGCCGCTCTGTAGCAATTCTGGATTTGTGGGAAGTCGCATTGTCCTGCTGCAGTTGCCCAAGTCTGTCATGAATGCCCAATGAACATAGTTGGATGCAAGTGAGCAGATAGGGTGCTTAAGTGTGTGTCACTTGTGAGTGTTGTTTTTACATATATCAGGGGTCTCGTATCACTCCAACTGCACATGCCAAACACCATTACACAGACTCCAACAGCTTGAACAGTTCCTGTTGACATATCGTGTCCATGGATTCATGAGGTTGCCTCCATACCCATACACGTCGATCATTTCAATATAATTTGAATCAAGACTCGTCTGACCATGCAACATGCCTCGAGTCATCAACAGTCCAATGTCGGTATTGACAGGCCCAGGTGAGTCATAAAGGGTACACGAGTGTGCCTTCAACTCCAAAAGCCAATATCGCTGACGTTTCATTGAATGGCCCAGCATTCAAATCTGTGGCAATTTGGACTTATGTTCCAGCCTGGAACCGCACTGCTGCTACGGTTGCAGGTTCGAATCCTGCCTCGGGCATGGACGTGTGTGATATCCTTAGGTTAGTTAGGTTTAAGTAGTTCTAAGTCTAGGGGACTGATGACCTCAGATGTTAAGTCCGATAGAGCTTAGAGCCATTTGAACCATTTTTGTACTTCTGTCATGTAGAACGATTCTCTTCAGTCATCATTGATTCCATTCATGCAGGATCTTTAACCGCAGCAATTTTTAACCAGATTCCTGATATTCAAGGTACCGGTACACTCGTAAATAGGTCATATAGGAAAATCCTCACTTTGTCACTGCCTTGGAGGCGCTGTGTCCCATCGTTTTTGTGCCGACTATAACACTACAGTCAAACTCACTTAAATCTTGATAACCTGCCATTGTAGCAGCAGTACCCGATTTAACAGCTACGCCAGGCATTTGTTGTCTTATATAGGCGTTGCCGACTGCAGCGCCGTATTCTGCCTATTGGCATTACTCTGTACTTGAATACGCAGGCCTATATCAGTTTTTTTGGCGCTTTAGTGTATAAGACGATGGTTAAGGTGGCTTAATTGCTCACATGTTAGATAACTAATTTTAAAGATACCCAGAATTCTACTCACCATAAAACTCAGCAACTGAAGAATTAACAATATCCTCAAAATAGCTTTTATACACAATGAAGCGCCAAAGGAACTTGTATAGGCATGTGTATTGAAATACAGACGCATATAAACGGGCAGAATACGATCCTGCGATCGGCAACACCTACATAAGACAGCAAGTGTCTGGAGCAGTTGTTAGATCGGTTACTGCTGCTACAATGGCAAGTATTCAAGATTTAATTGAGTTTGAATGTGATGTTAAAGTTAGTGCACGAGCGATGGGACACAGCATCTCCGATATAGCGATAAAATGGGGATTTGCCCATTCGACAATATCATGAGTATGTAATATCAGGAATCCGGCAACACATCAAATCTCCAACATCACTGTGGCTGGGAAAAGATCCTGCAAGTAGGGACCAATGACGACTGAAGAGAATCGTTCAACGTGGCAAAAATGCAACGTGGAAACGGGCAAATTACATCAGATTTCAGTGCTGGGCCATCAGCAAGTGTCAGCGTGTGAACCATTCAGCAGAACACCACTGGGCTTTCAGAGCCGAAGGCCCACTCATGTACCCTTGATGACTGCACGACACGAAGCTTTACATCTGGTCTGGGCTCATCAATACTGACACTGAGCTGTTGATGACTGGAAACATATTGCCTGGTCGGAAGAGTTTCGTTTCAAATTGTATAGAGTGAATGTACGTGTACGGGTACGGAGACAACCTCATGAATTCATAGATCGTGCATGTCAGGAGAGGATCATTCAAGCTGGTGGAGGCTCTGTAACGGCGTGGGTAATGTGCGGTTGGAATGACAGGGGACCCATGATATTTGTAGATACAATGCTGACAGGTGACACACATATAAACATCCTGTCTGATAATCCATCCATGTCCATAGTATATACTGACAGACTTGGGCAGTTTCAGCAGGGCAGTGCGACTCCCTACACATCCAGAATTCCTACAGAATGGCTTCAGAAACACTCTTCTGAGTTTAAACACTTCCGCTGGCCATCAAACCCCCCAGATGTAAACATTATTGAGCATATCTGGGATGCCTTGCCATGTGCTGTTCATAAGCGATCTCCACCCCATTGTACTCTTACGAGTTTATGGACAGCCCTGCAGCATTCATGGTGTAAGTTCCCCCCAGCACTGCTTCAGACATTAGTTGAGTCCATGCTACGTCATGTTGCAGCATCTCTGAATGTTCGCGGGGCCTACACGATATTAGGCAGGTAGACCAGTTTCTTTGGTTCTTCAGTGTCCTCGTCAACAATTTAAAATTTAGATCCCACTGCATTTACGAACGCTGCATGAAAACATTAGAAAATGCTCGGAATTGTTTATGGTCGGCTCTAGTGTGCTTTCATTCATGTGATTCTAAAATCGATCACTAGATTGATGCATTGGCCAGGAAATGCATGTGTTCCTAATGCACTCTCCTCCAGGGAGAACACTCTCCCTTACTGGCTTTCCACCTGTGCTCTTGATATTCATACAGACGCTCCTCTTTTACGCAAAAGTCTCTTTAATTTTTGTTTAGTTGGCATGTTTGTTGCACCTATTTATGCATGCTTCTAAAGTCTTACATTTATGATTCAGCCATTCCTGGTTAGCAATTTTCCAATTTCTCTTAACTCATTTTAAGTTTCTGTATTTCCTTTTGCCAACTTCATGTGCTACTTTTAATATTTTCTCCTTTCATCATTGGCATAAGAAACGAAAAATACGCCTAGTAAATATTGTAGAGAAGTGGGAAGAGCTCGGAAAACATGGGAGAAACTTTTTGGGTCGTGTCGGAACAAGAATTTTGACAGTAGAGTGTAGTGAAGAAGAGGTCGGAGTACCTGCGAATGGTGCCTGAACTCGAGCGGGATGCGCCTGCAGAGGGCGTGTTGGAAGAGGTGCAGCGTGGCGCGTGTTGAGACAGCAGAGGGTGGGAAGATGGAGCCGTCGGTGCCCTGGATGCTGTTGCAATCTGCCGTGCTCCACTTGCCCAGCGAGGAGTGCCCGTCAATGCTGGTGAAGACGCCCAGCTTGTTCGGGTCCCCGGCACCCGTGCCGATGCGCAGCCGTCGCTGATCCACGCCGTTCTTCTGCAACACGATGAAGCTATGCTGAAAGGTTCGGCAGGAGTCCATGTATCTGGATGTAGCGAATCTTTACAGCTGCCAGTGTCTGCCCCCCAGACTTCAAGTCCCAACAACTGTTGCCGATCTTCAATGTAGGGGAAAGTCGGGAGGTACTGAAGAGCAGATTGTATCGGAAAATACATTCGACGAAACTTGGATCGTGCACAGAAAGAACTGCTGTAGTTTGGCACAGAAGGTAACTGAAAGAAATGCGCAACGAGGCGCACAGTAATGAGACTTTTACTGAAAGACCGTACATTGAAGTCGCTGGAATTCAGGATGGTGCCCGGACATTACGAAAGGTGGGACATGGTTCTTAATAGGGTTTGTGATCACCATCGAAGGCAACGTAAGCTCTGGGACGTGCCAACGTGCTCCCATTCTGGTCAAGACTTTGGTAAGGAGTTCTCATGGTAGAGAATTCCACTCCGCTGCCAACACGGCTGACAACTGTTTAGTAGTCGTTGGTGCATTTGGACGTACTGCCAGGCGTCTCCCCAACGAATCCCTCACGTTCTTCATCGGATCGGAAGGCCAGTCCTTTCATCAAATATCCTCTGGTTCAAACAGCTCCTCGACGTGGTCGCGAAGTGTCATCCATAAAAAATCTGGATAAGGGGGAGGCTTAGGTTCGCACACCAAGGGTTACGTACAAACTTAGTTACACTACTGGCCATTAAAATTGCTACACCACGAAGATGACGCGCTACAGACGCGAAATTCAACCGACAGGAAGAAGATGCTGGGATATGCAAATTATTAGGTTTGCAGAGCATTCACACAAGGTTGGCGCCGGTGGCGACACTTACAATGTGCTGACATGAGGAAAATTTCCAACCGATTTCTCATACACAAACAGCAGTTGACCGGCGTTGCCTGGTGAAATGTTGTTGTGATGCCTCATGTAAGGAGCAGAAATGTGTACCATCAAGTTTCCGATTTTGATGAAGGTCGGGCTGTAGCCTATCGCGATTGCGGTTTATCGTATCGTGACATTGGTGTTCGCGTTGGTCTAGATCCAATGACTGTTTGCAGGATATTGAATCGGTGGTTTCAGGAGGGGAATACGGAATGCCATGCTGGATCCAAATGGCCTCGTATCACTAGCTGTCGAGATGACACGCATCTTATCCGCATGGCTGTAACGGATCGTGCAGCCACGTCTCGATCCCTGAGTCAACAGATGGGGACGTTTGCAAGACAACAAACACCTGCACGAACAGTTCGACAAAGTTTGCAGCAGCATGGACTATCAACTCGGAGACCATGGCTCCATTTACCCCTGACACTGCATCACAGACAGGAGCGCCTGCGATCTACATCTACATGACTACTCTGCAATTCACATTTAAGTGCTTGGCAGAGGGTTCATCGAACCACAATCATACTATCTCTCTACTATTCCACTCCCGAACAGCGAGCGGGAAAAACGAACACCTAAACCTTTCTGTTCGAGCTCTGATCTCTCTTATTTTATTTTGATGATCATTCCTACCTATGTAGGTTGGGCTCAACAAAATATTTTCGCATTCGGAAGAGAAAGTTGGTGACTGAAATTTCGTAAAAAGGTCTCGCTGCGACGAAAAATGTCTATGCTTTAATGACTTCCATCCCACATCCCACATCTGCCACACTCTCTCCCCTATAACGTGATAATACAAAACGAGCTGCCCTTTTTTGCACCCTTTCGATGTCCTCCGTCAATCCCACCTGGTAAGGATCCCACACCGCGCAGCAATATTCTAACAGAGGACGAACGATGGTGTACTCAATGACGAACCTGGGTGCACGAATGGCAAAACGTCATTTTTTCGGATGAATCCAGGTTCTGTTTACAGCATCATAATGGTCGCATCCGTGTTTGGCGACATCGTGGTGGACGCACATTGGAAGTGAGTATTCGTCATTGCCATACTAGCGTATCACCCGATGTGATGGTATGGGATGCCATTGATTACACGTCTCAGTCCCCTCTTGTTCGCACTGACGGCGCTCTGAACAGTGGACGTTACACTTCAGATGTGTTACGACCCGTGGCTCTATCCTTCATTCGATCCCTGTAAAACCCTACATTTCAGCAGGATGATGCATGACCGCAAGTTGCAGGTTCTGTACGGGCCTTTCTGGATACAGAAAATGTTCGACTGCTGCCGTGGCCAGCACATTCTCCAGATCTCTCACCAATTGAAAACGTCTGGTCAGTGGTGGCCGAGCAACTGGCTCGTCACAATACGCCGGTCACTACTTTTGATGAACTGTGTTTTTGTGTTGAAGCTACATGGGCAGCTGTACCTGTACGCGCCATCCAAGCTCTGTTTGACTCAATGCCTAGGCGTATCAAGGCCGTTATTACGGCCACAGGTGGTTGTTCTGGGTTCTGATTTCTCAGGATCTATGCACCCAAATTGGGTGAAAATGAAATCACATGTCAGTTCTAGTATAATATATTTGTCCAATGAATACCCGTTTATCATCTGCATTTCTTCTTGTTGTAGCAATTTTGATGGCCAGTATTCTATTTTTGTAGATAGTTCATCCATCCTGGAACTGAGAATCTCTATGGTTTTTGCCTGTTACCCACTCTTGAGAAACGAGGAGTCCTAATAGAAGACCAAAAGGTAGTCGGGTAACAATTGACACAAAAAAGTCTTTTTCGCATAATATAATTACATAATTACAGATTAAAATTTTTTTATTTTTTTCTTTGCTTGTACTGTGAAACCTTGCTTCTTGCCGAATATCATGATTGTAAGTCAACGGGAAGTACTCAACCGGTTTTGGTGAGTGACTTTGCGAGTGTAAAATAAGCGAATTAAACGGCCATATCTTTGAATTACATTGACTTAGAAGCTTGAAGTTTTTATTCCGCAACGGACCATAGACCTTAGTATGTGAATAAATTTGAACCTGATACGGCTATCCGGTACTGAGAAAAATAGTTTTCGTCAGTCTCACAGGTGGACAACAAAGTGATCCTATAAGAGTTCCATTTATACTGATTAACGTGTGGAACACTAAATGAAGTCAGGGCCGAACACACCACTGAAAAGTGCACATGAGGAAATAGTACAGTATCATATAATGTTGCCCAGTGTGTGTACCATATTCAAAGATTTGGAGGTCAGTACGTGTATGCAACATTATGCTTCCGTACAGCCTAGACCACCAAAACGTTCGTGTTCGACGGTGTTCTTGGGTGCATTACGAGTTTCCAGCTCTCACCATATGAGAGTGCTTAATACACTTATCAGAACCAAAATACATTAATACAGGGGTTCTGCAAGGTAGCATATTAGGACCACTACTATACCTGATATACATCAATGAATTTCCCAGCAGTGTTACTCATGGCGAAAAACTCCTCTTCGCTGATGACAGCAATATTATAGTCACTGAGAAAACAAGAGAACTCCTTGCCGAGAAAGCAAATGAAACTCTTAAGGAAGTTTATGATTTGTCAATAAGTAATAAAGTGACATTGAACATAAAGAAAACTAATGCCATGAATTTTATTTGAAGAGGAAAAATGACAATGTTAAATTAAATTTAGATGGCACCTCTATAGACTGTGTAACAAATGCAAAATTTCTAGGAATGAATAATGATTCTCAGTTAAAGTGGTGTGAACACACAAAGGTACTTGCAAACAGAATGTTATTAGCATGTTGTGCCCCGAGAATCCTATCATCAATGTGTAACTTGCAGTGTCTTTTAGTTACATATTATTCATATGTACACTCAGTTCTTAGCTATGCAATTCGTTTTTGGGGAACAAATGCACAAACTATGAACACAATTTTCAAACACTAGAAAAGAGCCATAAGAATAATAACCAAAAATACTAGTCGAGCTCATTGTAAAGATCTGTTCAAAACGCTGGGGATTTTAACTGCTCCATGTGAATACATTTACCAGTCAGTTGCACACATCAAAAATAACATTGGTAATTGCTACACAAACAGCTCTGTCCATGACCATGAAACAAGAGATAGACTCAAGTTACATTGACCAAGAAAAAATAAACTTAAAAATTAAAACAGCATTTTCTACCAAGGAATAAAACTGTACAATAAATTACCAAAAGAGGTTAAAGAAATTGCCAAAATACACTTATTTAAAAAGGCAGCTAAAAAGTACATTTTATACATTGAAGGATTAATTAGCTAAAACAGAGTAGTCGTTTGATAAAAAATGTTATACAAATAAATAATAATAATAATGATTATAAAATATCCAACAATCCACATAACACAATTACTTTATATTTTTTCCTTTCTAGAAATACTTACCCCCAAGCTATATATAGCACAATACTAACACGTCTTCCTCTTTCTGAGCTCAACATCTCACTCATTATGGAGGGATGCTGACTCAGTTTTTCAGGATAGAAAATGGGAAGTTGATGTGCAGAAAATGGCTCAGAGATCACCAGTGTGTGTGTGTGTGTGTGTGTGTGTGTGTGTGTATGTGTGTGTGTGTGTGTGTGTGTGTGTGTGTGTGTGTTGAGTGAAGTGTTATGAAACAATGTGTGTATAGTGTGTGGAGTGACATAGTGAGATATGAGTGAACAATGTGGCATTACATTATTTGTAAAAAAAAGTATTGTTTACCAGGAGTAGATCTAATGATTGTCTCTAACCAGAAGTCTGTAAATATATGTGTGTACGAATTAGCTTATTTTAGATTGATCTAAATCTGTAAATACTTTGACATGTCCTATATCCTTGTAAAAAGAGGTCTACAGATAAATAAAGCTACTACTACTACTACTACTACTACTACTACTACTACATAAAGTAACATGATGGCTTGGTGATCTGGGTGTTATGGAAAGGCACAATGTTGTATGGGCACCCTGACCTCCAAATCTTTGAACATAGCACAATCATTTGTCAGTGTTATTATGACACTGTGCTCCTTCTCCATGTGCGTGTTTTCACGGGTGCATTCGCCCATGTCTTCATTTTGATGGTGACAATGTGGGACGTATCGAAGAGTGCATGTGAAGTAGCTCCTGAAACGAGAGAGTATTTGGCAAATTGACTGTCCTGCCTGTTCCCCCGACTTAAATTTCATCCGTTCAGGAGCGCGTCCACATGCATCTGTCTATCCAGCAGCTGTAAACTGTGCTGGTGGAGGAACGGGGTGTTCTGCCTACCACGAGAACACCTTACCAGCCTTGTGGCTGACATGGGAGTGCGTTGCAGAGCAAGCATTACCGCCCATGGTAATTACAAAATAATGTTCAAATGTCTGTGAAATCTTATGGGACTTAATTGCTAAGGTCATCAGTCCCTAAGCTTACAAACTACTTAACCTAAATTATCCTAAGGACAAACACACACACCCATGCCCGAGGGAGGACTCAAATCTCCGCCGGGACCAGCCGCACCATCCAGGTAATTACAAACCCTATTAAGAACCGTGTCCAATTTTTTGTAATGTCCATAGGATCATCACGAATTACAGAGCCTCCAGTGTAATTTTTCTCACTGGTTAAAAGTGTCACTTCTGCTCGTTCCATTGCGTAACACTTCTGTTCCTCTGACTGTGTATTTCGTTCATTTACCTTCTGCATAATAATGTAGCAGTTCTTTCTATGTATATTTTAAGCCCTATCCAGCTACGATATACTGGACAGCGACACATCATGTGGAAGATACTTTTTTCCTTAAGTTTGCACACCAGTGTGGCTTTTTCTAAACTAGCCCTAATGGCAGCAGCTGTCGCGGCACTGCAATGTGAGCTATGAAGCTCACGCGATTTTGAATCAAAGCGATGGTGTGTTTCAGGATGGCAGCAGGTAATCAGTTTCTAGTGAATGTTTCGGTGCACGAACTTTCCTTTTGTAGGGTTGTGTGAGCTTTTTTAAATTTTACAGGTGATATTAATTCCGTAATATACACAATCTGATTTTAAAAAATAGGATATCCCTATCGAAGGTGAAACTAATGTCACGAGAGGCGGATACGCTATTATAAATGGAGGTGATGTCAGAAGAAAAGTGGTAACAACAAAACGGGTCGTTCAGGAGAGCTATGTGACTCCAAATGTGGATGAGTCATTGGAAGTCACCTGAGTAACAAATGCATCAGGGGCATTTCAGCCCCACTAAAGCTGCCAGGTCGACTGTGGCGTCGTGAATCAAAATACACAGTTAAACCAAGACCCGGCAGATTTCGCATACTGACGGACAGCGACCGTCGAACATTTACGGCGTGTGTCGTCCCAGCAACAATTGTGTCGTAAAGACATTTAAAACAAAAAACTTGGAACGAGAAGTGTATCTCGTGACGAAATAAATGGACATGAACCTTGTGTGTTTCATCGACTACAGAGGTGGCATAAACCTTTCCTGTTTCATAGTAAATATTAAATTTAATCTTAGTATCAAGGAGTAAGCTCTTTAAATGTAATAGCTTCTATGCTACTAATAAGGGAGAAGAACGCTCCTAGATTGCTCTTGTCTCACTCTCTCTTCGCTTGTTTCTAGTAACATGAAGCAGACATCTGGGACCACGAAAGAAATGTAAGCATTTATGGTGTTAACCTTGTTAATATAGTACTTTACAGATTAGATTTGAGTTATTTTGATGTACAGTGAGCCCTCATCATGTTCCTTGCATTGGATTAATTTTTCTCAAGACGTTTACAGCTTCACAATTTTAATGGCCGCTGCTTCAAAGGACGCCATTACACGTCGACCTAAAAAGTGAAATCATAGCGGAAGCGCATAGATCGTCCGCTTTAACATTTAACAAAAATTGTTTTTCACACCAATGAGCCGCAGCGGAAAGCAACATTAGTTTTAAGCTTTTACTTTTCAGCTTACGCCTAGAGCCAAGATCCGACTGCCACAGCCCGAATATGATGCTAAGAGGAGTATTCTTCGAGTATTGTGTGGGTCCACAATAATTACAATATTTGAGTCAATGTTCTTAAAATACAAGTATACCGAGGCTAATTATAATACAGTTATTTTTTTTCTCAAGTAATATTCTTGGAAGTAAGTCATGTTTGATGATTTTACTGCTCAGTTGCGAGTTACGTAAAAGGAAAACCAATTTTGAAATAATTTTCTAAAATAGTTAAGTAACTCAAAAGTCAAAAACCAAAGTGTATATTTAAATCTCTTTCGGTGATAGATTTCAAATAAAAATTATTTAACAATTTTTGCATATTGGATCACACTATTACATTCACGCGTGTTTTCAGACTCCGAACAGAAGAGAAAAAATATAAAAGATTAAGAAATATACCCCTCTCTTAGAGCCACTTCATTTGGACATGAAGAGCCACTTCAGGCGGAACGTTGCAAAAACTCAAATGAAATCAGCGGAAGGAGTCACTAGTGCAGATGTAGACCCACTGAGTTTGAGCAGTCGGTTTAGAAGAATGGCTGTGTGTAGGGAGCGAAAAAGAATTGGGTAAAATGGCAGACGAGCTCCTCACAAAGCACACATTTCTGAAGTCAGTGCTATGTGACGCGAGAGGCATTGTAAAGAGTCACGCCACTGGACGCTGGATGACTGGAAATAACCGGTTTAGAGTAATGAATCACGCTATACCATATGGCAATCTGACGGATTTGTCTGGGCGTGGTGAATGCCTGGAGAACGTTAAGCTATCTGACATCGTGTTTAGTGCCACTACTGAAGTACGGAGGAGGTGATATTAAGGTATGTTAGTGTTTTTCGCGGTTAGGGTGTAGCCCCCGTATTGGACTTAAGAAAGCGCTAAATGCGGAAGGAATGCCAACGGCCTTGGCGCAGTGGTAACACCTGTTCCCGTCAGATCACCGAAGCTAAGCACTGTCGGGCTGTGCTAGGAATTGGATGGGTGACCATCCGGTCTGCCGAGTGCTGTTGCCAAATGGGGTGCACTCAGCCCTTATGAGGCAAATTGAGGAGCTACTTGACTGAGAAGTAGCGGCTCTGGTCTCGTAAACTGATATACGGCCGGGAGAGCGGTGTGCTGGCCACATGCCCCTCCATATCTGCATCCAGTGGCGCTGTGGACTCAGGATGACACGGCGGCCGGTCGGTACTGTAAGGCTTGCCAAGGTCTGTTCGGACGGAGTTTAGTTTTCGTTTTCAAATGAGAAAGGATAGAAACACATTTCACAACTTTGTGTAGTTCGCAGCTCGTGGTCTAGTGGCTAGCGCTGCTGCCTGTGGATCACGGGGTCTCGGGTTCGATTCCCGGCCCGGTTGGGGATTTTCTCTGCTCGGGGACTGGATGTCTGTGTTTCACTCATCATTTCATTATCATCATCATCATTCATGACAGTGGCCAGATTGGACTGTGTAATAAAAAGTGGGACTTTGTACAGGCGCTGATGACAGCGTATTTGAACCAGCCACAACATCACAACAATTAGTTCTGCATATAGCAGAGAAACTGTTCGGAGGCGGTGACTGTTTGCATGGCAGTACGCCCTGTCAAAGCAGTATCTATGAGGCAATGGTTTGTGGGCAATAGCATTACTGAAAGGGACAAGCTTGCCCAAAGTTCCGGCTTGTATGCAGTCAACCATCTTTGGGATGAATTAGAAAGTTGATTTCGCTCCATACTCCAGCGTCGAACATCACTGCCCTCTCTAGTTTCGGCTCTTGAGAAAGAATAATTCGCTAATGATCCACAGGTATAAGGACACCTCACTGGAAATGTCGCCACAGACTTTACGCGGTCAGGGCTAAAATGTTGACATTCACCGTATCACTGCACTGCTAATACGAGTAATTGTCCTGATACGTTCGCGTGGAGGTTCGAGTCCTCCCTCGGGCATGGGTGTGTGAGTGTGTTGTCCTTAGAGTAAGTTAGTTAAGGTTAAAAATGGTTCAAATGGCTCTGAGCACTATGGGACTTAACATCTGAGGTCATCAGTCCCCTAGAACTTAGAACTACTTAAAGCTGACTTACGTAAGGACATCACACACATCCATGCCCGAGGTAGGATTCGAACCTGCGACCGTAGCAGTCCCGCGGTTCCGGACTGCAGCGCCTAGAACCGCATGGCCACCAAGGAGTTAAGGTTAGATTAAGTAGTATGTAAGTCTAGGGACGTCAGCAGCTTGGTCCCATAGGAAATTACCACTACGTGATACGTTCGATCAGATAGTTTAGACCGCGACAATAACAATCACGTAATAACAATCCAACTTGCACAGCAATCTAAATTTAAATAGTGTAAATGACTGAATAATCAAGCGTTGATCCAATCTCGTTATGTTACACTGATTAGCTTCACGTGCTGCATTCAAGTCAAGAGAATAAAATTAAATTCACTGTGCAACTCAAACTCAATAAAACTGTTCTCATACACTCGTCCAATACCGTACTTTTATTCAGACATGCAAAAACCAGGTTTAGCAACATAAAAACCTCTGTTATTAAATATAGTTGTCACAAATATATAGTACAAATGTTACTGAATAATAAATATGCATTCAGTTACTCGAAATACACTGACCTGTGAAACCCACGCAACTTGCATAATATCGTAGAAAACTAGCCCCAAACACGTGTATACCAGCTGTCAAATTCGAATACTGTGCAGGTTGCAGTTCTCCACCAATCAGAAAGAAACACAATTACGACAGTTTCGAACCGTATAACGGAGGGTTGAAAATCTGTTCGGGTCACAAGGGTATTTATTTATTACGTGAGAAATTAGTAACTGTGGACACCAGAAAATGTACTGAACGAACAGGAGCAGGTTTGACTATTGTTTTACTAAAAAGTAGAAAATAGTAGGATGGGATGTGGGACAAACACTACATCTACATGTTGATACTGTTGCAATGACAATGTTGTCGTAGATCGACAAATTACAATATTACGACTGGAAAAAACATTTTAGTTTAAAGATAAAGCAGAAACTACATTACTTTGACAACTGAGAGCTTGGCATGATTTCGCAGACTTTTGCAAAATCGCTGCTTTGGATGGACTTGCAGGATTTCGAGATAGTGTGGCAACGATGACATTCAGTGCTGTTATTTGACGATTGGTTTTGAAAATAATATCTTCATATCAGTTATAGATCTACTGCAGGCAACGGAAAAAATCTTCTACAGCGGCAGCTGTAGTTGCAAGCTTAATGTCGTGGGATTGCAGTTCCAGAGTGTGCACAGTTTGAAATAGTGACTTTCCTTTTGCTCTTACGTACTGCAGTAGTAGTTTAAGTATGTAACAAAAGTATAGCTCTAGGGCGTCTATGTAAGTATTTTTTCCTTTATTGTTTTATTCATTATACACTGTACATTCACAGTCAAGTGACACCCTGTCAAAATCCTGGATAATTAGTTTTTGCATCGTGTACCACTGCGAGACGTGCAGGAAGAGAGTCGGCGAGATTCTGCAAGGTAGTGTCAGGGTCTGGAGCCATGCTGACTTTTGTGCCGTGGCAAGCTGTAAAGTTTCTCGGTTGAGGATCACGGCGCGAACAGCCCGACTGAGGTGGTTCCACAGATTTTCAGTTGGGTTTAAATCTGAAAAGTTTGATGGCCAGGGGAGTACAATAAACTCATCGTGGCTTTCTTCGAACGACGCACACACACTGCTGCTTGACACGTTACATTCCCTTGCTCGTAGGTGCCATCAAGCACAGAAAAAACACACTGCATGAAGAGTGGAGATGGTTTCCAAATATAGGTGCATACTTATGTCGATCTATTGTGCCTTCATGGGGATGATGTCACCCATGAAATGCAACGAAAACATTCCCCAAACCATAAGGTGTCCTCCTTCGGCCTGGACACTTCCGACAGTTGTTGTAAGGTGTTTGCTTTGAGACGTTTCATGCTGTACACGCCAACGGCCATGTGTTCGATGCAACGTAAAACATGATTCATCTCAAAATGCCATATGTCGTCACTCAGTGGACGTCGAGTTTCGGTAGTAGCACACAAATTCCAGCCTTCGTCGCTGATGAATAGCAGTCAGCATGGGTGCACGAACCAGGCGCCTGCGATAGAGGCCTGATACAGCAACGTTCGCCGAACGGTCGTTGAGGAGACACTGCTGGTAACCCTATGATTCATCTGGGCAGCCGACCTCGGTGGCCACGCGGTTCTAGGCGCTGCAGTCCGGAACCGCGTGACTGCTACAGTCATAGGCTCGAATCCTGTCTTGGGCATGGATGTGTGTGATGTCCTTAGGTTAGTTATGTTTAAGTAGTTCTAAGTTCTAGGGAGCTGATGACCTCAGTCCCATAGTGCTCACAGCCATCTAGGCAGTCAGTCGCTCAACAGTCGCCCGTACACAGCTCCGCAGCTGTTGTTCACCCATGTCATTTATGGTACGTGTTGCACAACAGTTGCCTCAGAACGGATTTTGGATAGTGCCATTTTGACATGCACGGTATACTTTATCCACAGAGGCAGGTGAACTATTTACGAACTGAGCGGTTTTGGAAACGCTTTCAACCTTGATCTGAGAGCCAATGACCGTGGCCTTTTGGATATTAAATAGATCACTCCATTTGCGCATTAGATAACGACAGTACTTTTTCTGCAATACCCTTTATATACTCTCTATAGCTAGATGTGCTCTGTGCCATCTATGAGTGGTTATTGTACGTTGACGTCGAACATAGGTGTTGGTCACATCAATATTAAATATAATTACATTCAAGTAAAACATTAAAAATAATACATCTATTAGAAAGTAAACATTCGAGTGACAGGATGGTGAGAAGGAGAATGCACATTGTTGACCTGTGGTGTGTGTGGGGAGGGGATAGTGGAGGGTAGGGGGCAGGGGGAGGGGGTAGTGGAGGGTATGGGGTATTGGAGGGTAGTGGGGAGGAGGGTAGTGGAGGGGAGGGGGAAGGGGAGTGGGTAGTGGAGGGTAGGGGGCAGGGAGAGTGGATAGTGGAGAGTAGGGGGAGGGGGAATGGGTAGTGGAGGGTAGAGGGGGTAGTGGAGGGTAGGGGGAGGGGTTAGTGGAGGGGGGGGGAAGGAGAGGGGGTAGTGGAGGGTGCCATCTTAGAAACTGATGTCGGAGGAATTTGTGAAACTGCATACTCGGCCATCATGTTGACATAGGCGTGTCTCGTCACTGTAGACTCCATGAAAAATTGACCATCTCACCATGTTTATGCAATCCCAAGCACACATTAACTTTTCGTGAGTCCCTTTCGTACTCAGTCACTTCTCCTGGAGTCTCACTTCCCCAGTTCGACAGTTTCGCCTTTTAACTTTGCCAATGTAGATTCACCACTGAATCGGTAATGAGGTAGTCGTCGCTTCCGTCTATACAATGCAACATTTCTATAGCAAAATCGCGTCCTCTGCAGTGATTATGCACGCAACAGGAGACGTGCACAGT
Source organism: Schistocerca gregaria (assembly GCF_023897955.1). NCBI lineage: Eukaryota > Metazoa > Arthropoda > Insecta > Orthoptera > Acrididae > Schistocerca > Schistocerca gregaria. The sequence continues at coordinate 383,037,402 of NC_064927.1, forward strand.
CGAATGGGGGACGGATAGTTTCCTGCCAGGTCGTCTAACGGATTTATGTGGTCTCCTAGGGAATAATTCGCACACACGTTCCATGGTTTCTTCATTTACAGTAGTTTGAGGATGTTTTCAAACATTTCACATCCAACTTCCCGTTTGTCGAAGAGCTCTGTTCGACTGATAAAAGGATTTATGTGCCGGAAGATCCACGTTCCATTCTCTTTTTGCATGACGCTGAACATTTACTGCAGATTTTAACTGTGCTAACCATGGTACACACTAGACCCTACACCTTTCGTTACGGCGTCCAGATATCGACTATCAGGAGAACGTCTGTTGGCACAGTTCACATGTGTCATATGGCTCAGCACTGTCTACGACATGGTGAGGATCACATCTTGGAGAGTAGGTCTATTGATTACGTATTTACCCAACAACACAAAAAGTCGCATTGTTTCGTTATATATGAGGCTTTCCTTCCTCTTCTTTATCTCCTGTAAGCTGGCAGACACCTGCTTCAGTATGTTGATTATACCGGTTTCCTAGTCGTCTGCCTCGCTCGCACTGGGCACCTTAGAACAACCTACACCATTCGTAGACTAGGCTCCAATAACGCCATTGTCTCTTCTCTAATTTATGTTCCTAGTACACCAACACGTCTATACCGACAAATTCCACCGGCCATACACCTCCACACTATCTACATCCTCTCCGAACGATATTTCAACCGTCCACTTTTCCCAGACAATGAAATCCGTCCAGGAGGAGCTGGCCACTCTTCGCGAACAGCTGAGCGTGTTGATGGCCGCGGTCAGCCGTCTTCAGGCTGCTGCCTCGGAGTGTAGCGGCAGTGGGGAGTCTGGTGCGTCGCATGGTGCACCCCAGGTGTTAGATGCTTCACACACTGTCCCTGCTGTCGAGACATTTTCGCGGGTACCGGGCGCGGTTGGGCCACCCTCTCCCCAAGGGGAGTGGCGGGTTCAGCGGCGTTCGCGGAACACGAGGCGGAGGGTCAATGTGGAGGCTGGCCGTGTGGCATCGCCCGCTCTGCCTGTGAGTGGACATGTGGCTGCTCCTTCAGCAAGGTCCGAGCAGGCACACGGGGGGAGGGGTTTATTAGTTATTGGGAGCTCCAACGTTAGGCGGGTGATGGAGCCCCTTAGGGAAATAGCGGAAAGGTCGGGGAAGAAGGCCAGTGTTCACTCTGTCTGCTTGCCGGGGGGTCTCATCCGAGATGTGGAGGAGGCCCTACCGGCGGCGATAGAGAGCACTGGGTGCACCCGACTGCAAATTGTTGCTCATGTCGGCACCAATGACTCTTGCCGTCTGGGTTCAGAGGTCATCCTCAGTTCGTACAGGCGGTTGGCGGAGTTGGTGAAGGTGGAAAGCCTCGCTCGCGGGGTGGAATCAGAGCTAACTATTTGTAGTATCGTTCCGAGAACCGATCGCGGTCCTCTGGTTTGGAGCCGAGTGGAAGGCTTAAACCAGAGGCTCAGACGATTCTGCGGAGAGCTGGGGTGCAAATTTCTCGACCTCCGCTATCGGGTGGAGAAATGTAGGGTCCCCCTGAATAGGTCAGGCGTGCACTACACGGCGGAAGCGGCTACGAGGGTAGCGGAGTACGTGTGGAGTGCACATGGGGTTTTTTTAGGTTAGAGAATTCCCTCCCTAGGCCCGACAAGACGCCTCCTGAGACGCGGCAAGGCAGGAGTAGGCAAAATGCAACAAGGAATAACAATATTAATGTGCTAATAGTAAACTGCAGAAGCGTCTATAGAAAGGTCCCAGAACTGCTCTCATTAATAAACGGTCACAACGCCCATATAGTACTAGGAACAGAAAGTTGGCTGAAACCAGACGTAAACAGTAATGAAATCCTAAACTCTGATTGGAATGTATACCGCAGAGATAGGCTGGACAGTGAAGGGGGAGGCGTGTTTATAGCGATAAGAAGTGCAATAGTATCGAAGGAAATTGACGGAGATTCGAATTGTGAAATGATTTGGGTGAAGGTCACGGTTAAAGCAGGCTCAGACATGGTAATTGGATGTCTCTATAGGCCCCCGGGCTCAGCAGCTGTGGTGGCTCAGCACCTGAAGAATAATTTGAAAATATTTCGAGTAGATTTCCCCACCATGTTATAGTTCTGGGTGGAGATTTTAATTTGCCGGATATAGACTGGGAGACTCAAACGTTCATAACGGGTGGCAGGGACAAAGAATCCAGTGAAATATTTTTAAGTGCTTTATCTGAAAACTACCTTGAGCAGTTAAACAGAAAACCGACTCGTGGCGATAATAAATTAGACCTTCTGGTGACAAACAGACCCGAACTATTTGAATCAGTTAATGCAGAACAGGGAATCAGCGATCATAAAGCGGTTACTGCGTCGATGATTTCAGCCGTAAATAGAAATATTAAAAAAGGTAGGAAGATTTTTCTGTTTAGCAAAAGTGACAAAAAGCAGATTACAGAGTACCTGACGGCTCAACATAAAAGTTTTGTCTCAAGTGCAGATAGTGTTGAGGATCAGTGGACAAAGTTCAAAACCATGGTACAATATGCGTTAGATGAGTATGTGCCAAGCAAGATCGTAAGAGATGGAAAAGAGCCACCGTGGTACAACAACCGAGTTAGAAAACTGCTGCGGAAGCAAAGGGAACTTCACAGCAAACATAAACATAGCCAAAGCCTTGCAGACAAACAAAAATTACGCGAAGCGAAATGTAGTGTGAGGAGGGCTATGCGAGAGGCTTTCAATGAATTCGAAAGTAACGTTCTATGTACTGACTTGGCAGAAAATCCTAAGAAATTTTGGTCCTATGTCAAAGCGGTAGGTGGATCAAAACAAAATTTCCAGACACTCTGTGACCAAAATGGTACTGAAACAGAGGATGACAGACTAAAGGCCGAATTACTAAATGTCTTCTTCCAAAGCTGTTTCACAGAGGAAGACTGCACTGTGCTTCCTTCTCTAGATTGTCGCACAGTTGACAAAATGGTAGATATCGAAGTAGACGACAGAGGGATAGAGAAACAATTAAAATCGCTCAAAAGAGGAAAGGCCGCTGGTCCTGATGGGATACCAGTTCGATTTTACACAGAGTACGCGAAGGAACTTGCCCCCCTTCTTGCAGCGGTGTACCGTAGGTCTCTAGATGAGCGAAGCGTTCCAAAGGATTGGAAAAGGGCACAGGTCATCCCCGTTCTCAAGAAGGGACGTCGAACAGATGTGCAGAACTATAGACCTATATCTCTAACGTCGATCAGTTGTAGAATTTTGGAACACGTATTATGTTCGAGTATAATGTCTTTTCTGGAGACTAGAAATCTACTCTGTAGGAATCAGCATGGGTTTCGAAAAAGACGATCGTGTGAAACCCAGCTCGCGCTATTAAGACGATCGTGTGAAACCCAGCTCGCGCTATTCGTCCACGAGACTCAGAGGGCCTTAGACACGGGTTCACAGGTAGATGCCGTGTTTCTTGACTTCCGCAAGGCGTTTGACACAGTTCCCCATAGTCGTTTAATGAACAAAGTAAGAGCATACGGACTATCAGATCAATTGTGTGATTGGATTGAGGAGTTCCTAGATAACAGAACGCAGCACGTCATTCTCAATGGAGAGAAGTCTTCCGAAGTAAGAGTGATTTCAGGTGTGCCGCAGGGGAGTGTCATAGGACCGTTGCTATTCACAATATACATAAATGACCTGGTGGATGACATCGGAAGTTCACTGAGGCTTTTTGCAGATGATGCTGTGGTGTATCGAGAGGTTGCAACAATGGAAAATTGTACTGAAATGCAGGAGGATCTGCAGCGAATTGACGCATGGTGCACGGAATGGCAATTGAATCTCAATGTAGCGAAGTGTAATGTGATGCGAATACATAGAAAGATAGGTCCCTTATCATTTAGCTACAAAATAGCAGGTCAGCAACTGGAAGCAGTTAATTCCATAAATTATCTGGGAGTACGCATTAGGAGTGATTTAAAATGGAATGATCATATAAAGTTGATCGTCGGTAAAGCAGATGCCAGACTGAGATTCATTGGAAGAATCCTAAGGAAATGCAATCCGACAACAAAGGAAGTAGGTTACAGTACGCTTGTTCGCCCAATGCTTGAATACTGCTCAGCAGTGTGGGATCCGCACCAGGTAGGGTTGATAGAAGAGATAGAGAAGATCCAACGGAGAGCAGCGCGCTTCGTTACAGGATCATTTAGTAATTGCGAAAGCGTTACGGAGATGATAGATAAACTCCAGTGGAAGACTCTGCAGGAGAGACGCTCAGTAGCTCGGTACGGGCTTTTGTTGAAGTTTCGAGAACATACCTTCACCGAAGAGTCAAGCAGTATATTGCTCCCTCCTACGTATATCTCGCGAAGAGACCATGAGGATAAAATCAGAGAGATTAGAGCCCACACAGAAGCATACCGACAATCCTTCTTTCCACGTACAATACGAGACTGGAATAGAAGGGAGAACCGATAGAGGTACTCAGGGTACCCTCCGCCACACACCGTCAGGTGGCTTGCGGAGTACGGATGTAGATGTAGATGTAGATGTAGACATGTACTCATCCTACCAAATATAGTTCCACTCCACCCATCTCATCTATTCAGGGCTCCTTTTTCCTGTCCATCCCCATCTTTTCCTACCCTCTCTCCTCCTTGACATAAAGGCCTTGCCTTGTCTCCCGGCTACCACTCCCTTCCTGTCTGTTCAACATCTACTTTGTCCCCATCGATACCATTTATCAGTCATCCATACTTAACACTTCCTACCCTATTGGGCACGTAATCTTGGCAAGGTCTTACAATATGTGGTGACAGCGCATTGCTTCATTTTTAAGACAGTTTTTAAATCGCGATTTCCATATATTCTTCTTGTTTTTATTTTACCTTTTTGTTTTCATGTCTTAAATTAAAAAGAAAAAAAAGGTTCATATGGCTCTGAGCACTAGGGGATTTAACATCCGAGGTCATCAGTCCCCTGGAACTTAGAACTAACCTAAGAACATCACACACATCCATGCCCGAGGCAGCATTCGAACCTGCGACGTAGCGGTCGCACGGTTCCAGATTGAAACGCCTAGAACCGCTCTGCCAGACCGGCCGGCCAATTAAAAAGAAAATTAATGGCAGGTACAAGGGGGCTCGTGGTCTGAGGGTTCTGTACGAACTTAATTGTGCACATAGACAGTTCATCCACCCTTAGAATCGAGAATATCTACGAGTTTTGCCTGATATGGAAACTGATCCTGCGAGATATTGGTCTCGGGAAATCCAAGACTTTCGAGAATGTTTAAATTTCAAATTGAAGAACAAACGACAAATGAAATATTTTTCGGTGACATAATCACAGATTGACCATTTTCTGATATCTGCTTTAACTGTACTTTGAAACCTTGCTTCATGACAAAATTCCATGATACTAAGCTAACGGGAAGTAGCCTGCACATTCTGATGAGTGAGTTTCCGAGTATCAAAATGTGACACAAATAACCGTATCTTTTGACTGTATTAACTTAGGAGCATTAAGTGGTGTACACCTCTAAGGGACAATTGGCGTTAGTATGTAACATAAAATTCAACTTGATACGTCTAACCGTTCCTGAGAGAAAAGGTTTTTAGCAGTCGGAGGGACAGACAGACAGACAGACAACGAACGAATTGGTCCGATTAGGCTTCCTGTTTTACAGATTTAGGTACGGAACACTCAAAATAAAGGAAACTATGTTTCTTTTGCACAAAACCTTCATTAAATTTATCCTCATAAATTTTAAAAATATTTGTAAATGTCTCACCTTTTAATTCAGCGTTTTTAGTTGACAATCCATCCTCCACCTCGCTCCCCTTTCCTCCAATCCGATGCCCATATGGGACGAGTATAGTGAAATAATGTTAAAGGAAAGAGACAAACATATACCTGGCAGGATAGCCGAGAGTGCTAATGCGCTGCATCCTGGACTCGGATAGGTGCGCCGGCCCCAGATCGAATCCACCCGGCGTATTAACGACGACAGCCGGTGTGCCGGCCAGCCTTGATGTGGTTTTTAGGTGGTTTTCCACATCCTACTAGGTGAATACCGGGCTGGTCCCCGCGTCCCGCCTTAGTTACACGACTCGCAGACATTTGAAACACCTTAACACTATTTCACGATTTACACTAGACACAGGCAGCTGGGGTACACCGATTCCGTTCTGGGGGTATGGGGTGGCGGCAGGAAGTGCATGATGCCACCCCTTACAAATGTTGTTGTTGTTGTCTTCAGTCCTGAGACTGGTTTGATGCAGCTCTCCATGCTACTCTATCCTGTGCAAGCTTCTTCATCTCCCAGTACTTACTGCAACATACATCCTTCTGAATCTGCTTAGTGTAATCATCTCTTGGTCTTCCTCTACGATTTTTACCCTCCAATGCTAGATTTGTGATCCCTTAATGCCTCTGAACATATCATACCAACCGGTCCCTTCTTCTTGTCAAGTTGTGGCACAACCTCCTCTTCTCCCCTATTCTGTTCAATACCTCCTCATTAGTTATGTGATCTATCCATCTAATCTTCAGCATTCTTCTGTAGCACCACAGTTAGAAAGCTTCTATTCTCTTCTTGTCCAAACTATTTATCGCCCATGTTTCATTTCCATACATGACTACACTCCATACAAATACTTTCAGAAACGACTTCCTGACACTTAAATCTATACTCGATGTTAACAAATGTCTCTTCTTCAGAAACGCTTTCCTTTCCATTGCCAGTCTACATTTTATAGCCTCTCTACTTCGACCATCATCAGTTATTTTGCTCCCCAAATAGCAAAACTCCTTTAATACTTTAATTGTCCCATTTCCTAATCTAATTCCTTCAGTATCACCCGACTTAATTCGACTACATTCCATTATCCTCGTTTTGCTTTTGTTGATGTTTATCTTATACCCTCCTTTCAAGACACTATCCATTCCGTTCAACTGCTCTTCCAAGTCCTTTGCTGTCTCTGACAGAATTACAATGTCATCGGCGAACATCAACGTTTTTATTTCTTCTCCATGGACTTTAATACCTGCCCCGAATTTTTCTTTTGTTTCCTTCACTGCTCGCTCAATATAGAGATTGAATAACATCGGGGACAGGCTACAACCCTGTCTCACTCCCTTCCCAACCGCCGCTTCCCTTTAATGCCCCTCGACTCTTATAACTGCCATCTGGTTTCTGTACAAACTGTAAATAGCCTTTCGTTCCCTGTATTTTAGCCCTGCCACCTTTAGAATTTGAAAGAGAGTATTCCAGTCAACATTGTCAAAAGCTTTTTCTAAGTCTACAAATGCTAGAAATGTAGGTTTGCCTTCCCTTAATCTATTTTCTCAGATAAGTCGTAAGGTCAGTATTGCCTCACGTGGTCCAACATTTCTACGGAATCCAAACTGATCTTTCCCGAGGTCGGCTTCTACCAGTTTTTCCATTCGTTTGTAAAGAATTCGCGTCAGTATTTTGCAGCTGTGACTTATTAAACTTATAATTAACCATGCCAAATCCGTATATAACCCTGCCGACCCTGCACGCGATGTGCGATAAAGGCGGTAGCAAAAGAAAGAAAAAAAGAGAAAAAGATATGAGGCGTGTGCTGGAAGGCAGCGATACGCCCTGATGCGGACATCGGCAACAGTTGCGAGTTTTTGAAGCAGTTCAGTGATGCACTGGACCGTGTTACCACGATGAGATAAGCAGTGTGGGAAACTGGTACTCACCGTGGCGAGGAGGCCGAATTTGTCGATGGGCATGGGGTGGCGCAGCTTGGCGAGGTCGAACAGCGGGTCCGAGTAGCCCCACAGCAGGTTGGACACGGGCACCTGCACGAAGGGCTTGGTGCCGAAGCTGCGGATGGCCGTGTCCATGGCCACCTGGTACACGAAGAACAGCTCGCGCAGCTCGTTCACCGCCGTCTGCCGACAGAGACAATGTCACCGTAGGTACCTTCGAACAGGCTACCGAGCGGAATTTGTGACTGGATTCAGGATTCCTTGGTAGAAAAGCACAGCATATTCTCGTGGGCGGAGGGTCGTCTAGAGGTATCGAAACAACTTAGAGCGTACCCCAGGGAAGCGTGTTGGGACCTTTACTGTTCTTATTGTATATGGGGCGATCAGAAGGTTGCTGGGAAAAAGGCGTGCTCTGATAGTACAAATTGGTAATGTATATTTTTCACCAAAAATATACTTTACCAATTTGCACTACCAGAACACGCCTTTTTCCCAGCTCAGTCTGCCACGAAATGCTAAGACCCGACTTTTTCCCAGGCCGGACGGCACACCTCTCGTCTATCCTTTTGATAGGGTGAAGGAACCCTACCCACTGCCCAGTCTAGCTCTGCGGCGGTCGCTTAAAATTTTCAAATGGTCAATTCTGATTCGTACGGAATTTGGCGCGCACTGAACGTTCGAGCGGCAAGCAGGGTTGAGTCCCCTTAAGTTCGTTAGGCATCTATCGCCAGCACCAAAGTCTCGGTCGGCTCTTGGAAGGGACCCCTGGGCGCCAATTCAGGCTTCGCCGCGCAGCCTGTATCGTTGGGACACCCTGCAGCCGTATATTTCTCATTGGACAGTTTTACTCTTGTCGTTCCACCTCACTCTAGAGGAACAGAGATTAAAACTGTAATCAAAAGGAAACGAGTTTGGTTTTTACGAGATATCGAGCCGATAAAACATTTAGCCACATCTTTGTGCCTGAAAAGCTCCATAGATCATTGTTAAAAAAACGGAAGAAATGAAAACTGGGAAGACAGATAGAGAAACACTGGCTGAGTATTTGGCGCAGCGAATGACTGAAGTACGAGGGTTGGAATGTTAATAGTGGCAACTATTTATTTACAGCTAGTACAAAATAGATACGTGTTTCAAAGTTTTACTGACCTTCAAAGTACCCACCAGCATTGTGTATAACCCATTCCTAGCGATTTGGAAGGTGTAGGATACTCTTAGCGGTGCCAGTTGTGTTGAAAAGTTCGAGCGGCGCAGTCTATTGCCCGACGAATTTGTAGCAGTTCTGAAGCGAATGCCATGTAGTGTTCCCTTCAATTTACATCTACAGTTACATATATACTCCGCTAGCCACCAAGCAGTGTATGGCGGAGGGCACAATTCGCGCCAAAGTCATATTCCCCCCCCCCCCCCCCCCCCTTCCTTTCCACTCACGGATCGCGCGAGGGAAAAACGTCTGTCTGAATGCCTCAGTACGAGCTCTAATTTCACTTATCTTTGAATGGTTTAGAAATCGAGTTAACTAAAGAGGGCTTAAGTCAGGGGAGTGCAGCAGGTGGTATAGCACTTAGCAGCCCCATCAGTCAAACAAATCAGTAACAGCTTGCATTGTACATGCTTGAACATTGTCCTGCAAAATGATGGTCAGGTCCTGCAGAAAGCGTCATCACTTCTGTCTCTAAGCTGGTCGTAGGTTGAATTCAAAAAATGAACAACATAGAGATAGAAGTGATGACACTTTCTGCAGGATGTGATCATCATTTTCCATGACAATGGCCAAGCACGTACAGTGCAAGTAAGCTATTTGTGATTTTTTAACTGATGGGGCTGCTAAGTGCAATACCACTTACTGCACTCCCCCAACTTAAGCCCTCGTGAGTTCAACTCGATTCCTAAACTGAACGAGACACTTCACGGCATTCGCTTAAAAACTGCTACAAACTCGTCGGGCAATAGACCGCACCGCTGGCACTGCTAAGAGTATCCTACGATTTCCAAATCGGTGGCAACAGGCTATACACAATGCTCGTGACTACTTTGAAGGTCAGTAAAACTTTGAAACACGTATCTATTTTGCAGGATCTGTAAATAAGTAGTTGCCACTATTAAATTTCCAACTCTTGGTATATACAGGTGTGGAAAAAATAAGGACGAAATTAACATTCACACATTCATTCACTGCCAAGTAGGAAAGTTCTATAAAACTCGGAGCGTACACAAATAACTACTAGAGTGTAGTATAGTACAGTATAGAAGGTAACTGGAAGGGATACGTAGTCAGACGCACAGAAATGACACTTTTATTCAGAGACAATAATTACATTGAAGTAACCGTGGGTCATAGTGGTTCCCTGGACATTACGATAGGTGTGACGTGCTTCTTAATAGGGTATGTGAGCACCATTAACGACAGTGCATGCTCTGCAACATTGGTAAGGAGTTATTACCATAGGGCGTTCCATTCCTCCAGTAGCGCGGTTGGCAATTGCTGCATGTTCATTTGTGCATGTGACTGTGCTCCTGACCACATCCCACACGAGTCTGATGGGGTTTGTCAGGGGAATGGGCTCGACGTACTCTCGTATGGCGGGAGGTTGCCACAAGGTGTTATGTTGCGGGGAGGCATAATTTTACATGGGCTTCCTCGCCTCAAGAACTTTGAACACAGTACTCTCACCGGTCAACTTTTTTGTGACGCTGTACTCTTTCCCGTTGTAGGTCTTTACAGGGGTGCATTTGGATCTCACATTATTTTAATGGATAACAATGGAGTAAAGGAGTTTTTCTATTTGGGGAGCAAAATAACTGATGATGGTCGAAGTAGAGAGGATATAAAATGTAGACTGTCAATGCCAAGGAAAGCGTTTCTGAAGAAGAGACATTTGTTAACATCGAGTATAGATTTAAGAGTCAGGAAGTCGTTTCTGAAAGTATTTGTATGGAGTGTAGCCATGTATGGAAGTGAAACATGGACGATAAATAGTTTGGACAAGAAGAGAATAGAAGCTTTCGAAATGTGGTGCTACAGAAGAATGCTGAAGATTAAATGGGTAGATCACATAACTAATGAGGAAGTATTGAATAGGATTGGGGAGAAGAGATGTTTGTGGCACAACTTGACCAGAAGAAGGGATCGGTTGGTAGGACATGTTCTGAGGCATCAAGGGATCACCAATTTAGTATTGGAGGGCAGTGTGGAGGGTAAAAATCGTAGAGGGAGACCAAGAGATGAATACACTAAGCAGATTCAGAAGGATGTAGGTTGCAGTAGGTACTGGGAGATGAAGAAGCTTGCACAGGATAGGGTAGCGTGGAGAGCTGCATCAAACCAGTCTCAGGACTGAAGACCACAACAACAACAACAACAACAATGGCCGACCCCATCGAGCTGCGCCCTTGGAACGAGGGAATATCCGGCGTATAGACAGGCCTGTCTGTGACCCTAAAAAAATGGTTCAAATGGCTCAGAGCACTATGCGACTTAACTTCTGAGGTCGTCAGTCGCCTAGAACTTAGAACTAATTAAAGCTAACTAACTAAAGCTAACTAACCTAAGAACATCACACACATCCATGCTCGAGGCAGGATTCGAGCCTGCGATCGTAGCGGTCGCTCGGTTCCAGACTGTAGCGGCCAGAACCGCATGGCCACTCTGGCCGGCTGTCTGTGACTCTACTTAAACCCCATAGAGCACGAGTAGATGCGGTAGAGATACGTACTGCAGCATAATGACCATCTAGCACTTGCCAACCACGGCGGTGGAGGAATGATACGCATTACCACAGTAGGCCTACTTCTCACCAGCTTTGTGGCTAGCATGGGGGCACATTGCAGAGCATGCATCCCATTAAGAACGATGTGCCACCATTTCTAATGTCCAGGGCACCATCATGAATTGCTGTGAGTTCAGTGTAATTATTGTCTCTTCATTGCGAGCATAATTTCTGTTCGCCTCATTGCGTATTGATTCCAGGTACCTTTTGCACTACTCTGCAACAGTTCTATGTGTGATCCAAGTTTCTCGAGCTAACTTACTTGGCAGTGACGCATCGTCCTTAAGGGGATATTGTAGGTGAAATTCGTTGGAATTTGACATTTTCTGTTTTGTACTGCATAATGTACTTTGAACTTCCCTGAATATTTTAGTGTATAATACATTAAAATCAGCCAATTGTGATACCTTCTAATATTTTGAATGTTGGCATGTGACTGTCAAATTTTACTGCTACGCATATACTGCCACAGTTGAGCAGTCATACCGCGGGAACTACACAGTCTAGAAGGCTCTGAATTACGTTTGTGCCTACTGCTACGTCTCAGAAATAGCCATTACGAATAAACAAATCAGTCCTTTGTTTCTGATGCTAACTTTCGTTGAAAGTAGTATGGTTATTGGCTATTTTAGTAGTAAGCTAACTTCTATTGATTTTTGTAAGTAAATAAAACGACTAAGCGTAAAAGTAACTTCAAGAAACGCAAATTTGCGATTAATAGATATGTGAGACCTGCATTTTCTTCTCATTACTTGAAAACTCGTGAAGCAAGCCATGTCATGCTTTGTGACCACCTCCATCAAACACTTGGTATAAATATAGGCAAATTGAATTTTCTGGCACCCTGCATAGATTTACACATAAACATTCTCTTCCTATGGCAATAATGGAGGCAATCAAACTTATTTACAGAGATTTGGCAAATCCTGAGCTACTAAAGAAGTTTTTACATGGGAAGACCCAGAATGTGAATGAGTCCTTTAGTAATGTTGTATGGTGCCTAAAAATGTATTTGTAGGCCTTATGACTCTAAAGTTAGCAGTGTCTGATGCTGTAATAACTTTAATTGTGGGAACTATGAAAGAATTAAGGTTCTGGAGAAGTTAGGGGTAAGATATGGACAGAACACAGGTAATGGACTGCGGCAACTGGATGAGCTATGTGTACGTGAAACAGAGTTAGCTGCTCGGCAAATGACAAAAGAAGCAAGAAAGAAAAGCACTGGGCTGTTGTGACACTGAAGAAGACACAGACTACGGGCCGGGGCAATTATAGTGCATAAAAGACGCAGAAATGTAAGTCTGTATAAGAATTTGTAATAAATGGTTCAAATGGCTCTGAGGACTATGGGACTTAACGTGTGAGGTCATCAGTCCCCTAGAACTTAGAACTACTTAAACCTAACTAACCTAAGGACATCACACACATCCATGCCCGAGGCAGGATTCGAACCTGCGACCGTAGCGGTCGCGCGGTTCCAGACTGTAGCGCCTAGAACCGCTCGGCCACACCGGCCGGCAATTTTTAATAACAAAAGTTTTAAACCTCAATATCTCTGAACTACATTTTTCGCAATAAATGTCCCATTTTCTAAAAAAGTACTGATGGTAGAGACATGAAATTATCGCAGCATGCCAAGTGGAAGTTTCAATACATACGGAACTAGAATAATTAAAATATCGAGAGCACTTTTGTTTTTATGTTCATTTAATTACAAAATTCTGTCAAAAAACTGAATTAAAAAAAAACATTCCGCACAACACAATTTATGTAATAATTCTACTTCAGTGTATCTATAAAGGTGCATTCAATAATTATAGAAAATTGTAAGTTGGTGTCTTAAAATGTTTTCAAGATAATGGGTCACAAAATTCTATAATTTAACACTGGCGGCATAGGACATACAATGTCCCCTTAAGCTTTGCATATCAGAGAATTTGTTTTATCAAGAACAAAATATTAATTATTAAAACATTAAATATTAATTATTAAAACATTAAATATTTTTCTATATTCAAAATAAGAAGAAATGGCGGGAGTATAGAAGGAAAGGTAGGATACGTCTGGCTGACAGGACTCACAGAGCACGCCAAACGGACACTCAGTGTTGCCACCTGAATAGGCTACTCACGATGAGGATGATGTTGGGCACGACCGCCTTGTCCAAGTCAGGGTTGCCAACGGACAGCTCCGGCGCGAAATCGAAGCTGCGCTTCTCCTGGTAGCTCACCGTGTTGTCCGGGTGCAGTCGGACGTTGACCCGTTCCAGCTGCATCCTGCCAAACACAAGACACTCACTCGTCTGTGCCGACCAACACAATTTTATCGCATTATCGATAAACCGAGGTCTATTATATCTCCATACGTCATCTCTCATATCTTTTCACAAAACTTCTGTAAAACAATATAGTTTGCAAAGGCCTTGTAAAAATGATTAGACTTCCCGAGGGCGCTGCAGTCGTGGGTTATTTTGACCATTCTGGTGGACGTCATTATGGTGGTAAGAGTCTGTTAAGAAGATGTTTATTGTGATTTTTAACGACACAGAGCGAATATTATGTGTTTATCTGTGCATATGTATAGTATTTGCTAGTCGTAACTGTGCTGTGTATGAATTCTAGAGTAGCCGAATGGTGAAGAGTTATACAGTGTTTAATTGCGCACTTAAATTCTGGAAGAAAACCAGTATTTTCTTTCCCAGGTACGTGAAATGTTTAGATGTTTAATATTGGGGACTTTCTGTCATAGCATTTAACATTTTCTGAAGGGATACATCACTCATTTAACGATCCTTTTTTTGGGTTCCATACCTCAGTCGGTCACTTTGTATTTGTCTGCCTGTTCGTCTGTTAAGACACGCCGGCCGGAGTGGCCGAGCGGTTCTAGGCGCTACAGTCTGGAACCGCGAGACCGCTACGGTCGCCGGTTCGAATCCTGCATCGGGCATGGATGTGTGTGATGTCTTTAGGTTAGTTAGGTTTAAGTAGTTCTAAGTTCTAGGGGACTGATGACCTCAGAAGTTATGTTCCATAGTGCTCAGAGCCATTTTGTTAAGACCCCTTTTGCTTAAGGCACGGCACGGGCAGAGGTAACAAGTTGAAATTTATGTCAAATACTAAGGTTTATGGTTCCTTGGAGGTGAAAAAAACTTAAGCTTCTAAGTCAGTGCCGTCAAGAGATGTGGCCATTTATTTCAAATTTTTTGATACTGGTTAATTCAGCCATCAAAACCTATTCGAACTTGTGTAGCATTTTTTAATTGTAGCCGCTGTCTTTGAGAGTACTGTTGGAAATGAAGCGGAAAGTTTTTCACTTCGTGATGCTATAAAATAGTTCAGACGTCGGTGAGAACACCGCACAGTTGTTAATGCGGTGTATGAGATGGCGACAAAATCATATGATGCCAAATACATTTCACTTCAGACATTTGGAGTACTAAAAAACGAAATGCTACAATTGGCACTCACGTGGCAAATTTCTTGTAGTACTAAGAAAATCAGTTAACAGTGATTGGTTGTCGTTTGTAAATTAAATTGCTGTATTCAACATTATGTTTGTGACATAACTCAAAGGTAGGTGAGTTATAACTAAAGGCGCGTAAATTTAGCACCACAACGGATGACGAGGCGCCTTTCAAATTGCTCGCTGTTCATAGTAGGCCACTTAGGGGAATTTGGGTCCTTGGTTGTTTGATAGTTTTTTCCCTTTGTGAGCTTAGGTCGCTGGCGTAGTAAATGATTTGATTGAATAGACTTCTGCTGTAAACTCTAATTGGAACACCTGGCTGTTAAGGCATGGTGTTCCTGTGTTTGGCAGTGTCAGCATTGGCTAGCAAGCAGGGCCTTGGGTTCACTGACAGAAATTAATGCACAGATAACTAATATACGGTACCTTTTTCGTTTATTTGCTATTGTCAATGCCTTATTTTTGCTTCTAGGTCGTCGATGTTGTTTTTAAAAAGTTATCCACTTGAACTCTAACGAACATAAAGGGAATCTGGACGTGAAATGACTGAAATTTTCGAAAACATTTTTTGTCACCATCTGAAATACAATTTTATCCAGTTTCAAAAAAAATGTATTTTTTATCTACTTTTCAGTTGTTGATTTGGTCTTAAACGCTCTTTGAATAAACGTCTGCAAACCAGCCACGGTCATGCGTCAGGCAAGGAATATCACCATAAACATTTCTTGGCTGCCACAGTCATGGAAACAATAAATCTACTATACAGGGACCTTGCAGACACAAAATTACTTAGCAAATGTCTACATGGCCGTACACGAAACCCTAATGAGAGTTCCAACAGCTGCGCGTGGCAACGAGTGCCAAAAGCAGTGTTTGTTGGATAGACAGTACTCAAAATGGGTGTGATGGATGCTGTCATCTGTTTCAATGCTGGTGTAATCAGCAGGACAAAAGTAATGGACAAATTAGGCATCCAGCCAGAAAATAATATGATAGCTGCTCTGACTGCCATAGATCGTCAGAGACTAGTTGAAGCTGAAAGGGCTGTGGAAGCCACCACTAGAGTCCAGAGTAAGGAAAAGGCTCCTGAAGAAGTCTACAGAGGAAAAAGAAGCAGCTGGCCAGCAAGATTATGCTGCTGGAATGTTCTGAAAGAGGCATACGGTGCGTCAAAAACACTGTGAACATTCTTTTCTCAATTTCTCGAAACTACATTTTTAGATCAATAGGTAGATGTAGCTTCATAATGGTTTTATCCATGTTCACCAAATTTCTCTCAAGAGAAGAAAGGGATAGTATCTTAGTATTATGCCTAATACATCGCAGAAATGATCTATGTTTGTCATTCTGTATATAATTTTAGCGGCATTTTTAGACAAATTAGTAATGTGGTATAATAAGGGTTTTTCTATTTCCTCAGATGTACTCCAAACTACAAAATGAGAGGAATAATGTGTTCCTACGTATGCTGACAGCAGCCTGCGACAGTTTGAATGCTATTAGATTGATGACGGACCAGAAATGGTACCAGAATGGGAACGTGTATTATAAACCATCTATTAGGCAAAATACTGTGATTCTTAAACTATAACAGACATTTACAGCTTGAGTTAATATCATTCATTGTTGGTAAAAAAACCACAACTTCCTCCGCATTGTAGATCAAAAGTAATGTGCACTGAGAGCGAGGTATAAAAATGCAGCCCATTCACGTCCAGGTCCCCTTAAACGACCAGGAATTAATGAGGGCCAGTCAAATGCCAACACAGATAAAAAAAAAGTAAGTAAACTGCTCATAATTCCAAAAGTAATCGCCGTAAGTGCTGATACATTTATCCCACTGTGAGACAAGGCGGCCAATGCCTTCATGGAAAAATGTTTTAGGTTGCCTACGGAAGTATGATTACATCCAGGTGTGCACCTGTTCTTCCAAAGCAAAAAGACAGCCACGAAAGTCTTTCTTCAGGGATGAAAAATGTGGAAATCGCCTGGGGAAAAATCAAGACTGTATGGAGGACGAGTAATGGCTTCCCGGCAAAAAACAGTGTAGCGTAGTCGAAAAAACTTTGTCAAGAAGTGGGCGGGCGTTATCCTGTAACAGACTGATCTGGTCCGTCAACATTCCAGGGTGCTTGGACCTGGCAAAGCGTCACGTCCTGCTATTCTTAAATTGTGGCGCCGTGTTCCACAAAGTCGGTGAGCAAAGGTCCCTTGTAGTGAGAGGAAAAGGTCATCATTAGTTTCCCGCTGTTTCGGCTAAGCTGCAGAAGTTTCGCTGGGAGGCCTTTACATATCCACCGTGCAGTTCCAGTCTGCCCCATGTAATTTCCAAATTTTTAGAAACTTGAAGAAATTTGTGTCGGATGGAGGTGCACACCTGGGTACGATTATGGTTCCTCAGGCAAACGCAAATATTTTTCCATGAAGGCACTGACCGTCTTGTCTCATATCAGCGCACACTCCGCTGCAGAGTGAAAATCTCATTCTGGATACGTAAAGTTGGTTCCATAACCAAGAATTTCAGTTTACACAGAATAAAACTAAACACAACAGTTATTGTTCATTCACAAATGCAGTAGCACAACTCACGACACTTCTTTGTTCTGCACTTCAAACAAACGGCGAGTCATGAAAGCTGACGCCACTGTGATCTGTTGGCCAAACTTAGAACTACGTGAAGCGATGCCAAACGGTATCATTGAAGCATTGGGAAGCTCTAAAAAGCCAGGAATACTTAATGATGCTATTTGGAATCGCAGACGCAGAAAGGGTTAAATAATAGACAGTTTACTTTTTCCATTAGTCTCGTTTTAATTCGACTGCCTATCCAGAGTAGACCGCACAGGCTCAATAATACTGAGATCTGCTGACTGGTGGCCAGGAAATAATTTATCCACGTGCTCACAAAATCGTCCTGGATGACACAGGCAGTGTGGACAGGGCCCTGTCGTTCTCGAACACTTCGACAGAGGAGCACAGACACTGATCTGCCAAAAGGGTCACATAATCCTTCGCAGTAACGTGAGCGTCCATAGAAGTCATGGGGCCCAAGGAACACCACGATATGTCTGCGCAGGCCATCACTGAACCCCTGCCATGTTGCACTTTTGGGAAGCAAACTGTATCAGAAGTTGGAAACTGTATACAACAAGACTCGTTAGACCAAATGACTTTGCCCTTGCTCCACAGTCGAGGTTTTATGTATTCGGCACCACGTTTTACTGTTTCAGGCATTTGGGTCACTGATAAGTGGTTTTAGAATTCCAGGACGCCCAACAATTCGCAACTTACGGAGCTCCTTTCGTGTTGTTTTGGTGCGAGTGCGACGTTCAGTTCTGCAGTGACTTTTACAGCTGTCGCCCTCTTATTTTTCATCACAGTCCTCTTCAATAACAGTCAGTTACGATCACTCAACGCACAACTTCGTCCGCATTTTGACTTACTGGATGACGTTCTGGCGCTTTCCCTGCATGCGGTGCACACTATCTGTTCAAAAGTATCCGGAGACCCCAAAAACATAGTTTTTCGTATTAGGTGCATTGTGCTGCCATCTACTGCCCGGTACTCCATATCAGCGACATCAGTAGTCATTAGACATGGTGAGAGAGCAGAACGGGGCGCTCTGCGGAACTCACGGTCTTTGAACGTGGTCAGGTGATTGGGTGTCACTTGTGTCATACGTCTGTACGCGAGATTTCCACACTCCTAAACCTTTCTTGGTCCACTGTTTCCGATGGGATAGTGAAGTGAAAACGTGAAGGGACACTTAAAGCACAAAAGTGTACAGGCCTACCTTGTCTGTTGACTGAGAGAGACCGCCGACTGTTGAAGAGGGTCGTAATGTGAAATAGGCAGACATATATCCAGACCATCACACAGGAATTCCCAACTGCATCAGTATACACTGCAAATACTATGACAGTTAGGCGGGAGGTGAGAAAACTTGAATTTCATGGTCGACAGGCTGCTGATAAGCCACACATCACACCGGTAAGTGCCAAACGACGCCTCGCTTGGTGTAAAGAGCGTAAACATTGGACGATTGAAACGTTGTGTGGAGTGACGAATCATGGTACACAATGTGGGGATCCGATGGGATGGTGTGGGTATGGTGAATGCCCGGTGAACGTCGTCTGACAGTGTGTGTAGTGCCTACAGTAAAATTCGGAGGCGGTGGTGTTATGGTGTGATCGTGTTTTTCATGGAGGGGGCTTGCACCCCTTGTTGGTTTGCGTGGCACTATTACAGCACAGACCAACAATGATGTTTTAAGCATCTTCCTGCTTCCCACTGTCGAAGAAAAATTCGGGGATGGCGATTGCATCTTTCAATACGATCGAACACCTGTTTATAATGCACAGCCTGTGGTGTAGTGCCTTCACGACAATAACATCCCTGTTATGGACTGACCTGCACAGAGTTCTGACCTGAATCCAATAGAACACCTTTAGGATGTTTTGGAATGCCGACTTCGTGCCAGGCCTCACCGACCGACATTGATACCTCTCCTCAGTGGAGCACTCCGTGGAGAATGGGCTGCCATTCCCCAAGAAACCTTCCAGCACCTGATTGAACGTATGCCTGCGAGAGTGGAAACTGTCATCAAGGCTAAGGGTGGGCCAAGAACATATTGAATTCTAGCATTGCCGATGGAGGGCGCCACGAACGTCTAAAGTCCTTACCGATGGAGGGCGCCGCGAACTTGTAAAGCCAGTTGTTCGGATACTTTTGATCACATAATTTATTACATTTATTTCTATTTAGAGCCAACTGTCAAACTTTTTACCAGATACTGAGTAACTAAAGGTCTCTTTGCATTTCGTAACAAATTTCTACAGCTTTCTGTTCCCTGTCCGCAACTGCCAACACTTATCACCAGGTCATATGAACACGACTTGTACTATTGCAGTACCGTGAAGTACGCCAGAAGCTACCTTCGCTTTTGATCATGTCTCCTATTAGATCAAAATAATGGTTCTTCGCTCGAACTGCGTATCTGTTGGGATAATCCGTATGCACGTATTTTGTTTACAACGTGATCGCACAGAACTGAATTACAAGTTTTACGGGAGTCAAGAGACACGGCATTAACTTCAGCTCTTTTATCTACTATTTTACTGTGTTTGTCGTCTTTTGAAATTCAAATTTTAGAAACGATATTAAACCTTTCCTAACAGAACACCTCTTGAGTCTGAACTAGGATACATGATAATTAGAAGCATTCATCTGGTTGGTCTTCATCTCCTAACAAAAATGACAAAAAATGCGAAATAAAGGCATTGAAAATGTGTGCTGTGGGAATAATGCGTTCCTAATGTCTTAACAAGAATACTCATAAAGAAAGTATTGATCGTCATAAATGTATATCTGCATCGACATGTAAGTTACATGATTACTCCACACATAATATTCCACTGACTGGGCAGAGGGTTCAGGAACCAATTGCAGATTATGTCTCAAGCGTTCCACTTTTGAATAAAGCGTTGGAAAAATCAACACATAACACGTTTGTTAGTGTTGCCCTCTTCCACAGCAACCGTTGCAATGAATTACTATTAACTCTTCCGTCTTAGACTTACTATAATTAAAGAATATTTTTTTTACTAGACGCATTTAGCTTTTATTCGTAACGCATATTCTGTGGTCATTGGTATTTTTGCGTCTTGTTTACATATTCTGCAAACCATTGCTTTTTCGTTTTTTAGCAGAGGCTAAAGTCGAAAATTGGTTGCACATTCACTTTTGGCAATTTTTCGCCCTTTTAAACCCAGTATTTAGTTTCACTTCACTTTTGTAGAAATTCAGAAGAGAAACAGTATGTTAGTTCTACGGGTTTCGCACTCAGCACAGTGGCATACTAAAAGTAGTACATAAATTTTGTTGTTTGTGTAGCAATAACAAGAAAAATATAACTGAAAAAGACATCTTTGTTAACACATAGTATAAACTGAAGCTGTCTCTCAGATTTTCTCGGCATTGTTGATTAATGGTAAGCTTCTGGCTGTTCTGCCGAGCTGTTGTTTCCATTTTCTGCACTGTAGGCCCAGCCATCGTCTTCAGGTGCTGCGAGTTTTGCTTTTCTGTGTACTCGCAGTGTGGACTCCAACCAGACTGTTGGTTGGTTGGTCGGAGAGCAGGCAGAGATTACACATAACAGCAAAACTCGCAGAACACACCCAAGTGTGTTAGCAAGTCTTTTCTGGAGGTGTACGTCTAGAGTATAGCCTTGTGCAAAAGTGAAACGTGGCCGATTGGCAGTTCTGACGAAAAGAAGACAGAAGTTTTCGAAATGTGATACTACAGAGGAATGCTGAAGATTAGATTGGTAGGTCGAACAACAAATGAGGAGGTACTGAATCGAATGAGGGACGTAGGAAATTTATGGCACTTCTTCACTAAAGAAAACAGCCTGAACTGGCATTGATTAATGGAAAAAAACATGAAAAAGTGTGAGGGGTGGAGAGTAAAAACTGTAGAAGAAGATCGAAGTTTGAATTCTGTAAGCGGGTTCAAATAACTGTAGGTTGTCGTAGTTATAAACAGATGAGGAGACTGCTTTGTTTTGAAAATCAGCCTTATGCAAACACAATTAACTAATTAATTAATTTTTTATTTTTATATTTACGCAGACATGTTTCGAAACCTATGTGTCATCTTCTGTGAGTGAAAAAAAAAAGTTCAAATGGCTCTGAGCACTATGGGACTTAACATCTTAGGTCATCAGTCCCTTAGTACTTAGTACTTAGAACTACTAACCTAAGGACATCACACACATCCATGTCCGAGGCAGGATTCGAACCTGTGACCGTAGCGGTCGCGTGGTTCCAGACTTAAGCGCCTAGAACAGCTCGGCCACACAGGCCGGCTTCTGTGGGTAAATTTTTATTTCTGCAAAGTACAATTCCAAATTTAAAATAATTAAGCATATCATCTGTAAACTAGGTTGCAGATAACACGCTGTCAAAAAAAAAAAAAAAAAAAAAAAAAAAGAACGACGAAAAAGGGCACAAAAACCGATATATAAGAAGGCAGTTCATTTAGAGATGAGCATCTAAACAAAACAAAGTGCACATATTGTAATTCTTAGGCGTGGAATATATGTTATTACAAATTTGGTATTGAACTCTACAGAAATAAAAATTGAGCCACAGAAGATGACAAACAGGTGTCGAATCATGTCTGGGTAAATATTAAAATAAATTGTGTTCACAAAAGGCTGATTTTCAAAACAACCCAATTTGAAATCGCAAACACGAAAAAACATCAAGAGGAGCTTCAAACCTTAGTAAAATGAGATGAGATTTTCACTGGACAGAGTAGTGTGGAGCGCTGCATCAAACCAATCTTTGTACGAAGACCACAAGAAGAACGATGTAGAAATTGTTTTCGTTAGTTATTAGAGTACTGGCGGGTGATGGTTTTGCCTTTCTTTCCTGACTGTTGCCGACAACGCAATTCCTGTTCAATCGACAGACGGATAACCGGTGTAAGTTTTACCGGTCGTCCTTTTAGAGTTTCATATATGAAGCAGTAAAAACGGAACCCTTAAAGGATTATTTTGTTGTCCATCCGCTTGCCTGTTCGACCGCTAACACCCCTTTTTATCAGAAACGGGTAGAGGTATTAAGTTGAAATTTATTTCACACACTAACCTCTACGGTAGCTTATTGGTGTGAAAAATTAAAGCTTCTAAGTAAATGAATTCAAAAGATACGGTCATTTATGTCATATATTTAGATAATCGCAGAGTCGCCCATCAAAACTGTAGGGTATTCTCTGTTGACCTAGAAAAATCCGCCAGAAAAATGTATACAATACTTGTCAGGCTCTGTCGAGATATCGGCATTGTCGTTGGATTTGAGTTTAGAGTGTGTTGTAGCATGGTCTTTGGCTCAACAGATGTTAATACTTAAATCTCGATATTGAGAAGACAAGATGGCTGGAGCACGCTTGACATTCGAGCAACGAAAATGTATTGTGAAGCGGTTTTTGAAGTTTGATAATGCCGTTGAAGTGCAACGTCAGTGGAGGCGCGAGTTTTAAACAGAACCGCAACCAACCTAACAATTAAACGCATCATTGACAAGTTTGAATTGCATGGGACAACTTGTGATATTCACAGAGGAAGATCAGGAAGACAACGTACAGCTGAAGTCGTGCTTCGTGGGCTCTCGTGTTGGAAACGCTTTTTAAATATCCACAGAAGTCTGCTACGCAATGTGCACTTGAAGTAGGGGTTAGCAGTACAAGTGTACGAAGAATTCTGAAAACTGCAAAGTGGAAAGTTTACGTTGCACAATTACTGCAAGCGATTAGTGACGATCCTGATGGCCGAATGCAATTTTGCGAATGGTTTCAGAAAATGGTAACTGATGACGAACAATTTGTGACGAAGGTAGTGTGGAGTGACGAGGCACAATTTAAACTTAATGGAACCGTGAATCGGCATTACAGTGTGTACTGGGCACCGTAAAATCCGCATGTTTATGTGGATAAAGTGGTCGAGCTACCAGGAGTTCATTTGTGGTGTGAACTATTATGTAGGTTCCAATGGCTCTGAGCACTACGGGACTCAGTCCCCTAGAACTTAGCACTGCTTAAACCTAACTAACCTCAGGACATCACACAACACTCAGTCATTACGAGGCAGAGAAAATCCCTGACCCCAGCGGGAATCGAACCCGGGCGTGGGAAGCGAGAACGCTACCGCACGACCACGAGCTGCTTAGTAAAACCTTGTTTCTTTGATGCTACTGTCACTGGAGAAGTGTACCGGGAAATGTTACGCACATCAATTCTGCCAGGTATACCTGCGCTTTATGGAGCAGATTAATAGATGTTCTACCACCAGGACGGGGCACCATTACACTGCCACCATCCTTTCCTGGATGACAATTTTCTGGGGCATTGGATTGGACGAAGAGGGCCCATTGAGTTCCCTCCACGGTCACCAGATCTAACATCTATGGAGTTTTACTGATGGGGAACTGTGAAAGATAACAACTATCGACGTAAGCCACGCACGCTGGAGGAACTTCGTCAGGAGATTACAGCGACATGTGCAGCGATGTCCACTGTAACATTGACTGATGATGTTGCGGCGACCGCTCGTAGTTCTGTTATGTGTAAGGCCGCCAACGGTGAACATTTTGAACATTTAAAGTAATCACGTGCTAAACTGGAGCTTGTGCAACATGTGTGATCAATTACTAAATGTAAAATAAACACATAAGTAATACTTTTCGTTCCTTAAAGTGGTGTATATTTTTCTGGCGGACTCTGTAGGCCAAGAAATAAGGTTTCACAGTACACGTAAAGTAAAAAATAGTAAAATAGTTAATTTCTAATTATATCATATAAAAATATTATTTTGCCATTTCTCGACCGTTTGTCTTTCTGTCTGTCCGTCGGTTAAGACCCTTTAACTCAGTAACGAATGGACGTATCAAGTTAAAATTTGTGTCAAATCGAGAGGGTGCAAAGAAGGGCAGCTCGTTTTGTATTATCGCGTTATAGGGGAGAGAGTGTGGCAAATATGATACACGAGTTGGGATGGAAGTCATTACAGCATAGACGTTTTTCGTCGCGGCGAGAGCTTTTTACGAAATTTCAGTCACCAACTTTCTCTTCCGAATGCGAAAATATTTTGTTGAGCCCAACCTACATAGGTAGGAATGATCATCAAAATAAAATAAGAGAAATCAGAGCTCGAACAGAAAGGTTTAGGTGTTCGTTTTTCCCGCTCGCTGTTCGGGAGTGGAATAGTAGAGAGATAGTATGATTGTGGTTCGATGAACCCTCTGCCAAGCACTTAAATGTGAATTGCAGAGTAGTCATGTAGATGTAGATGTAGATGTAGAAATACTACCGTCAAAGGTCTCTTGGCGGAGTAAAACATTCAAGCTCCTAAGTCAATTCATTCAAAATATACAGCAAAGTGTTAAAGATTTTGATCCTAGCAAACTCACTCAGCGAAACATAAAGACGAACTGTGGATACACATGTCGAGCCTGCTCATCTAGCGGTAAAGTGCATGCCTAGAAACTGCGAAGTCGGGTGATCGAATCTCATTCGGATTACGGATTTTTCAGTCTTTGTTTTCACGTAGCTGTCGCCTCTCATCTTTTTGAGGAGTCACCAAAAACAAACACGTGGTTCGGATTCCCTGTATCTTTCCTTTTCCCGGTTGGGTAATTGGGGGTAGGTACGGGACACGCATGTCGTCGAAGTGGCATTCAATAGAAAGACATGCAGCCGGCAATTCGGCCAGATGAAATTATTATTACTATTATAAGGAGGGTATAAGAAAAGCAAAACGAGGATAATAGAATGTAGTCGAATTAAATCGGGTGATGCTGAGGGAATTAGATTAGGAAATGAGACACTTAAAGTAATAAAGGAGTTTTGCTATTTGGGGAGCAAAATAATTGATGATGGTCGAAGTAGAGAGGATATAAAATGTAGACTGTAAATGGCAAGGAAAGCGTTTCTAAAGAAGAGAAATTTGTTAACATCGAGTATTGATTTAAGTGTCAGGAAGTCGTTTCTGAAAGTATTTGTATGGAAGTGAAACATGGACGATAAATAGTTTAGACAAGAAGAGAATAGGAGCTTTCGAAATGTGGTGCTACAGAAGAATGCTGAAGATTAGATGGGTAGATCACATAATTAATGAGGACGTATTGAATAGAATTGGGGAGAAGAGGAGTTTGTGGCACAACTTGACTAGAAGAAGGGATCGGTTGGTAGGACATATTCTGAGGCATCAAGGGATCACCAACTTGGTACTGGAGGGCAGCGTGGAGGGTAAAAATCGTAGAGAGAGACCAAGAGATGAATACACTAAGCAGATTCAGAAGACTGTACGCCGCAGTAGGCACTGGGAGATGATGAAGCTTGCACAGGATAGAGTAGCATGGAGAGCTGCATCAAACCAGTTTCAGGACTGAAGACCCCAAAAACATTATTTTTATTATTGTTGAACAGTCCTACTCGCACTTGTCCGGTTCTTTTTAGACTCTCTTTTTTCCTGTGAGTGTCACACCTTGTCAGAGATAGTTGTTGTTAACAGTGAATGCAGATTCATCTCAACTAGTTTCCGAGCGAACAATGCGTTCAAAGAACAAGTGTAGTGGGGTACCTCGCGAAAGAGCATTGCTTACACTAAGATAGGACTGTTGATATTTTTAAAAATATCGGTTATCTGATATATTTATATTTAAAAAGTATCATTATTGGTCCTCTTTATATCGAAGAAGTGTATCGATATATCGACGGAAAAAGTATTGACATAAAAGTGTCGGCTATACGTTGTAAATATACGGACGGTTTTAGAGCAGTATCTTTAAGTACTGATTTACTGTTAGATGTTCTGTACACCAACATGCTAGCAGCCGGCTCCTCTCCCTTAGAGCATGTTCACGCTTGGCGATAACCACTTTGCCAACAATGGTAATTGCAAGTAAGTGGCACAGTTAAAGGTATCGGATGGGTCCGTCGTTCGGTTTCGTCACATAGCGGATTTGTCAGGAACACTTCATGTCACTTTCCTGTGTTTTCTTTTTTTCTTTTTCATTGCTGCCGACGCCAGCGATCTAGCGGCTGTAGTGTAAAAGTTTCGCGGTGGAGTTAAACGTTGCAGTTTCTGTTGTTAGCACCGAGTGCCTACTACATCAGTATTTCCCCTCACACGTCTCGGCCCACCGCAAAGATCAGTCTTGTCATTTAGAATTTTATTCACCATTCCAGAAAGTTGTTTTTCGAAGAAAGCCGATGTGAAGAAATGGCACACTAGTTGCGTTAAAAATTGGTTTTGAATGCAGCTGGTGTGCTACATCTTTACATCGGAAATCTTGTTATTGCATTCACACCGACAGCCCCCAAAGCTATCGGACTACTTGTTTGTGCTACTTACACGTGACGAAAGCTGAAAAAGTAGTAAGAATCCTTCATAAAGTAAAATTACGTTCTACTACAATTAGAAAAGATCAATTCAAATATTTACCAAAAATTGTGAAAAAAAATCAATATAAAGAAATATATGGGCACTCGATATTTCTATTTCGATATCGATATATCAGAAGGAAATATATCGCCGATATATGTCGATATTATTTTGGAAAATAACATGGATATATCTATATTTTATGAAGATACCTGCATCGAAACCAGAGGCTGCAAGTCTTCAACGTGATAAACAACGGGGAAACTGACCAGCAGCTGGCTGCAGGCGTGTGGTGTGGTCCCACGCGTGACAATTTTGCCTCTTCAAATGATTTAAGGCTTCAAGTGCAACAATGTCCCTATAAGGTCTCTACGCTCAGTGTGGGGAGGGTGTAGTTGTGGCTGTGGGAGGTTCTGGCATATTTTGGTGGTGCTTTTTTGTTTCATAACCAGGCGCTGCTCTTTCTTCTCCTTCGTTACGATGAGTATGCTACAAGGCTGCATGGATACGTTCCAGACTGATGAGTTCAGAGGCTTCGTAATGCACCTCGACTGTTATGGAGGGAATAATTTTTTTGTGCGTTGTGGCTGTGTAGTTGTAGTTCTCGGACTTCCCCAGAATTTTGTCTCTTACGCATCTTCATACGTTTTCTTCAGCGCACGAGCAAGCGTGACGATACCGCATGCACTTTATTCTCGCACTCGGACACGAGTATGGACTTCACTGACGGGGTTTCAGTTCGCCGCCGAAAGAAACTGCAGCGTTGGAGTCGCTGTGATGAAACTCTCTTCCTTGATAAGGAGGCGCACGAAAGTCGCTTACTTAGGTCAGCCAACATCTGGAAGCATGTCATCGCATGCGTCAACGTGAATACCAGCAGGCAGCCATCGTGGCGCAAAACACAGGGACTGTCCTCTTGGCGCTGACGTCATTACTCAGCTGACCGCGTATCACAACTCGCTGGCGCCATCCATGCTTTAACCAGTGATAAGTGGAATGTTCAACCTCTGCCTCTGTGAAATAATTTATTCCTCACACTACTAGTGGCGGAAGGATGTAGTTCGGTCACAATGGCTTGGTGTGATCTCTCAGGTTTAAGTGACGTGATTGACGTACGTCGTGCTTTCGGGTGTACAGCCAATTGGTTGATTCCACGACGATCGACCACATCATGTTATTATTATCGATACTGGTTGGTTGGACTCAGAGCAGTTTATGGACTGTTGTTAGTGCTGCGCCGCTGTTTATTGCCGAGTTCGAGATCCAGCTCCTGCCACACTCTTTGATGTTCATTTGTTCTGCAAATCCCACACTGTTATTCCGTGATAGACAAGGCACGACAAGGAAACATAGTGTGCTCCTGGATAAACTGTCATCTACGTACAACGTGTTCCCCTACCAAAACATTTTTCTTCCTTTTTAGAATCTTAAGCATGGCTGCAGCAGCAGGCACCAGTTGCGGAAGTAGCAGTCAAAAGCTCCGGACCTAGGTTTCAAGTCATATAAATATGCCTTGTTCAGAAGTCTTGCAGGTGCATTTTTATCTGTTACTGGCCACACACTCCACATCTAATATGCAGTTGCATATTTATCTGTTCCTGGTCACACCCGCCGCATCTAATAGGTGTATTATTTTTTGTACGACAAAAGTAGACGGCTGTTTTTTACTATTGTCAGTTTTATTTATGACTATGCCTATTGGCAGCACATCATGATCAGCATGTAGAATGTGATAAGACTTCTGAAGAAGTACATTTTATATGGGTTGAAACTTAGTTTAAGAGCTTTTGACTTCTACCTTCCGCAAGTGGTGGCTGTTTTTATTACATATATTTTCTTCTTTACCTGTAACAAACGACTTCTGCTGTGTTACATGGCTCAAAATGAATACATCTGAAAGTCTGATGGTATCATAGTCGCCAAGCACTTCTGGCCTACTTTACTGTAAACTTCTTTGAGTAAAACGAAAGGCTATTAAATTACCTAGCGTCTTCTGCCGTATATATTTACAAAAACACCAAAAATTGTTCCATGTTCCAGTGTCTCATTGTTTTCCCTTCAAATAGCTAATTAATCTGCTTCTGATAAATACAAATAAAATGAACACAACTGAAGATCTGGAGATACAGTGCCATAGTTCGCCTACGACAACTCAAACGCCTTTCAGTGTTTATCATGCAGTATACTCAAGCATTTGTTTTCTTTAAAACTTCAAATAACATTTTAAATGTAATGCAGAGATAAATGAGAATAAAATTCTAAATTCAGACAGTTACTTTTAAACGTTCACGTCTACATCGAAATTCTCTTTGAAAAAGTCGCATATTTCAGTGGATAGTTCCTTATATGTTCAAGCTGGTGACGTTGTGCAGTCAAGTGTATGAAAAAATCTTCGTTACATTTTTCTTTTGTTAATATTTAGAAAACCGTCTGTCCCATTAACCAGTTAAGGGGATTTCTTTTAGCGTTTGGGAATGGCACTTCACCAGAATTGCGTAATTTACCTGGAGTGATAGCGTTGGCTGTAGTTCTTAGTACGTTTGCTACTTTAGGTCCAATATAGCACCGTACTTCTTTCGTATTGTCGCAGATAATTGTGTGTTCACTGTGTCGGATTTAAGTTGTCCCAGTTCAGCAAGTAATTTTAATGCATTAGGAACTTAATCATTGTGAATCATACAATACAACGACAGGATAATGAGGTAACGCAATGACTAGCGAATTCTCCGTTCCACCACCGGCCACTCAGAGACAGTCTAAATAATATAAAGTTGTAACCTTCTCTGGCAGCACGCATCCAAAGTGAAAGTTAAAAGAACATTTCGAAGTATAATGCTCATTGTAATATATAATTCATATGTATTTCTGTTAATTGAATGTCAAAAGGACACTTAATTTTGTGAGTAAAAAGATAATTATGAATTTTGCTATTATAAATGATCATTCAAAGAGTCTGAAACGCTATCTGTGGCGGAGGATGTGAAAACCGCCACAGAAGAAATGATATGTAATTAAATATGACAAAGACTGTAGAAGAATTAGTTAAGATGTAAAAAGGCAATATATTGTAATAGAATCCCTTGTCTTCTGCACGGACTAAATGGGAGATGAACCTGTGACGTTGTATTAGGCTCTTAGGTAGTCTTCATTTGTCGTAAGTCGATGATCGACACCATTTGTAGCTGGGATTGTAAAAGGTGTGTAAAGATTGTAATTGTTTCTGTTAAAATATATTTACCTAGTAAAATCTGTTTGTCATAATTACTGCAAAGTTCGCTCCGGACATTAGCCATTTTATTTAAGAAATTTCAGCATTTTATTGGATATCGCTGGCGGTGCGGAGCTGCGCCGCGAGCGAGCAGTCTGCAGCAGCGGCAGATTTAAATATACGATCGCTACAACGACCACATCCTAAAAACGGTACAGGTGAAGGAAAATAATAGTGTTTCTTTTCACAGCATTCCAGACGCAGAATAAAAAGAGATAGTAGATTTTATCTTCTGCATTCACAGGTGGATACAAGCTGCAGCTATTGTAAATTTTCGTTCAAAAAAAGTGATAAATTCTGAACGTATCATAAAGTGTATTTAAAAGTGGATAATTTTCATGAGAGCTCAACAATATATATATATATATATATATATATATATATATATATATATATATATATATATATATATATAAGCTTCAAAGAGAGTCAGGGTATATCCAGTTAAACAAAAAGCCACTCCACTGCAACGTCAAAATGTTTGCCAAGTTAGATGGACAATAATACTTTCATTCTTGCACAAACAGCTTTAGTACTTGAATAAAAGTAAAACTTGAATCATTATTTTTGAATAATCAAAGAAATTCATTTTTATTAATCTGCATCAGAATATTTCATACATAAAGTAACAATCACAGATGAAAAATTTATTGCAACCTCTCATTTCTCATGTCCATCCATGTATATGTTAAGTTCAATCTCAACGGTTTCCCAGTCAAATTAAACGCAAAAAGTAAAGAACGTTTAAAACCAGACAGTCAATTCCCGAGTAATTAAAACTGACAGAGTCGCATTAAAAAGTTTACTGAAGAGAAACGAGTCTCCCTTAGGCCACACACGGAAATGTGTCAGACTGGCGTGGTAACCGCCTCACCTGTAAGTGTAGGGCCCGACCTCGTTGACGCGCGGCCGCAAGTCCTTGCCCTCATACAGCTGCTGGGGGTTGCTGTAATTTAAGACGTAGATCTTCATGAGTGGCTGCACAGGCGGCTTCTGCCACCACATGAACGCCTGCGTGTTGTTTTCCAGCACCACGCTCTGTAACAGTGCGTACCACACACAAAGATTTAATCGTGAGTAATCCCCAACCATCTGCTGCAAATTTATTTATCGTACGCCAGTGCACATAGCCTGAAAACATTCAAATATAAAATTGTATAAAATGTACAGAGGTTGTTTTAAGATAGCGTTGCATTTTTCTATAGGATGTACTATTGGTCAAAACAAGAAAAAAATTTCGTACAATGATGTGTCTGGAAATCACTACCTGTTGAATATGGACTAATGTGTCTTCTCATTCCCATCAGCCTGTTAAGTAGAACTACATACTGTAGGCAGTACTGCATGTGGTTACTTACACGTCCTGAAACATCCTTCAGCCTTTATTCACAGTGAATCACTCGCTCTTTCAAACATACCTGGCTCCATTCAAGCTGTGCAACAGGCATTGGTAACACGCTCCTGCAACGTCTGCATATTGTCGATGGGTTGGACGTGTGCTTGTTGTGTACATAGTTCCGCGTAGTCAGCGCGTACATAACTTTCCCACTAGAGTGCTTCCCGCTAAGCACTACGTGATGGCGCTGCCTTAGAGACAGACCAAATTCTGCTTCCGCCGATCCGCGTATTAATATGTAACGTAGCCAATGAGATTTCTGCTAACATAGAACCTTTCCTCCCTGTTGATCACACTCACGCAGTGATACATGAAAGTGCAAGGTATTTTAAAAAGTGTACAGACCTCCGATTAGTCAGTCTGAATTTGTCTCACCAATCTGTACCAGTCTGCATTAGTCTGTACCACTCTATAGTCAAGTTTTAGTCTGCGCCAAATAAGATTACCATATTCCTGTGCATAGCCATGAAGATAAATGAATAGACACTTTGTCAAGTATCAGAGATATGTGAGAATAAGATTAACGTACCAAGACCAATGGAACTTCAGATTGTTGCCGGCCGCGGTGGTCTCGCGGTTCTAGGCGCGCAGTCAGGAACCGTGAGACTGCTACGGTCGCAGGTTCGAATCCTGCCTCGGGCATGGATGTGTGTGATGTCCTTAGGTTAGTTAGGTTTAAGTAGTTCTAAGTTCTAGGGGACTGATGACCACAGCAGTTGAGTCCCATAGTGCTCAGAGCCATTTGAACCATTTTCAGATTGTCAATTGTAAACAACATCCACAATCAAGTTACGTAATGTCTATGCTTTTTTATTATTTTAATAAATGTGTGTGAAAATTAATCAAGTTCTGTTTAAAGTTGGTCACCGTCAATCTGCTACTCTAAGCATGCAAGTGGCATTTCTATCGTCTGACCTAACAGCAGAAGATAAACACGTCATGATAAGACCACAAGACATATTGCTGACACTCGCCTACTTCGTTAGAGCGACGAGTCAAACAATCTGATGGTATGTGTACCGAAGGCCTTACAATACGCACACCACAGCGCTAATGCCTTTAAAAATTGCCACAGCTAGAAATTCGACGGATTCAGCTCCGGTAAACGAGGAGACCATGCTGCCGGACCTCTTCGCCCAATTCATCGACCACGAAAAGTTGCGATGGAGCACAGTACTGACCAGTCTGAACCAGAATCTTAAAAACATTAGTAATCTGTAATTGTTGCTTGTTTCCTTTTTTGTTCCTGCCTAACAATGGCTCATTCTGTCCCTGAAAACTACCATTGTTTAACTTTCTGTTGCCTAATGGTTCCCAACAATTGCTGCACCTTTATCTGAAACAAGCTTTCTGTACCATCACTATTGCTTGCTAAATCGTGTTAAAAGAAACGTAACCAAATACATCTCTGTCAACTTTTATTGAACACAAATGCCTTGCAATAACAAGTTGAAATTTTGCGACACATCATATTACGGTCTACTTATGCAGTGTTTGAAATTTGGCTTGGGTATCACTTGTCCCTTTCGTGCTACCACACTAAAAAAATCCATGTTTTTCAGGTAATTTTTCAAATTGTTGTATTTTCGTGTGCATGTAACTCTGTTTGTGTGACTGATATGGGCAAGATGAGTTCTGTGTGTTTAGGCTACATTAAGCTTACCACAAAAAAAGTATACCCTTTTTGAGTGAATTATATTTGGCATAGGGGGCACCTACAATATGTACCTTTTAACGCATTACTGCTACTTAAAGTAGTAGTACTTAAAGTACTTAAAGTAGTACTACTTAAAGTAGTAGGAGTTTCGATATTTGGGAAGCTAAATAACTGATGATGGTCGAAGTAGAGAGGATATAAAATGTAGACTGGCAATGGCAAAGAAAGAGTTTCTGAAGAAGAAAAATTTGTTAACGTCGAGTATAGATTTAAATGTCAGGAAGTCGTTTCTGAAAGTCTTTGTATGGAGTGTAGCCATGTATGGAAGTGAAACGTGGACGATAAATAGTTTTAAACAAGAAGAGAATAGAAGCTTTCTAAATGTGGTACTACAGAAGAATGCTGAAGATTAGATGCGTAGATCACATAACTAATGAGGAGGTATTGAATAGAATTGGGGAGAAGAGGAACTTGTGGCACAACTTGACTAGAAGAAGGGATCGGTTAGTAGGACATCTTCTGAGACGTCGAGGGATCACCAATTTAGTATTGGAGGGCAGCGTGGATGGTAAAAATCGTAAAGGGAGACCAAGAGATGAATACACTAAGCAGATTCAGAAGGATGTAGGCTGCAGTAGGTACTGGGAGATGAAGAAGCTTGCACAGGATAGAGTGGCATGGAGGGCTGCATCAAACCAGTCTCAGGACTGAAGACCACAACAACAACAACAACAACAACAACAACGTATTACATTTTTTAATCACATTTTGGATTCTTTTATTTTCCCTCAGGAATATGTTGTTGGTGTTTTGATTTATAGAGTGTGTTCTCTAAGTGGATGTTACCTGGTTGTAAAATTTTCACTGGACTGTGCGGAATAGGTACAAAGTTATGAAGACCTGAAGTTGGGTCTGAAGATAGACTGCCAGATGCGGGTTGCAATTTCCGGGTCACGCCACCTTTTTTCACAAGCCATAATTCTGAAACTAATTGGCAGGGGAGCTTAAAATTTTGTACATGGGTGTTCCACACTTGGTAACATTGGTGTGCTAAATTTCAGCCAAATCTGAGACTATCAGCTGGAACATTTTCTCAAATTGGTTGAATTGACATGGAATGAACCAGTTGCTCGATCAGTAGAAAATGAGGTGGCGACCCGACTTGCAGAAGTCACGGTAGTTGCCTTCAGTGTTGCCGTATTGAGCCCCCTGCGGTCGAATAGTAGAAGACCTGTTTCCCATTTTCGATAAGTTCGCCAAACAGTAACATCCGTTTTCAGTTGGCGGCGCTTCGCTACTCCATTCCACAGAAGCGCAGACTGGTCACTCATGCCTGTGCATAGTCAGTGCACTGTGTGTGAGCGGTGAGCTTGATATAATAGCAAATGTTGGTGGCAGACGGTTATAAATTCTGTTTCCACAAGTGTCTCATCGATCGCGTTGATAGATAAGTATACGAGGAGAACATGTAAGTGTTTTGTAAAAATTGTCGGTTTTCAGTTAGACCACTTCACGGAGAGCATGACTCTTCTATATTAAACCGGCAGAGAGTCAGTGATACTGTGAAGAGAAGAGGCTGAAGAAAATTTGTGTGAAGGCCCCTCCGAACTTATACGCCTTTGTTAGCTCTAACGGTGATACTGGCACTCTCACAACTCAGGATTTGTTTCGAATAAGGAAAAATATTAATGCCACTCGATTTCGCAATCTTTCAAAGTTATCCAATAACTTACCGTGAATGATCCAGGAAAGAGTGTTTGGATTTTTTGAAAGTGTAGAGGACTATATTTATAGATGGGACCTTCAGGAGTTGTCCTAAGCTGTTCCACCAAATATTTGTAATTCACAGAGTAAATGAAAAAAAAACTATTTCTCATTTGTATTTTTTTTTCGATTCCAAACTAAAAAAATGAAACATGCAACGAAGCCTTGTCCTTGATAGCATATAACACCATCCACATATTATATATGTTTATTTTGAGACGGCACTTCACCAGGAAATTACTTGCATTTTACCCCAAACGAACATACAGGACTGCAGATTTCATCTTGGGCAGACATGGTGGAGAAAGATCCAGTCATTGGAATTGCCAAATGATTTTAATTCAAAGGAATCTGAAATTGGAAGATTTCTGAAAAGTTTGATTGATCTTCCCCTCTTGCCCCCTAGACAAACTGAAGATTGCTTCGTTGAAAACTTAACGCCCTGTAAACATAATAATCAAAATCTGGATGATATTCTTCCAGATAACGACCTCCCCCCAGATTATGTAGGCCGACTTTAGTAGTATGAAGGTTGTCCAGAAAGTAATGCACCCCTTTTTTTTCTCAGCTGAAAATGCGAAACGTGATGTATGTATTATCTGAACTCTCCTGAGTGAGCGCGCCAAGTTTCCGTCACTTCCGACAGATAGTGTAGCTGCAGGACAGTTTCAAAATGGTGTCTATAGGTGATGTACGCTACAAGAAACGTGCCGTCGTCGGATTTCTCACTGCAGAGAAAGAAACTGTGGGGAACATTTACAAATGCTTGTGCAAAGTTCATGGAGCATCTGCTGTCGAACAATGTACAGTTAGTCGCTGGGCACGGAGGGTGAGGTCATCAGAAGACGGTTCGGCGGTGCTCCACGATTTGCAGCGGTCGGGCAGACCACCCACGGCTGTCACACCTCACATGTTGCAGCAAGTTTCCACTTGTTATGGCCGTTAAAAGATGCCATTCGTGGAAGACATTTTGAGGACAATGAGGAGGTGATTCACACAGTGAAGCACTGGCTCCGCCACCGGAACAAGAATTAGTACCGACAGGGCATTCACGCCCTTGTTTCGCGCTGGAGGAAGGTCATAGAATGGGATGGAGATTACGTGAAAAAATATGATGTACAGATAATACACTATTCTTTCGTGTGTGTAATTCTCATTACGTTCAATAAAGAACTGTTGACGAAAAAAAATGTGATGCATTACTTTCAGGGCCCCCTCGAAGTCCTGAACGAACTATTAATTGCTGTGAGGCATTCCATTATAAACTGAGCGCTCAATTTTACTGTTCCCATCCCAACATATTCCATCTGTTAGAGGCATTAAAGGTTGTTGAAACTGAAACTTATGTTACAATGAGAAGTAAGGAGAAAACTACTCCCAAGAAACTGCAGGACAAATAAAACTACATGAAAGAACAAACAGAAAACTGTCTAATCAACCATTACCCAGTATAAATATCTTCAAAACATTTGCTATAAGTTTTTCCTACCTACATAATCTTATTATTCATGCTTGAAAATTGCAACTTTGCTGGTACTGTACTTACATTATGCGAATATCAAACATTTTTAACCATTCCTACTGCATGTAAAACCTTTGTGTTCTGCCGTATGGCAGGTCTTGTCATGGGGGAAGCCTCGTCAGTGCGGGCCACCGTAGGAGTGTCTAGGGGAGTGATTCCAGTGGTGGTTTCCCGTTGCCTTCCACTGATGATGATGAAATGATAATGAGGACAACACAACACTCTGTCCCTGAGCGGAGAAAATCTCCGACCCAGCTGGGAATCGAACCCGAGCCCCTTGGCGTATAAATGCGGTAACAGCTAATGGGAATCAAGAATCCTGTTTCGAATCAGTTCGGGGTCGGCCATTATCTTCTTGCAAGGGTAACGCTCTCGAATAACGCCGCTAATTTACCGCGCAGAAATCGGCGATACGCAGGACCTGTTAATGTTTGATAAAGTGTGTGGTCCTAAGAGTTTATCACCGATAATTTGTGCTCATACATACTGAAGCGATCTTGATGCCTCGCCTTAGTGACCCGTCGAAGATTTTCACGTGCGCACTCGTGCGTGTTGTCATCTGCTCCTCCATCTTTGGCGTGCAAACTGAGTGAGCCCTGTCGCGATCCGTTGATCCGGTTGCGAATCATTGTCTGCAGATCACCGGAACAGCCCATTGAACACTCTTGCAGATGGGATGGCCCGTTGTGGATATCGTTCGGCATACAGTTCACGGGTCCAGCGGTTTCTGCCATTGGCTAAGCCGTAACAGAATACCCTGTCTGCCATTTCCCTCTTGGAATAGTAGGCTCCCATTACCCTGTTTACAGTAAAGTTTGTTCACACTGCGCGGAATCACTGCTCTTGTTCTGATAAGATATTGTGCGGGCTGCACAACCTCAACTGTCTGACGTAGCAGATCGTTGCGCTGCTATGACTGCTATCAACGCCTGAAACAGTATCCAGGAAATTATAGCCATTCAGACATGAGCTATGAACTGCAACAGTAAGACAGCTTACACATCACTCATCACAAGTGAAATTGTCCGTATCTCAACAGATACTGGTTTACGGACATATCATTATACGAACTTTTATTCTAGATTTAACCAATACTAGCTCCCGTAGGGATGTGTGACACATTTTTAAACACCCTCTCTGGAAGTAATGCAATTTTGTATTAGATTTTTATGATCAGTGTAGTCATCCAGGTAATGATAGTATCGACTGCAGATTTCTCATAGCTCCTTGATATTTCTTTGCACTCTTGCGCTAATAGGTCTTCAGCTTGTCCATGTTCCTCACAGCAGACGCAGATATCGGTATACTTCACCTATGCCTCATGGAGGTGCACCAAGCACGGCCTGTTCTTATTCTATTAAACCTTATCCAAGCATTCCTTGGAATAATCATTCCCCAAAGGTCTTGCGTGGTTCGTGCGATACCCAAGAACAAGCGACACTGGACAGAAATTGCAAACGCAGTTTACGGTCATAGAGGGCACCAACTCAACATGCGGCATCTCCGAGATATCATGTCGCAATCCAGTCAATCGAATACCGTCCTCTGGGCACAAAAGTAACAGCTTTGTCAGTTTCGTAACAGTCAGACTTGGGCCCTGACTACGATGATGGAGAAAGTCATCGAAAGGTTTGGACTTTATTCCAAATATGACACGGCAAGTTAACGGGGAACTTTTTATTAAACTGCCCCATCGCCAAAGATTACGTAGGCAGTTCAGATGGTTCAAATGGCTCTGAGCACTATGGGACTTAGCTTCTGAGGTCATCAGTCCCCTATAACTTAGAAATACTTAAACCTAACTAACTTAAGGACTTCACACACATCCATGCCTGAGAAAGGATTCGAACCTGCGACCGTAGCGGTCGCGCGTTTCCAGAATGTAGCGCCTAGAGCCACTCGGCCACTAGGGCCTGATAGCCAGTTCACTCGTGTATTTATTTTCTGTGGCATCTGTTCTGTTCTGATGAAACGTTCCCACTTGAGAATTGCTTCACACGCCTCCTCGTTTCCTACAAGACTGCTGTGCCCTTACAGCGAGATGTAAAGACAAGATCATGTTTCATCAAACCATAAGCTGTGCAGTTTATGTTCCAACAATGTTTCATGTTGAGAGTTTATGTACCGATAACTTGAGTAAGAGAGAGGCAACCAGCAAAACACGCACCTAAATTAATGAAAGCCACATCAGTTGCTAACAGATAATTTATTAAGAATTTGACGTTGTTTGTCCGCAGCTCGTGGTCGTGCGGCAGCGTCCTCCCTTCCCACGCCTGGATTGCCGGGTTCGATTCCCGGCGGGGTCAGGGATTTTCTCTGCCTCGTGATGACTGGGTGTTGTGTGATATCCTTAGGTTAGTTAGCTTTAAGTAGTTCTAAGTTCTAGGGGACTAATGACCATAGATGTTAAGTCCCATAGTGCTCAGAGCCATTTGAACCATTTTTTGACGTTGTTTCTTAACATCACAGTTTCCGGATCCACTTGAAAATGGTCAGACTGTAATGGCCGAAACCGATCGTGGACTTAACAAAGTACCTGTTAGCAACTGAAGCGGCGTTTCATTAAATGAATGCATCTGACGAATAGCACCAACCTCCGAACGTGGAGGAACTAATATTTTTCTAAATGGATTATGAAAACAGGCATGAATGCACGTCTACAAACCATAATCATCGTCTGTCAACTTGATAGTTCTATGTGTTTGTTATGCATCCTATGAGACCTACGCGGCAGTTTCCATACCATAACTCCACATGACTTCTTATAGCCTTCTAAATAACAAGGGTCAGTTACTATTAAACTTTTCCAATGTAATTCCAGCGAGTAACTCGTTGACCAATCAAGTGTGACAGTAGAATTAAGCAAAATGAAAGTCAAACTTTTAAATTTTGCGTTTAAGAAATGGTCCACGCTGGAGAACCGTGCAAACACCCGTTACTGTAATAACGATCCCTGGCGTAGACAAACAACTGAGAATTGAAAACAAATAAGTCTCTAGGCCCGGATGGAATCCCAATTCGGTTTTTCAAAAAGTACTCTACGGCATTGGCCCCTTACATAGCTTGCATTTATCGCGAATCTTTCGCCCAGTACAAAGTCCCAAGCGTCTGGGAAAAAGCGCAAGTGACTCCTGTATACAAGATGGGTAAAACAACAGACCCGCAAAATTACAGACCAATATCCTAAACATCGCTTTGGTGCAGAATTTTTGAACATATTTCGAGTTCGACTATAATTAATTTCCTAGTGACCGAAAAGCTTATGTCAACGGATCAGCACAGTTTCAGAAAGTATGGATTGCGCGAAACTCAGTTTGCCCTTTTATCACATGATATACTGCGAACTATGGATGAAGGGCAACAGGCAGATTCCACATTTCTAGATTTACGGGAAGCATTTGACACGTTGCCCACCGCAGACTTTACGGAGGTATGAGTATATGGAATAGGTTCATAGATATGTGAATGGCTCGCATACTTCTTAAGTAATACAACCCAGTATGTTGTCTTCGGCGGCGAGTCTTCATCATGAATAAGGGTATTGTCAGGAGGGCCCCTGGGAAGTGTGATAGGGCTGCTGTTGTTCTCTACATATATAAATGATTTTCGGACAGTGTGGGCAGCAGTCTGCGGTTGTATACTGATGATACTGTGGTGAGCAGTAAGGTGCCGAAGTTGAGTGACTTTAGGAGGATAGAAGATGATTTAGACAAAACTGGTAGTTTGTGTGACGAATGGCAGCCACCTTTAAATGTTGAAAAATGTAAGTTAATGCGGATGAGTACAAAAAGAAAACCGTAATGTTTGAATACAGCATTAGTAGCGTCCTGCTTGATGCATTGACAATGTTTAAATATCTGGGATTAACGTTACAGAGAAATATGAAACGGATGCAGCGTGTGCGGATGGTGGTAGGAAAGGCGAATGGTCGACTTCGGTTTGTCGTTGTTGTTGTGGGCTTCAGTCCTGAGGCTGGTTTGATGCAGCTCTCCATGCTACTCTATCCTGTGCAAGCTGCTTTATCTCCCAGTACGTACTGCAGCCTACATCCTTCTGAATCTGCTTAGTGTATTCATCTCTTGGTCTCCCTCTACTATTTTTCCCCTCCACGCTACCCTCCAATACTAAATTGGTGATCCCTTGATGCCTCAGAACATGTCCTACCAACCGATCCGTTCTTCCAGTCAAGTTGTGCCACAAACTCCTCTTCTCCCAAATTCTATTCAATACCTCCTCATTAGTGCTCTACGCATCTAATCTTCATCATTCTTCTGTAGCACCACATTTCGATAGCTTCTATTCTCTTCTTGTCTAAACTATTTATCGTCCATGTTTCACTTCCATACATGGCTACACTCCATACAAAGACTTTCAGAAACGACTTCCTGACATTTAAATCTATACTCGATGTTAACAAATTTTTCTTCTTCAGAAACTCTTTCCTTGCCATTGCCAATCTACATTTTATATCCTCTCTACTTCGACCATCATCAGTTATTTTGTCCCCAAACAGCAAAACTCCTTTACTACTTTAAGTGTCCCATTTCCTAATCTAATTCCCTCAGCATCACCCGAGTTAACTCGACTACATTCCATTATGCTCATTTTGCTTTTGTTGATGTTCATCTTATATCCTCCCTTCAAGACACTGTCCATTCCGTTCAACTGCTCTTCCAAGTCCTTTGTTTCTCTGACAGAATTACAATATCATCGGGGAACCTCAAAGTTTTTATTTCTTCTCCATGGATTTTAATACCTACTCCGAATTTTCCTTTACTGCTTGCTCAATATGCAGATTGAATAACATCGGGGACAGGCTACAACCCTGTATCACTCCCTTCCCAACCACTACATCCCAATCATGTCCTTCGACTCTTATAACTGCCATCTGGTTTCTGTACAAATTGTAAATAGCCTTTCGCTCCCTGTATTTTAACCATGCCACCTTCAGAATTTGAAAGCGAGTATTCCAGTCAACATTGTCAAAAGCTTTCCCTAAGTACACAAATGCTAGAAGCGTAGGTTTGCCTTTTCTTAATCTAGCTTCTAAGATAAGCCGTAGGACCAGTATTGCCTCACGTGCTCCAACAATTCTGCGGAATCCAAACTGATCTTTCCCGAGGTTGGCTTCTACCAGTTTTTCCATTCGTCTGTAAAGAATTCGCGTTAGTATTTTGCAGCCGTGACTTATTACACTGATAGTTCGGTAATTTTCACATCTGTCAACACCTGCTTTCTTTGGGATTGGAATTATTATGTTCTCCTTGAAGTCTGAGGGAATTTCGCCTGTCTCATACATTTTGCTCACCAGATGGTAGAGTTTTGTCAGGACTGGCTCTCCCAAGGCTGTCAGTAGTTCTAATGGAGTATTGTCTACTCCCGGGACGTTGTTTCGACTCAGGTCTTTCAGTGCTCTGTCAGTGCTTCAGTTTATTGGGAGAATTTTAGGAAAGTGTTGGTTATCTGTAAAGGAGGGCGCAAAATTTAGAGAATTGAGAACTGGCATTTGAAGTGAATTGCAGAAGGATGCTACTGCCGACAACGTACATTTCGCGTAAGGTCCACGAAGATACGACATGACAGATTAGGGCCCATACGGAGGCATAAAAATAGTGACTTTTCCCTCACTCTATTTGCCAATGGAAGAGGTGAGGAAATTACTAATAGTTGTACAGAGTAACAGCCACCATGCACTGTACGGTGGCTTGCAGAGTATGTGTGTGGATATAGATGCAATGCTCAATGTAACTTTACAGTTTGTTACGCACGTGCAACTTGCGTGGGGGAAAGTGAGGTAGTATCGAATAGCGGATTGTGTCGAACAAAGAGCTGTTTAAGACATTTAGCGCTAGTAGGAGCACCTGTTCCGCCACTGCAGTGTGAACTACTGAGGAGCAGGCCTACTTATGTAATTCTGAATCAAAACAAGAGAGCGTTTCAAAGTGACAACAAGTTACCTGTTGCTAGTGAGTTTTTTTGTGAATGAGCTTATCTTTCTTAGGTTATGTTTAGTATACAATAAGTAATATTAGATTTTTTATGTATCTATATACACAACTGATATAACTCTCTATATTGTAAGCCATGAGATGAAAATAATAACAGTGGGACTACTAAACTAACTCAGAGATCCGTTAGGTTCGTACCTGACAAAGAAATTTCGGGTTGTACTGGAAAAACACAGCACACGAATGGAATACAGTGGTTGACAAAAAGAGCATTTCTTCTATTTAAAATTCCAGAAATTTGTGGTTAACAGCAGTTACGAATCTCAAATATAAATACACTACTGGCCATTAAAATTGCTACACCAAGCAGAAATACAGATGATAAACGGGTATTCATTGGAAAAATATATTATACTAGAACTGACATGTGATTTCATTTTCACACAATTTGGGTGCGTAGATCCTGAGAAATCAGTACCCAGAACAACCACCAGTGGCCGTAATAACGGCCTTGATACGCCTGGGCATTGAGTCAAACACATCTTGGATGGCGTGTACAGGGACAGCTGCCCATGCAGCTTCAACACGATACCACAGTTCGTCCAGAGTAGTGACTTGTGACGAGCCAGTTGCTCGGCCACCATTGACCAGACGTTTTCAATTGGTGAGAGATCTGGAGAATGTGCTGGCCAGGGCAGAAGTCGGGCATTTTCTGTATCCAGAAAGGCCCGTACAGAACCAGCAACATGCGGTAGTGCATTATCCTGCAGAAATGTATGGTTTCGCAGGGATCGAATGAAGCGTAGAGCAACGGGTCGTAACACATCTGAAATGTAACGTTCACTGTTTAAAGTGCTGTCAATGCGAACAAGAGGTGACCGAGACGTGAAACCAATGGCACCCCATACCATCACGCCGAGTGATACGCCAGTATGGCGATGACGAAAACACGCTTCCAATGTGCGATCACCGCGATGTCGCCAAACACGGATGCGATCAATCATGATGCTGTAAACAGAACCTGGATTCATCCGATTAAAATGACATTCTGCCATTCGTGCATCCAGGTTCGTCGTAGAGTACACCATCGCTGGCGCTCCTGTCTGTGATGCAGCGCCAAGGTCTCCGAGCTGATAGTCCATGATGCTGTAAACGTCGTCGAACTGTTCGTGCAGATGGTTGTTGTCTTGCAAACGTCCCCATCTGTTGGTACAGGGATCGAGACGTGGGTGCTCGATCCGTTACAGCCAAGCGGATAAGATGCCTGTCATCTCGACTGCTAGTGGTACGAGGCCGTTGGGATCCAGCACGGCGTTCCGTATTAACCTCCTGAACCCACCGATTCCATATTCTGGTAACAGTCATTGTATCTCGACCAACGCGAGCAGCAATGTCGCGATACGATAAACGGCAATCGCGATAGGCTACAATCCGACTATTATCAAAGTCGGAAACGTGATGGTACGTATTTCTCCTCCTTACAACAACGTTTCACCAGGCAACGCCGGTCAGCTGCAGTCTGTGTATGAGAAATCGGTTGGAAACTTTCCTCATGTAAGCACGTTGTAGGTATCGCCACCGGCTCCAACCTTGTGTGAATGCTTTGAAAAGCTAATCATTTGCGTATCACAGAATCTTCTTCCTGTCGGTCAGATTTCGCGTCTGTGGCACGTCTTCTTCGTGGTGTAGCAATTTTAATGGCCAGTAGGGTATGCACATAGGCATAAAATCTGACACTAGTGTAAACACCAAGCGTTTGTGAATTGTGATAGTCACAGTGCAGGCTGTTCCCCTCGAGTGCCTCGTGGAACCATTTTAGGACTTAACGTGAAGGATAGTAATGCTACTTAATTGGGGAACAAGGAATAAGTTCATACTGTACTGTCTTCTCACAATAACAAGGCGAGTGTTATTTACGGCCGGCCGTTGTGGCCGAGCGGTTCTAGGCGCTTCAGCACAGTACCGCGCTGCTGCTACGATCGCAGGTTCGGTCCTGTCTCGGGCATGGATGTGTGTGATGTCGTTAGGTTTAAGTAGTTCTAAGTCTAGGGGACTGATGACCTCAGATGTTAAGTCCCATAGTGCTTAGAGCTATTTGAACCATTTTTGTTATTTACGGCTGTAGCTAGTTCTCGGTTCCCATTTTGCACGTCTTTCTGTCCGGCCAATTTCCTTCCTGAAGGTCTCTGGACGCCGTTGCCTCACAGATAACTACTGCGTTCCATATTCCAAGTGCCTGTCCCCTCTTCCCTCTTCAAATTAATTTTGGCCACCTGTTGTCACGCATTCTTTCTAGATGGGCGTAACATATTGTCTCGAACCAAAGAAAGGAGCCACAATGTGCGATAACGGAC
Organism: Schistocerca gregaria; assembly: GCF_023897955.1. Taxonomy (NCBI): domain Eukaryota; kingdom Metazoa; phylum Arthropoda; class Insecta; order Orthoptera; family Acrididae; genus Schistocerca; species Schistocerca gregaria. The sequence goes on from NC_064927.1 coordinate 383,082,240, forward strand.
AGTATTTTTATCTTATGGAATACACTGGGACCAAGACGGCAGAGCGGTTCGAGAACATTTTTCCTCCTAAGAAACCTAACATTTGGCACCCCCTCCTCCCCCTTATACACTTTCACCCGTGTCTGTTATCCCTACTTATTGTGCTACGCACTGTATGCGTATCTTGAACTCCGGATTCCCTCTCAACTTGGCGCCCGATGCAGCCGGTAATGATAGTGATCCGTCTTGGACAGAAATATTATACCGCTGTGGCGCCTCTGGCGCTCCTTACAACTCGGCGACAGAAGCGATGGCTTGTGTCGCTTGCGGCTTATACCGTCTCTGACGGGAGGATACCGTTGTCGGGTGGTAGACTGCTGGAGTTTCGTTTGGATGGAAGATGGAGGATGTTCCGGAGTACGGCTTCAGACATGGTACAAGCGCGCTGAAGTACGGTACTGGAGCTACATTGTGAAATCGTGCAGCTGTTGTTGATTCATGCTGAAGAGGGTGTAAGTTTTAGTGTAGTAGTGATGCCTATAGCGTCAAATACTACTCTGCTTCAAGAACTCAATCTTGTAACAACAAGAGAAAGTAGTTTGCGTATTCTTTACGTCGAAAAGAGCAACGAGCTACCACTACGAAGTTCTTTGGGCAGTACTCACGTCCTGAAGAGTCCTCTTGTAGACGTCGTGGGCCCACATGTAGACGGAACCGCCCAGGCTGGCCGCCAGCAGAATACTAAGAAGGAGCGTGCCTGTGAAAGCAAAGAAACTGTCTTGCTTAAATGCTCAATATTAAGCCTTGCGGCAGTTAGCGTTGAAAATCTAAAAAAGATATACAGCTGAAGAAAAGTCCAACGTTTTGGTTCACTATGTTACTCGGTATATTAAGCAACAAAATTAACTTTAACGTAGGACCTATTTGAATGTCTCTCAGTGCTAGAGTCTCACGAAGTAAACATTACCTATCAGTCATATATACACTACTGGCCATCAAAACTGCTACACCACGAAGATGATGTGCTACAGACGGGAAATTTAACCGACAGGAAGAAGATGCAGTGATATGCAAATAATTAGCTTTCAGAGCATTCACGCAAGGTTGGTGCCGGTGGCGACACCTACAACGTGCTCATACACAAACAGCAGTTGACCGGCGTTGCCTGGTGAAACGTTGTTGTGATGCCTCGTGTAAGGAGGAGAAATGTGTACCATCACGTTTCCGACTTTGATAAGGGTCGGATTGTAGTCTATCGCCATTGCGATTTATCGTATTGCGACATTGCTGCTCTCGTTGGTAGAGATCCAATGACTGTTACCAGAATATGGAATCGTTGCGTTCAGGAGGGTAATACGGAACGCCGTGCAGGATCCCAACAGCCTCGTATCACTAGCAGTCGAGATGACAGGCATCTTATCCGCATGGCTGTAACGGATCGTTCAGCCACGTCTCGATCCCTGAGTCAACAGATGGGGACGTTTGCAAGACAACAACCGTCTGCACTAACAGTTCGACGACGTTTCAGCAGCATGAACTATCAGCTCGGAGACCATGGATGCGGTTACCCTTGACGCTGCATCACAGACAAGAGCGCCTGCGATGGTGTACTCAACGACGAACATGGGTGCACGAATGGCAAAACGTCATTTTTTCGGATGAATCCAAGTTCTGTTTACAGCATCATGATAGTCGCATCCGTGTTTGGCGACATTGCAGTGAACGCACATTGGAAGGGCGTATTCGTCATCGCCATACTGGCGTATCACCAGGCGTGATTGTATGGGGTGCCATTGGTTACACGTGTCGGTCACCTCTTGTTCGCATTGACGGCACTTTGAACAGTGGACGTTAGATTTGAGATGTGTTTCGACCCGTGGCTCTACCCTTCATTCGATCCCTGCGAAACCCTACATTTCAACAGGATATTGCACGACCGCATGTTGCAGGTCCTGTACAGGCCTTTCTGGATACAGAAAATGTTCGACTGTTGCCCTGGCCAGCACATTCTCCAGATCTCTCTCCAACTGAAAATTTCTTGTCAATGGTGGCCGAGCAACTGGCTCGTCACAATGCGCCAGCCACTACTCTTGATGAACTGTAGTATCGTGTTGAAGCTGCATGGACAGCTGTACCTGTACACGCCATCCAAGCTCTGTTTGACTCAATGCCCAGGCGTATCAATGCCGTTATTACTGCCAGAGGTGGTTGTTCTGGGTAAAAATTGCGTAAAAATGTAATCACATGCCAGTTCTAGTATAATACATTTGTCCAATGAATACCTGTTTATCATCTGCATTTCTTCGTGGTGTAGCAATTTTAATGGCCAGTAGTGTACTTGACTAAAAGAAGGCATAGGTTGACAGCACACATTCCGAGGAAATATTTCATTTGCTAATGAAGGAGAGTGTTGGGAATAAAAATATTAGGGCGAGATCACGGCTTGAATTCAATAAAGAAGTGAGTCTAACGTAAAGTTTTGCAAAAATGAATACACTTGCACAAGATAATCACGGAGAGCTGCACCAAGCTACCGTTTGGACTGAAGACCGGAACTAATAATACACTCCTGGAAATGGAAAAAAGAACACATTGACACCGGTGTGTCAGACCCACCATACTTGCTCCGGACACTGCGAGAGGGCTGTACAAGCAATGATCACACGCACGGCACAGTGGACACAACAGGAACCGCGGTGTTGGCCGTCGAATGGCGCTAGCTGCGCAGCATTTGTGCACCGCCGCCGTCAGTGTCAGCCAGTTTGCCGTGGCATACGGAGCTCCATCGCAGTCTTTAACACTGGTAGCATGCCGCGACAGCGTGGACGTGAACCGTATGTGCAGTTGACGGACTTTGAGCGAGGGCGTATAGTGGGCATGCGGGAGGCCGGGTGGACGTACCGCCGAATTGCTCAACACGTTGGGCGTGAGGTCTCCACAGTACATCGATGTTGTCGCCAATGGTCGGCGGAAGGTGCACGTGCCCATCGACCTGGGACCGGACCACGGCGACGCACGGATGCACGCCAAGACCGTAGAATCCTACGCAGTGCCGTAGGGGACCGCACCGCCACTTCCCATAAATTAGGGACACTGTTGCTCCTGGGGTATCGGCGAGGACCATTCGCAACCGTCTCCATGAAGCTGGGCTACGGTCCCGCACACTGTTAGGCCGTCTTCCGCTCACGCCCCAACATCGTGCAGCCCGCCTCCAGTGGTGTCGCGACAGGCGTGAATGGAGGGACGAATGGAGACGTGTCGTCTTCAGCGATGAGAGTCGCTTCTGCCTTGGTGCCAATGATGGTCGTATGCGTGTTTGGCGCCGTGCAGGTGAGCGCCACAATCAGGACTGCATACGACCGAGGCACACAGGGCCAACACCCGGCATCATGGTGTGGGGAGCGATCTCCTACACTGGCCGTACACCTCTGGTGATCGTCTAGGGGACACTGAATAGTGCACGGTACATCCAAACCGTCATCGAACCCATCGTTCTACCATTCGTAGACCGGCAAGGGAACTTGCTGTTCCAACAGGACAATGCACGTCCGCATGTATCCCGTGCCACCCAACGTGCTCTAGACGGTGTAAGTCAACTACCCTGGCCAGTAAGATCTCCGGATCTGTCCCCCATTGAGCATGTTTGGGACTGGATGAGGCGTCGTCTCACGCGGTCTGCACGTCCAGCACGAACGCTGGTCCAACTGAGGCGCCAGGTGGAAATGGCATGGCAAGCCGTTCCACAGGACTACATCCAGCATCTCTACGATCGTCTCCATGGGAGAATAGCAGCCTGCATTGCTGCGAAAGGTGGATATACACTGTACTAGTGCCGACATTGTGCATGCTCTGTTGCCTGTGTCTATGTGCCTGTGGTTCTGTCAGTGTGATCATGTGATGTATCTGACCCCAGGAATGTGTCAATAAAGTTTCCCCTTCCTGGGACAATGGATTCACGGTGTTCTTATTTCAATTTCGAGGAGTGTATATATAAGGGACGATCACAAACTTCCCGTGCGAAGACCGTACAGTCCAGAAACGGTATGCGAGTCAGGCAAAATCGTCGTGAGTACTGAAGCAGTCATCCCATCGACGTAACATGTTGATACCCGTCTGGTACACCGCGTCCTGCTGCGTGAACAAGTCCGCAACTGCCTGGCGCACATCCTCATCCGCTGAGAAGCGTTGACCCTTAAGACCTATTTTAAGGGACGGAAGGCGTAATCGCACGGGGAGGGATCAGAACTACAGGGCGGCTGCTCGACCGTCTTCCACTTGACTTGGTGAAACTTATGCTTTACCACAATTGTGATACGGCGACGTGCTTCATCATGAAGCTGCACCACCCCTTGTGGCAGTTTCGCCTTAACTGCCCTGTACATATTCTTCATTCGCTGAAACAGTGGTAGAAATATTTATTGCATCGCCATGAATTACTTAGTCTTTCTGCAGCAGTTTGCTTCATGTTATACCAATCTCATTGTTGCAAAACTTTGACATATTCTTGCCTTAATAATCTGACTTCTTCGCTCATGTTTTCCAACAATATACAACTTTGTTGTTGTCGTTTGGTTTTACACTGAAACGAGTGTTTATACTGCCATTTTGAGTTGAGACTTCGCAGTGAGAAGATGGGCAGGTTATTTGGATTAACGGCAGAAAAGAAAGCTGCTACACAGGTCGACTGCACTTCGTCAATGGCACTGTCAAGGTAGATGCCTACATAAGCATCCTTGAAAGGAAGCTTCTACCAACTATTAGAGACCAGTTTGGAGACGTTTCCAATTGCATTTCTCAGGATGACTCAGCTCCTTGTCCTACAGGTGCCTGACAGGTGACTCTTATGACTAATATTTGCACCAAACATGAAGCAGATTACTTTCTTGGTTAATTATGACGTACTTTTACGTGTCAGGTAAATTCTTTCCTTCTACAAAATGGCTTTAGAGTATGAGTGGCCCGGAAACAGCTCAGATCTCAATCCTATTGAGAACTGTTGGAAGGTTATGGGAAATGCTGTCACCAAAAAGAAGCCACGGTATAAGTGGGAGTTGTTGGAAACCCTTGTGCGTGCGCGACTGCTATTCGCAGGTTCGAATCCTGCCTCGGGCATGGGTGTGTGTGATGTCTTTAGTTTAGTTTGGTTTAAGTGGTTCTAAGTTCTAGGGGACTGATGACTTCAGAAGTTAAGTCCCATAGTGCTCAGAGCTATTTGAACCATTTTTTAACCTTGTGCGTGTGTGGTTTCATGAACGGAGTGAAGAGTACATTAAAAAGTTAATTCTTTCAATGCCTTCACGATGCCAAGCGGTGATTAAGGTGCCTGGTGGAGCAACAAAGTATTAAATGCAAGAGTGTGTTCATATGAGGCAATACACACTAAAATCCATCAGTGTTTTGTTACAACATTAATATGTAACGTTTCTTTCGACATTAGTATTTATATTTCAGAATAGCTGACATATCCACTTACACTCATTTTTCAAGAAAGTATAGAATTATATAAAAAAAGCATTTTTATAGAAACAAAAATTAAGACTAAAAACAAATTGACAAAAGTTATTATGCATATACATTTCTGATAGAAATCAAGATAAATCAGGCAAATTTAGCTGAGTTATTCAATGATGGTAACAAAAACTAACTGTAAGAAGTGATGCAATAAATATTTCCACCACTGTAGATATGTACCGGTGCTTTCCTTCGGCAGCCAAGAAAAAAAAAAACAAAAAATGGTCCTGTTTGGTTGCATTTTGTAATAACGTCACCACAGGTCACATTTCCGCTTTTACCGCACGTACGTCGGAACGACAAGAATGCCACCGTAGTCCTTTGCCTATATGTCGGTGCTTATATACCTGCATAGGAATCGCGCTATGATGCATATACGCTGCAGTAACAGTCTCAGACGGAAAGGCTTTCATCTACCCGTATAAATTAAATCTGGAATAAGTAGAACGGTGTAGATGAAAATGAGGCATACGTAGTAAATTATATTTCACGCACTTTCCCCTACAACTGTCTGCTTGCGTTATTTTGTTTGTGCCATTAATCAGCACTTTCCAGTTTCTCATTTTGCAGTGAATTACTGTAATGAGAGAAGAAAAACTTTTTATTGTATAATCACTTTACTGATCATAAATTTTGCTTTACTGATCATAAATTTCATGTACCTTTGCCAAACAATTTTAATATGAAATTAAAGAAAACCTATTTATTGCTATTAATACATCAGTCGTTTCACGGTCACTTGATTTTTATCATCCTGCTCTTTCAAAATGACGGTCTATGACAAAATATGTGATTGACTGCAACGTCCAGCATAAAGAAATACATTACAACAGCCATGCAGTCGATCCCTGGTAGTTGTATGAAAACTATAAAAACACCGTTATTTCTGTTGCTATTAATAGGAGATAGATAGCATAGAAATACTTTAAGAAATAAGCAGGTACTACAGAGTTTGAGAGCACAATAACCAATTTAATTACCTCAGTCAGAATTTCTAACAATAGGCTCCGTACATTTCAATTTTATATCTTGCTGGCTGTTCTTTAAATAAAGTCCTTTAACATTTTCGACATTTCATCATAGCTGCACACATAAATTCTTACATAGCACTGCACAATAGAAATATTTTATAATAACTAATTAGTGTTTGCGGACCACGCCATAAACGCGTCCGCCGTCCGTAAAAATATCACGACTGTGGTAACAGAGAGGATTACAATTCTTCAGCTGTCAAAAAATAAGAAACACAAAATATACAATTTATGAACAAATCATATTCCGCGCCGTGGCGCGTAAGGTATTCTTTGAAATATCAGGTGGTCGCTGCTCAGCGACGATCTAAGAAATTTTTACACAAATTGTATGGCTTTTATGAGCCTGGATGGTTAGATTATCGAATGTGAGTTTATTTAAGCTATCGAAACAGATACTAATATTACAATATGCTGGACTAAAAAAGACGTTTAAGACCTGAAGGTGATAGCTAAGAGTGTTCAAACCATTTGTCTTGAATAAGAAATATATTTTGTGCGATCTTAGCTTTTGTATAGTATTTAACAATTAAAACAGATCTCCCTTCGATACTCTCATAATGAGAAACTTCAGTTTCTGTTCAGTGTCCATGCTTAAAGAAGGTAGTGTAAAAACCGTTGTTCGACTAATACTTTATTATTGCTCATCATTCTGGGATGCGTACCGGATGGGACTGATAGACGAAAAAGAGAAGATACAAACAAGGGTAGCAGGGTGATAAAATTTAAGAGATTCGAACTCACACAGAGGCCTACCCACAATCGTTCTTCCAGCGAATCATTCCCGTCTGGAGCGAGAAAATGGAGCAGTGTCAATGGTAAGAAAAGTACGCTCCACCACACACCATAAGGTGGATTGCAGAATATAGATGTACATATAGAAGGAGCAGGAGTTGCCCAGCGAAAAGTTATTTAATTCAGTGTAGACATCTACCGTATCATCTGCAAGACATTTAATAGGCTGTGGCAAGTAGCTGGATACATGTATGCGATTCGTTGGCAACTTCAACTCTTTGTAGAGCATGTTTTCGTAATCAGGGTCACAAACAAGCTTTGCGCTGAGTTTTCAGAACAGGAAAATGTTTGTAACGATAAAAGTATTAAAATTATCCGTGAAAACTCATAGTTTGGCTACCAAGATTACCATACCTCAGTACCTGGAATTTTCTATCTGGTGTCGTCTCAAAAGTGAAATGTGCAGCACTCCAGCAGATAAAGGTGAAGAACTGCATCAGCGAATTGTACTGTCTTATCAAACTTTGCGAAATGATACGGAACACACTGTAGAGACGGGCGTAGTATTGCATCCGCATGCGATGGCGATGCGTAGAACATCTTTAACATACACTACTGGCCATTGAAATCGCTGCACCAAGAAGAAATGCAGATGATAAACGGGTATTCATTGGACAAATATATTATACTAGAACTGACATGTGATTACATTTTCAAGCAATTTTGGTGCATAGAACCTGAGAAATCAGTACCCAGAACAACCACCTCTGGCCGTAATAACGGCCTTGATACGCCTGGGCATTGAGACAGACAGAGCTTGGATGGCGTGTACAGGTACAGCAGCCCATACAGCTTCAACACGACACCACAATTCATCAAGAGTAGCGATTGGCGTATTGTGATGAGTCAGTTGCTCGGCCACCATTGACCAGAGGTTTTCAATTGGTGAGAGATCTGGAGAATGTGCTGGCGAGGGCAGCAGTCGAACATTTTCTGTATCCAGAAAGGCCTGTACAGGACATGCAACTTGCGGTCGTGCATTATCCTGTTGAAATGTAGTGTTTCGCAGGGATCGAATGAAGGGTAGAGCCACGGGTCGTAACACATCTGAAATGTAACATCCACTGTTCAAAGTGCCGTCAATGAGAACAAGAAGTGACCGAGACATGTAACCAATGGCACTCCATACCATCAAGCCGGGTGATACGCCAGTATGGTGATAACGAATACACGCTTCCAGTGTGTGTTTACCGCGATGTCGGCAAACACGGATGCGACCAATCATGATGCTATAAACATAACCTGGATTCATCCGAAAAAATGACGTTTTGCCATTCGTGCATCCAGGTTCGTCGTAGAGTACACCATAGCAGGCGCTCCTGCCTGTGATGCAGCGTCAAGGGTAACCGCAGGCATGGTCTCCGAGCCGATAGTCCATGCTGCTGCAAACGTCGTCGAACTGTTCTTGCAAACGTCCCCATCTGTTGACTCAGGGATCGAGACGTGGCTGCACGATCCGTTACAGCCATGTGGATAAGATACCTGTCATCTCGACTGCTAGTGATACGAGGCCGTTGGGATCCAGCACGGCGTTCCGTATTACCCTCCTGAACCCACCGATTCCATATTCTGCTAACAGTCATTGGATCTCGACCAACGCGAGCAGCATTGTCGCGATACGATAAACCGCAATCGCAATAGGCTACAATCCGACCTCTACCAAAGTCGGAAACGTGATGCTACGCATTACTCCTCCTTACACGAGGCATCACAACAACGTATAACCAGGCACCGCCGGTCAACTGCTGCTTGTGTATGAGAAATCGGTTGGGAACTTCCCTCATGTCAGCACGTTGTAGGTGTCGCCACTGGCGCCAACCTTGTGTGAATGCTCTGAAAAGCTAATATTTGGAAATCACAGCATGTTCTTCCTGTCTACATCTACATCTACATGACTACTCTGCAATTCACATTTAAGTGTTTGGCAGAGGGTTCATCGAACCACAATCATACTATCTCTCTACTATTCCACTCCCGAACAGCGAGCGGGAAAAACGAACACCTAAACCTTTCTGTTCGAGCTCTGATTTCTCTTATTTTATTTTGATGATCATTCCTACCTATGTAGGTTGGGCTCAACAAAATATTTTCGCATTTGGAAGAGAAAGTTGGTGACTGAAATTTCGTAAAAAGCTCTCGCCGCGACGAAAAACGTCTATGCTGTAATGACTTCCATCCCAACTCGTGTATCATATCTGCCACACTCTCTCCCCTATAACGCGATAATACAAAACGAGCTGCCCTTCTTTGCACCCTCTCGATGTCCTCCGTCAATCCCACCTGGTAAGGATCCCACACCGCGCAGCAATATTCTAACAGAGGACGAACGAGTGTAGTGTAACCTGTCGGTTAAATTTCGCGTCTGTAGCACGTCATCTTCGTGGTGTAGCAATTTTAATAGCCAGTAGTGTATATCAGTGGACCACAAATAGTAACATGTATTTACTGAAGTAGTATCATGCTTTTTGTCAATATACGTCTTGAGTGAAAGCTGAAGTCTATTAGATGGGGACTAAATGAAAATATATTTCCAATACATTTGTATTAACTGGGACAATATTTGATACTGAACTCATTGCGACTCCTAACCGCACACTCGCAGTTACCTCACAGACGCCTTTTTGCGAACCCACGTTTAATGGGAAGTTTCAACCGAGTCAGTTTTTGTTGATAATTATGAGGCAGCTTATATACAGGATGCACCAGAACTGAGTCGATAAACTCTGAGCTACTATGAAAAGCACCTCTTCCGCTGGACAAGTGGGGTGCAAATGGCTTTGAGCACTATGGGACTTAAATTCTGAGGTCATCAGTCCCCCAGAACTTAACCCGACTAACCTAAGGACATCACATACATCCATGCCTGAGGCAGGATTCGAAGCTGCGACCGTAGCGGTCACGCGGTTCCAGACTGTAGTGCCTAGAACCGCTCGGCCACTCAGGCTGGCGGTGAACAAGTGCTCATAGCCCTTAAGGTATGCACTTTAGAGCCGACGTTTACTGAACATTTCTTTTCTTGTTTTGGTCCATAGTACGTCCTCACGAAATATGGAAAAGTAGGAGCTTCCAGTAGAAGAGATGTGTTTCACTTTATCGAAGATGAACAAATGCTGATAGCTCTCAGTGTATACATTTTAGAGCCTATGTTTAGTGGACATTATTTCAGATGGTTCAAATGGCTCTGAGCACTATGGGACTTAACATCGGAGGTCATCAGTCCCCTAGAACTTAGAACTACTTAAACCTAACTAACCTAAGGACATCACATACATCCATGCCCGAGGCAGGATTCGAACTTGCGACCGTAGCGGTCGGGCGGATCCAAACTGAAGCGGCTTGAATCGCTTGGCCACTCAGGCCGGCTGGACATGATATTCTTATTGTGGTCCATACTACCACGTCTGAAAATTTGTTGGTGGAGCTCCAGTTCACACTGTATATACTTGCTTGCAACTTTTTAAAGAAGGTGTCAGCAGGATATAATTTTCCTAACACGCGTTTGTTTTCGAAAAATTCTATTCCTACAACTTTACTTTGCGAAACAATGACTCCATGAGTAATGAGTGGGAATTTGCAGAATAAACTTCTTCAATCATAATTTGTAAAAATCAGGCGTAATATGAACGTAACCAAACTAAGGTGTTTCATTGGTTGTAGAGTGTGTGTTTTGGAGTTGTGACCCACCTGTAGTCTATTTCTTGTGTTGTCTGAGCAAACCATTTTTAAAGCTTTTCTAGTTCCATGAGAAATAATGAATAGTATGCCCTAAGACTTAATTTTCATATCAAGATATAAAGTTTAACACAGTCAAAATCCTTAGCTAAGTCACAATATATTCACAGTGATAATAATCTCTGATTTGTTAAATGTAATTATCATATATCAAGGTAAATATAGCAATTTTCTTGCAACTCTCATTTCTCTCTGATCATATCACCTACTGAATTGTTTTACGATGTTCCACGAAAGGCATAACTGGTTACTGCGAATTTAACATTATTGTCAGTACGATGTTCACTCTTCGTGTAGTTGCTAGGTCTCCAGTTTTGTATTTCCGGTATGACTCCACATCTGCTAGAACGCGTTGTTGACGTCATATCCATGTAGTTAATACGTTGTGTCTATCTGGAGCTCGGCTAAGCCGAGCGACAGGTAAAGCAAGCGATAAGCGGCGTGTTTGTCCTGTCGATCAATCATTGCGCGATCACCCTTGGCAATGTTGTTTCCCTCCCGCTCTACTATGATTAAGCATGAACTACTGTGCGTCCACATTTGGTATGCACCAGCTGTCTGCGAACATTGCTGTAAGTATATTAACTAAGTGGGAAACGCACATTGTCTGTTTTGGATCGTTATGAAGTAGAAGCCGTCAGGGATATATGACACCAGACAAAATATTACTTACTCTCTCAGGAGCATTATAGCACTGCCTCTAAACTTGATAATGCCCCCACATATCGTCGAGTCACCTTAAGTTTCTTCATGCATGCCATATCTAGCTGTAGGCAGGCGTTGAGCTAGTAATCTACGCAAAATTGACTGCAGCGTTTTACCCTCTGTTCCAAAACAGTCCCAGATTACATACATTTGATTTAGCTGACGAGTCGAGGTGCATTTGAGTGCCTGAGCGATCATCAAACTATGGAGGCAGACGTACAGCCCCTCGAATACGGCTGTTTTCCTCTAGGAAAGACGGGAATGACGCAATACAGAATTCATTTTGAAACTGTACAAGAAGAGATAACAGTTGGCCAATGAGAATGTTGAGAAATCAACATACTGGTTCCAGTTTATGGTATGCCGAACGTGTGGGCGGAAGTCATGGTAGAAAAACACCCTGAAACATCACAGAACCATATGCAGCGTGAGCTACACGCTCCACACACAGCGGGATGAAAGCCTCATTGGGCTTTCGGTACACTGGACACTTTGCATCATCTGGCAACGGGCGACACGCCCCAGTTAGGTTGAAAAGACGCACAGCTTTAAGGGAAGGTTCTGGTAGAGATCGACGAAAACATAGATTTCTTTACATAATTTGCATCCCTGAAGTACAGGGTGTTTTAAAAATGACCGGTATATTTGAAACGGCAATAAAAACTAAACGAGCAGCGATAGAAATACACCGTTTGTTGTAATATGCTTGGGACTACAGTACATTTTCAGGCGGACAAACTTTCGAAATTACAGTAGTTACAATTTTCAAAAACAGATGGCGCTGCAAGTGATGTGAAAGATATAGAAGACAACGCAGTATGTGGGTGCGCCATTCTGTACGTCGTCTTTCTGCTGTAAGCGTGTGCTGTTCACAACGTGCAAGTGTGCTGTGGACTACATGGTTTATTCCTTAGAACAGAGGATTTTTCTGGTGTTGGAATTCCACCGCCTAGAACACAGTGTTGTTGCAACAAGACGAAGTTTTCAACGGAGGTTTAATGTAACCGAATGACCGAAAAGCGATACAATAAAGGATCTGTTTGAAAAATTTCAACGGACTGGGAAGGTGACGGATGAACGTGTTGGAAAGGTAGGGCGACCGCGTACGGCAACCACAGAGGGCAACGCGCAGCTAGTGCAGCAGGTGATCCAACAGCGGCCTCGGGTTTCCGTTCGCCGTGTTGCAGCTGCGGTCCAAATGACGCCATCGTCCACGTATCGTCTCATGCGCCAGAGTTTACACCTCTATCCATACAAAATTCAAACGCTGCAAACCCTCAGCGCCGCTACCATTGCTGCACGAGAGACATTCGCTAACGATATAGTGCACAGGATTGATGACGGCGATATGCATGTGGGCAGCATTTGGTTTACTGACGAAGCTTATTTTTACCTGGACGGCTTCGTCAATAAACAGAACTGGAGCATATGGGGAACCGAAAAGCCCCATGTTGCAGTCCCATCGTCCCTGCGTCCTCAAAAAGTGCTGGTCTGGGCCGCCATTTCTTCCAAAGGAATCATTGGCCCATTTTTCAGATCCGAAACGATTACTGCATCACGCTATCTGGACATTCTTCGTGAATTTGTGGCGGTACAAACTGCCTTAGACGACACTGCGAACACCTCGTGGTTTATGCAAGATGGTGCCCGGCCACATCGCACGGCCGACGTCTTTAATTTCCTGAATGAATATTTCGATGATCGTGTGATTGCTTTGGTCTATCCGAAACATACAGGAGGCGGCGTGGATTGGCCTCCTTATTCGCCAAACATGAACCCCTGTGACTTCTTTCTGTGGGGACACTTGAAAGACCAGGTGTACCGCCAGAATCCAGAAACAATTGAACAGCTGAAGCAGTACATCTCATCTGCATGTGAAGCCATTCCGCCAGACACGTTGTCAAAGGTTTCGGGTAATTTCATTCAGAGACTACGCCATATTATTGCTACGCATGGTGGATATGTGGAAAATATCGTACTATAGAGTTTCCCAGACGGCAGCGCCATCTGTTGTTGACAATTGTAACTACTGTAATTTGCAACAAACGGTGTATTTCTATCACTGCTCGTTTAGTTTATATTGCCGTTTCAAATATACCGGTCATTTTTGAAACACCCTGTAGATAGATTATGCCTGGAAAAGGAGTTTTTGGTTGTGAAACTATTTTAGTTACAGCATATTGAATGGAACAGTGCGCCAACCGAAATATAAGCAACTATAGGCCCTCTGTGAATTAGTTCACGAAAAGATTCCACCACTATATGAAATTCTGTTCAATCAAATTTTGCTTAAAAGATGTAACAGTACAAATACGCAAAATGACAAAGAGGCCTTAAACGCGTACATTTGGAAACTGGTAACGAAACATCTTCATTGTGAGTCAAAAACTACAGAAATAGCAGGATATATAGCTACTGGTACATTCGAGAAATATTATTCATCTATTCTGAAGACCATTAACATGTTAGGAATCGTCACAGGGACGAATGGCAAGAACGTCGTGGAGTTATCTGACATGAAATGCCTCGCCGCCTCGTTGCAAGGAATGTCTCAATTTGTCAAATGAGCCCGGATTGAGAAAATGTAGCACCAGATTCAGCACCAGAGTTTGTCTGAGGAAGAGAAAGGACACCTCTATGGTCTTCGCTTCCCATATTAGCCGTTAAGTTTTGAAACAACGGTTTTTTGTTACTCCAAATTTTAAACCTGTTTTCTCGAAACAACGTTTTTCAGGGCACGAAGCGCTCTGGAGCCCATGAAAGATAATTAAATTTAAGACGCCTTAGCGAGAGCCTTTTTGTATTCGAATTTTAAGTACATTTTTTAAAAACATTTGAACTTGACAAAATGCGAAGAAATTGACTTGCTGTTCAGATAGCTGCCATTTTTTTGTTCCACGTATGTTTCAAAACTGCACCGTGTTTCTGTGTTTTATGTGTTTCAGAAATAGCCACGGATCTGCGCGCAAACCAGGCGCGTACTTTGATAGGGCCTGCAGTCGCCGTTTTTAATTTGTTATGAAAGCATTTTTCCATACATGAATGCATATATAATAAAGTGGTAAAACCACCGTTTTAATAAAGAAGTCCTTGTATGAAAAGAAATTCTAGACTTCACTCGTTTTTCGCGCCTCTCTACCACCTCCATACATGAATGCATATATAATAAAGTGGTAAAACCACCGTTTTAATAAAGAAGTCCTTGTATGAAAAGAAATTCTAGACTTCACTCGTTTTTCGCGCCTCTCTACCACCTCCATACATGAATGCATATATAATAAAGTGGTAAAACCACCGTTTTAATAAAGAAGTCCTTGTATGAAAAGAAATTCTAGACTTCACTCGTTTTTCGCGCCTCTCTACCACAACCTTCCCTTAAGTACCGGGTGATCAAAAAGTCAGTATAAATTTGAAAACTGAATAAATCACGGAATAATGTAGATAGAGAGGTACAAACTGACACACATGCTTGGAATGGCATGGGGTTTTATTAGAACAAAAAAAAATTTCAAAAAATGTCCGACAGATGGAGCTCCATCTGATCAGAATAGCAATAATTAGCATAACAAAGTAAGACAAAGCAAAGGAAATGCTCAATATGTCCACAATCATTCCTCTACAATAGCTGTAGTCGAGGAATAATGTTGTGAATAGCACTGTAAAGCATGTCCGGCGTTATGGTGAGGCATTGGCGTCGGATGTTGTCTTTCAGCATCCCTAGAGATGTCGGTCGATCACAATACACTTGCGACTTCAGGTAACCCCAAAGCCAATAATCGCACGAACTGAAGTCTGGGGACCTGGGAGGCCAAGCATGACGAAAGTGGCGGCTGAGCACACGATCACCATCAAACGACGCGCGCAAGAGATCTTTCACGCGTCTAGCAATATGGGGTGGAGCGCCGTCCTGCATAAACATCGTACGTTCCATCAGGTGTTTATCAGTCTGGCTGGTGATGATGCGATTCTGTAACATATCGGCGTACCTCTCACCCATCACGGTAGCAGTTACAAAACCAGAATCACCCATTTCCTCGAAGAAAAAAAGGCCCGATAACGGTAGATGTGGTAAATCCAACCCATACCGTGACTTTCTCGTCGTGCAATGGAATTTCCACGACAGCTGTAGGATTTTCGATAGCCCAAGTTCTGCAGTTGTGGGCATTGACAAACCCTCGGAGCGTGAAATGAGCTTCGTCGGTCCACAACACGTTACTCAACCAATCGTCATCTTCCGCCATCTTTTGAAACGCCCACACCGCAAATGCGGTCGGCCACTACGGGGTCTATCGTCTAAACAACCCGTGGCTTCGAACTTCGAAATCATTCTCGTCGCAGCTGCATTTGTCAACGGAACTTTACCCGTTCGAATCCCCTTCCTATAACGATAGGATCGTAACGCTGAACTAGCACATTCCCCATTCTGATAATACAGCTTCACTAAAAGCCCCTTTTCAGGTAACGTCAACATGTTGCGACTGCTGGCGCAACTTATTCTCTCTCTCGTTACAGCTCTTTTTATACACGATTGTCGTGCACAGTCACTGACGTTTTGCTGTCCAGCGCCATCTCTCGCACCTTTCATGAACTTTGTTTTTATTTTTCGGTTCTAATAAAACCCCACGTCATTCCAAGCATGTGTGTCAATTTTTACTTCTCTGTCTACACTATTCCGTGGTTTATTAAGTTTTCAAATTTATATTGACTTTTTGATCACCCAGTACTGCTGTGAGCAATGGTCTTTTGCCATATAGCCGACTTCAGATGTCTATTGCAAGAAGTTCGCTAGGAGATTGGTTGAGATGAACTTTCATTCATCGACAGTAGCAATTTCTTTTGGGTTTGAAACCGACTGTCACTGACAAGACGTGGTGCTCCAATCACTGTCGGTTAGGATCACATGCTGGGTCAGATGATTTGCGAGTGGGACACCGTAACTTTTAGATGCGTCGAGCAGCTCAGGCTGATACACAAACAAATTTACATCTACGTCTACATCATACTCCTCAAGCCACCTAACGGTGTGTGACGGTGGGTGCTTCTGGGACCACTAACTGGTCCCACCTCCCTGTTCCACTCGCGAATGGCTCGTGGGAAGAATGATAGTCGGTAGGCTCCAGCATTAGCTCTAATTTTTCAGATTTTCTTGTCTCGATCATTCTGCAAGAAGTATGTGGGAGAAAGTAATACGTTGCACGACTCTTCCCTGAAAGTTTTCTCTCGAAATGTCGATAGTAAACCTCTCCGTGTTACCCCTCTTGTAGCGTCAGCCACTAGGGCTTTTTGGGCATCTTAGTAACGTTCTCTCACCAGCTAAACAGTCCCTTGACGAAATGCGCCGCTCTTTGTTGGATCGTCTCTATCTCCTCTGTCAGCCCTGCGTGGTAAGGATCCCAGATCGATGAAAAATACTCAAGAATCGATAGAAAAAGATCCTTGTACGCCACTTCTTTCATGGATGATTTACATTTCCTTAGTATTCTTGCTATGAATATCAGTCTGGCATTTGCTTTTCGTACTATTTGTACTACTTGTTTTATGTAGTCATTCTACTTAAAGTCGCTCTGTTTAGTTACTCCTAGATATTTTACGGTGGATACCGTTCCCAACAAATTGTCATCAATAGCGAATTTGTACAGTAGGGGCTTCCATTTCTTAAGTGTGCGTAGTATATTACATTTATTTACGTTCAGCATCAACTGCCAGAGCCTGCACCATTCATCAATCCGCTGCAGGTCGCTCTTCAAAATGACACTGTTCTCTGGCGTTGCTACTTCGTTACGAACATTCATATCATCCGCGAACAGTCTTAAAGAGCACCCGACGCTTTGTACAAGATAATTTATATGCACTGTAGAGAATAACGACGCTATCATACTTTATAGAGATTTTACGGAATGCAAGACGTCTCGAATCCAGTAGCATATTTGGTCCGATACTCGGTACGTTCGTATTATTTTTTCACTAAACGGCAGTGCAGGACGCACGGCACCAGCCAGACTGCCGTTATCTACAGCGCTATGGATCTCAGTGGAATAGAGGAAGCTGAATATCGCAAGATCTCTGTTTCCGGAATACATGCTGATTTTTTTAGGGGAGATTTTCCTTCTCCAAAAGCTTCGTAATTCTCGAGTATAAATATGTGCCGGAATTTTACAACAAATTAACGTCAACGATATAAGCCTACAATTATGTTCATGTGTCCTACGGCCCCCGGGTATCCCCCCCTGCTTTTTTCTGGACGCTGGGTACTCTTCGGCTAGCTCCATTCATGGTGTGTTCATGGGAACGTCCAAACACAATATCTTCTTACTGCCATTCTGCCTGCGTGTCATTTTACGGCGCTTATTGCATGCAGTGTCTCCCAGGAAGAATGGCCAATATTCATGGATATGACAGGAACGATCATGCGAAGCAAAAAAGTACAGTAAACGTGGGCGCTAGAATATGTACCTTAAGAGCTGTGAGCACTTCCTCATCTTCAACAATGAAAGAAATCTCTTGTGCTGATCAGTTGCACAGCTCTGAAGGTACGTAGTTCGGA
The DNA here is from genome assembly GCF_023897955.1 of Schistocerca gregaria. Lineage (NCBI taxonomy): Eukaryota > Metazoa > Arthropoda > Insecta > Orthoptera > Acrididae > Schistocerca > Schistocerca gregaria. The sequence goes on from NC_064927.1 coordinate 383,100,537, forward strand.
GCCATGTTTATTAGAAATATGAAAGACAGATTTTTTTGTTCAAAGTATCAACGATGAAGAAGTGCTCATGGCTCTTAACGCTTGGATTTAAGAGTTTACTTGACTTTTTGTGCTTCGAATAATCTTTCCTACCATATTCCTGAATACTGATCATTACTCTTTGGACACACTGTGTTACCGATTGCCACATTTACACCACTTCACCCCTATGGCTTGCGTCAGTGGTCTGGTACCAGTTACATTCCATCTACAGCGCCTGAAAGTGACCAGTGAAAGACATACTAATGACAGCTTAGGATTAAACAGTCAATCGGTTGCACATAAATGGTAGGTACATTGACCTAGGTTTCGATACTTACCAAGGGTGTTTTCATCGGAATGAAATGTTGCTAAATCGTAAAATTACATTGCTAAAAAGCAATAGCCAGAATTTGGGACAGCTATGCTCAAGTCAAAGGTAAAATAAAATATTCTAGCTTTTGGCACTTGTGTGCAGCAGGGAACAACATCAGTCTGTTGTTGTTCCCAGCAGGGCACACGTTAATTAAACAACTTTCCAGGCGTGCTAGAATGGCGGACCCGACGGGTGAAACCGAAGCTAAGGAAATTTTTATATCTTTTGCTATAGATAAGGCTAGAGAAGGGAAACAGACTAGAATTCTACTGTAGTGTGCTAAGGGATCTCTGCGATCAGACAGTTGCAATTCCTACAAGATTAAAAGACATCAAACAAATAAATTAAAAGTTAATACGTTTGAAACGTAAGGAACTGGAGGGACTTAAGATAAAGTCCAAAGCAAAGTCAGTCACTGACTGCTGCGTTGTACCACCTTGCCAGACACTCCAAGAACAGAAGAAGAATTTTCATGGATGAATTGCAAATCGATGATGGCACCATAATCATCACCCAGAAGGGAATTATTAAAGAAATCTCCACGTACCATGAACGCATGATTGCATCGGGGGAAACAAGCGAAGAAGAATATGATGAACTCTTTGGTACATATTTTCGAAGAATACTGCGAGACAATGATAGAACATTTTTTTCGGACTTCTCCAAAGAAAATGTATTGGAAATCGTAAGCAGCTCTCCCGCTAGGAAACTCCAGGACCTGATGGACTGCCCATTGAATTATATAAACGATGTTGGACGCTAATAGAAGTTGACCGAAACTGCCAATGAAGTCTTACGGGGAAAGCCTGCAGAGTTCAATGAATGCTAAATTGTGTTGATCCCGAACAGAGGCAGCAAAAAAATAAATAACCTACGGTTGATCTCGCTTTTAAATTCAGATTATAAAATTATAGCTCAAGTAATTTATAAGCGCTTTATACCATGCACCGCAGACATCATGAACCTACAGCTTTTAGAAGAACGATTTTACAAGCTGCGTATTTGTACCGCAACGTCAGTGCGCTAACACAGACGCGAAACTAAACTCCTCCCGAACAGACCATGAAGGCCCAACGGTACCCACCGGCCGCCGTGTCATCCTTAGCTCATAGGCGTCACTGGATGCGGATATGGAGGGGCATGTGGTCAGCACATCGCTCTCCCGGCCGTACGTCAGTTTTCGAGACCGGAGCCGCTACTTCTCAACCAAGTAGCTTCTCAGTTTGCCTCACGAGGGCTGAGTGCAGCCCGCTTGCCAACAGCGCTCGGCAGACGGGATGGTCACCTATCCAAGTGATAGCCCAGCCTGACAGCTTTTAACTTCGGTGATCTGACGGGATCCGGTGTTACCACTGCGGCGGGGCTGTTGGCGCGCTAACACAGACAAGTAACATGAAATGTGGGCCGTTTTTCATAGACTTTCACAAGGCATTTCATCAAAGTAATCACAAATATATGATAGTGGCAATGCTCCGAATGGGCTTCCTACTAAAAACCATCGACATCATCAACAGTATGGCAATAGGTGGTATGGCACAAATCTCTGTTAATTGTCAACTGACAAAAGAAATTGAAATAAAAATGGGTGTTACCAAAGGAAGCCACTTATCAATGCTTCTGTTTGTTATATCGCTGGAACCTTTCCTGAGACAGCTACAGCATAGACCGACAGGCGTTACCGATAAAGGAACAAAGACAGTGGTAGGTGCCTACGCAGAAGCTGTAGACGTAATCATCAGAGACCACGCAGACGTCTTACAACTAGAGATGGCACTTGCAAAATATTTTTCTGCATCAGATGAGAGGGTAAATGAAAACAAATGAAAATTCAGAATATAAAGGGGCTTGCTGACTTGTGCACTGAGTGGGCGACCATGTAGTGACGGTTCAATCCCGTCTCCAGCCATCCTGATTTAGGTTTTCCGTGATTTCCCTAAATCGTTTCAGGCAAATGCCGGGATGGTTCCTTTGAAAGGGCACGGCCGATTTCCTTCCTAATCCTTCCCTAACCCGAGCTTGCGCTCCGTCTCTAATGACCTCGTTGTCGACGGGACGTTAAACACTAACCACCACCACCACCACCACCACCACCACCACCATGTTAGTGAACACAAGGCTCTAGGAATAGCATTGACAACTTCCCTTTTCAAAATGATGCCAATAAATTGGCGGGAGGTGGCAAGGAAAACCAAGGGATCCTTGATTGAAAAGTGTCAACGAGTACAGATCAGTTCTAGATAATACAGTTTATCAACACGTATATTTTATCCAAGGCCTACTACATAGCACAGGTTCTCCCCATTCCACCTTTGGTGGCGAAGACGATTATGTCCACCTTAGCAAAGTTCTTGTGGAAAGGGGAGTTGTTTCGACTACCTATGAAGACAGTAATGTTGTATCCAAGCAATGGAGGAATGGGACTAAAAGGCAACAAGTGCAAAGCGATGGCGTTGTATGCCAAAGGATCATGTGTAACAATGGAGAATGCATTACAGCAAAACCTGGTCAGGCTTGAAACAAAAAATAAGTTCTAAGCTAAAACATTTTAGGGACTTTCATCTTGAACGAAGATACTTTAGCAAAAAGCTTTTAAAATCCAGAAGCATTATAGCAAAGGCGATTTTAGCAGAAAGAAGGTAACACGAAAGGAAAAATAAAATAGCTACTACACATGCCCCAGTAGTATGGAATGTAGTCGGGCGAAACATCAGTAGTAATCTCCCTTCGTCTGATGTGAGAACAGCCTGATACAAGATGGCCGCCGGCAGGTGTGGCCGAGCGTTCTAGGCGCTACAGTCTGGAACCGCGTGACCGCTACGGTCGCAGGTTCGAATCTTGCCTCGGGTACGGATGTGGGTGATGTCTTTAGGTTAGTTAGGTTTGAGTAGTTCTCAGTTCTAGGGGACTTATGACCTCAGAAGTTAAGACCCATAGTGCTCAGAGCCATTTGAACCATTTGAACAAGACAGTCAATAACATTATCAGCACTAATGAGCGTCTCTTTGCCATCGGCTTAAGTGACACTAACCGCTGCAGTAAATGCAGCCTTGTTGACAATGTGCCTCATGGGCACACGTTTGGAGATCAACTGGAGGTAGACCACGGAGAAAACTGCTCAAATAACTAGAACTTTCGCAAACAATGTACCGGCTAACATATTCTTCAGGCCAGAAGAAAGTCACAACTTTCAGGCAAAACATAACTCAGTGATTTGCTTAATGGGCAAATATACAAGCTAAATTTTTTAACAATATTGGGAGTGATGAACCTATTGAAAAGAAAATGAACATGGAATCTGAAATCGAAAAGCTGTTAAGTATCCGAACCACAATAAGATATATGCTAACATGCTCCGTATTGTCTTCAACAGAATTGGTATAGGTTAGGGATATGTGGCATCCTCGTGCATAGAGGATCGGTTGGGACACGAAGCACTAACAGTGTCGGAGAGACGTCCCACTACTTCTGCGGTGCGTTCCCGATCTTAACCTCTCTCACAAGTGACAAAATAAATAAATAAATGAAAATTTGCGGTAAGTTCCTATGGGATCAAACTGCTGAAGTCATCAGTCTCTAGGCTTACACATTGCTTAATATAACTTAAACTAACTTACGCTAAGGATAGCACACACACCCGTGCCAAAGGGAGGAGTCGAACCTCTAACGGGGGGAGCCGCGCGAACCGTGGCAAGACGCCCCTGACATCGCGGCAGGGTTACAAGTTACAAGAATATGATGGCAAAAATCTGGTGTCTGTTACAAAGGAAGAACTTGAACTTCCTAAGGATATTGGTAGACGGCCGAGACTGACAGAAATGACAAGGCAGTGAAGGACTTCGCGATGTTGCTGTTCAGGACTGCTCGTCTGTCGACATAATTTACCCTGGAGGAGACTTAGCATTCAGCAAGGATGAGTGATATAGTGGGGTCTTGAATTGATGAAGAGGAACTTCAGGCTGCAGAAGATGAAAATTTGCATGCTGAACTGCCATCAGTTGAAGTTGACAGAGAAGATGTCTCTTTAATGGAGGATGTTGCTAAATTTATGCTATGTTAAGGACTGAGTACCGTTCCTTATTCAATGAATGCTTTATTGGAAATGGAAATGAGAGTTTGGCGTCATTGGCCGGGAGGCCCCTTGCTGGCAGGTCCGGCCGCCTTGGTGCAGGTCTTATTACATTCCACTCCACATTGGTCGACCTGCGCGCCGGATGTGGATGAAATGATGAAGACAGCATAAAACCCAGTCCCTGAGCGGAAAAAATCCCCGAACCAGCCGGGAATCGAACCGGGGCCCGTAGGACGGCAATTCGTAACGCTGACCACTCAGCTATCGGGGCAGACAATGCTTTAATTGGTGACTGCAATTAGCTGTAACCTTATTTACGTCATGTAATAGTAAGCTAGTCATTTTAGTTGCTGTTTCTGTGGAATAAAAAAGTGAGCAGGAGACCTTGGTTCGAATTCCGACTTGCTACGAATTTTTATTCGCCACCTCAATCTGCATGTATACATCATAGTTGTATGAGACTTGAAAAGGTGCCTGGAGTTACATTTGATTAAAGTATATCAGTGATATATCTCCTGGGTGTGACAATTTTTTTTTGTCCTATGGCCTTTATTTATAATCAGGTTGTACTTCCGACTTGCGCGTCACCATGGCAACGTCATCCGCCAATGACACTGGGACCGACTGACACCGGCATAAGTGGTCTAGTCGCTTATGACTGTCGTGGGGAAAACAGGACACTCTGTTACTCTGTGACAAACCAACTGGCACCGGAGGAGAAGTAATGTTATTGAAGATGAATAGCGGGAGGGTGTGGAAGGAGAGAATGGGCTGCTAGATTAAAGGTCCTGAAGAGATACCTGAAGCTTAGTAGCCAGTTGGATGGAAATGAAGGAAGGGAGGAAATCAGTTAGGTCACTAATCATGAGGATTGGTGGCCAGGATATTACAGCAAAGCTTCTCACGTCGTCATTCGGAAAATGCTTGCAAAAGCAACACTAAATAATTGCGAGCTCGTAGCTATCGTGTAAAATTTGACCATTACTTAAGGTTAGCGAATTAGAAGATTTAAAATAAATAATTGCCTTAGTATTTTTCTTTCGAATATTAACAGTTTTTCTTCATCATTCTTTTTAAATATTAATGCTTCACATCCGTATAATGTTATGGATATAACAGTAGATTGATACATGCGGTTTTCGAAGTTAGACATTTTCTTTAAGATTTTAATAAAACTGGAAAGTGTTTTGTTCGCTGTTGCTTGACGAGCACCTGTTTCTATATACGTTCTACTGCTCTTGCTAAAAAGACTCCCTAGGTACCTGAAGCGGTCAACTGTGTTCAAAGTGAATCCATGTACAGCAAAAGGTGCATCACTTACTGATTTTCTTGTTTTTGCCAGATATTATGTCTTTTCTCGTTAATATTTTGTTAACATCCATTAACATTCATTCTGCGAGCATTATGAAATTACAGGGTGTTCGGAAATTCCTGTTACAAACTTCGATCACTTGTAGATGGTAGGGAGTACATATTTTGAAAAGGAACCCATGTCCGAAAACGTATTGTTTCCGTTCTACGACGGTTTCAGTTCAGATGTGTAACGTGTCCATTTTTGCTGAGAGGAATAGAAAAGTTTCATTGCTTGTCCTGGTATGCAATATACATGACGTGTACTACGTCAGACGGTCTCCTGACGTCACTCAACAAATGCAAAGTTTAATTTTCGAGACTTCAATAGAGACAGAGGAAAATCTGCTGGTACGAGTTCTGGCCGTTTCACTAGACACTGAAGACACCAGTGGGATGGAGAGCGTGTACCAGAACATGTTTCGTACGTACAATGTTGTAACAACGTCGATGGTCACCACATCGAGCCGCTGTTGTAATGTATCTGTGCTTTTTTGAATATACAGTGTGGTGGATTTTTTTGTTTTTGTTTCGGAATAGTGTAAACACGTAATATATGAGGGTTGGAAGTTAAATAGTGACAATTATATATACACAACCGATACAAAAGAGTGTTTACACTTGTTACTGTCTTTCAAGGTAGTCACCATCGTTGTGTAGAATCCGTTGCCAGTGATGTGGAAGGCGTTGTACACCGTTAGCAGAGCCTGCTCTGTTGATGGTACGAACGGAGCGGTCTACTGCCTGTCGAATCTCTGGAACAGTTCTGAAGCGAATGCCACGAAGTGGTTCCTTCATCTTCGGAATCAAATTATAATCCCAAGGACTTAATTCCAGGGAGCATAGTAGATGGTACAGTACTTCCCAGTCCCATCGACCGAACAGAGAAGCCACAGCTTGCGCCGTATGCGCCCGCGCATTGTCGTGCAAAATGATGGGTGGGTAGAGCAGAAAGTGTTGCCGCTTCTTTCGCAGATCTGGTCGCAGGTGATGCTCCAAAAACGAGCAGTGAACTTTCACCATACTGGGGCTCTGACGCACTTTCGACTTTCGCGGAGACACGTAATGATGCCATTCGTTGGATTGGCGTTTCAGTTTTGGATCGTACGATGTGGCCCATGCCTCATACAGTATTACGATAAGGCGTAATAAAGCCTTTCCTTCGCGCTCATAGCGCTCCAAGTTCGTCTGAGTAGCATCGTAAGGCATCCATTTCTGCATTTCCGTCAAGTAATGCGGAACCCATCGTGATGCAATTTTTCGCACGCCCAGACGTTCCTTCAGGATGCGAAACACTGTCGTATGCGCTAATCCGGTTTCATGGGTGAGTTCACGAATAATATGCCGTCGATCACTGTCCACTAACGCGGTAACAGCATGCACTCCTTCTTCAGGGACGCTAGGACGATCTGCCCGATGCATGTCTGCCACAGTTTGCCGACCTTCGTTGAAGGGTTGTACCCAACGTGCCACTGTTCTGTACGGCAATGCTGATTCCCCGCACGCCTCTTGAAGACCTTGATGACACTGTCGTGCTGCACAACCTCTAGCAAATTCAATCTTGATCCAATTCCGTTGTTCCTGTTTCAAAACATAGTCACACCGTTGCCTTAGACTGCTCGCTCACAAGTGACTGTACTTCCCTGGATTGTGCGCAAGCCGGTGACGTAGGACGGGCGAGTCCATTTGCTTGGAGGTAAGGTAGGTATGCCAACAACGTGTGCTATCAGCGACAACAGTAATTCCATTGCATAGTGTCTACATAGCGGTGTTGCCACTATTTAAATTCCAACCTACGTATAAGTGCTTAAGTGATAAATTGATGTTTCGTTACGTTTTTTTTCCAATCGTTACCGAATAATTGTACTGATTCACGCCTAATTCAATTCCCCAAGCAGAATCAGATGAGTTAAACATCTGAACTGAAACAGTCGTAGAACGGAACGGTACGTTTCCATTTGTGGGTTCTTATTAAAAAGTCATAGGAAAGCGTAGCGGCAATTTCCGAACACAGTGTATAATAATAAAGACTCAATTTAAATTTCCTAACAGCAGAAAGTACACCTGGAAAACACCAGGAAAGTACTGTAATCTCACGAACACCACGAAAATTGACCGTAGAATTCGGGAGTCTATTAACTGACTGTGCTGGTAGGCGTATCTGTCACTGTAGTCTTCACAACTGATTTAAGTTCAGCTCGCTTGAGAAGAACGTCGTTCTCCTCTTGTGTGTGCCTACAAATGGCAGAATATCGCATTTTAATGCAGACAGGGGAGTACGCGGACAACACGCAAACATTTCCTAGCTGTCGCTTCACTACAGTGCCGAAGACTGCTTGTACCAACTGTTTTCTTGGTGCCTTGTCTTGGCTCACACAGTAATAGCGTGGTCGCCCACAGTGTCTCAGATCGTCACATTGGCAGCCTCGTGTAGCAGTAGGTTTCTCCTTCCAGATCCAACCACAGTGCTTCACGTGGGTGCTTATCTCACAACGTTGCCAGAACAAGTCATTAGGCGTTAATTAATTATAACGAATCTACAGCGGGAGGCGGAGATACAAAAGTCGCTGGCATGGCTATTTACTAATCGCCTGCGGTGATAACGCCGCGCCATTAATCACGTACTTCTCAAGTCCACGGCTGCTGAATGGCTACAGTTCTTAGAAGTCGCCTGTTTGTTGTTCGTTGTACCGGGATACGCAAATCTAGACCACGCTCTTTCACGCGTCTGTGATAATGATGCACCCTTTCTTCTGTTTCGCAAGCTGGCACAGACTTTCATCTCTTGAGGCTGCTCGTAGCACAGCAGTAGATATTTAAAACAAAAGAAATTCATTTTCTCAATTGATCAGCTGTCACTCCTTCAATATGCACGCTCTATGGACACTCGGTTACCTTAGACAACAGTCTAGACGGTATTTCCGACTTTTAAGCGTGAAACAATAACGGCCGCAGGCGAAAACAACAGCCGTATACAGAGCCGTGTCAACACTCAGGCATTATCATAGAGTGGTTCACAAATTCGCGTTACGTTACTGGTTGAGATAGACCCGTGAAGCCGCTGTGACCAACCCATTGCAACTGTCAGCGACCTTCTTTCACTGACTCACCCAGCCGATTACCTAGAACTCTCTTGTTACTTCCTTATTCCAATCTTATATCGCTTAGGAAAAGAAATAAAATCTGTCTGTCGTGCAAAAGCAGACTTATTATGTGGTGATATCCGGTTTCTTTCGCCATTAGTATGAACTGGGCAGCGAGCCGTTACTCACGAGACCATTGTTAAAATATTTTTCGATTACTGAGATCACGCTTGAAGAAACTATTCATATTGCGTCCTTCAAACCGACAACACCGAGCTTAGAAATTTTTCTAGCATCTCGCATACTTCGCAAAACAGGGTTTTGTCAGTTACAAAAATTCCAACGTGCACATCTTTGTAGATAGGAGCTAACGGTTTGCAGTGAAAAGAAAGAAAATGACCTCATTTTAAGGAAAAATGACAGAGAGTTAGTAGATGGCCCACTTGGGTAGTGGGAAGCGATAGAATGCCTTACGAGATCCGTGGAAGAGTAAAAATCAACCTGTGCTTTTCGCAAGCTGTCCGCTTCTTTCACACATTGAAGTAAAAAATCGGGACACCTATAAGTGGTTGCGCGAGATAAACAGAAGCAGGTAGGCCAGTTTCTACTTCCGAAAACTGTTGTCTACTAAGATTTGTTCGCAGTGGCATAAGAATGGCGCTTGTAGCCTTTGAGGCGGCAAAGGCGCCATTATCAACACCTAACTAAGTTTGAACGAGGTCGTGTAATAAGGCTACGAGAAGCTGGATGTTCCTTCTGCGATAATGTAGACAGGAGTGTAGCCACTTTACACGATTTCTGGCGACAGTGGTCAGGAGAACATGCGGTCGCAAGTAGACCAGGCTCCAGAGTGCCACGTAGCACACCCAGAGGGGAGACCAGCGTGTTCGGCGTACGGTTCTGGTGCATCGTACTGCGTCTGCAGCAGCAATATGAGCAGCAGTTGGGACAACCTTGACCCAACGAACTGTTACAAATCGGTTACTTCAAGGACAGCTCGGAGCCAGACACACTGCAGCGTTCGTTCAACTGGCCCCAAACGAACTGTTACAAATCGGTTACTTCAAGGACAGCTCGGAGCCAGACACACTGCAGCGTTCATTCAACTGGCCGCAAATGACCGCTATTTGCGGCTTCAGTGGTGTCAAGAGAGAGCTCATTGGAGGGTAGGGTGGAGGTCTGTTGTGACTTCTGGTGAAAGCTGGTTCTGCCTCAGTGCCACTGAGGGCCGTGTGTTGGTTAGGAGAAAGCCAGTTGAAGGCCTCCAACAGACCAGTCAGCATGCTAGGCACACTGTACCTCCACCTGGTCTGGTGTACTCTCGTGGTTACCCCACGCACCCTGACTGCAAATTTTCACGTCAGTTTGGTGATTACGTCAGTTTGGTGACTAGATCTGTTGTGCTGCCATTCATAAACAGCTGCCAACATGAGTGACGTAGAAGTAAATATCCTCGGAGTAATGAAACAACTTCAATCACGTAATAAAAGCGAGTCTTCTGGTCCGGACTGTATACCAATTGGGTTCCTTTCGGAGTATGCTCATGCATTAGGTCCATACTTAACAATCACATACAACCGTTCGCTCGGCGAAGGATCCGAACCCAAAGACTGGAAAGTTGCACAGGTCACACCAATATTCAAGAAAGGTAATAGGAGTAATCCACTTAATTAATATTGTTAACGTCGATATGCAGCAGGGTTTTGGAACATATATTTTGTTTGAGCATTATAAATTACCTCGAAGAAAATATGTCTATTGATACACAGTCAACATGGGTTTAGAAAACATCGTTCCTGTGAAACACAACTAGCTCTATATTCACATGAAATGTTGAGTGTTATTGACAAGGGATTTCAGATCGATTCCGTATTTCTGGATTTCCGGAAGGCTTTTGATACTGTACCACACAAGCGGCTTATAGTGAAATTGCGTGCTTATGGAATATCGTCTCAATTATGTGACTGAATTTGTGATTTCCTGTTACAGAGGTCACAGTTCGTAGTAACTGAGGGAAAGTCATCGAGCAAAACACAAGTGATTTCTGGCGTTCCCCGAGATAGTGTTATAGGCCCTTTGCTGTTCCTTGTCTACATAAACGACTTGGAAGACAATCTAAGCAGCCGTCTTAGGTTGTCTGCAGATGACGCTGTCGTTTATCAACTAATAAAGTCATCAGAAGATCAAAACAAATTGCTAAACTATTTAGAAAAGATATCTGAATGGTTCGAAAATTGGCAGTTGACCCTAAATAACGGAAGGTGCGAGGTCATCCATATGAGTGCTAAAAGGAATCCGTTAAACTTCAGTTAAACGATATATTAGTCAAATCTAAAGGTCGTAAATTCAACGAAATACCTAGGAATTACAATTACGAATAATTTAAATTTGAAGGAACCTGTAGAAAATGTTGTGTGGAAGGCTAACCAAAGAGTGCGTTTTATTGGCAGGACACTTAGAAAACGTAACAGATCGACTAAGGAGAGTGCCTACACTACGCTTGTCCATCCTCTTTTAGAATACTGCTGCGTGGTGTGGAATCCTTACCAGTTAGGACTGACGGAGTACATCGAAAAATTTCAAAGAAGGGCAGCACGTTTTGTATTATGGCGACATATGGGAGAGAGTGCCACAGAAATGATGCGCTGCACATCATTAAAAGAAAGGCATTTTTCGTAGCGATGGAACCTTCTCACGAAATTCCAATCACCAACTTTCTCCTTCAGATGCGAAAATATTTTGTTGACACCGACCTACATAGGGAGAAACGATCACCACGATAAAATAAGGGAAATCAGGGCTCATGCGGAAAGATATAGGTTTTAGTTCTTTCCGCGCGCTTTGCGAGATTGGAATAATAGAGAATTGTGAAGGTGGTTCGATGAACCGTCTGCCAGGCACTTAAATGTGATTTGCAGAGTATCCTTGTAGATGTAGATTCCAGGGAGTGTTTCCAACAGGTTAACGTTCACCCATATACAGCTGTTGTAACGCAGTATGCTCTACGGAGAACCGACATGTTTCCTTGGGCTGCTCGATCACCAGATGAGTCTCCAGTGGAGCACATATGGGCTGGCCGGTGTGGCCGTGCGGTTCTAGGCACTTCAGTCTGGAACCGCGTGACCGCTACGGTCGCAGGTTCGAATTCTGCCTCGGGCATGAATGTGTGTGATGTCCTTGGGTTAGTTAGGTTGAAGTAGTTTTAAGTTCTAGGGGACTGATGACCTTAGAAGTTAAGTCCCTTAGTGCTCAGTGCCATTTTTTTTTTGCGTCAGTGTATACACAAACAGCGGGAATTTGAACACATAAGATAGTCAGCATCGAAATTGCGCAGTCTACACCGCTCGATTCTTCGATTGTCAAAAAGTTAAGGACATAGAATTTGTCATACTGCAAGGTGGTTATAATTAAACTTTCGTTACTTGAACAAGTGTAGACGGAAAAGTTTTTAGTGTATGGGGACGCATCTTTATAGGTATGATGTTCAGAGTGTGCGCTGCAGGATGTGCGTTGTTCAATAGTGTTAGTGTCATGACTTGCCGTTAGGCACCGGTGTTGGTGTGGTGTCGTAGGGTTGAAACAGAAGCATCGATGTGCATTGTAGCTGCAGACAGTTAACATGGACAAGGTGTGCAGACCAGTTTTATCAAAAGAACAGCAATAGTCATGCTGCTCTTCGCGAGTATCTACGAGTTAAAAGAATACGCAGAAATATTCTTTACGCACAAGGGTTGAAGAACGTGATTCGGAATTTCCAATTACCGAGCTCTCCAAACTGCGTGGCCACGATCAATGGATTTGAACTCGTGTGTTTTCTTGGTGTTGGTGTACCTAAAGTACACGGTTTATGTGTGTGGTTGTAAGACTTCGTAAATAACAGAACCCAGTACGTTGTCCTCGACGGCCAGTGTTCACCAGACACAAGGATGCCAGGTAAAGAACCGCTTTTATTTTCTGTATACGAATATATAAATGACCTGGCGGACAGGGTGGGAATCAATCTGCGGTTGTTTGCTGATGATGCTGTGCTGTACGCTAAGGCGTCGCCATTGAGTTACTACAGGAGGACACAAGGTGACTCGGAGGAGGAGATCTCTAATTGGTGTGATGAGTGGCAGTGCGAGCTAACATCCCAAAGATGTTCTGACTCACATGCGGTTCCTCTTCGCCGAAATGTCTTGGCTCAAACTCGTCTAGGGGTTGAACCGCACATGTCGCATTACAGGCGCTAAATTAGGCACTTGTGACCCTTTGGTTAAATTGTCTGGCTGATGGCAAGTTTGCGAAGTACAAAGTTAACATAACATATAATAACAGTAATAATAATACCGGAAACTAAATTAACGACCCATAAATGATGTAGGCCACACAGTTGTGATTTGATCAGAATAATGTTTATTCTGAAAGCAAACTAATTGCAGAAGTGGTCGGATTTAGAGTTACTGTTACACTCGAGCGCATATCGATTTGGCGTAGTTCGATCATTCACACTCTCATAGTGAAACTCAAGTCCAATACTCCACCTCGATATTTTCACGAAAAGTTCACACCAGGCGCGCGGCTGCTCGCCGCTCAGACACCAAGTCCCGCGATACCACACAACGCGAAATTTTCTAAGTCGTTTCACTTCCTAGGTAGCTAAAGACCGACTCCCCGCTTTCGCGTCTCAATCCGAACTGTCCCCGTCGGTGTCTTGACCAGAACTGTACTCTTTCGCGTCTAGACCAGAACTCCCTCTGCCCGTAAGCAGACGCCTTCCCACGTGCGAATATCCTCGCTCAACTGACTAGGGCAGCTCCCTTCCCTGAAGCCGTCCATCTGATTGGCTACAGCTTATTCTACATTATTTTACATCTTAGCACATTTAATTAATCAAAGCTTGACCACTTTCAAGTTCTAAATAAAGTAACAATAATATCCATTACATAATAAACGTTAATTTCATTTAAATAGAATCAATACAATTTCCTTCTTAACTTTGAATGTCACGGCCAGTAGCCTTTCACCATTGTGCTTTCTGATAAATAAATAAACAACAAAAGTAACTGTTATGCACTAAACTTTACGACAAATATTCTATTACCTAATGATTCAGTAAGGTGCCATACTGCCATTGTTCAATGTGTTTTTTGTGGAGGAAATGATGATCCGATGCTTAACTGTAAATACTGATAATTTAAATTTTCTATATCTTTTAAACAAATAAAGTTACAGAATTAACATTTACAACATTTGTCATTTAAATAGTGCGCTTCTGTACGAAATGTCGATCGTTAAGGTCGACTAAAGCTTTCAGATTTTAGCATTCAGGTCTTTGTTACAAAACTTGTGAATTTCACTTTCACAGTAAAACCTAAACTATTACAGATGTGATCAATATTCAAGTTTTATTGGGATCACCATGAAAATTTGGGAGGATGGCAGGTTAAAATTACTGTGGCTTGATTCCCTGCATTATTACAGAATTAAATAGTTTTCATAAACGTTTCCCTTTATGGCCGATCTTAGGTCCGCCATATTTAACACTGCTACGTCTCCTCGGCCACAAAAGCCTTCTACTGAGTTTCCCTATGACGTCGGTTCTCTTCTGTCTCACTCGCACACTACAGCGCTTAGGCCTCAACAGTCAGACGCCTGTGAGTTTCCCCATCTCGTGGTGAATCAGCGCCCTTTGTGGCACGCAGTCCTGGACGACAGGATTCGTTTCGCAATTCCTGAAAGCTGACTCTTTCGGCCATATACTTAAATGAGAGCGCAATGCTCGTTAACTCGCAGCAGGTAGCTCTAAATGCAGAAACATCTAAGTGAATGCTGGTGAGTGGGAAAAACAAACCAACAACGTTCGGATACATGACACAGTCACGTCGTTTAAATACCTAGCCGTAACGTTGCAAAGCGATGTGAAATGGACGCTGTTGCGACCTATTCTTGAGTACCGCTCGAGTGTTTGGGATCCCCACCAGGTCGGGTTAAAGGAAGACATCGAAACAATTGAGAGGCGGGTTGGTAGATTACTTGCTGGTAGGTTCGAACATCACGCAAGTGTTACGGAGATACTCCGAGAACTCAAATGGGAATTCCTGTACGAAAAGGTGACGCTCCTTTCGAGGCACACTATTGAGAAAATTTAGAGAACCGGCATTTGAATCTGACTCCAGAACGATTCTACAGCCGCCAATATACATCTCACGCTTGGACCACGAAGATAAGATACGAGAAATTAGGGATCATACGGAGGCATATAGGCAGTTCTTTTCCCCTCACTCTATTTCCGAGTGTAACAGGAAAGGAAATGACCAGTAGTAATACAAGGAAGCCTCAAACACTCAGCGTATGGTGCTTGCCGAATGTGTATGCAAATGTAGGTGCATTTTGAAAGTTTTTCGGTGAGTTTAGGACTCTTTTTATGGAGAGTGTCACCGAGGGTCACCTACACCTAAACCAGGACCAGGAAGGCGTCATGTACTGAGTATTGCAGGTGACTTCCGTTGTGTGACCCTTATCCATCGCGATAATAATGGCGTTTCGTGCACGTGACGTGGTAAGGAAAGTATACAGGGCGTTAACTAGTATGTGGGAAGCATCTGGGGAATGCATAGAGGACCTAAAAGGAAGCAAAGAAGTTGTATATACGTATTGTCAAGTTCTTCGTATATTTTTGGTTACAGACAGTTTTTTGTTTTGCCTGTTTGTTTCTTCATGTCTTTTTGTTTTCATATTTTCAGCTTGGTTCTACAAGTATTTTTTTTCAAATGTTGTTTGTTTTGGGAAGTGTTATGTTAAAGCCTTCTGTTTATCTTAGTTGCTAATAAATAAAGAAATTCTTTTAGTTTAAGAGCATTACCAGTAGTGGAAGTTTACTTAGCATTTCTTATTGGACTTCTATTTTGTGTGTGCTGAGCATTATTTTCCCACCAGGAACCGAATCGCCTGTTTCCGGCACGGGGGGCTACGTTACTGTAGCGATCTCATCTGGGGACGACGTGTTGTGTCTGGCTTCCAGTCACGGGTGTGATGCCTTTTTGGCCATATTCTTTCTCGACTATTGTGAGTTGCGTTTCTCTGGCTAAACTGTATTCTATTCAGCGCAAGGAAGGTTTGCACCTTATGTATGAACATGCAAACTCGAATGCGCCTGAAGCTTGATATTTGTATGCTGGAAGAGTTCCTAGCGGACATTTACCGAACAACCAGACCTTTCAAAGAATATGTGAGTGTCTTGTGGAGACAGTCACTTTTGAGAAAAGGTATTTCACTGTGCAATACCAAACAGTGCTACGACATCTGCTTTAGAAGCTCAAGTACTTCCTCATACTGAGGACAGTAATGGCACCAGTACCCCAGAAATATCAAAAACTGAGAATGTGAGTCTTGTGACTGTGTGGAAAGTGTTATGAGACCAGATTATTAATGCACACCATTTTCAGAAACTTCAAGGTCTTTTTGCAATCCAGAGAAATTTTTTGTACTTGGTTGCTGGGGATGTGTACTGAAGAAGAATGCTTTCTGTCTACCGTGCTATTCACTAATGTATCAAAGTTTACCAGGATGGAGAGCAGAATTTTCACAACAATCATGTGTGGGCGGATAAGTAGTCGTTAAAATTTTTGAAGACAAGACGTCCACAGCAGTTTAACGTCAGTGTATTGATTGGCATAGCTGGAGAAAGATCAACTGGACCATTCAGTTTCTTAATGGAACATGTAAGTGTTTATCTGGCAGACTTTCCACTACACTTACGTCAGGACATGTGTTTCGTTCACAATGGGGCAGCAGCTAATTATGCTCTGGAAACAAGAATAGTTTTAAATAAGCGTTTCCCAGATAAATGGGTAAGTCGTGGTACAGTAACATGTTGGCCTGTTCGATTTCCTGAACTTAGTACATTATATTTTTTATTATTGGGGGGAATTTAAGGACGTAGTATATTCAAGACCTATTGCGATTGTTGACGTCCTTTGCCAGCGTGTTCAAGAAGATTTTCAACAGATACAGCTGCCACCTGCAATATGGCAGCGAGTCCATGATATGGCGTTTAGTAGCTTGTGTTAGGCATTTTGAACATTTAATTTAGCCGTCACAAGGCAATACTTGAAGAAAAAAAAAGTTCCAGTAGTATCAAGCTGGAAATCTGAAAAAAAGACAGAAACGAAGCAAACATGTAACCACAAAAAAAAGTATGTAGCTGAGAAACTTTTTCGCTTCTCTATAAGTCCTTTGTCCATTCCCAAGAGGTTTCCCACATGTTAGTTAACACCCAGTACAAGCGGAGGAGAGAAGAATGGGGAATTGCCCAGAAGAGTTTGGCATCCACACCGAGCACTCCAGAATCCATCGGGCTCCGCGCTTTGTACCTCAGTACAGCAAAGAGTCAAGGACATAGCATTGAGCGTTTTCCATTGACACAGAAAAGGAATTTTAGCGCGTTTGTGATAACGACTTCATAAGTTGTCCGGGAAATGTGCTCAAGATGATTGATCGCTTCTAAACGAGACTAAATTCGTTTTTAGGAACGTGTTACGTTTCTATTTGCATTTGGATGGCGCTTAAATATTCCACACACTTTGCAAAGTAACGTGCTCGATTAAATAAAACAATGTTGGTGATGTAACAGTAACGAATAGTATTTAGCTTCAGATCTGCTCCTTCTTCTTGAGATCTTGCCCGAGAACTAGATTCACATTTTAGGTTTATACAGCGTGTAGTGTGAGATAAGCGGAGGACACGCCGAGAAACATTTTATAACATTTTAATTCACAGTGGGACACAGATCTTACGTCACGGAGGTAGGAACAAGAAAGAGCCTCACCCGCTTATATACATTTCATTACAAATGGACCATTGTTGATAGCGTTGTTACAGTTAAAAATCACCACATCTTGTTAATCTACACTCCTGGAAATGGAAAAAAGAACACATTGACACCAGTGTGTCAGACCCACCATACTTGCTCCGGACACTGCGAGAGGGCTGTACAAGCAATGATCACACGCATGGCACAGCGGACACACCAGGAACCGCGGTGTTGGCCGTCGAATGGCGCTAGCTGCGCAGCATTTGTGCACCGCCGCTGTCAGTGTCAGCCAGTTTGCCGTGGCATACGGAGCTCCATCGCAGTCTCTAACACTGGTAGCATGCCGCGACAGCGTGGACGTGAACCGCATGTGCAGTTGACGGACTTTGAGCGAGGGCGTATAGTGGGCATGCGGGAGGCCGGGTGGACGTACCGCCGAATTGCTCAACACGTGGGGCGTGAGGTCTCCACAGTACATCGATGTTGTCGCCAGTGGTCGGCGGAAGGTGCACGTGCCAGTCGACCTGGGACCGGACCGCAGCGACGCACGGATGCACGCCAAGACCGTAGGATCCTACGCAGTGCCGTAGGGGACCGCACCGCCACTTCCCAGCAAATTAGGGACACTGTTGCTCCTGGGGTATCGGCGAGGACCATTCGCAACCGTCTCCATGAAGCTGGGCTACGGTCCCGCACACCGTTAGGCCGTCTTCCGCTCACGCCCCAACATCGTGCAGCCCGCCTCCAGTGGTGTCGCGACAGGCGTGAATGGAGGGACGAATGGAGACGTGTCGTCTTCAGCGATGAGAGTCGCTTCTGCATTGGTGCCAATGATGGTCGTATGCGTGTTTGGCGGCGTGCAGGTGAGCGCCACAATCAGGACTGCATACGACCGAGGCACACAGGGCCAACACCCGGCATCATGGTGTGGGGAGCGATCTCCTACACTGGCCGTACACCTCTGGTGATCGTCGAGGGGACACTGAATAGTGCACGGTACATCCAAACCGTCATCGAACCCATCGTTTTACCATTCCTAGACCGGCAAGGGAACTTGCTGTTCCAACAGGACAATGCACGTCCGCATGTATTCCGTGCCACCCAACGTGCTCTAGAAGGTGTAAGTCAACTACCCTGTCCAGCAAGATCTCCGGATCTGTCCCCCATTGAGCATGTTTGGGACTGGATGAAGCGTCGTCTCACGCGGTCTGCACGTCCAGCACGAACGCTGGTCCAACTGAGGCGCCAAGTGGAAACGGCATGGCAAGCCGTTCCACAGGACTACATCCAGCATCTCTACGATCGTCTCCATGGGAGAATAGCAGCTTGCATTGCTGCGAAAGGTGGATATACACTGTACTAGTGCCGACATTGTGCATGCTCTGTTGCCTGTGTCTATGTACCTGTGGTTCTGTCAATGTGATCATGTGATGTATCTGACCCCAGGAATGTGTCAATAAAGTTTCCCCTTCCTGGGACAATGAATTCACGGTGTTCTTATTTCAATTTCCAGGAGTGTAACATACAGTTGGAAATGTTAAAATTGCTATCATTCGATCAATATACACAATTCAGTCCGGAAAAGAAGGTTGCACAGGAATTTACATAAAATATGCAACACAAACAACGCTGTTTACATGTTTGTTAATTGCATAATAAGTAAATTAAGTACAGGATTCCTACAACATTTTAGGAACTTTATTGAACAGACCTTTTATCAGTATTACCAGAAGTTCTGACATTTAAACAGAAAGTAGGTTTTGATCCTTTGTTTATAATATCTGATTGACAGTAACTAATGAATGTCCATAATTATTCCGAAAATTAGTTACATATGTAGATCACACAATGAGCAATAGCTGTACACAGGATATGTTACTGTCGAGGAAATCTGGCTGACAACTGAAAATAGGCTACTCCTTAATACACGAGTTCATGATCTGCTAATTATTTCTGAATGCGCCAATTTCAGACGTACCTTCTAATTGACCGAGTTCTGTAGATGTAGCACATTGCTGTTTCAAGATCATACTGTACACATCACATAACAATCAAAAGATAGGAATTACTGATAATGACATTTTATTTACATTATAATTACACCGTCAATTGTAATCTGGAGTATTACATGTCCTAATTGAACTAAGGGTTGCGGTATCGAATCTTTTAGTTTCCTACCTAAGATGATCTCTCACGTTCCATTATCACAGTAGCATGAAACGAGTGCTAGCTCAGGTATTGCAGTGTTCGGTTCTGTGTCCTGTGCTATACTCTGCCCACACAAAGGATGTTTCTGAGCAGGCAGGAGGGGAAATCGACCGGTACGTCGATAAGACCGGTACGCCACAACCTCAACTTCATTGCTAGGCACGTCCAGAGACATCTGGACAAAATAACTCAATAGTGTACTGTCTGGAAGCTGGAAACCAGTCCTAACAACAACCAAGTAATTATTCTCTTCACTACAAAGCTCAAGCACCCCAAGAGCTAACTCACAGTCCGTGACAAGGACTTGATCTACAAGGAAACATCACGGACCCGACCTCGTACTTTAAGGAGATAGAATATCTGCAAGATGTCAGCTCCAACAATCGATTTCGCGCCAAAATTTACGCAGTTATGACCTTCCGAAAGTGCAGATTTTAATCTTCGCGCGCACCAATTGTGTCAAACAGAGGTGCACACATTTTGCTTGTAATCTGCCGATGTCTACATGTTTGCCGGGCAGGCATGCTGCCGCGCGTTATGAGCAGAACGGGCCGGCTGTTTTACTCCCATCTAAACAAAACTATGCCTAGCATAGCAGGCTAATGTTTTGAGTAGGGTTCAGAAGTTGATGAAAATACACGAGTTTCACAAGACGAGGCTCAATTAAATATACATGTACATTTTGGTTCACTGTAGGCCAGAAAATGGTGGATTCTATTTGTATTTTTTTCCTTTTCGGTGTATTTAGGGCTGATTTATTTATTTCGGAATGAATGGTTTTCTCTGCAGCTTCACCCTCCTTCGACTAGTACTGGCTATTTTAATTCCAAACATAATCAGACCACCTCTAATACATGTTTTCTGCAGTAATGAGAACTATTTCTGAAAGTCGAGATTCTTTGCATTTAAGCACCTGAATATATCTATTGTACTGCAACGTCAATTAAAGTAAGGCTGTGGAAGTCTATTTTCTTTAAACTTAGAGTGTTCCAGCGAAATAGGACCCCAGTTACTTCACTTTTAATTACTTTTAACTGGGTGAGTATAGCAAGTTCGTTGATTTCATTCTATTTAAGTGACCAAAATAGTTCATTCCAAATTCCCCCAAACGAATTTTAGCGGACAAGAAGTTTATTTTTCGTACTATGTTGACTTAAAATGTTCATGTCTGAATGAAGACGCTTTTCTTTCGTACTAAGCTCCCTTCTTACTACTTTACATATCACCAGAACGCAGTTTTTAATATCCACTGAGCCATATTTTTGCCGTTTCTATCACTGTTTGCCCTACATTCAGAAAACCCGAATACAGGGTGTATCAAAAACAATCATCCGGGTTTTCACGTCTCTATTTCTGAAACTAATAAACAAATGCAATTAATTTAGTTTTTTGTGGAGCGGGAAACTCAAAAAGCTTTTTCATACCTTTTCACAGGTGTTTAATATACCCATGTCAAGGCAGTATTGAAATTGTTTTCACACTGCAGCGAGCATGCCTTGAGTTACAGCTTCCACAGCTGTTGTTGTGGAATGTCTCAGTCCATTCATTGTTGTTGGTATCGGAGGCTCATAAAGAGAGAGTTTTATAAACCCCCACAAGAAATAATCACATACAGTTAGGTCCGGTGACCTTGGAGGCCAGTAATGTAAGGCTCAATCGCTTGGTCCAATGCGACTATCTATCGTTCAGTAATCATTTGACTTAAAATTTCCCACACTTCCAGATACCAGTGTGGCGGTGCCCCGGTCCGTTGGTAAATGAACTCGTTCGAATCAGTCTCAAACTGTGAGAAAAGAAAGTTCTCAAGCATATCGAGATATGTGCTTCTTGAAACAGTGTTCCCGGCAAAGAAAAATGGACCATACACCTTTTCCCGTGAAACTGTACAAAACGCATTAAATTTTGGAGAGTACCTCTCATGTTGTACAACTTCATGTGGTTGTGCCGTACCCCATATTCTTACATTATGACGGTTTACCTTTCCATTTAAATGGAATTTTGCCTCGTCACTAAACATTGAGCGTGGAAGGAAATTGTCGTCCTCCATCTTTCCAAGAACGAAATTACAGAGCTTCACGCAACACACGGCTGGCAGTAATCGGGGGCATTTTGAGCTGTCGAGCTGCACAGCGAACAGATTTCTGCGGACTACTTTTGAAACTATGGCGAATGCGTTCGACGTCTATGTCAGACGCTCCGGGACGGCCCGGCGATATGCCTTTACACAAACAACCTGTTTGTCGGAATTGTTCATGCCATCGTCTAATACTCTGTGCTGTAGGTTTAAATGGTTCAAATGGCTCTGAGCACTATGGGACTCAACTGCTGTGGTCATTAGTCCCCTAGAACTTAGAACTACTTAAACCTAACTAACCTAAGGACATCACACACATCCATGCCCGAGGCAGGATTCGAACCTGCGACCGTAGCAGTCGCACGGTTCCCGACTGCGCGCCTAGAACCGCGAGACCACCGTGCTGTAGGAGGATCTATACCATGCTTAATAATACGAAAGTCGCGCTGAACAGTTACTACTGACCCGCACTGCGCAAAACGTGGAACACAAAATGCTTTCTGTTGCCTCGGGGGAAGGGGGGGGGGGGGGTTGTTTGGGAAGAAGACCAGACAGCGAGGTCATCGGTCTCATCGGATTAGGGAAGGATGTCGGCCGTGCCTTTCCAGAGGAACCATCCCGGCATTTGCCTGGAGTGATTTAGAGAAATCACGGAAAACCGAAATGAGGATGGCCGGACGCGGGATTGAAACGTCGTCCTCCCGAATGCGGGTCCAGTGTCTAACCACAGCGCCACCTCGCTCGGTTCTGTTGCCTCGACATCATTTTTACTACAACTGAAGTGGGCGCACACTGATGCTACCTAGCGGGAACCATGTGAAACTCGAGAGTACGCTCTTTCCAACAGTACGTTGTTCACGAACATGTCTCAAATAACATAATATTTAGGATTTTTTTAAATTGGTGGTTTTTTATACACCTTCTATTGCTAAATGGCCTCAAGTCCGTTGCACACATTTACACACAGTTGTCGCCCATTAAGTCTCTGTCCTCTTTCAAATTACTTATGGAGTGAGGAAATTGCTGGTCAAATTTACAAACACGTCGTAATATACTCGAGGTTCCAGAACATGTGTTTAGTAACTTTATACACAATTTGGATTGCGGGACACCTACCGATTTATTTGAAGGGCCTCATAAATGCAATGCGCGACAACTTTTCCCCTGCAGGAATTGCGCCTTGTTTCGTGTCTGGTATGTACTCCCCAGCTGTTAATTTCTCTTCAATCTACTTTAGGTTTGGTTTCCTGATTTTGCTGCTTTCACCGTTATAATGAATGAACTGCAATGAAACTATCTGCCCAAACATACACCTGTCTAATCACGTAGGGCTGATAGCGCAATCTGTTGTCAGATGCAGCAGGTTTAGCGAGTCCCATGAAGTTCGCCAGCCTAGGGGAAACCGAAGATGGCCTGCTTTAACCACTGTCCTTCAGTACACCACATGCCCTACTTAAATGGCTGCAGCAAGTGACATGAGTACATAATATGTTAACTTCACGCACATATACTTTCAGTTTTACTTTAACAGTATTCTCTAACTAATACTGTGCAGTTATACAGGGTGAGTCACCAAACTTTACCGCTGGATATATTTCGTAAACCACATCAAATACTGACGAACCGATTCCACAGACCGAACGTGAGGAGAGGGGCTAGTGTAATTGTTTAATACAAACCATACAAAAATGCACGGAAGTATGTTTTTTAACACAAATCTACGTTTTTTTAAATGGAACCCCCGTTAGTTTTGTTATCACATCTGAACATATAAACAAATACGTAATCAGTGCCGTTTGTTGCATTGTAAAATGTTAATTACATCCGGAGATATTGTAACCTAAAGTTGACGCTTGAAACCTCCGACGTTCAGTTGCGTGTTGAAACAAAGACGGGCCACGGTCGGCGAGCAGCATCTGCAGGGACATGTTTACGATGACGACCGTGTTTACGAGTGTGGCTGTACTGCACTGTTGTGGTTTGGTCTAGCTGTCGCAGTGTCCGCATGTAGCGCTTGCTGCTATTGTTATTCTGCATTCGTCTCCGCACGCAGACCAACTGTAGTACACCGTGTTACCAGACGTCTGTGTTGGTGTAGTGTTGTAGGAACTGTGACCATGGTGTATTCGAACTATGAAAAGGCGGAGATGATACTCATCTATGGCGAGTGTCGACGAAATGCAGCTGAAGCCTGCAGGGTGTATGCAGAACGGTAGCCGGACAGAGAGCATCCAACGTGCCGCACATTGCAAAACATCTACCGCCAACTGTATGCAGCAGGTACGGTCGTAGCACGCAAACGGGTCCGTAACAGGCCCGTCACAGGAGAAGCGGGTGCAGTTGGTGTGTTAGCTGCTGTTGCCATGAACTCACACATGAGTACACGGGACATTGCGAGAGCCGGTGGACTGAGTCAAAGTAGTGTCATGCGCATACAGCGTCGTCACCGCTTTCACCCGTTTCATGTGTCGCTACATCAGCAATTACATGGTGATAACTTTAATCATCGAGTGCAATTCTGTCAATGGGCATTAACAGAGAATGCGTTGCAGTTCTACCTGTTTACCGACGAAGCGGGTTTCACAAACCACGGGGCAGTGAATCTACGGAACATGCATTACTGGTCCGTGGACAATCTTCGCTGGCTCAGACAGGTAGAGCGACAGCGACCGGGGACTGTAAATGTATGGTGCGGAATCATTGGCGACCACCTCATTGGTCCTCACTTCATTGCAGGGGCCCAAACAGCTGCAACATACATCACGTTTCTACAGAATGATCTGCCAACGTTGCTCGAGAATGTCCCACTGGAAACACGTCGACGTATGTGGTATCAGCATGATGGTGCATCTGCACATTCCGCAATTAACACTAGGCTGACCCTTGACAGGATGTTCGACGGGCGTTTCATAGGACGTGGAGGACTCATATATTGGCCAGCCCGTTCTCCTGATCTTACACCTCTGGACTTCTTTCTGCGGGGTAAGTTAAAGGAGAATGTGTACCGTGAAGTACCTACAACCCCAGAGGATATGAAACAACGTATTATGGCAGCCTGCGGCGACATTACACCAAATGTACTGCGGCGTGTACAACATTCATTACACCAGAGATTGCAATTGTGTGCAGAAAATGATGGCCACCACATTGAACATCTATTGGCCTGACATGTCGGGACACACTCTATTCCACTCCGTGATTGAAAACGGAAACCACGTGTGTACGTGTACCTCACCCCTCATGGTAATGCACATGTTCGTCAGTGAAAAAGACCAATAAAAAGGTGTTAGCATGTGGACGTAATATGCTGTTCCAGTCTCTTCTGTACCTAAGTTCCATCACCGTTCCCTTTGGATCCCTAAGTAATTCGGTGCTCTCCGATACACACGATCGAACATCGGAGGAGTGGTACTCAAGCGTCAACTTTAGGTTACAATATCTCCGGATGTAATTAACATTTTACAATGCAACAAACGGCACTGATTACGTATTTGTTTATATGTTCAGATGTGCTAACAAAACTAACGGGGTTCCATTTAAAAAAACCTAGGTTTGTGTTAAAAAACATACTTCCGTGCATTTTTGTATGGTTTGTATTAACCAATTACACTAGCCCCTCTCCTCACGTTCGGTCTGTGGAATCGATTCGTCAGTATTTGATGTGGTTTACGAAATATATCCAGCGGTAATGTTAGGTGACTCACCCTGTATATAAACTTCACTTTCAATTTACAAATTAATAATGCCAGTCACGTCCCGCCCTGCAGACGTTCTTCATTTTAACAGTGACATCTTTAAAATCCACAGAAAATAACGCACAACGCCAAAGTTAAAAATTAAATGGCGCTACGCTACTTTCTTAAGACACTCCAACCCATTTCATTCATTTACACTGCATCTTTGAGTCGCAACATAAATATGTTCGAGGGTAAGAGATAGCTGGAACCAGCTGCAATTAGAAATCTAGCACTTTGGCACTATGAAAAAAGCATGCTACCAAAGCACTATCTACACGCGGAAGTGGGCGGAAACTGTATTAGGTGTACACGTTAAACACTTTACAAGATGACCCGTCGGTATATTGGAGCGCGTTGAACCGCCGCTTTCTGGATACGGGAAGGGGAACCTATCCACGATCGAATCTGCCTCGTGGAGTAACAACGAGGACTGGTGAGTGACCAGGCTGGAACCTATCAACGATCGAATCTGCCTCGTGGATTAACAACGAGGGCTGGTGAGTGACCAGCCTGGAACCTATCCACGATCGAATCTGGCTCTTGGATTAACAACGAGGGCTGGTGAGTGACCAGCCTGGATGTGGTTCTTTCTCACATCCAACTAGGTAAATACCAGGCTGGTAACTACGTCCCACCTCAACTACCCCCTACCCAAACACTGAAAGACGTTCTGACACCCGAACATTGATTTACTGTAGACGCAGACGCGTGGGGTACACAGATTCCGCCCCGCTTGGGGAGGGGGAAGTGAAAATTGCCGGCGTCAGAAGGGTCTTCCGGAAAGTAAATATCACTAACATCGTTTCAATCCATGTAAGAATGAAGACCACCTAGCGTAACGAGTAAAAGAAGAAGGGGAGAAAGAAGAAACTTAGGCAAGATATTTACATAAATATCGACAGCAATTAAGAGAAAAGTTAATAAGATGTAAGGATCGAGTTACTATAGGAAGTCATAAAACAGTAAGGTGGAAGGGAGTCCCTTTCTACTAAAAACATGCAAAACACATGGAGGAATATGCAGACATAGCAAAATAGTTCATAATGAAAGGTAACAAACGTTCAGTGCCTTCGGGAATTCGTTCCACAAGATTTTATGGTAACCAAGGTCTATACATATTTCATATGCAGCATATGTAGAGTGCGAGAGGGAGTGAACTTAGTTATGTATATAGATATGCATCCGTGGTCTTGGGGTAGCGTCTTTGATTCATAATCAAAACGTTTTCGGTCCTGGGTTCGATTCCCACCGCTGCTTAAATTCTGATCAATAATCAGCATTAGCGGCCGTATACTTCCGAGTAAGACGTCACCCACATTCTGCCAAAGGCCTTGTTAAAGAGGGCGGAGGAGCGGACAGAAATGCAGGGCACTCTCTTGTCCTAGGAGTGGAAACTGCACCTGAAGGAAGAAGAATCAACAAAGATCAACGGCATGAGGATGCAGAATGCAATGGAAACCACTGCATTAAAGACACGTAACGTGTATCCACAGGACATGTGGCCTGTAATTGAACAAGTGTCATGATGATCTGTCCTTCAGCAAAAGATTCCGGAATAGTCCCCCTTACGGATCACCGGGAGGAGACTGCCAAGGGGGAGGTTCCCATGAGAAAAAGATTGAGTAATCAACGAAATAATAACATTCTACGAGTCAGAGCGTGGAATGGCAGAAGCTTGAACGTGGTAGCGAAACTAGAAAATCTGAAAAGGGAAATGCAAAGGCCCAATCTATATATAGTACGGGTCAGTGAAGTGGAAAGAAGACAAGGATTTCTGGTCAGATGGGTATGGGCAGAAAATAGTGTAACGAGAGTAGAATTCGTTATGAATAGGAGAGTGTGTTACTGTGAATAGTTCAGTGAGAGGGTTATTCTTATCAGAATCGACAAGGAATCAACACCGACAACGATAGTTCAGGTATACATGCCGACGTCGCAAGCTGAAACGGAAGAGACAGAGAGAGTGTATGATGATATTGAAAGGGTAATACAGTACGTAAAGCGAGATGAAAATCTGACAGTCATGGGGGATTGAAATGCAGTTGTAGGGGAAGGAGCAGAAGAAAATTTTACAGGGGAACATGGGCTTTAGACAAGAAATGAGAGAGGAGAAACATTCATTGAGTTTTGAAATAAACTTCAGCTAGTAATAGCGAATACTCTGCTCAGGAATCACAAGAGGATGAGGTATACTTGGAAAAGGCCGGGTGATATGAGGAGTTTTCAGTTAGGTTACATCATGGTCAGGCAAGGATTGCCAAATCAGGTACTTGCTCATCGGTGTGGGATCCGTACCAGGTGGGATTGACAGAGAAGATCCAAAGAAGAGCGGCGCGTTTCGTCACAGGGTTATTTGGTAAGCGTTATAGCGTTACAGAAGTGTTTAGCAAACTCAAGTGGCAGACTCTGCAAGAGAGGCGCTCTGCATCGCGGTATAGCTTGCTGTCCAGGTTTCGAGAGGGTTCGTTTCTGGATGAGGTATCGAATATATTGCTTGCCCCTATTTATACCTCCCGAGGAGACCACGAATGTAAAATTAGAGAGATTCGAGAGCGCACGGAGGCTTGCCGGCAGTCGTTCTTCCCGCGAACCATACGCGATTGGAATAGAAAAGGAGGTAATGCAGTGGCACATCAAGTATCCTCCGCCACACACAACTGGGTGCCTTGTGGAGTATAAATGTAGATGTATTGACTTAGAAGCTTAAATTTCTTACAGCGCCAAGTCCTTAGTATGTTCCTGAAGAAAAGAGTGTTTACCAATCGGACAGAGAAACAGACGACAACTAAGCGATCCTATAAGGGATCTCTTTTTATCGATTAAGGTTCAGAGCTCTAAAAAGGAAACACCTTGGGCGACGAATTATAGAGTACATCACTCATCACAAACTCACACAAAATTCTGTTGGAACCACTGCGAACTAGACCTGAACAACAGTTCTACTTGAGAAGTACAGAAATATCAAGAAGGTTCCTGAAAATTTCGATTAGGTACTGAATACATTTGGAAGGAACGTTTAAAGTAACGAAAAGACCTCAAACGAACAGTGCACAATGTGAATTTAAAAAAGACCCTCAGTATACTGATACACAAGAGTTCTCAGGGAATTTTGTGTAAGAGATCGCCGAACCAGTTTACTATGGAAATTATGTAATTGTTACGTGAGTAATGAAGATTGTATTAAGTTTACAACGAAAGACAAATAGAGGATACCACGAATTCTGTTCTCCTGGGAAAGGCTGTCCACGAATAGGTTACGTGAATATTAGTATCCAAAACGTTTACTTAAGTTTGTGCAAGATTTATAATAGTTCAGATAAATCACCTTTGAAGGTGGCCTGTAGTCACTCGGAGTAACAAGAAGAACGACATTCGCAGTAAGTGTCGCCATAAGTGGTGACACACATAGATACCGTTTGAAAAAAACGCAGCTTATGAGCGACATTACGACAGTCGCGAAGATCAGAAAGGTGAAGGAGGAATGATAGTGAGGGTCAAGTATTCACGACAAATGAGTCAATAAATAAACTTTGGATGTAGGATGTCTAAGATCGATCTGGCTAACAGGTTATCGAAAGATCAAACTAAAAGAAAAGAAAAGAAGACAGAAAGAGCATGCAGTGGCTAACATACTCCACGGACGTGGTTCTCACTGGTAGGAGATTACTGCAGAGAAGGAAAGATAAGGGTTAGAATCTCTACCAGTTACACAACTTTAATCTATTAGAAGTTTCATAACGGCATACCTCCCACAGAGTGATGGTTTCACCTAAATTTCACGTAAAAGGGTAGTTTTTGCGTTTTCAGAGTGTATTATACAAGAAAAAAATAGATTAGATATTGAGTCAACACTGTGCTAGTAAAGCAAATGATACACTCTATGTAGCCAGGCTACCTAGAAGGAAAACTAATATTTATATTTTTATAATTTTAATCTTGAAATTATGCACCTAGAATGTACGCTGACGAGTCAAAAAAACTGGTACACCTGCCTAGACCCTCCCGAGCACGCGGAATTGCCGCAACACGACGTGACATGCACTCGACTAACGTCTAAAGTAGTGCTGGAGGGAACTCACACCAGGGAACTTGCAAGGCTGTCCATAAATCCGTAAGAGAGGGGTGTAGGTCTTCAGAATACCATGTTGCATGGCATCCATGATATGCTCAATAATGTTCATGTGTGGGCAGTTTAGTGGCCAGCGGAAATGTTTAAATTCAGAAGAGTGTTCCTGAAGCCACTCTCTAGCAGTTCTAGACGTATGGAGTGTCGCATTTATCATCTGGAATTCCTCAGATCCGTCAGAATGCACAATGGACATGAATGCATGCAGGTGATCAGACAGGATACGTACGTACGTGTCACCTTCCAGAGCCACACCTAGACTATCAGAGGTGCCATATCACTTCTACTGCACAGTCCCCACACCATTACAGAGCCTCCACTACTTTGAACAGTCCTCTGCTGACAGGTAGGGTCCATGGATTCACGCGGTTGTCTCCATATCCCTACACGCCCATCCGCTCAATACAATTTGAAATGAGACTCGTCCAAGCAGGCAACATGTTACTGGTCATCAACAATCCACTGTAGGCGTTGACGGGCCCAGGCGAGGTGCAGTCATCAACGATACTCGAGCGAGCCTTCGGCTTCGAAAGCCCGCATCGATGATGTTTCGTTGAATGGTTCGCACGCTGACACTTATTGATGGCCCAGCAATGAAATCTGTAGCAATTTGCAGAAGGGTTGCACTTCTCTTCAGTTGTCATTGGTCCCGTTCTTGAAGGATCTTTTTTCCGGCCACAGCGACGTTGGAGATTTGATGTTTTAGCAGATTCCTGATATTCACGGTACACTCGTGAAATGGTCGTACGGGAAAATCCCCACTTCATCGCTACCTCGGAGAGGCTGTGTCCCATCGCTCGTCGCCGACTATAACACCATGTTCAAAGTCACTCGAATCTTGATAACGTGCCATTGTAGCAGCAGAAACCGATCTAAGAACTGTGCCAGATACTTGTTTTCTAATACAGGCGTTGCCGACCGTAGGGCCCTATTCTGCCTGTTTACGAACCTCAGTATTTGGATAGGCTTGCCTATACCGACACGTCGTGCATCATTTGTATAATACAAAAAGAATTAGTGTCACTAACTTTCGTTAAGCAGTGTTTGTCTCTGTGCCCGGCTAGGCGATTTTCCGATGCACCAAAATTTTGACATGTAGTTCCCATACACGCACGACAGATTGCTGATGCTACTACGTATATTGCATGATGATTTAGAGAGATCGATAATAGCCATACTGTAAAAAAAGGGCAAATGGGGCTGAAATGAATAACATATATATAAAAAAATTAGATTCTGCGAAATTTTTTTAAACCGCTGTAAAAATGTAGTCTTGGCCAACCTATAGACATCGACGAAATTGTAAAATATTACAAAAAAGGTTTTTGATGGAGAGATTGATAAGGATATTTTTCCTACTTTTAAAGAGACAAAATGAGCAAACAAAGGACTTGGGGGAAGTTGTGGGGTTTTTAAAAATATAAATAGACAAGAGCACTAATTACAGATTTTAGCACTATGTTTGCTCGCTATTACGATTCCCGAATATTTTGTAATGAATCAAAGTTTTCTTTTTTATATCGATTGAAAACAACTTATTCATATCGCTATTTTGTTTGTTTACTGCGACATTACCAATAAATTAGATTTAGATGATTGTGAAATACGTTTATTTCGCTAAATACAAAACGCACCTCGGTTTTTGCATTGTACACATAATAATTGAGCCGTGGCGCTCGTTACTGGCGCGCCAGTCTCTTGGATGTCCATTATCGATCCTTCGATGTTTCTTATCTTTGCTTGCCTTGTTGTTTTCCGCATTCGCGGGGCGAGTGGCAGTTGACGTTTGCTGGGGGTACCTGCTGAGAGGTACGAGGTGGGAAGCAACCACGTATACGTGGAGTTGGTTGTACGCGGTCTGCCGGTTCAGCATGGAGGATATGTGTTGGCTCCCTGCCTGTCTGCTCTCCCGATTTTGCTCGCCGTGCCTTGCGACCGCCTAGCTTGCTTTGCTGCCTGGTGTATCCTACACGAGCCATAGCGGACGTCCGGCAGAAGCCAACAGAAGATAAGCAGCCATGTGTTTCTTTAAAGAAAAGGAGCAAATGTATAAGACCTTTTGTAAACAATTTAGTGGCCTCTTAAATGTGGCCTTTGCGTTTCACTGCCTTTGGGGAGAGCTAATTCTTTTAAATTTAAATAGTTGAGGTTCCCTGTCCTTTATAATCTTTTGGGGGTTTTATTTGAATTTTCTCTTTGGGGTTCCTTCCTTGTGCTTGGTTAAATGTTTACTTGTATAACGGGAAGTGACTCCTGGTTAAAACTCGGAGAAGGTGTTTGATGCTACTGCCGCTTCCGGCATTTGTCTTTTCAATTGAGTGTTGTCATCTCTTCGAGCGGCCTGGTGTCACTCCTCGTTAATTAATGCTGGTTTATGTGTACTTAATTTTGAATTGGCCATTTGAATTAATATTTTGGAGCGCAGTATAGCACTAAGGCAACCTCATTGTATACCTTCTTGTGCCCCAGTCTAGTACCTTAATTTCCAGTGGCACGAGTTAGCTCCACTACCGGTTTTACTGATGTGCTCCCTTCAAAATCTTGTCTTGTGTAAGTTTGCCCCATGTGTGTCTGGGAACACAGAGATGAGCTTTAGTGTGACTTCAGTGCTAGTCAGTTAATGGAATCTTCATTTTGGCTTGGCTCCCACTGAAGAGTTTGAGTGGAGCGTAGTGTGTTTGACTTGTTATTCGTTTAATAACTGTAAGTTTGTTTATTTAATGGGGAGTAAGACCTTTAAAGAGTGTTGAAATTAACTCCCCTAGATGCGGGGTATTGCTAATTCGTTCCAAATGGCCTACTACTTATTCAATGGCAAGGCTGTTGATTAGTTGGTTACTGTGAGTACAAATTCTCGCTATTCATTTGTTACCGAAATTGTTGAAGTGTCTGTGTCGTGATTCAATCACTAGCTACGTGTTTGAGCTAAATTGATATAAACCTTACATTGCCTCCTTGAAATTTGTTGCTAGCAGAAACCCTTAAGACGACTAAGTTTTGTCACTGCTTATGTTAACCTTTACTGGGAGCAATATTTCATGTAGTTAAATTTTGTCCTAAAATGTGTGTCTCTGATGTAATAAACGAGTGATAAAAGAAAAAAAGCAAAGGGGCCTGGTCCTTGCCATTGTGTCCGGTTTGTACCACGTATCAATAATGAATAGCATTTAATTAAATAAATAACGTATAAGGAGTAATTTCGAATTTTTCTGCAAATTTTATCCATAAAGAATCTCCCTTTTATGGATTTTTTCTATTTGCAATTTCTAGGGAAGGTGGTGGGGTCCCTTTTTTGAGCAGCTACCCACTCAGGCAACATAGCAGTCCCTTGGCATGGCAGTAAGGAAAGTGAATAAGCAGAGCAGAGAGGAATGGGGGCTTATTATAGCGACAATACGAGTCCCAAAGGGGATTTCACTGACGTAAGCGACTTTGACAAATGGCAGGTTGTTATGGCCCTGCACCAGGAACTTTTCATCAGAGAACGTGGAGATCGGAGGCTTGCCCTCCCTGTAGACCAGAATAAGCGGCGAGCTGTGGCACATCAGACCACAGACTACAATACTGGTGACGGCACAATTGTTTCGGAGCGCATCGTTCAGCGTTCGTTGTAAGTTAGGCCTCCCAGCAGATGATTCCTTACTTGCTTCCCTGTTGACCCAACGATACCGTCAATTACGAATGCAGCAAGGACGGGATCATCGAGACTGGACATTGAATCAAAGGAAGCGTGTCTCCAGGTCGGTAGATTCACGTTTCTCTTTACACTAAGTCAATGGTCGTGCCTGGAATAATCTATTACCAGACGAATGGCTGCTGGAGGCATGCACCGCGCTTCTGACAGCGTTTTGCTATGGAGAATTCACCAGTGTATCAGTGGGACCTGTGGTGGTAATAGAAGCACCCGGTAGGTACGAACTATGTGAACATTATTGAGAAACAACTGCATCCGTTTATTCCCTGGTGGCGACGGCATCTTCCAGCAGGATAACGGCCTTGTCACAAGCCGAAAACCGTGCTGCAGTGATTTGAGGACTGTGATAGTGTACTCACGATGGTCTCTTGGCCACCAAATTTGTCTGACCGAAACACGATGGTACATACCTTTGAGGTGATAGTTTGCCACCTCAGCGCCTACAGACCATCGGCCCGTAATTTACGGGAATACTTAACACGTTTGTAGGCACAGGGTGCCACATACCACCAGAAACCTACCAAGGATATGTCGAGTCCATGCAGAATCTCTGCTGTTTTGAGTTACAAAGGTGGACACTGTTGTTCTCATGCTCATGACGTTTTGGTTCATCGGAGTAAACGTGGTGAGCGAAGAGTATCGCCAGACTGTGCGGTGAGCCGTAACGGTGTGCCAACGGCGCGCGGTCCTGTTATGAAATGGACGGACACGGCCTCGAGACACGTTGGCAGCGGGCGCCTCCCTGTGCACGGGGTTATCGCGGCCAGACGGGTCAGCGACGGGCAAACCGGACGTTTCGCGGCTACTCGCTGCTGCCGGAACGCAACTTAGCAGATGTCGCACGGTGATGACGCGTAGGGCACCTGGATAACGAGAAAAGCAAATTTCTGATTCAAAAACAAGACGGTGGGCGATCTGCAGTTCAAATAGAAGTTTGTGTATGCTTGCGGCCTTGCACAGTATAAGAATGGCTGAAGTATGGCCATGGTGGCAACCTTCTTAGGTTTGTAATACAGAACGCGCTACGCAGATAAGGAAGTTTGGAGCGAAATAAGACCACAGTGCTGTGTTCTCAGTTATGTCTTTTGGAGGACAAAACAGAGACGTTTTATGGGATTCTTCCTGCAGAGAGAGTTGCAGCATGAATAATTTTTATACACTACTGGCCATTAAAATTGCTACAGCAACAAGAAATGCAGATGATAAACGGGTATTCATTGGACGAATATATTATACTAGAACTGACATGTGATTACATCTTAACCCACTTTCGGTGCATACATCCTGAGAAATCAGTACCCAGAACAACCATAATAATAACGGCCTTGGTACGCCTGGGCATTGAGTCAAACAGAGCTTGGATGGCGTGTACAGGTACAGCTGCTCATGCAGCTTCAACACTACACCACAGTTCATCAAGAGTAGTGACTGGCATATTGCCGGCCGGGGTGACCGAGCGGTTCTAGGCGGTACAGTCTGGAACCGTGCGACCGCTCTGGCCGCAGGTTCGAATCCTGCCTCGGGCATGGGTGTGTGTGATGTCCTTAGGTTAGTTAGGTTTAAGTAGTTCTAAGTTCTATGGGAATGATGACCTCAGAAGTTAAGTCCCATAGTGCTCAGAGCCATTTGAACCGTTTTTTGACTGGCGTATTGTAATGAGCCAATTGTTCGCCTACCAGTGACAAGACGTTTTCAATTGGTGAGAGATCTGGAGAATGTGCTGGCCATGGCACAGTCGAACATTTTCTGTATCCAGAAAGGCCTGTACCTGACCTGCAACGTGCGGTCGTGCATTATCCTGCTGAAATGTAGGGTTTCAAATAAATCGAATGAAGGGTAGAGCCACGGGTCGTAACACATCTGAAATGTAACGTCCACTGTACAAAGTGCGGTCAATGCGAATAAGAGGTGACCGAGACGTGTAACCAATGGCACTCCGTACCATCACGCCGGGTGATACGCCAGTATGGCGGTGACGAATACACGCTCCCAATGTGCGTTTACCGCGATGTCGCCAAACACGGATTCGACCATCATGATGCTGTAAACAGCAACTGGATTTATCCGAAAAAATGACGTTTTGCCTTTCGTGCACCCAGTTTCGTCGTTGAGTAAGCCATCGAAGGCGCTGCTGTCTGTGATACAGCGTCAAGGGTAATTACAGCCATGGTCTCCGAGCTGATAGTCCATGCTGCTGCAAACGTCGTCGAACTGTTCGTGCAGATGGTTGTCGTCTTGGAAACGTCCCCATCGGTTGACTCAGCGATCGAGACGTGGCTGCACGATCCGTTACAGCCATGCGGATAAGATGCCTGTCATCTCGACTGCTAGTGATACGAGGCCGTTGGGATCCAGCACGGCGTTCCGTATTGCCCTCCAGAACCCACCGATTCCATATTCTGCTAACAGTCATTGGATCTCGACGACCGCGAGCAGCAATGTCGCGATACGATAAACTGCAATAGATATAGGCTACAATCCGACCTTTATCAAAGTCGGAAACGTGATGGTACGCATTTCTCCTCCTTACCCGAGGCATTACAACAACCTTTCACCAGGCAACGCCGGTCAACTGTTGTCTGTTTATGAGAAATCGGTTAGAAACTTTCCTCATGTCAGCATGTTGTAGGTGTCGCCACCTGCGCTAGGCTTGTGTGAATGCTCTGAAAAACTAATCATTTGCATATCACAGCATCTTCTTCCTGTCGGTTAAATTTCGCGTTTGTAGCACGTCATGTTCGTGGTGTAGCAATTTTAATGGCCAGTAGTGTAGGTTTGTAATACAGAACGTGCTACGCTTTTAAGGATGTTTGGAGGGCAATAAGACCACATTGCTGTGTTCTCAGTTATGAGTTTTGGAGGCCAAAAGCGAGAAATTTTATGCGATTCTTCCTGCAGAGAGCGGTGCTGCATGAAGATAGCATTTGATATTTTCTTTATAGAACAAAAAAATGGTGCGTTATCTATCTCGGGTGCATCTTATGAAGAGCACGAAATTATTGTGCCTGCAGAAATCAAAAAAGTGCTTGCGCGTGTGAAGAATGTACAAGTTTCAGATCAACATGGATTGCTAATCGAATTCTTGAAAAGTGAAACAGGTAAGCTCTTAACAGCCTATGTTTTCATTTACTTTTCTTAAGGGGGAGGTGGAATTACCAGAGGAACGGATGACATCGTACGTATCCAAAATCCTTAAAAAGTGCGACAGGAAGTACGCTCAAACTACAGAGGAGTAAGTATAACAAAGTACCATCTGTGAGACAGAAATGGATCGCCCTGACCAGAATCACGTCCTAAAGCCAATGAACTAGGAAATTTCAGTGAATTGCTAACGTCAGCTGTGTATGGGACGTTGACAGAAATCAACGGGGAGAGTTGAAAATGTGTGCGCGGTCGGGATCGCGTGCTTACTTGGCAGGAGCTCTAACCCCTAAGCCACCGAGGACGCAGGAATTAGCGTGCTCACCGTTGATTTCTATCAAGTCTCATACACAGCTGATTTTTGTAATTCATTGAAATTTCATTCTTCACGTTATCACGATCCACCATGGTATCTGTTCTTTCGGACATGCTTTAAGATTCATGGGCAGGGAGCACTACTTTCGTACTGTGTGGAGTCAGTTGAGAATGGAGGATGTGGGTGTGCTGGGTGGGCGTTATGCGCTCGGTGGCTTAGGGGTTAGAGAGCCCTGCGTAGTAAGCAGGAGATCCTGGGTTCTATCAACGTCCCATACACAGCTCAGTGTGTAATTCATTGAAATTTCATTCTTCACCGCTGTCACGATCCACCATGTTGTCTGTTCTTTCGGTTCTTGAGGAAGAATGGGCTGCCATTCCTCGAAAGTAATTCAGACAGCTCACTGAAAATGTACCAAGCAGATATCAAGCAGTCATACAGGCGATGGGTAGACACATCCCTCATGGAAATGAAATGAGCGTTTGGCGTCATTGGCCGGGAGGCCCCTTACGGAGCAGGTCCGGCCGCCTTGGTGCAGGTTTTATTACATGCGACATGCACATTAGGCGACCTGCGCGCCGTATTGAGATGAAATGATGATGAACACAGCACAGCACCCAGTTCCTGAGCGGATAAAATCTCCGGGAATCGAACCCGGTCCCTTAGGACGGCAATCCGTCACGCTGACCACTCAGCTATCGAGGCGGACACTCCTTATTAACGCCCACAATAGGTATCCGGATATTTTTGGTCAGGTAGCGTATTGGAGTCTGAGCTCTTCGTGTTTTAACAGGCTTTACAGTTTACGCGATGCACAATGCCTTACTTGTACTAAGTCTGAACGGTGTGCATTCAGTACGTCTATAACGCTCTCTTGTTGGGTAAATGAATCTACGAGAATCGTGCAACCCTTCTTAGAATTTTTTGTCTCTCTCTCTCTCTCTCTCTCTCTCTCTCTTGTTAGTTGTACTTAGCAAGGGTCATAGCCCGAGGAACAATATTCATGAACTGGTCAGTAGGGGGCGTGATAAATGAAATCCTGCGTAGGTGATATCATACGTCCTTGGAACTCATCTAACAATTCTTAGGCTGACATTTGCATTCCACACTGCTAGATTTCCTAGGTCGTTAGGTATTTCATAGTAGATTCTCATAGGTGACGGATGTCAATGATTTTCGTGGGTGATTTCCGATTTCGGGTAAAGTGGTATCGCGGGTTTTCGAGTATAAAACATTTACATCTACGGACATATTTCACAACTCGCCCTACGCTGTGTGTGGTACTTTGTATGCGAACGTCAGCTCCCTCTTTCTGTTCGAGCCGCTAATGGTGCACCGGCATAATGGCTGTTAGGGAGCCTTCGTATGACTTCGAGTGTCTCTAATATTATCACAATGGTCTTTCCGCGAGATATCTATGTAGGAGAAAGCAACGTGTTGGTTGGGCCTCCTAGGAGTGCATGCTCTCGGAATTTTAGTAGTAAACTTCTCCATGATTGACGACGAGTCGCCGCCACTAGACATGGATGAAAGTCTCCGTCACGCCTTGGCAGTTATTAATCGAAACGCTTTCTGTTCTTTGGAACGAAGTTCTGTATTACGTGTTAAAGATCCCACACTGAGGAGTCATACTCAAATATCGATGGAACGGGGGCGTTTAGTAATCTAGATCCTTCGGTTCTGGACTATATTTGCTGAGACTTTCACAAATTAATTCCAGTCTCGCATTTATCGTTCCTATCGTTAGCTTTCGGGCTCACAAACAGGAGATAAGACCCATTACTATTTGACAATCAGTGTAAACAGCCACAAAATGCAACATACGCGAGTACTATGCGGCTTACAGTCTAACGACCACTTAAAACCGATTGTAGGAAAGACTGGTGTCATACTGAGATGCAGTGGAACAATCAAGACGAAGTGAAGACCTGACGTAAAGAAGGGAGCTTACAAAACCCTCGTTCGACAGATCCTCCAGTATTGTTCCTCACAATGGTACCCTTACCATTACATTCCAAGATGTCTTAGCACCAAGCGCTGATAATCCTCAGATCTTCCTGCACTTCGTGGCAGTTTACTGACAGCGAAATTTAAACTTCCATGGACGGAAATGTTACATTTACTGAAACGTTTATGGTTATTATGTCGTGGTCTAGGTGTAGCGTCTTTGATTCATAATCAAAACGTCTTCGGACCCGGGTTCGAACCCCGCCACTGCCTAAATTTTGATAAATAATCAGCATTGGCGGCCGAAGACTTCCGGCATAAGAAGTCAGCCTCATTCTGCCAACGGCCTTGTCAAAGAGGGCGGAGGAGCGGATAGAGGTTCAGGGCACTCTCTTGTCCTAGGGGTGGGAAATTGCCCCTAAAGGCGGAAGAATCAGCAATGATCAACGACATGAGGATGCAGAAGGCAATGGAAACCACTGCATTAAAGACATGTAACGTGTAGCCACAGGACATGTGGCCTGTAGTTGAAGAAGTAACATGATGATCTCTCCATTGACAAAAGATTCCGGAATAGTCCCCCATTCGGATCTCCGGGAGGGGACTGCCAAGGGGGAGGTTACAATGAGAAAAAGATTGAATAATCAATGAAAGGATAATGTTCTACGAGTTGGGGCGTGGAATGTCAGAAGCTTGAACGTGGTAGGGAAACTAGAAAATCTGAAAAGGGAAATCCAAAGGCTCAATCTAGATATAGTAGGGGTCAGTGAAGTGAAGTGGAAGGAAGACAAGGATTTCTGGCCAGATGAGTATCGGGTAATATCAACAGCAGCAAAAAATGGTATAACAGGTGTAGGATTCGTTATGAATAGGAAGGTAGGGCAGGGGGTTTGTTACTGGGAACAGTTCAGTGACGGGGTTGTTCTAATCAGAATCGACAGCAGACCAACACCGACAACGATAGTCACAAGCTGAAGTTGAACAAATAGAGAAAGTTTATGAGGATATTGAAAGGGTAATGCAGTATGTAAAGGGGGACGAAAATCTAATAAGGAGTAGAAGAAAAGGGTACAGGAGAATATGGGCTTGGGACAAGGAATGAAAGAGGAGAAAGACTAATTGAGTTCTGTAACAAGTTTCAGCTAGTAATAGCGAATACCCTGTTCAAGAATCACAAGAGGAGGAGGTATACTTGGAAAAGGCCGGGAGATACGGGAGGATTTCAATTAGATTACATCATGGTCAGACAGAGATTCCGAAATCAGATACTGGATTGTAAGGCATACCCAGGTGCAGATTTGGACTCAGATCACAATATAGTAGTGATGAAGAGTAGGCTGAAGTTCAAGACAATAGCCAGGAAGAATCAATACGCAAAGAAGTGGGATACGGAAGTTCTAAGGAATGACGAGATACGTTTGAAGTTCTCTAACGCTATAGATACAGCAATAAGGAATAGCGCAGTAGGCAACACAGTTGAAGAGGAATGGACGTCTCTAAAAAGGGCCATCACAGAAGTTGGGAAGGAAAACATAGGTACAAAGAAGGTAGCTGCGAAGAAACCATGGGTAACAAAAGAAATACTTCAGTTGATTGATGAAAGGAGGAAATACAAACATGTTCCGGGAAAATCAGGAATACAGAAATACAAGTCGCTGAGAAATGAAATAAATAGGAATTGCAGGGAAGCTAAGACGAAATGGCTGCAGGAAAAATGTGAAGACATCGAAAAAGATATAATCGTCGGAAGGACAGACTCAGCATACAGGAAAGTCAAAACAACCTTTGGTGACATTAAAAGCAACGGTGGTAACATTAAGAGTGCAACGGGAATTCCACTGTTAAATGCAGAGGAGAGAACAGATAGGTCGATAGAATACGTTGAAAGCCTCTATGAGGGTGATGATTTGTCTGATGTGATAGAAGAAGAAACAGGAGTTGATTTAGAAGAGATAGGGGATCCAGTATTAGAATCGGAATTTAAAAAAGCTTTGGAGGACTTACGGTCAAATAAAGCAGAAGGGATAGATAACATTCCATCAGAATTTCTAAAATCATTAGGGGAAGTGGCAACAAAACGACTATTCACGTTGGTGTGTAGAATATAGGAGTCTGGTGACATACCATCTGACTTTCGGAAAAGCATCATCCACTCAATTCCGAAGACGGCAAGAGCTGACAAGTGCGAGAATTATCGCACAATCAGCTTAACAGCTCATGCATCGAAGCTGCTTACAAGAATAATATACAGAAGAATGGAAAAGAAAATTGAGAATGCGCTAGGTGACGATCAGTTTGGCTTTAGGAAAAGTAAAGGCACGAGAGAGGCAATTCTGACGTTACGGCTAATAATGGAAGCAAGGCTAAAGAAAAATCAAGACACGTTCATAGGATTTGTCGACCTGGAAAAAGCGTTGGACAATAGAAAATGGTGCAAGCTGTTCAAGATTCTGAAAAAAGTAGGGGTAAGCTATAGCGAGAGACGGGTCATATACAATATGTACAACAACCAAGAGGGAATAATAAGAGTGGACGATCAAGAACGAAGTGCTCGTATTACGAAGGGAGTAAGACAAGGCTGTAGCCTTTCGCCCCTACTCTTCAATCTGTACGTCGAGGAAGCAATTATGGAAATAAAAGAAAGGTTCAGGAGTGGAATTAAAATACAAGGTGAAAGGATATCAATGATACGATTTGCTGATGACATTGCTATCCCGAGTGAAAGTGAAGAAGAATTAAATGATCTGCTGAACGGAATGAACAGTCTAATGAGTACACAGTATGGTTTGAGAGTAAATCGGAGAAAGACGAAGGTAATGAGAAGTAGTAGAAATGAGAACAGCGAGAAACTTAACATCAGGATTGATGGTCACGAAGTCAATGAAGTTAAGGAATTCTGCTACCTAGGCAGTAAAATAACCAATGACGGACAGAGCAAGGAGGACTTCAAAAGCAGACTCGCTATGGCAAAAAAGGCATTTCTGGCCAAGAGAAGTCTCCTAATATCAAATACCGGCCTTAATTTGAGGAATAAATTTCTGAGGATGTACGTCTGGAGTACAGCATTGTATGGTAGTGAAACATGGACTGTGGGAAAACCGGAACAGAAGAGAATCGAAGCATTTGAGATGTGGTGCTATAGACGAATGTTGAAAATTAGGTGGACTGATAAGGTAAGGAATGAGGAGGTTCTACGCAGAATCGGAGAGGAAAGTAATATGTGGAAAACACTGATAAGGAAAAGAGACAAGATGATAGGACATCTGCTGAGACTTGAGGGAATGACTTCCATGGTACTAGAGGCAGCTGCAGAGGGCAAAAACTGTAGAGGAAGACAGATACTGGAATACGTCAAGCAAATAATTGAGGACGTAGGTTGCAAGTGCTACTCTGAGATGAAGAGGTTAGCACAGGAAAGGAATTCGTGGCGGGCCGCATCAAACCAGTCAGTAGACTGATGACAAAAAAAAAAAAAAAGAAAAACAGAAAAAAAAAGAAAAGAACGGGACTAGCTACAGGCTGAAGCAAAATTCTGTTTCCACGTACTCCCGTGCGCAGCCACGACGTCACATGCTTTGAAAACTTCAGCGTAGATAGCTGATATCAGCTGCTGTCGCCGGCTATCGTTAAACATTCCGTGGTATAAGAATGGTACACATCTCCTTCAGAAACTCCTTCCGATCACAGTTACTGGGGTGTTTACTAACTTCTCTGGTCTCACTTTACAGCTTATCATAGTACCCGCTTGTAACTCAGCCTTATCAAAGAGAGTCCCGCGTTGTCCTGGCCGCAGTTTCCTCTATTCTAAAGATGTCCTTGTGGTCTTCAAGTCGTGTTGCGGCGGTTCGTTAAGTAGCACCCACGTACACGTCAGCACGACTACACGGTATGCTTTCCACTCCTGTTTGTTCTAGCGGTTTGCGAGCATCCTTGGCCGATTTCAGGTTTTCCTGCATCTTCCGGGTGGATTTGTAGATTACAGTGATATTCCGTTTCGTCAATATATTTCCTATTCAGTTATTAACGTCTTTTATGAACGGCGGGAAAAACTTGGATTTTGCAGAAGCCCTTACACTGCTGTGATATTTTCGTGGCTCTCCTAATGCTCTTTTATCTCAGTGGACGAGTATCCATTCCTTGGCTACGCACTGGTGATATATTCGGAGATGTCGAGCAGCTCCGACTCACAGATGTTCCTCCATCCATTTACAAAGGTTTCTACTCCGAATGTACGATAGTAGCTGAAAAGTTTGTGGGACAAATGTTGCTTGGGACAACGGGGCCGTAATATGATATTGGTTCTTTGTTGCTAGGTGGGGTCGCGTCAGATATTTGAAGGTCAAATTTGTTTTTTTTTTTTTAAATGGGATGCTATAGTTTCTTACTTATTTTCTGATAGTGGCTATCGAGACGAATCCAATGGTGTGTAACAGTAAAGTTTTTGAAGGTCAACGAAGGTCAAAAATGTAGCTTGAACGTCCATTTACTTCGAACACCTTCTATAAATGGACTTTCATGCCACCATTTTGACCTTCGTTGACCTTAAAGACCTTACTGTTACACATTACTGGATTCGTCCCTATAATAGCTATCATAAAATAGGTACGAAACTATAGCATCCCATTTAAAAAAACAAAGAGCACTCTGATAACTTTCGTTAATGACGATGTCTTCCTGTTCGTAAAAATCTTCGATTTCTCTTAGTAGGAAGTATTCACGCCAACTGCGTACCTGTTTGGATTATGTTTTACTGATGAAGAAATGTTTGTTTGGGCCCACGGTGTCTCATACTAAAATCTCTCATGCCGCAAGTGTGGTTAAAACAAAACCATAAAATCATAAAATTTTCGGTATGAATTGGAACATACGAAATCTCTAAAAACCAAGCTCACAAAACTAATCAAATTGTTGGGTCAAAAACTGTCGTTTATAAGAGAAATACGAATACAGATGTAAAACAGTATAGCAGAAAACTGTGATGACTGATTTTTTCCTATGAGATGGAGCAGAACTGTGTCGAAGGCTTTTCAGAATTCAAGAAATTCGTAACGTTACATGTCAAGTGTGTCAGCAGAAGTTTATAGTTCTGCAAATGAGTGAAACTTTTGTGTACAAGTTAGTCATTTGCACTATATGAATGTTAGCGACTTTAGCTGCAGACTAATTTATACACTCCTGGAAATTGAAATAAGAACACCGTGAATTCATTGTCCCAGGAAGGGGAAACTTTATTGACACAATCCTGGGGTCAGATACATCACATGATCACACTGACAGAACCACAGGCACATAGACACAGGCAACAGAGCATGCACAATGTCGGCACTAGTACAGTGTATATCCACCTTTCGCAGCAATGCAGGCTGCTA
Source organism: Schistocerca gregaria (assembly GCF_023897955.1). NCBI lineage: Eukaryota > Metazoa > Arthropoda > Insecta > Orthoptera > Acrididae > Schistocerca > Schistocerca gregaria. The sequence continues at coordinate 383,144,839 of NC_064927.1, forward strand.
TTCTCCCATGGAGACGATCGTAGAGATGCTGGATGTAGTCCTGTGGAACGGCTTGCCATGCCATTCCCACCTGGCGCCTCAGTTGGACCAGCGTTCGTGCTGGACGAGCAGACCGCGTGAGACGACGCTTCATCCAGTCCCAAACATGCTCAATGGGGGGGCAGATCCGGAGATCTTGCTGGCCAGGATAGTTGACTTACACCTTCTAGAGCACGTTGGGTGGCACGGGATACATGCGGACGTGCATTGTCCTGTTGGAACAGCAAGTTCCCTTGCCGGTCTAGGAATGGTAGAACGATGGGTTCGATGACGGTTTGGATGTACCGTGCACTATTCAGTGTCCCCTCGACGATCACCAGAGGTGTACGGCCAGTGTAGGAGATCGCTCCCCACACCATGATGCCGGGTGTTGGCCCTGTGTGCCTCGGTCGTATGCAGTCCTGATTGTGGCGCTCACCTGCACGATGCCAAACACGCATACGACCATCATTGGCACCAAGGCAGAAGCGACTCTCTTCGCTGAAGACGACACGTCTCCATTCGTCCCTCCATTCACGCCTGTCGCAACACCACTGGAGGCGGGCTGCACGATGTTGGGGCGTGAGCGGAAGACGGCCTAACGGTGTGCGGGACCGTAGCCCAGCTTCATGGAGACGGTTGCGAATGGTCCTCGCCGATACCCCAGGAGCAACAGTGTCCCTAATTTGCTGGGAAGTGGCGGTGCGGTCCCCTACGGCACTGCGTAGGATCCTACGGTCTTGGCGTGCATCCGTGCGTCGCTGCGGTCCGGTCCCAGGTCGACGGGCACGTGCACCTTCCGCCGACCACTGGCGACAACATCGATGTACTGTGGAGACCTCACGCCCCACGTGTTGAGCAATTCGGCGGTACGTCCACCCGGCCTCCCGCATTCCCACTATACGCCCTCGCTCAAAGTCCGTCAACTGCACATACGGTTCACGTCCACGCTGTCGCGGCATGCTACCAGACTGCGATGGAGCTCCGTATGCCACGGGAAACTGGCTGACACTGACGGCGGCGGTGCACAAATGCTGCGCAGCTAGCGCCAATCGACAGCCAACACCGCGGTTCCTGGTGTGTCCGCTGTGCCGTGCGTGTGATCATTGCTTGTACAGCCCTCTCGCAGTGTCCGGAGCAAGTATGGTGGGTCTGACACACCGGTGTCAATGTGTTCTTTTTTCCATTTCCAGGAGAGTATTATATAGAAAACAGTGGTGTGAAAAATAAAGGAAGACTACTCGAAATACTTTACTTGAGGGCAGGGCACGATATACAGGGTGTTACAAAGAGGTACGGCCAAACTTTTGGGAAACATTCCTCACACACAAAGAAAGAAAATATGTTATGTGGACATGTGTCCGGAAACGCTTACTTTCCATGTTAGAGCTCATTTTATTACTTATCTTCAAATCACATTAATCATGGAATGAAAACACATAGCAACAGAACGTACCAGCGTGGCTTCAAACACTTTGTTACAGGAAATGTTCAAAATGACCTCCGTTAGCGAGGATACATGCATCCACCCTCCGTCGCATTTAATTCCTGATGCGCTGATGCAGCCCTGGAGAATGGCGTATTGTATCACAGCCGTCCACAATACGAGCACGAAGAGTCTCTACATTTGGTATCGGGGTTGCGTAGACAAGAGTTTTCAAATGCCCCCATATATGAAAGTCAAGAGGGTTGAGGTCAGGAGAGCGTGGAGGCCCAGGAATAGGTCCGCCTCTACCAATCCATAGGTCACCGAATTTGTTGTGAGAAGCGTACGAACACTTCGACTGAAATGTGCAGGAGCTCCATCGTGCATGAACCACATGTTGTGTCATACTTGTAAAGGCACATGTCCTAGCAGCACAGGTAGAGTATTCCGTATGAAATCATGACAAAGTGCTCCATTGAGCGTAGGTGGAAGAACATGGGGCCGAATCAAGACATCACCAACAATGCCTGCCCAAACGTTCACAGAAAATCTGTGTTGATGATGTGATTGCACAATTGCGTGCGGATTCTCGTCAGCCCACACACGTTGATTGTGAAAATTTACAATTTGATCACGTTGGAAAGAAGCCTCGCCCGTAAAGAGAACATTTGCACTGAAATGAGGATTGACACATTGTTGAATGAACCATTCGCAGAAGTGTACACGTGGAGGCCAGTCAGCTGCTGATAGTGACTGCACACGCTGTACATGGTACGAAAACAACTGGTTCTCCCGTAGCACTCTCCATACAGTGACGTAGTCAACGTTACCTTGTACAGCAGCAACTTCTCTGACGCTGACATTAGGGTTATCGTCAACTGCACGAAGAATTGCCTCGTCCATTGCAAGTGTCCTCGTCGTTCTAGGTCTTCCCCAGTCGCGAGTCATAGGCTGGAATGTTCCGTGCTCCCTAAGACGCCGATCAATTGCTTCGAAATCGTTCTGGAACTCTGTCTCGATACAAACGTACCGCGCCACGGCTATTGCCCCGTGCTAGTCCATACATCAAATGGGCATCTGCCAACTCCGCATTTGTAAACATTGCACTGACTGCAAACCACGTTCGTGATGAACACTAACCTGTTGATGCTACGTACTGATGTCCTTGATGCTAGTACTGTAGAACAATGAGTCGCATGTCAACACAAGTACCGAAGTCAACATTACCTTTCTTCAATTGGGCCAACTGGCTGTGAATCGAGGAAGTACAGTACATATGACGAAACTAAAATGAGATCTAACATGGAAATTAAGCGTTTCCGGACACATGAACACATAACATCATTTCTTTATTTGTGTGTGAGAAACGCTTCCTTAAAGTTTGGCCGTACCTTTTTGTAACACCCTGTAGAAGCGTGTGATAGGAATGGGCGCTATATGTGATTAGGAGAAAGTAAAAAAATGTCCGACTGTCGTAATTATGCTCCTGTTTGTTCTTAGTTAAACGGTGCATGGCATGATGTTGACTACCATGTCAGAGATGGGAATTCCCACACTGCTCCATTTAATTTTAGGTCACGACAACAGTATGTAGGAAAATTCCTGTTATCGTGCTGCTCAAGGGCGGTAAGGAGAAGCAGTGAGGCGTTGTGCCTTCCTGCTGCTGGGAATTCAATAATGGTGTTTACTAGTGATCCGTGCTGTGTCGCCATTGCAGACGCGGTTTTCCTCTACGGTTTATCTGCCTGACAAATGACGCTGATGTTGGCAATACTGGCCGGCGGCCTGCGGCAGATTTTATTTATCTGGACAGGCCTCAAGCGTACTAAACGTAGAACACTCTGTCTGCTCTATGATCCGTCATTGCTGTCTACTGTGCCAGTGACTTGAATCGAAAGTCACTTGTGTTATCGGTAACAGTACAATATTTTTGTTAGTTGCTAGTTTTGTAGTGGAAGAAATACGCTACCAGCCCTTAAAATTGCTACACCAACAAGAAATGCAGAGGATAAACGGGTATTCATTGGAGAAATATATTATGCTAGAAGTGACATGTAATTACATTTTCACGCAATTTGGGTTCATAGATTCTAAAGAAAACAGTACCCAGAACAACCACCTCTGGCCGTAATAACGGCCTTAATACGCCTGGGCATTGAGCCAAACAGAGCTCGGATGGCGTGTACAGGTACAGGTGCCCCTGCAGCTTCAACACGAAACCACATTTCATCAGGAGTAGTGACTGGCGTATTGTGACGAGCAGTTGCTCGGCCACCATTGACCAGGCGTTTTCAATTGGTGAGAGATCTGGAGAATGTGCTGGCCAGGGCAGCAGTCGAACGTTTTCTCTATCCAGAAAGGCCCGTACAGGACCTGGAACATGCGGTCGTGCATTATCCTGCTGAAATGTAGGGTTTTGCAGGGATCGAATGAAGGGTAGAGCCACGGGTCGTAACACATCTGAAATGTTACGACCACTGTTCAAAGTGCCGTCACTGCGAACAAGAGGTGACCGAGACGTGTAACCAATGGCACCCCATACCATCACGCCAGGTGATACGCCAGTATGGCGATGACGAATGCACGCTTCCAATGTGCGTTCACCGCGATGTCGCCAAACACGGATGCGACCATCACGATGCTGTAAACAGAACCTGGATTCATCCGAAAAAATGCCGTTTCGGCATTCGCGCTCCCAGGTTCCATCGCAGGCGCTCCTGTCTGTGATGCAGCGTTAAGGGTAGCCGCAGCCATGGCCTCCGAGCTGATAGTCCATGCTGCTACAAACGTCGTCGAACTGTTCGTGCAGATGGTTGTTGTCTTGCAAACGTCTTCATCTGTTCACTCATGGATCGAGACATGGCTGCACGATCCATTACAGTCATGCGGATAAGATGCCTGTCATCTCGACTGCTAGTGATACGAGGCCGTTGGGATCCAGCACGGCGTTCCGCATTACCCTCCTGAACCCACCGATTATTCTGCTAACAGTCATTGGATCTCGACCAATGCGAGCAACAATGTCTCGATACGATTAACCGCAGTCGCGATAAGCTACAATGAGACATTTATCAAAGTCGGAAACGTGATGGTACGCATTTCTCCTCCTTACACGAGGCATCACAACAACGGTTTGAAACTTTCCTCTTGTCGCCACGTTGTAGGTGTCACCACCGACGCCAGCCTCGTGTGAATGTCTGAAAAGCTAATCTTTTGCATATCACAGCATCTTCTTCCTGTCGGCTAAATTTCGCGTTTGTAGCAGGTCATCTTCGTGGTGTAGCAATTTTAATGGCCTGTAGTGCGGGCTATAAATTGAAAGTAATAGCATATGCAAAAGAACATTGAAACAGAGCAGCTGAGCGACATTTCGGCCCTCCACCAACAGGAAAATCCATTCGTGATTGGAGGGCTAGTAAATAAGAACTAAAAACAACGAGGAAGACTAAATGTGCCTAAACGCAAAGTGGCCAAAATTAGAATATGATGTATTGAAATGGATTCAGGGACGACGTGAAAATGACATTGGAATTAATACAACAATGATTAAAATACACGGTCATAAGTTACCAGTACAGTGGAACTTAACATACTTAAAGGGTGGAGCTGATTGGTGCTTCAGATTTATGAAGCGCGCTGGACTTAGAATGTGAACTAAAACCAAAGTATCTCAGAAAATGTGGGGAAAATATTATCTGTCCATCGCTTTGTTATTCAACGTGGAAAGTAAACCATTGTGGAGCTTCAGCAAACAGCCAATATGGACGAAACTGCTCTGACATTTGATGTGCCGAGTAACAGAAATGTTGCCATTAAAAGTGATAAAACTGTAAACATAAAAACAAGTGGACACGAAAAAATTCACTGCACTGTTGCCCCGTCAAGCTGAGCTGATGGTACTAAACTTAATCCAGTGATCATTTTCAAGCACAAAACTATGCCATATCCTTCTGAAATACACCCAGGTTTTGTTGTTGACGCAGATAAAGGTTTGCAGCGACGAGATTGGTATAATTATGGATTAACAGAGTATGGCAGAGAAGAAAAGGGGCTTTATTGAAGAAGAGTTCTCTGCTTGTGCTACATCAGTTTAGTAGTCACTTGAAAAGTTCTGTCAAAGAGAAATTGAGACAAAGAAATACAGAACTTGACGTTACTCCGGGAAGACCTACTTCACAATTCCAACCTGTTGATATATCGATAAACTAACCATTTAACATGTATATGAGACAGGAATGGAGCAAAGGAATGTTGGATGAAGCCCAGCATGAATTAACGCCGGAGAGAGCTTTAAAACGACCTGCAATCAAACAGGGTTGTCAGTGAATAAGACAGTCGTGTTCTGAATTGGAGGAGACATTATTGTTAAATCTTTCAATAAGCGCGGCATAAGAAACGCTCTCGGATTTTGGAAATTTGTGGTAAGGTCTTATGGGACCAAACTACCGAGGTCATCGGTCCCTAAGCCTACACACAACTTAATCTAAAACTAACTTATTCTATGGACAACACACACACACACACACACACACACACACACACACACACACACACACACACAGGCCCGAGGGAGGACTCGAACCTCTGAAGGAAGGGGGGGGGGGGGGGAGCCCCACGGTCCGTGACAAGGCGCCCTAGACCCCGCGCGGCGAAACACTCTCGATGGCAGTGAAGGTCAGAAGGTCATCTTATACATGAAAAGGACAACGATGTCGGGGAGCAAGAAGTAGAAGAGGAAGAACAGACGACGAGTTTCAGGAATTTTAAAGGTCAGTACGGTTTTATAAACTAAGAACTCCTCTGTGTAGTCAGCTTTGCAGTCTGATAATAAAAATAGTAAAATGTAACTTTTTAAAAAATACTTTAAAATTAAGGTGTGTCTTATTGCCCGTAGCATCTTATACTCCGTAAAATTCACTACATTCTGCTTTCTTGTCACCAACAAGACACACAAACAACATCCTACGTCGTCGGCTGCTGAACCTGTGAACCTGCAATCCTCAGGGGACGTCAAAGGATCACAACGTTTCCGTCGATCTCCGAAGTCAGGGTCTTCAAATTATTGTTGAACTATATTATCGCAGTGGGTGCGGTGGAGAAATGGAAATTAATCGTAAAAAGAAACTTCTATGGTGGCTTAAGCGTAAGAACAACATTAAGGATTGTGATGTATGTGAAAATATCGTAGGTGCAGGGAATGTATGTAAGTATGTCGACACAGGTGAACATTTTGTGAACATGTGCTGTAATTATGATATTTGTGTAGTGTGTCAGCTGTAGGGGTGTCGATGTTGTTACTACAGTCAATAATATTTTCGTCATTTAAACGATATCACGCAGGTGAATATACACAGCCTGAAAAAAAAGAAGTGAAGTTTCAATTAGGATGCTTGCCCAAACCTGTTGTAACTGTTCCTTGCTATTTTCAATAATTGTACCGGAACAGAGATAACGTCCCAGGTGGTCCACACATGTTTTGTCGAGACAGATCAGGTGATATTGCTGGACACAGGCTTTTCTCAGGCATCGTGAAGACAGTTCATAGAGACAAGTGCCCTTTGTGCGCGAACATTACCCTGCTGAAAAATGGCACCAAGATACTGTCACATGAGGAAGCGGAATGTCCGTGACGTACCGTTGTATAATCAGAGTCCCCTCAGTCACTACCAGCCGTGATGTGAAGTAACACCGCTGTTTACCTCCAGAATATTGGAAGAATGGGACCATTCGCTTGGTTACGGCCGCGAGGCCAGTCTGCAGCAGTTCATACTTGGGCGGCCAGAGGACAGTTCCAAACGCAGTCATATGTTAACAGCAGGCTATGCACAAGACGAGAATTCCTTAATCCGACTGCTAATATTTTGCGACCAATGGTGCGCGATGACAGAATGTTTTTGGAGAAAGGCGCAGAAATATAAGGGCCTATAATGTGCTTTGTGCAAAATACTGTGATCGTCCCTTGCGGTGGTCACACGTGGTCGATTGGAACCCTGATGAAGATTTCTACCTGCCCTTAGGCTCCCACGCAGTTCACCGTCGAGACACTGTCACATCCAAAAGTCCACAAATCCGGATAGTCAGGATTCGACCAGCTGGCCAAACAGAGGTTCAAAACAAGGCAGCTTTCAAACAGACTAGTACTGTTGTCTACCCGGATACGCAGCATCTCCGTGTTCTTCACAGCGATCACGCAACATCTGATGCATCTAATGCTTCTTATATATCCTACCCTACTAATGAGGAAGTGTTGAATAGGATTATGGGAGAAGAGAAGTTTGTGGCACAACTTGACCAGAAGAAGGGATCGGTTGGTAGGACATGTTCTGAGACATCAAGGGATCACCAATTTAGTATTGGAGGGCAGCGTGGAGGGTAAAAATCGTAGAGGGAGACCAAGAGATGAATACACTAAGCAGATTCAGAAGGATGTAGGTTGCAGTAGGTACTGGGAGATGAAGAAGCTTGCACAAGGTAGAGTAGCATGGAGAGCTGCATCAAACCAGTCTCAGGACTGAAGACCACAACAACAACAACAACAACAACATATCCTACCCAGCCCGGTGACAAAACTAAACACGAACAACATTCCGGTAGCCGTTCTACAATTGGAAGAAAAAGTCATAAATCATATTTTCCCGAAGTGCGCAATTTGGTAGCAAAAAATCTACAGAAAGGACTGTCTTACTGAACGACTTGATTGAGTATGTGAAAAGGATTGTAATGTGGTCTGTAAAGTAGAAAGTGGTGAGCTACGAAAAGAACTACAATCTGTTAAGTAAGAGCGTGGTCGGCATTTCACACGGATGGAAAAATATATCGCCTTAGTTCTTTCACAGTCAATAGAGGAAAACTTTGTCCTTGTCCATAAAGAATTAATTTACTTTGAATTCTTGACTGAGATACACAAAAAGAGACATGACTGCAGCTAGTGAACCGCGTTTTGAGGCTATTTTTGTTTGTAGACAGCACAAAGGTACGAAAATGAGTCATGCCGCGCCGTCTAGATATAAGGGGATACCAAAGTAATTTTTGCAAAAGTGGGTAACACGCTATAAATTGGTTAAAAATATGAATGCCTTTGAAGAATCAGTAAAGTAACTCCAAAAGTCCAAAAAATTAATTACTAACCTTTTTTTCGGGAAACTTATTCTTAACACTGCGTCAAGCAGAAGCAAAATCCACTTTTAAACAGCTGTCAATGCAAATTCGACGCTTTTGGAATCCTCCTCCATGTGAATACGCGGAAAGATGGGTTTCAAGCATGCCCCGGAAATGGCAAGCAATTATCGACGCTGCGGGTGACTTGACGTATTCTTAATTGTAAATGCATTTTTCTTTTGTTCTTATACGATATACATATATATTTTAGTTAACTGTAAAATACATTTTTTGCTGATTAACCCGATCACAATCTTGCTTAACAGAATCTAGGCTTCAAGGTAATTCAAGAAGTACCCACTAGATGTAATTCAACGTTCTATATCAATGAAAAATTTTCGAAGCTGCATCCAGAAATGCTATTACTTGCCATTCTAGTGAACCACCCATGCTAGCAGCCGGAGATATTGTAGATATGGGAGATTTTTGCGACATCTTGCGGTTTAAAAAATTAGCTACTCGTGAAATTTGGAGTACATGTTTACATTGGGAGCAGTGAACATGATAAAATAGCAAAATAGAATAATAATTTGAAAACCGGAATAGAAACAGACTTATTATCACAGTTCAGTTATTATTTGAAAGATCAGCTTGTAGGTCTTAAAGAAGATCAATGAGAAATAATAAATGACATCATTGCTGCAACCTACGCAAAGCTACAAAAAATTTCGCTTAAATATTTTAGCTGTATAGGCACTTTGTCAGCTTCTGAACAACGATTCTTAAAAGCTAGATTTGCTCTCTGCAACAACGTAATGGACCGAAAGCGAAATTCTCTCAAAAATTTTGTTTTTACAGTCTGCAGAAAAAAACATTGCGGGATATGTATAATTATCGCTGTATTTATTTATCTACTTGGTTCCTTCGGCGCTTTAGAATCAAGGGTGATTTGTTCAGTACATCTGCTTTCTCCCCAAACCTGTTCATTTTCTCGTTTCGCCTGGTTCTCTCTGATTTCGTAATTTTAATTTTGATTCTGCTATCAGTCCAACTGTGACCTACAGCACTCCTATTGATGGACCTATATCCCTCTCAGGTAAATGAATATTTTTTCTCTTATTTTAATTCTTCTCCAACTTTCCCTTGACTTCTTTCAAGCAGTTATTTCATGTTAAGCAAGCTGCGACCCATATCTTCCTGGTCAACGTATTTGCCTCCAGCTTCATGACGTAACGCAAAGTTCATCCTTCTCTTCATATCATCCTTGATATTGGTTAAACACTCTCATTTATTGATTAATAAAACTACTAGATCCATCGATCAGCTCTGTTAGTTTTTATGCCATTTCATGTATTCATCTTTTGACATCGGCGCTAAAAACAGCTGTGTTTTCTGGTTCACTGCTATCGTCTATCGATATTTAGACGTCGATGATAAAAATGGTTCAAATGGCTCTGTGCACAATGGGACTTAACATATGAGGTCATCAGTCCCTAGAACTTAGAACCAACCTAAGGACATCACACACATCCATGCCCGAGGCAGGATTCGAACCTGCGACTGTAGCGGTCGCGCGGTTCCAGACTGAAGCGCCTAGAACCACTCGGCTAAAACGGTCGGCAGACGTCGATGATAAATTCGAAATCAGCATTCATGGCTTGTCTAAACTACACATCCCCGGTAAGGTCGAAACAAGACAAAGAAGATACTTCGCCCTTCTCGCTCCCCCACACAACTTACACACACACATACACACACACACACACACACACACACACACACACACACGTAAGTAAGGACACAATCACGTCCAAATATCAAATGGACTGCAGCTTGCACCTGTACTTACAAATACTGAAATCAAATTTCAAACAGATTGTGCTAACAGGGTGTCTTTGGTGAGACTGCCAGCTGGGACGAATGTGGGAGTGGCCTTTGAAAGTCGGTGAGAGCAGTTCTTGTTCCTATGAACAAGTATTCTCCTTTACCTGATCTGCTAACACAGTTTACAGATGTAGGTGTAACTATCCTTTAGCATAGACACATTTGTCTGACACAAGTAATCGACGAAACCAGAAAAAAAACCAAAGGGTCCTGTCAGTCTTTACTGCGACAACATTATATTAAAAAGGAATCCGCTAAATTCTGGTTACAAGATTAATTACACAAATCTACAGGGTGCGATTTCAACAGAGTATTTAGCGATTACAGTTATAAATGACATAAATTGGAACGATCACATAGATAATGTTGTGAGGAAAGCGAACCAAAGACTGCTATTTATTGGCAGAATACTTAGTAAATGCAACAGATCTACTAAACAGACTACCTACACTACGCTTATCCGCGAGGGATCCGCAACAGATAGGATTGACGGAGGACATCGAAAAAGTTCAAAGAAGGGCAGCTCGTTTTGTATTATCTCGAAATAGGGGAGAGAATGCTACGGATATGATACTTGAATTGGGATGGGAATCATTAGAACAAAGGTGTTTTTCGTTGCACCATGATCCCTTCATGAAATTTCAATCACCACTTTCTCCTTCAAATACGAAAATACACTCCTGGAAATGGAAAAAAGAACACATTGACACCGGTGTGTCAGACCCACCATACTTGCTCCGGACACTGCAAGAGGGCTGTACAAGCAATGATCACACGCACGGCACAGCGGACACACCAGGAACCGCGGTGTTGGCCGTCGAATGGCGCTAGCTGCGCAGCATTTGTGCACCGCCGCCGTCAGTGTCAGCCAGTTTGCCGTGGCATACGGAGCTCCATCGCAGTCTTTAACACTGGTAGCATGCCGCGACAGCGTGGACGTGAACCGTATGTGCAGTTGACGGACTTTGAGCGAGGGCGTATAGTGGGCATGCGGGAGGCTGGGTGGACGTACCGCCGAATTGCTCAACACGTGGGGCGTGAGGTCTCCACAGTACATCGATGTTGTCGCCAGTGGTCGGCGGAAGGTGCACTTGCCCGTCGGCCTGGGACCGGACCGCAGCGACGCACGGATGCACGCCAAGACCGTAGGATCCTACGCAGTGCCGTAGGGGACCGCACCGCCACTTCCCAGCAAATTAGGGACACTGTTGCTCCTGGGGTATCGGCGAGGACCACTGGGGTATCGGCGAGGACCATTCGCAACCGTCTCCATGAAGCTGGGCTACGGTCCCGCACACCGTTAGGCCGTCTTCCGCTCACGCCCCAACATCGTGCAGCCCGCCTCCAGTGGTGTCGCGACAGGCGTGAATGGAGGGACGAATGGAGACGTGTCGTCTTCAGCGATGAGAGTCGCTTCTGCCTGGGTGCCAATGATGGTCGTATGCGTGTTTGGCGCCGTGCAGGTGAGCGCCACAATCAGGACTGCATACGACCGAGGCACACAGGGCCAACACCCGGCATCATGGTGTGGGGAGCGATCTCCTACACTGGCCGTACACCTCTGGTGATCGTCGAGGGGACACTGAATAGTGCACGGTACATCCAAACCGTCATCGAACCCATCGTTCTACCATTCCTAGACCGGCCCCCATTGAGCATGTTTGGGACTGGATGAAGCGTCGTCTCACGCGGTCTGCACGTCCAGCACGAACGCTGGTCCACCTGCGGCGCCAGGTGGAAATGGCATGGCAAGCCGTTCCACAGGACTATATCCAGCATCTCTACGATCGTCTCCATGGGGGAATAGCAGCGTGCATAGCTGCGAAAGGTGGATATACACTGTACTAGTGCCGACATTGTGCATGCTCTGTTGCCTGTGTCTATGTGCCTGTGGGTCTGTCAGTGTGATCATGTGATGTATCTGACCCCAGGAATGTGTCAATAAAGTTTCCCCTTCCTGGGACAATGAATTCACGGTTTTCTGATTTCAATTTCCAGGAGTGTATTTTATAGGCGCCCATCTGCAAGGGAGAAATGATTATCATTATAAAATAAGAGGAATTAGAGATCGCACAGAAAGATTTAAGTGTCCGTTGTTTCGCGCGCTGTTCGAGAGAGGAACGGTGGAAAAACAGCTTGAAGGTGGTTCGATGAACCCTCTGCCAGCCATTTAGTTGTGCACTGCAGAGTAATCATGTAGATAAAGTAGCTGTAGAATCTCTTCGAAAGTATGTGTTTGGGCTACCCTTATTAGAATGCGGGAAATGGCCTCAGAGGTGCTTCGGGAGCTCGGAAATTTAAATTTTAATGTTTAATACACTACGTGGCCAAAAGTATCATGACACCTGGCTGAAAATGACTTACAAGTTCGTGGCGCCCTCCATCGGTAATGCTGGAATTCAATATGGTGTTGGCACACCCTAAGCCTTGATGACATCTTCCACTCACGCAGGCATACGTTCAATCAGCTACTGGACGGTTTCTTGGGGAATGGCAGCCCATCCTTCACGGAGTGCTGCACTGAGGAGAGGTGTCGATGTCGGTCGGTGAGGCCTGACACAAAGTCGACCTTCCAAAACATCCCAAAGGTGTTCTATAGGATTCAGGTCAGGACTCTGTGCAGGCCAATCCTTTACAGGGATGTTATTGTCGTGTAACCACTCCGCCACAGGCCTTGCTTTATGAACAGGAGCCGGCCAGTGTGGCCAAGCGGTTCTAGGGGCTTCAGTGTGGAACAGCGCGACCGCTACGGTCGCAGGTTCGAATCCTGCCTCGGGCATGGATGTGTATGATGTCCTTAGGTTAGTTAGGTTTAAGTAGTTCTAAGTTCTAGGGGACTGATGACCTCAGATGTTAAGTCCCATAGTGCTCAGATCCATTTGAACCATGAACAGGTGCTCGATCGTGCTGAAAGATGCAATCGCCATCCCCAAATCGCTCTTCAACAATGGGAAGCAGGAAGGTGCTTAAAACATCAATGTAGGCCTGTGCTGTGATACACCACCGCCTCAGAATTACTGTTGGCCTACACACGCTGGCTAGATGGCGTTCGCCATACCCACAGCCTTACACCGGATCGCCACAATGTTTACCGTGATTCGTCACTCCACATCGTTTGTCCACTGTTCATTCGTCCAGTGTTTACGCTCTTTACACTAAGCGAGACATCGTTTGGCATTTACAGGCGTGATGTGTCGCTTATGAGCGGCCGCTCGACCATGGAATCCAAGTTTTCTCACCTCCCGCCCAACTGTCATAGTACTTGCAGTGGATACTGATGCAGTTTTTTAATCCCTGTGTGATGGTCTGGACAGATGACTGCCTATTACACATTACCACCCTCTTCAACAGTCGGCGTTGTCTGTCAGTTAACAGACGATGTCGACCTGTACGCTTTTGTGCTGTACGGGCCCCTTCTCGATTCCACTTCACTATCACATCGGAAACAGTGGACCTAGGGATGTTTAGGAGTGTGTGAATCTCGCGTGCAGACGTTTGACACAAGTGACACCCAATCACCTGATCACGTTCGATGTCCGTGAGTTTCGCGGAGCGCCCCATTCTGCTCTCTCACGATTTCTAATGACTATTGAGGTCACTGACATGGAGTACCTGACAATAGGTGGCAGAACAACGCACCTAGAATGAAAAACATATGTTTTTGGGGGTGTCCGGGTACTTTTGATAACATAGTGTAACTTGAGAAACAAGAAAATCATTTGTACGAAACAATTTTTTTTCACTGTTTTTGTTAAAATTTGAAAGGCAGCTCTCGTAACGTCCCGGCTATGATGAGGTCGTTACAGAGCTCGGCTAGGCTTTTGGCAAGATCAATGTCTAATTCTTGACAAAGGGATATAAGGGTTGCATAGGCAGAGTCTTGATGATTTTGTAGTTTTGGCTCTTGCTCTTAGCGGGGACTTGATATGTACCATAATATAGTAAGCCTGCCGGGGAGGCGACACCAGATCCCCTCATTTGCTGTGGCATATTGTATGCTGTAGCGCTTTGCGGCTGCTGTGTGTAGCTGATAAATGTGCATGTTAAGGTCAATGTATTTTACGCAGCCAACCATGGGTAATAAGTTGGTCAGAGCAAGTCATGCCCTTTGTCAACGCTCGGACAGGGGTAGGATGGCGGAAAGAAGCCACCCAGGTCATTTACAAAGGTACTTATTGGTATGGGCCTTAAGCGATGTGGGGGAGTGACTGTGAATCCGCATAGCGATGGCACGATGGGGATCCCGAATGACAGGTCATTGTGACTCCACGTCATCTATACTTTGCGTGTAGTGAACAGCAGATATACAATCACACTACCTCGAGGTGCATCTGATGCTACCTTCACTTCTGGCAATGCCTATCCGTTAACACCGACGCGCTGAGACCTGCTCTAAAATGTAATCTGGGCCTCGAGCCGCGAACTCCCGGCGTGACAGTATCCTTCCGACCTGCCAGGCCCGAAACTGCAGGCTGGAGCTCAGGGTCCAGAGCGCTTATCTGCAGTGTTATTACTGGGCGATAAGGGCGGGAAGCTTATGAGAAAACATGAGGCAAAACACCGGACACGGGTCGCCTCTCGATGCGCTCTGGTTCCCGACACTTGCCTTGCAATTTGTGTCGCTAACTAACGACTCACTCATCTCGCTGTCACATCGCCTGCATCATTGTCACGAATGATAATCGTATTCGTAAGTCAAATAATGAACGCAGGGGACGTGCGGGATTGAAGTAGAAGTTTATTGCGGAGGTGGTTCGCCCTTTCCCTCCTCCGATTTGTCAGAAAACGCCAAGTATCAATAAGCTATGGATTACTGTGAGGAATGTTTTCGAGTTTACTATTAATAAAGATAAGAACGGGGGGCGTTCAATAAGTAATGCAACACATTTTTTTCTCCTTGCCAATTTCGTTTGAACAAATGCGGAATTTGTTGTGGGACATCGCGTAATATTTTCGCTTTAGCCCCTATAGTTTCATGATGTTCCGAGAGGTGGCAGCGCTGTACATAGCCTTCAAAATGGCGTCTGTAAAGAAGATGCGTTCCAGACAGACGGCTGTCATTGAGTTCCTTATGGCGGAAAACCAGAACATCGCAGATGTGCATAGGCACTTGCGCAATGTCTACGTAAATCTGACAGTAAACAAAAGCCAGGCTTCTGTCATCAACGCAACAATGTCCCGCAGACGGGTCCGATCTCTCGCTTGCTGTGACTCCTGCAATGTTGGAACTTGAGAACACTCTCATTAGAGGTGATCGACGGATCACAATCAACCACCTTGCTGCTCAACTGGACGTCTCCGCTGGTGGTGCTGACACACTCTTCCACCAGATGGGGTGCTCAAAGTTGTCTGCTCGTTTGGTTGGACCCTAAAGAGAAGGACCTTCTGTGAGGAATAGCTTGCGTTGTGCGCAACGAGGCTGATCGTGACATTTTTTATTTTTTTTATTTTTCTGTTTTGAACATCATAACAGACGATGAAACGTTGGTTCAACACTTCGCAACGAAAACAAAACAGTAATCCATTGAATGGCACTACACCACCTCTTCTCAGAAGAAAAAGTTAAAAACCGCACCCTTGGCCGGTAAAATTGTGTGACGGTCTTCTGGATCTCTGAAGGAGTTACTCTGTTTGATATCCTCCTTCATGGTGCAACAATCAACGGTGAAGCGTGCTGTGCTACTCTCAGGAATTTGAAGAAACGACTTCAGCGTGTTCGTCACCACAAAAATGCAAACGAACTTCTCCTTCTCCATGATAACGCAAGGCCTCACCCAAGTCTGCGTACTTGACAGGAGCTGCCGAAGATTCTGTCCTTGCGCATCCATCCTGCAGCCCTGATTTCGTACCGCCCGACTTCCATCTGTTGCGCCCAATGAAGGATGCACTCCACGTGGATGATGGGAAGGTTACTGGTGCAGCAAGACATTGGCTTCAACGTCGACCAATGGAGCATACAGGGCCTCACAGTCAGGTGGTTCAAGGCTGTCGTACTGAATGGCATTGAACAGAGATAATGTTGAAAAATAGTTTTTTTAGCCAAAAGAGTGGGGAACAATACGGTGTATTGGAATACTGAATGAATCCAACCTACTTTCAGAAAAAAAGTGTTGTTTTACTTACTGAACGCCTCTAGTGGTTTCATTAATGTGCTTCTAGTGGCCCCACGGGAAGAAATCGACTGGAGATCTGGAAATCCAAACATTTGGCCTGTATCAATCTCTCAGTGTTCATCTGGACGCTGTATGTGCAAGCCACCGAATGGGTCGTGACCATATGAAGAACTGGTCATTCGACAAAATTTTGATGTATTTCGTGATGACATCAATTTTTCCATCCACTACGTTTCAGCTAAAAAAAACTGAGGTAAAGTGTTAACAATTATGTAATTCTAGATTACGTTAACTAGCTCGTACCATGAAACTTTTCCCTATATATGTATTTGCTTGCAGAATTGTTATTGGAACTCAAACAGCAGTTCTATGAACAATTCAATGATCTTCTCGTAAGCTCCTGGAATCTAAACTACTCGCATGCTGTATAGACTATAAGTGTAAGTACTTTGTGACTCTATATTAAGGGCGAACAGTACTAGGTGCTTCTGTCCGGAACCATGCGACAGCTACTGTCGCACGTTTGAATCCTGCCTCGGCCATGGATGTGTGTGATGTCCTTAGGTTAGTTGGGTTAACGTAGTTTTAAGTCTAGGGGACTGATGGCCTTCGATGTTAGGTCCCATAATGCTTAGAGCCATTTGTACCATTTTCACTCTATATTGACGTTTATGATGAAGTGCGGTTGGCAAAACACGGAAATTACACTACTAGCTATTAAATTCGATACACCAATAAGATAACGTGCTACAGACGCGAAATTTAACCAACAGGAACAAAATGGTATGATATGCAAATGATTAGCTTTTCAGAGCATTCACACAAGGTTGCCGCCGGTGGCGACACCTACAACGTACTGACACGAGTAAACTTTCCAACCGATTTCTCATTCACAAACAGCAGTTGACCGGCGTTGCCTGGTGAAACGTTGTTGTGATGCCTCGTGTAAGGGGGAGAAATGCGTACCATAACGTTTCCGACTTTGATAAAGGTCGGATTGTAGCCTATCGCGATTGCGGTTTATCGTATAGCGACATTGCTGCTCGCGTTGGTCGAGATCCAATGACTGTGACCAGAATATGGAATCAAAAGTGGTTCAAATGGCGCTGAGCACTATGGGACTTATCATCTGAGGTCATCAGTCCCCTAGAACTTACAACTACTTAAACCTAACTAACCTAAGGACATCACACACATCCATTCCCGAGGCAGGATTCGAACCTGCGACCGTAGCGGTCGCATGGTACCAGACTGAAGCACCTAGAACCGCTCAGCCACACCGGTAGGCAATATGGAATCGATGGGTTCACGAGGGTAATACAGAACGCCGTGCTGGATCCCAACGGCCTCGTATCACTAGCAGTCTAGATGACAGGCATCTTATCCGCATGGCTGTAACGGATCGTGCAGTCACGTCTCGATCCCTGAGTCAACAGATGGGGACGTTTTCAAAGACAACAACCATCTGCACGAACAGTTCGACGACGTTTGCAGGAGAATGGACTATCAGCTCGGAGGCCATGGCTGTGGTTACCCTTGACGCTGCATCACAGACAGGAGCGCCTGCGATGGTGTACTCAACGACGAACCTGGGTCCACGAAAGGCAAAACGTCATTTTTTCGTATGAATCCAGGTTACGTTTACAGCATCACGGTGAACTCACAATGGAAGCGTGTATTCTTTATCACCATACTGGCATATCACCCGGCGTGATGGTATTGGGTGCCATTGGTTACACGTCTCGGTCGTCTCTTGTTCGCATTGATGGCACTTTGAACAGTGGACGTTACATTTCAGATGTGTTACAACCCCTGGCTCTACCCTTCATTCGATCCCTGCGAAACCCTACATTTCAGCAAGATAATGCACGACCGCATGTTGCAGGTCCTGTACGGGCCTTTCTGGATTCAGAAAACGTTCGACCGCTGCCCTGGCCAGCACATTCTCCAGATCTCTCACCAATTGAAAACGTCTGGTCAATGATGGCCGATCAATTGGCTCGTCACAATACGCCAGTCACTACTCTTGATGAACTGTGGTATCGTGTTGAAGCTGCATGGGCAGCTGTACCTAAATACGCCATCCAAGCTCTGTTTGACTCAACGCCCAGGCTTATCAAGGCCGTTATTACGGCCAAAGGTGGTTGTTCTGGGTACTGATTTCTCAGGATCTATGCACCCAAATTGCGTGAAAATGTAATCACATGTCAGTTCTAGTACAATATATACGCGTATATCATCTGCATTCCTTCTTGGTGTGGCAATTTTAATGGCCAGTAGTGTACACTCATTGCTAATGTGTAGTCTGTAGGATCGCAGTCGGGTAGTCTGAGTTTGAACTCGTAAGGGAGCTCGTTATTGTTAGTTTTGAGAATTCTTCTTCCAGAGTTTACACGGATGGCACATAGTGAGACGGAGATTGGTGTCTGGAGGTGGGAGACAAGAAAGTGTGTGCTCTGAAGCTTGAAGACGTAGCATCGACATTGGTAAGTAGTTTTTTGGCGCACCGAATAAGCTGCTATAAGAAATGAATATACATTCTGATAAATGTGAATTATACAGCTAAGTTGTGAGTAATACTAGCTGCAAAAATCATATACAGACATGAGAAATCGATTTCCGAGGAACATTAGAAGGGGAAACATGTTGTTAACATCTTAACGGAGTAATAACAAACGATTGACATTGTCAACAGAAAATCATGGTACGCCCATGAGCGGAGAAAGTAATGTTGTACGAACAAAATAAAATTGAGAGAGGAAAATATTTTGCTGAAATTATTGTCAGTTTACTGGACTTGTTTATATGGTGACTTTTGGATGAGTACTGAAATTTCACCTGTTGCAAGTGCATACAAATGTGAGACCGAAATTTACCAGCCAGTTTCAAAAGTGAAGTCAATAATTACTATCATTTTTTGTGTTTATAGAAATGGGTTACGGATATCGCCTATCGTCTGGAACAGGCAGCCATGCGTGTAAGTTTTTTTTTTTTGTATTGACAATACGCGATGTACACGTTCAAGGTGAAACGGGCCACACTCGCTCGATGACATTCTCCAAGTAGCCTCCGCTGTCCAATTCCGGAGGAAGAACAGCGCTTCCAAAATTACGACGCTATATCTTTTGGTCCACTACTACAACCTTTCGCGACAACGTGCACCGTTCAGTCGTAGCAGCTGCGTAATAGATCTTTAATTTGTCATTTTACGTATGAATTGTTTTATTTCGTGTTCTTCCAACTACTCATTTGAGAGCTGCAGTACAGTAACGATAGAATTCGTGAATATTGATTTGCATAAAAAGGGTACGTAACTTTTCCATTCCTCTCAACAAGAGAAACAGATGCAAGAGTTAGGCATATACCAACTCAAATGTCAAATCTTCAATGTATGGTATGTTGGAATGACAAGCGGAAATTTTAGCACAAGATATAAATAACATATTAGTTATTAGAATAATTATACTAATCACTACACATTTTCAGAATATTTAAAGCAATAGTGCCATCGCCTAGCTAATACGGAGCAAGGCCTGAGAATTGTCAGAATAAATAACCACAGTAAATTCCTGTCCTCATACACGAAAACTGTCGCATTCAGAAAGCCCTAACAGAGAACAAGCGACTGATAAATAACCAGATGCACTTAAACCAAAACACACACACACACACACACACACACACACACACACACACACACACACACTGAACAGAAGGTGCCTAGGTCAGAGCCGTAGCTTACATGTACAGTTGCAGAATATGTAAATTAAAAGCGCTGCATGCAAATGAAATGTATATCTGTTTCAGCTACTCATTTTGCCTTAATAAACTAAATATCAATTTCGGAAGAAGAACTAGTGCCTGTGAAGGAATTAAATTGTAGCTGACTCCTCTGGACTGGACATACACTGACGAGAGGGCTTGTTTAAGACGTGTTGGAAGACAGGCTGCTAGGGAAGAAAAAAAGAAAATCGAGGATAACCAACTAAGGAACTATATTAGATATGTTAGAAGTTCGTGGCGTATTGAAACCGTGTGCCAGACCGGGATTCGAACATGGGTCATCTACCTTTCGTGGTCAACAGCTCTACTGGCATTTGTTTTAGTTACAACTACGTAGTTCTTCGTCGTTTTTCGTCAGCAGTTCTGTGTGGATGTCACACGACACCTCTCTGAAGCCATCGGTGCAAACTTCAGTTTATTACAGAGTGTGACCAGTCCCCTAACCGAACCCGATGAGCTACCGCGCCAATTACAACTGCCTTATCCAACCACGAATCACTACCCGCCCTCATAGCTTTTGTGCCGTCAGTACTTCATCTCCTACCTTACAAATACATTACGAACATTCTCCCATGCTTTGGGGAGACTCTGTTGAGGGATGCTTGTTACCGTGAAAACTGTAGTACCAGTGATAGAGAAAGGAACCAATCAGGGTGCTGAATCGCTCTAAGATGATGACCTCAATTGAATAATTAATAAACAAGAATAAGTAAAGTCATAGCCTTAGAATTCGAAGTAATGGAGTACTCGTAATACGCATATTTCTCCCGAGTAAGTACAATGGTTTGTCTTTACTAATGGGTTATGAAAAATACAATAAAAGGTGTCACAAATGTTGTAAGTATGCGAGCCTGTCTTTCGCATGAAACATCTTACATGGAAAAATTGGGTTCCTGTCGGATACGTAAGCATCGCAAGTCTTAATTATTAAGCACACAGTCTGCTCTTATTCCTGGGAAATGGGTAACTTGCTGTTGTAAACAGATGGCTGTATCTGATATAATAGTGGGCATTATGCAATTTGTAAGCAGTGAGGTTATCTGTGTATGTGTTATGTAAGTTAGTTGTTTATGCTGTCGTGATCTTCAACTCGTGTCCTAAGCCAGTACACTAAGATAAATAAAATGTTAGTTACATGTCCTACGAGACCTTCACACAAAATTTTTAGAAGACTCCAATTAGAAGTCAACGAAAGGCGATTGAAAACCTTATCACGGTGTGGCCTCTCAATATGCACTGACCGTAAGAACACAAGGTGTTGGAAGCGCAGTTAGAGGAGATATTTTTATTTCTTGTAATTTCATTTGTTTATTAGTGATTCGGTTTTGTATTGAACGAAACAAAACTTTGGCAACATTACTTTCTTAGTAATTTATTTGAAATAAGTATGAGGCATATGCAGAGTGTAGTCTTCGTGTATTTTGTGTTGACTATCAGTTAATTTTAAGGAGAGGGACTTAGTTACTTTGGTGAACAGGGATTGGAGAAAACTAAAGTGCAGAAAAACAGTTGGCATTCAAAACAAGTTCCAATCATATCGAAATGGACAAGTTCAGATCCTTTACGGTTTTCAAGGGACTCTTTTAACACCCTTCCTGCAAAAGAGAGTAAGTTCAGGTAACGCTGATGAAGGTGAATAACGATTACGGACAGTTCTCTTCGAAGTAGATCGTAAAAGCTCAATGATGTTGAGATATGACGACTGTGGTGGTCGCGGGCGATGTGGTGGTCACAAAGCAAGCTGTGTGGTCAGCCGTCCTGTCATATGTGAGTGCAAGCTTGCTCGGCGAATTTCATATATGACGTCTTCACGGGTTGTCAGCCGAGTAGCGTCGTCGTCTCGTAGCAACATTTCGATGGAATGCTCTAAACATTCATGGTGGTGTCTGATTCTTCTATATCGTGTCTCCCTACCACTTTCGCGCAACGACGCTCTGAGCGTGTTTTTTAGGGAATTGACTAGTTTGAACCTGGGACCTGTTGCTGGTAAGGAGACGCCAGACCACACATGACATGTAGAATTCAGAAGAGTTCAGTGAGACTAGCGATGATATAACCATATACTAAATGATCTCAGCGTCAGCTCCACTGCACTCCCTGTAAAAGAATCTTAATACTAACTAAATTTAGTGGAAAGGGTTCAAGGCTTTCCTATTTTTAGTTAGCTGGTAAAATAACGTCGAAAAGCAATTAAGTTTACCATTGGAAATTTTATTCTACTCACAAAACATCGTTTATAAATTGCACTATTGATAAAAGGAAATGTTTTAATACAGGATGGTAAAAACCAAATGCGTTCAACAAAAATGTGAACGAATATTCCCTGAATGGGTTTCCAAGTTCTACAATCGATCGAAGGATGACCTATGCCATATCACATCTATAATCTAGGTTAAATTTAAGTTTCACAAAAGAAAAAACTATCAAAATGGTCTACAGTGACCCTCAGTTATCTTTAATTACTTATCTAACTTGTCGTAAATTACAGTGGCTGATGTGGCTTCTGAATAACTATATAAAAGAAAAATCATGGCGTTTCAGATCTGTTCTTCAAGTGGCAAATGTGAACACCATGAGTTTTAATTAACGATCGACACTAGTATTACGCAAAAAAGGGGTGTAACAGATGAGTCTTCTGCAGTTCTGAGTGAAGCCTTATGCGCTCAAAAATGCGGCATCGCGTGCGTTCATTACCTTGTCGGTGTTTAGGCAGCCATCCAGCTCGCCGTCTCGGAACTAACTCTCCTAACTTCTCCTTACTACAATTTACCGAAGTTGGTTTAATAAAAACTATCTGGCTGTGTTTTCATCTGACCAATCAGGGTCTCAATGTTAACCTTAAGCTCCGCCTAAAAAAATTCTGTCTATCCAATGAGAAACGTTATACTTTTCGTGGTGGGGCAATGTTTTTAAAGTTTGCAACGTAACAGAGACGCTAAAAACCTGCAGCTGGTGTGGTCCTTTTAGCGTTATCATAAGATCTATACTGTTCTTCTGGAGGGCTCTATCTTTTAACATGGGCTGGGGGGTAGTCCTTGACGTACCTGAGACGCGAAAAAGCCTCACGCTAAAACGTGCGGGTGGTAGACTTGGCGGTAGGCTAGCGACGTGGGGGTCCACTCCGTCCGTTATCGTAGGGCCTTCTAGCTTAACACGGTTCTGCTCTCGGCTTCTGTCCTCGTTTCTCCCCTCGGAACTGCGTCTGCCTCACGGTGGGAAGGTACGACATGCATTTAGGCATTCTTGTGTTAGTCTGTGGCATTCCATTTGCTCACTCGTTACTTGTATTACTTTGGTTAATTTAATGTCACGATTTATTCGGAGCTATGTGACATACTAGTAGATTTGCTTATTATGTCAGGGTTTTCATGGAAGGTGTATCTGACACTTTGCAACAGTTTGACCAGATACCAACAAATTATTTCCCACCCTTTCGGGTAGAAAAAAATGGCTCTGAGCACTATGGGACTTAACTTCTGAGGTCATCAGTCCCCTAGAACTTAAAACTACTTAAACCTAACTAACCTAAGGACATCACACGAATCCATGCCCGAGGCAGGATTCGAACCTGCGACCGCAGCGCTCGCGCAGTTCCAGACTGTAGCGCCTAGAACCGCTCGGCCACTCCGACCGGCCTTTCGGGTAGAAAAAAATTCGTGTTTAAGAATGTAAACACGAAATGCGAATGTTACACTCTGCTGATGTACGACGGTAAGTCAATTATTATCCACAAAGTAGTTATAAAATTTTATTGTAATCAAATAGGAAACTACAAGAACATCATTTATCGACACAGTCTCCTTTCGTTGCAACGCACTTGGTCCATTGTTGTTCGAGCTTCCTGATGCCCTCACAAAAGAAGGTTCTCGGTTGAGCTGCGAGCCAGGAATGCACCGCTTCTTTCACTGCTTCGTCCGACGCAAAGCGACGGCTCCTTAATGCCCGTTTGAGTGGACCTAACAAGTGACAGTCAGAAGAAGCAAGATCGGGACTATATGGAGGATGATACAGTACTTCAGATTTGAGTTTCTGGAGTGTTTCAGCAGTGTGGGCAGCAGTATGCGGACGGGCATTGTCGTACAACCCTCACAACACATTTTGACAGCAATCTTCGGCGTTTGCTTCGAGTTGTAGACTTTAGCCTGGCAGTAAGCATTTCACTGTAACGTACATTGTTTATCGTTGTGCCCCTTTCCCCATAATGTTCCAGTACTGGATCTTGTGCGTCACAAAAAGCCGTCAGCATCAGTTTTCCTGCGGACGGTTGGTCTTGCACTTTATCTTGCACGGCGAATTTGGATGTTTGCAATTACATACTCTGCCGTTTACTCTCCGGCTCGTAATTGTGGATGCATGTTCAATTATCAGCAATGATCCTGTCTAACAAGTTGTCCCCTTCGTTACCATAGAGATCCAAATGTCTCTTGCAGATGTCCAACCGCGTTTATTTATGCAACTGTGTGAGTTGCTTTAGGACCCATCTTGTACAAACCCAAGTCTGTTGTGGATGATTTCGTAGGCGGCTCCATGACTAATTTGCAGACGATGTGCCACTTCGTCAACGGTTAATCGTCTGCCTGAGAGAATCATCTCATGTGAACGCTCAATGGTTTCTTCATTTGTGGCGGTAAACGGTCTTCCGGCTCCTTCATCGGGTGTAACACTTGTGCGACCATTTCGGAAGTTTTCAATCCATTCGTAGACACTCCGTTGTGGCTAAACAGTGTTCTCGTACTGTACCGAAAGTCGTCTATGAATTTCGGCTCCTGAGACGCCTTCTGACCACAAAAAACGGATCACTGAACGTTGCTCTTCTTTGGTGCTAATAGTCAGTGGAGCAGCCATGATTAACAGCACGGCAGCGATAACGAAACAAACCTAGCACCTTGAAAATCCCAAAGATATAACAACAAATAAACAAAACATGCGTCATGAACATAAAATGGCAGTACTACCAAAATAAATAAAAATATAACTAAATTTCGGATAATAATTGACTTAACCTTCGCAAGTTAGTAAGCGGCTTTCGTCCCACTCAGTTATCGTCTGATATACACTGAGGTGACAAAGATAAACACATATAAATATGACGGTTGTACCGCGTACACAAGGTAGAAAAGGGCAGTGCATTAGCGGAACAATCGTTTATACATGTGAAAACGTTTCCGACGTGATTACGGCAACACGACGGGATCTAACAGACTTTGAAAGCGGAATGATGGTTCGAGCTAGACGCATGGGACATTTCAGAAATCGTTAGGAAACTCAATATTCCGAAATCCGCAGTATCAAAAGCGTGCCGGGAGTACCAAATTTCAAGCATTACCTCTCACCACTGGCAACACATTGGCCGACAGCCTTTCCTTGACGACCGAGATCAGCGACGTTTGCGTGAAGTTTTCAGTGCTAACAGACAAGCAACACTGCATGAAATAACCGCAGAAATGAGTACGCGACCTACAACGAACGTATCCCAAGGACAGTGTGGCGAAATTTGGCGTTAATTGGCTATGGCAGCAGACGACAGACGCGAGTGCCTTTGCCAGCAGTGCCTGTCTCTCTCTCTCTCTCTCTCTCTCTCTCTCTTTTTCTCATAAGTCTTCTGACTCGTTTGATGCGGCCAGCCTCTTCATCTCAGATCAGAACTTGCAACCTACGTTCCCAGTTATTTGCTGGATATATGCCAGTCTCTGTCTTCCTGTACCGTTTTTGCCCTCTACAGCTTCCTATAGTACCATAGAAGTCCTTCCGCCAAACCTTAGCAGATGTTCTATCATCCTGTCCCTCCTCCTTATCAGTGTTTTCCACACGTTCCTTTCCTCTATGATTCTGCGGAGAACCTCCTCATTCCTTACCTTATCAGGCCACATAAGTTTAAACATTCTTAACACCACATCTCAGATGCTTCGATTCTCTTCTGTTCGCATTTCCCACAGTCCATGTTTCAGTTGTAAGTAGGCTGCTTAGGTTTTTTTTATTGGTAACGCCACGTAGCGCTCTGTATGAATATCACTGGCTGTGCTGTGTGCAGTCTGTGACTGGTTGGCATTGTTGTAATACTCGCCATTGTAGTGTTGGGCAGCTGGATGTGAACAGCGCATAGCGTTGCGCAGTTGGAGGTGAGCCGCCAGCAGTGGTGGATGTGGGGAGAGAGATGGCGGAGTTTTGAAATTTGTAAGACTGGATGTCATGAACTGCTATACACATTATGACTTTTGATGATATTAAGGTAAATACATTGTTGGTTCTATTATAATCTTTCATTTGCTAACTATCCCTATCAGTAGTTAGTGTCTTCCGTAGTTTGAATCTTTTATTTAACTGGCAGTATTGGCGCTCGCTGTATTGCAGTAGTTCGAGTAACGAAGATTTTTGGTGAGGTAAGTGATTTGTGCAAGGTATAGGTTAATGTTAGTCAGGGCCATTCTATTGTAGGGATTTTTGCGCTAAAAATATTGTGTGTCAGCTTAAGCACAGTCTTGTATACAGTTTCACAGTACCATACAATGCTTTACTTCAGACGTCCATTCTCAGAAATTTCTTCCTCAATTTAAGGCTTATGTTTGATACTAGTAGACTTCTCTTAGCCAAATATGCCATATTTGCCGGTTCTAGTCTGTTTTTGATGTCCCCCTTGCTCCGTCCATCATTGGTTATATTACTACCTTCGTGATCATCAATCCTGATGGCAAGTTTCTCACTGTTCTCGCTCCTGCTGCTTCTCATTACTTTCGTCTTTCTTCGATTTACACTCAACCCATATTCTGTACTCATTAGATTGTTCCTTCCATTCAGCAGATCATGTAATGCTTCTTCACTTTCACTCAGGACAGCAATGTCATCAGTAAATCGTATCATTGACATCCTTTCACCTAGAATTTTAATTTCACTCCTGAATAGCAAACTGCCGCAATGATCGTGCAGCTACCGAGGCACATTTTGTTGCAGCTCTACTCGACTGTTTCAGTACTCTGCCGTACACAAGACACGCCACAATCATGACGAGACTAGTATCTTGGTGCAAACTTCAAGCGTAGGGGTTCCGAACTCGATTTATAAAGATCTCATCGGCTACCTCATCAACTAGAACTTACAACGATGAGGGAATGTGCGTATCAAGGAACAACAGTGTGGGAACTGGAAACAAACGAACATCAAAGAGTGTGGCTGGCACTGGATCTCCCACTACTGGCAATTAAAATTGCTACACCATGACGATGACGTACTACAGACGCGAAATTCAACCTACAGGAAGAGATGCTGTGATATGCAAATGATTAGCTTTTCAGAGCAATCACACAAGATTCGCGCCGGTGGCGACACCTACAACGTGCTGACACGAGGAAAGTTTCCAACCGATTTCTCATGCACAAACAGCAGTTGACCTGTGTTGCTTCGTGAAACGTTGTAATGCCTCGTGTTAGGAGGAGAAATGCGTACCATTATGTTTCCGACTTTGATAAAGGTCGGATTGTAGCCTATCACGATTGCTGTTTATCGTATCGCGACATTGCTGCTCGCGTTGGTCGAGATCCAATGACTGTCAGGAGAATATGGAATCGGTGGGTTCAAGAGGGTAATACGGAACGCCGTGCTGGATCCCAACGGCCTCGTATCACTAGCAGTCGAGATGACATGCATCGTATCCGCATGCCTGTAACGGATCGTGCAGCCACGTCTCCATCCCTGAGTCAACAAATGGGGACGTTTGCAAGACAACAACCATCTGCACGAACAGTTCGACGACGTTTGCAGCAGCATGAACTATCAGCTCGGATACCATGGCTGCAGTTACCCTTGATGCTGCATCACAGGCATGAGCGCCTGTGATGGTGTACTCAACGACGAACCTGGGTGCACGAATGGCAAAACGTCATTTTTTCGGATGAATCCAGGTTCTGTTTGGGCTTCATGATGGTCGCATCTGTTATTGGTGATATCGCGGTGAACGCACATTGTAAGCGTGTATTCGTCATCGCCATACTGGCGTATCACCCGGCGTGATGATATGGGGTGCCACTTGTTACACGTCTCGGTCACCTCTTGTTTGCACTGACGGAGCTTTGAACAGTGGACGTTACATTTCAGATGTGTTACGACCCGTGGCTCTACCCTTCATTCGATCCCTGCGAAACCCTACTTTTCTGCAGGACAATGCACGACCGTATGTTGCAGGTCCTGTACGGGCCTTTCTGGATTCAGAAAATGTTCGACTGTTGCCCTGGCCAGCACATTCTCCAAATCTCTCACCAATTGAAAACGTCTGGTCAATAGTGGCCGAGGAACTGGCTCGTCACAATACACTCTTGATGAACTGTGGTATCGTGTTGAAGCTGCATGGGCAGCTGTCCTGTACACGCCATTCAAGCTCTGTTTGACTCAATGCCCAGGCTTATCAATGCCGTTATTACGGCCAGAGGTGGTTGTTCTGGGTACTGATTTCTCAGGGTGTATGCACCCAAATTGCGTGAAAATGTAATCACATGTCAGTTCTAGAATAATATATTTGTCCAATGAATACTCGTTTATCATCTGCATTTCTTCTTGGTGTAGCAATTTTAATGGCCAGTAGTGTAGATGTGGATGTAGATGAAGAGACGACTTGTGTCAACAAGGCCTCTTCAGGCACCAGCCACCGCTGTCTCAGCAGGGGATGTCACAGGCTACCTACTAGACACAACCAGCTTTTGGGCCACTAGCATCGAAGTTCTGTACGGAAGTCACCAGGTAATACAGAATGTTACCGCTGAATAACCACTGTTGACTCCACACTCGCTGCAGTTTGGGAAGTCCCACACCACAGCTTCCCACATAAGTAACCCTGCACCCAGAACCAACCAACCTGAAGCATTGGAAGCAGAAGGGGCTTCACTTTAATACCTTGTAGTACCGGGTGGTTATAACGGTGGTTATAAGCAATGTGCAGCTACTCACAGGGGTTCAGTGTTGACTGTAATTGTCGTATGGCAGCGAAGCTTGGTACATATTCTAATGCGTTGATGCGGAACAAATTTACGCAGGAAAAAATTAGTTCCGATTTTATCTATGACTGCAAGGAAGACGTATAGAAATTTTTCCATATGTAATACGTTAGAAAGAGACGTGGGCAGAAAAAGTCAGACAAGTGAGAAAGGCGTAATGTTGATTTTATAATTAACCATCGTTTGCAGTTTGTTCAATATGAGCATCAGAGGTCGACGAGATGCTGTCAGTGCCAGATCTGCACCTGGTGACCAATATTAAAACTAATTTTTCCAGCGTAGATCTGTTCCGCATTTTCGCATTAGCATATCTACACATATCTACATCGTTTCGCTACCACATGATAATTATAGCCCGCACTTTGCCTCCGTGAGTATCTGCTTCACTATAATTACTGTATATTGCCACCCAACACAAACATAGCAGGGGCACAGTTCGAACACGCGGAATGTACCTTAGGAGGCAGTGATAACCACCACGTGATCACAAGGCCGGCGTTTTTGTTCTGTTTCGATAACTGCATTTGGTTTTTCCTAAATGCACTCGACATGGCAAGCCCTGACGAGTATCAGACTTCATTCCTGCACCGATGTCTCACAGGAGAATTATTCTGGTTTTCACAATACAGAGTTGTCAACGTGGCGATCGATTTATGTAGTGGACATACCCACGCCTTTGGCTACTTGCTCAAGCTGCCGTTTTCGCCACGCGTTACGTACCTGGCGCTACGATTGTCCACAACAGGGCCCCTGCATAATGCCGGCTCATGCAGCGTTTCCGTGTCGACACTAAGGTAGGGATGGGAAATTACACTGAAGAACCAAAGAAACTGGTACACCTGCCTAATACCGTGTAGGCCCCAGCGAGTACGCAGAAGTGTCGCAAAACGACTTGGTATGGGTTCGACTGACGTCCGAAGTAGTGACGAAGGGAACTGACACCATGAATCCTGCAGGGCTGTCCATAAATCCGTAAGAGTCGCAAGGCATCCCAGATACGCTGAATAATGTGTCCAGCGGAGTGTTTAAACTCAAAAGAGTTTTCCTGGAGCCAGTCTGTAGCAATTCTGGACGTGTGGGGTGTCGCATTGTCCTGCTGGAATTGTCCAAGTCCACCGGAATGCATAATGGACATGAATGGATGCAGGTGAACAGACAGGATGCTTACGTACGTGTCACCTTTCAGAGTCGTCTCTAGACGTATCAGGGGTCCCATATCACTCCAACTACACGCGCCCCACACCATTACAGAGTCTCTAAGAGCTTGAACATTCCCCTGCTGACATGTAGGTTCCGTGGATTCATGAGGTTGTTTCCATACCCGCTTATCCCCATCCGCTCGATACAATTTGAAACGAGACTCGTCCAATCAGGTAACATGTTTCCAGTCATCAACAGTCGAATGTCGGTGTCAACGGACCCAGGCAAGGCGTAAAGCTTTGTGATGTGCTGTCGTCAAGGGTACACGAGTCGGTATTCGGCTCCGAAAGCCCGTATCGAAGATGTTTCATTGAATGTTTCGCACGCTCACACTTGTTGATGGCTCAGCCTTGAAATCTGCAGGGATATGTGGAAGGGTTGCGTTACTGTCACGTTGAATGATTCTCTTCAAGCGTCATTGGTCCCGTTCTTGCAGGATCTTTTTCCTGCCGCAGTGATGTCGGAGATTTGATGTTTTATCGGAGAGAAGTTTGTGGCACAACTTGACTAGAAGAAGGGATCGGTTGGTAGGACATGTTCTGAGGCATCAAGAGATCACCAATTTAGTATTGGAGGGCAGCGTGGAGGGTAAAAATCGTAGAGGGAGACCAAGAGATGAATACACCAAGCAGATTCAGAAGGATGTAGGTTGCAGTAGATAGGAGATGAAGAAGCTTGCACAGGATACAGTAGCATGGAGAACTGCATCAAACCAGTCTCAGGACTGAAGACAATAACACCACTCGTGAAACGGTCGTACCGGAAAATCACTTCATAGCTACCTTGGAGATGCTGTGTCCTATCGCTCGTGAGTAGACTGTAACGCCAGGTTCAAACTCACTTAAATTTTCATAACCTGCCATTGTAGCAGCAGTAACCGGTCTAACAACTGGACGCTTGTTGTCTTATATGGGCGTCAAAATTTCGCGGCAGTCTGATAGTTTGTGTACCAGAGGCTCGGGCGTCTTGAGGAATGAGCCAATACGCAAAGTCACAAAGGGTGGTTTGGCCTTCTCTGCATTGCAAATAGCGTACATGCGACCTGATGGGTGTGTATCTCCAAAAAACATACGAGGAAAATTCGGCCATTTAACTGGAGCTGTTATCATTCTTTTGCCGGGGAAGGCTGCACTGAATGTTATATCTGTAGCGTATGTTGACGGCATCGGAGACGAAATCGGAGGCCTGTGAATATTTCACAGATTGTCCAGAAAATTAAGTTCAACCTCATATTTGTTTCCAATCTATTACTTTCTAAAAACACAATACAGTGGGCAAGATTCATCATGAAAAGCACTCACGCATCACTTAGTACAGGTTCTTCCAAGATAATTAGTGAAAAAAGTTATATTAGCCCCTTTATATAACAATAAGGGCCTAATGAAACACTATGTGAAAGCGTTAATCATATTTGGAGAATGTTTTAAATATGTCTGTAAGAAGTTTCTTGACGTATCAGAAATGAAGCTGAAGTCATGGCTGCTAGACCTGACCTCTGAAAAATGACGTTCGGACCCATCTTTGAATTGGAAGTGATTGTGAGTTTCACGTAGAATTACGAATTCAAGGAGGTCGCAGTAAGTTTTTAGACAACAAAAAGTCCCATACTTTATTTCCGCTGTAACCAGCATTCTTGAATATTCAAGCTGTGAGATTATTTGATGAGCGCAAGATTGAATTTCTGAACACTCATCTCGTATTTTTCTTGAAAATTTGGACAATGTTAGTGGAGAATAAGGCGAATGCTTTCCTTAAGTTATCAAAATGATGGAAATGCGGTACCAGAGTCGCTGGGATACAAATATGATACGAGACTTTCTTCATCTAGACAAAAAGAGGTATAACCGAATTCCAGTGTCCACACTCATAACTTAGACTAGTATTCAAACTAATTCCATGTCTTTAGCTAATTTTGCAGTTTATAACAAGGTCACATTGTGAGAAAAGAGTACGTAAAAAAAAATTCTACGGTTTCAACGGCTAGAAAATAGACGAGTTACGGGGAATGCAACTAGCAAGCTGGTGCAATCGTATTGAGTGTTCCTTTTCTCCTAATGAAAGCTTATGAACTGTAGTTTTAACCTTCAAAGCGATCAGGGTAATTGGGCTGGTGCTCCATCGTGTGTGAATGAAATCTCCAGCCGTTGGCGGAACGATGCATCCTCTAGCAGGACAGGCAAGATGGTTACTAGGCACCAGTCAGCCTGTTTGGTAATATGTAAGGTTGTATTAGTCTGTCGCCAATAATTTCTTCCCACACATTAATTGAAAATAACGGTATTTATCAGTAGTTAAAACTTCCGGGCTGAGAGGCCGTGGTCGAACAGTATAACTTCTTCTCCCTGACGTTTCGTTGCCAGCTGCGGACAACATCTTCCGAGGCGAGTCTACGACTGGCTACCAAGCCGCGGAGGTCCTGTATATATAGAGCGGGTAGAGTTCACCACCACTCGTCACGTGATGTCAACAGTAAAACTATCTCTGACTGGCGTCATTGCTCTCGATCGAAGGTAATCGATTGTCACATCTTTGATGCAAGGTTGATCGCCATATTTTATCTAACTTCAAACCTTCTTCTTTCTTATTAAAATTATTGTGGTGTTTAAAAATCTCTATCGCCTCTCTATACATACGTGCATGGTAATGCGATGTCTTAGCTAGCACGCTTGTCTCGCTAAATTTTATCTCATGGTCTCCGTCTTCGAAAACATGTTCTGCTACAGCTTAGACCATGCGATAAAATTTAGCGAGACAAGCGTGCTAGCTAAGACATCGCATTATCATGCACGTATGTATAGAGAGGCGATAGAGATTTTTAAACACCACAATAATTTTAATAAGAAAGAAGAAGGTTTGAAGTTAGATAAAATATGGCGATCAACCTTGCATCAAAGATGTGACAATCGATTACCTTCGATCGAGAGTAATGACGCCAGTCAGAGATAGTTTTACTGTTGACATCACGTGACGAGTGGTGGTGCCCTCTACCCGCTCTATATATACAGGACCTCCGCGGCTTGGTAGCCAGTCGTAGACTCGCCTCGGAAGATGTTGTCCGCAGCTGGCAACGAAACGTCAGGGAGAAGAAGTTCTACTGTTCGACCACGGCCTCTCAGCCCGGAAGTTTTAACTACTGACGATGCCGGCCGTGAAAGCCTACACGCTATGATTCGACGCCTCTACGGGGAGGACATGTCGGTTATGGTACGACGATTGGAGAGTCTACGTAAGAAGAAGGCTCAGCAGCTGTGTTCGCTCACTTTCTTGCTACGTTGCCGTGACACCGGTACAGTTCCGAAGTTTCTGAAGGTGAGAAGATTGTTCCACTCAGCACAAGCTACCCGTATTTATGCACGCATGGAACTGGCATTTCTACGAGAACGGATCCATCAAACACGTCGGGGACTAGCGGTAACCAGCAGTCAATTATTAAATCTACATCTATTTATTAGTAATACGATGCAAGTTTGTGACTGGAATAAGGTGGATGGGCTAAAATTTAGATCTATGGAACGTACTGCAGAAGTTTCCTCTAATAGGCAGAAGAAAAAGTTTGATAACCTACAGAGGAATAGACAGGAAACGCCGGTAATAGACAACTCCCGAACGGTTGTAAATTTGTCCGGAAAAGAATTATCGAGGGATGAAATTTCTGTTCTCTCGAAAGGAGGAAACTTTGCAATTACTCCAATGAAGGTTCCAACGGAAGATATTGTAGCTAATATAGAGGCGGGGATTCGGTTGTTACCATCACACACTGCGGATGAAGTTAGGATGGAGACAGCAAGGATATTACGTAAAGCTAAGCCACCTAGCAGTAATTTGTCCCAAGGAGAAAAGAAGGCATTACGGGAGATTAATGAGGACAGGAGTATTATTGTACTTTCCGCTGACAAGGGAAACGCTACAGTGTTGATGAAGAGTGAGGATTACCACAGGAAGATCGACGATCTTTTGGATCCTACCATTTACAGGAAGCTGAACAAAGATCCTACAACAAAAGTGTTGACAGCTACTAACCAACTAATAAAAAAGTCTTCTATTCCTGCAGCAGATAAAAAAGATCTTTGTAAAACGGAAGCATTCCCTCCTAGATTATATGGGTTACCTAAGGTACATAAACCAAATGTCCCTCTTAGGCCGATTTTGAGTGCTATAGGATCCCCTACTCAAGAGTTGGCTAGATATCTTGCCTCATTGCTACAATCGTTTATCGGAAAGACTGATCATCATATTAAGAACTCCATGCACTTCATCGAAAAACTGAAGGGGATTACTATAAGCCCTAGTGATATCCTTGTTAGCTTTGATGTTGTATCTTTGTTTACTATGGTTCCGGTGAACGAAACTCTGGCTTACATATCTGACATATTTCCTACTGATATAGTAGCCTTGTTCCGGCACTGCCTATCTACGACTTATTTCCAGTATAATAATGAGTTCTATGAACAAATTGATGGAGTGGCTATGGGTAGCCCCCTAAGTCCAGTCGCTGCTAATATTTTTATGGAATTTTTTGAGCAACAGGCACTTCAGTCAGCCAGAAAAAGTCCTTTGAAGTGGTATCGGTATGTGGACGATACTTTTGTGATATGGAATCACGGAGAAGAGCAACTGAACGAATTTCTGAAGCATTTGAACAGCATTAATTCAAAAATTCAATTTACCATGGAGACAGAGAGTAATGGACAGTTTAATTTTCTGGACGTTTCAGTAATTAAACGAGCAGATGGTACTCTTGGTCACAAAGTATACAGAAAAGATACGCATACCGACCGTTATCTTCATAAGAGTTCAAATCATCATCCCAGGCAGAAGAGAGGTGTCATCAAAACACTGGTGGACAGGGCCAATAGAATTTGTGAGCCAGCGTATTTACAAGAGGAACTAAATCATTTGCGGACAGTTTTTCGGAAAAATGGATATACTGATAAGGAGATAGATCGTGCACTCCACCCTAGAAAGAAAATGTCCGACAATATGCAAAAACAACAACCTTCAGCAGGGAAAGTTTTTCTTTCTTACATCCATAATATTACGGACTGTATCGGAAAAGTGCTAGCAAGTTTAGAATTGAAACAATCTACAGACCAACTAAGAAGATTAGTGAATGTTTAAGATCGGCGAAGGATGCACGACACCCTTTAGCTACTCCGGGTGTTTACAAAATTCCGTGTAGTTGTGGGAAAGTTTACATTGGAACAACTAAAAGAAGTATCAATACTCGCCTGACTGAACACAAGAGGAACTGCCGATTGGGACACACGGATAAGTCAGCTGTAGCAGAACATGTTTTCGAAGACGGAGACCATGAGATAAAATTTAGCGAGACAAGCGTGCTAGCTAAGACATCGCATTATCATGCACGTATGTATAGAGAGGCGATAGAGATTTTTAAACACCACAATAATTTTAATAAGAAAGAAGAAGGTTTGAAGTTAGATAAAATATGGCGATCAACCTTGCATCAAAGATGTGACAATCGATTACCTTCGATCGAGAGTAATGACGCCAGTCAGAGATAGTTTTACTGTTGACATCACGTGACGAGTGGTGGTGCCCTCTACCCGCTCTATATATACAGGACCTCCGCGGCTTGGTAGCCAGTCGTAGACTCGCCTCGGAAGATGTTGTCCGCAGCTGGCAACGAAACGTCAGGGAGAAGAAATTCTACTGTTCGACCACGGCCTCTCAGCCCGGAAGTTTTAACTACTGACGATGCCGGCCGTGAAAGCCTACACGCTAGGAACGGTATTTATATTTATTAAGGTACAAATTTTAGAGCCCTTGTTTGCTGGACTTTTTTGGCTTGTTTGATACATACTACTGCCTCCAAAATATGGAATACTTCTGTTCTAGCACCCTCTACAGTTTGTGTCCAATTTTTTTCTCCGCTCTTATATATTCCCCTATATCTGTGCAGAAATATTCTTCTCCAATATTAAGGACAAAATCCCCTTCACACAACTATTAGGTGGTCGTCCCTTTTTTCTACATCTGTTTGGAATCCAGTCCATTACACACTTTGGCAGCTTTTCTTCCTACGTTCCGTTGATATGAAATCAATGACCTAATTTTGATCATTCATCCTGTCTCTAGTTACTTCATCTTTTCTTTCTTCTTTTCTTTCTATCACTGATGATTGTCTGCACAAACCCATCTTTGTAGCTACTACTTTTGAGTTTGGTTATCATGTCATCATCCAAATTCTGAGCCATATGTATTAATCCTCTTAACTATTGTTTTAAATATTCTACATATAGCATCAGTTCGAATCTGCTAATAGCGGAGAATTCCATTAAATAAACTACCGTTGTTAGTCTTACATCGGGAGCCAAACTCAGATGACAGATAGGGGAACATCCCCCGTTATACGGGGAGTACTGGGGAAATAAAACATCTGAGGCAGACCAAGCCTAACACCTTCTACCATGCAGTTTCAGGTTTGGACTACTTCTAAAGGAAGAAACCACTGAAAAAAAAAGTGGTCTTCCAGATTGGAGGTCGACGCAGTTGGTGAATTTATCATTTACTGGAAAAAGTACTTGCTAATAAGGCTTCCCAAATTAATTTGCTTTTCAAATATTACGTCTTTGGCTTCTCCATTTAACAATCTTTTAAGCGAAGATTATCTGACATTTACGTGGTTGGTTCCCAGATGGAACGGAGGTCAAAATATTGATGAAGTTGATTAGAAAAGATTGTGTGAATGCTTTTTCTACATCGACATCTACATCCCTACTCCTCAAGCCACCTGACAGTGTGTGGCGGAGGGCACTTTGAGTACCTTTATCGGTTCTCCCTTCTGTTCCAGTCTCGTATTGTTCGTGGAAAGAAAGATTGTCGGTATGCCTCTGGGTGGGCTCTAATCCCTCTGATTTTATCCTCATGGTCTTTTCGCGAATGTACGAAGGAGGGAGCAATATACTGCTTGACTCCTCGTTGAAGGTATGTTCTCGAAACTTCAACAAAAGCTCTTACCGAGCTACTGAGCGTCTCTCCTCCAAAGTCTTCCACTAGAGTTTATCTATCATCTCCGAAACGCTTTCGCGATTACTAAATGATCCTGTAACAAGGCGCGCTGCTCTCCGTTGGATCTTCTCTCTCTTCTATCAACCCCATCTGGTACGAATCCCATACCGGTGAGTAATATTCAAGCAGTGGGCGAACAAGTGTACTGTAACCTACTTCCTTTGTTTTCGGATTGCATTTCCTTAGGATTCTTCCAATGAATCTCAGTCTGGCATCTGCTTTACCGACGATCAACTTTAAATGATAATTCCATTTTAAATCACTCCTAATGCGTACTCCCAGATAATTTATGGAATTCACTGCTTCCAGTTGCTGACCTGCTAGCTACGTTAAGACTGCCTGTGTACTGACAAATACCGTGGGACTGCTACGGTCGCAGGTTCGAATCCTGCCTCGGGCATGGATGTGTGTGATGTCCTTAGGTTAGTTAGGTTTAAGTAGTTCTAAGTTCTAGGGGACTAATGACCACAGCAGTTGAGTCCCATAGTGCTCAGAGCCATTTGAACTATACTGACAAATAAACACAATATTTGTTTTTTCAGACGCATTTCGCCGCAATTTATTAATATATCTTCAGAGGCAGTATGTTATTGCTCTGTATGTGCTTTTGTTGTACTGCTGGTGAACCAGAGCGATATCAACGCCCTCAGCCAGTAGTCCTGCCTTAAAAGAGGAGAAACGCGTTAAGCAAAACAAATGGTGTCCTTAATTAGCTGTATAGAGACTGTCCTAAGGTAAAAATATCAATAAAATATCTGATCAAAAGTATCCGGGCACCCCTATGTACTGCGGGATTGACCACTAGATGTCACCAGAGGCGGACCAGACAGTACAAAAGGAGGCGAGAGAACTGTGTTCTCAGTAGAGTACAGCAGAATACGTCGGTGAAGAGAGCTCATTGACGTAAACTGGGCATTAGACGTCACCAGAGGAGCAAATCCATCAGAAACATTTCAGGCCTTCTAAGGCTGCCCAAGTCAATTGTTGGTGTTGTGACCGTTAGGTGGAAAAGCGAAGAACAATCACAGCTACACCAAAACCGGAGATAGTCGATCATTGTGGAGGATAGTTGTTAAAAAGTTGCATGGCATCAGTTAAGGCAACCACGCATGATTTCCGAAGTGCTATCAGCAGTCCAGCTTGCACAACGATTGCGCGTAGGTAGTTAAAAGAATGGGGTAGAGCTGTTTAGCGTCTGCTCATAAACCATACATTTATTTAGTCAGTGCTAAGCGACGATCGATTTGGTGAAAAGAACAACGCTCCTAGACAGTGGATGACCAGAAGCGACTGATTTGGAGTTGTGAATGAGGCTATACCATGTGGAAATCCCATAGAATGGTTTGGGTTAGGCGAACGTCTGGACAGTGTTACATTCCATCATGTGTAGTGGCAAAAAAGAAGTAAGGAGGTGTAGATGTTTTTCGACGGTGCCGGACGATACCCTTACTGAGCTTCAGGAAACACTAAGTGGGGCAGGACGTGAAACAGAATTACAGTATTGTGTAATATGTACAGTGGAGGAAGATTTTTGCATAAAGCGGGGCCACAGTCCTAATATATTTCTTTAAAGTCAGTGCAGCCATTAGACTATTGTTTATTTACAGTGTTACATTTACACTTACACAATGATAATTTCGGCTTCAAAGTACCATTATCAAGTGTTTTCTGAAAGCAGTGATATAACCGTATTAGAATCCATATTTGTAATGCTTACTTACAAGTGTTATAAATTGTCTAAGGTAGCACACTGTCGTATTAAAATACACTATTAGAGAATGTGTCTAATAGCGTATTTTAATACACCCTGCTACCAGAAGGGAGCGTAATGCTGCGTGGAATGTTTTGTGGCATTGCCTCGGAGATCTCGCCATTCTGGAAGGCACAAAGGATCAACGATAGTATGCACGTGTCTTTTGGGACTATGACCACCCTCACATGCGGTTTTGTTTTTCCTCGGCATAATGGCATTTTCCAGCAGAGATAGAGAAACAATTAAAATCGCTCAAAAGAGGAAAGGCCGCTGGACCTGATGGGATACCAGTTCGATTTTACACAGAGTACGCGAAGGAACTTGCCCCCCTTCTTGCAGCGGTGTACCGTAGGTCTCTAGAAGAGCGTAGCGTTCCAAAGGATTGGAAAACGGCACAGGTCATCCCCGTTTTCAAGAAGGGACGTCGAATAGATGTGCAGAACTATGGACCTATATCTCTAACGTCGATCATTTGTAGAATTTTGGAACACGTATTATGTTCGAGTATAATGACTTTTCAGGAAACTAGAAATCTGCTCTGTAGGAATCAGCATGGTTTTCGAAATAGACGATCGTGTGAAACCCAGCTCGCGCTAATCGTCCACGAGACTCAGAGGGCCATAGACACGGGTTCACAGGTAGATGAAGTGTTTCTTGACTTCCGCAAGGCGTTCGATACGGTTCCTCACAGTCGTTTAATGAACAAAGTAAGAGCATACGGACTATCAGACCAATTGTGTGTTTGGATTGAAGAGTTCCTAGATAACAGAACGCAGCATGTCATTCTCAATGGAGAGAAGTCTTTCTAAGTAAGAGTGATTTCAGGTGTGCCGCAGGGGAGTGTCGTAGGACCGTTGCTATTCACAATATACATAAATGACCTGGTGGATGACATCGGAAGTTCACTGAGGCTTTTTGCAGATGATGCTGTGGTGTATCGAGAGGTTGTAACAATGGAAAATTGTACTGAAATGTAGGAGGATCTGCAGCGAATTGACGCATGGTGCAGGGAGTGGCAATTGAATCTCAATGCACACAAGTGTAATGTGCTGCGAATACATAGAAAGATAGATACCTTATCATTTAGCTACAAAATAGCAGGTCAGCAACTGGAAGCAGTTAATTCCATAAATTATCTGGGAGTACGCATTAGGAGTGATTTAAAATGGAATTATCATATAAAGTTGATCGTCGGGAAAGCAGATGCCGGACTGAGATTAATTGGAAGAATTCTAAGGAAATGCAATCCGAAAACAAAGGAAGTAGGTTACAGTACGCTTGTTCGCCCACTGCTTGAATACTGCTCAGCAATGTGGGATCCGTACCAGATAGGGTTGATAGAAGAGAGAGAAGATCCAACGGAGAGCAGCGCGCCTTGTTACAGGATCATTTAGTAATCGCGAAAGCGTTTCGGAGATGATAGATAAACTCTAGTGGAAGACTTTGGAGGAGAGACGCTCAGTAGCTCGGTAAGGGCTTTTGTTGAAGTTTCGGGAACATACCTTCACCGAGGAGTCAAGCAGTATATTGCTCCCTCCTACGTCTATCTCACGAAGAGACCATGAGGATAAAATCAGAGAGATTAGAGCCCACACTGAAGTATACCGACAATCCTTCTTTCCACGAACAATACGAGACTGGAATAGAAGGGAGAACCGATAGAGGTACTCAGGGTACCCTCCACCACACACCGTCAGGTGGCTTGAGGAGTATGGATGTAGATGTAGAAAGTGCAACTTGTCACACACTTCACATTGTACGAGGATGGTTCGAAGAGCACCAGGATGAGTTCACTGTACTCCCCTGGCGACCAAATTTTCCGTATTTATACCCAATTTAGACTGTGTGGGACCACCTCTATCGGACTGTTCACGCTATCTATTCTCAGTCGAAAGACCTGGGGCACTTCGCCTCTGCACAGGAGTTGGCACGGCTCCACGTTCGTGTCGGTACCTTCCTTCCCGCACGTCTCGCACTGCACCAGGTGGTTATTCAGGCTTTTAACATCAGGACAGTTCAACGTGGTCACATTAATGTGACTAGACAGTATACAAGCTGTGCCATATGCCCGAAACATACTACAAAGACCCCCTGTTTTTTTCGCTGATAAGTCGTCTTCTGGGAAGTTAGATAAAGATCGCATTGTGTGAGAAGCGAGAGACCTGCACTGTAGACAGCGATTCCTCTTTGTAATGCGATGGGCCGATTTCTCGGCGCCGTTTTTCATGGGTTGAATAACCC
This sequence comes from Schistocerca gregaria, assembly GCF_023897955.1. Classification (NCBI taxonomy): domain Eukaryota; kingdom Metazoa; phylum Arthropoda; class Insecta; order Orthoptera; family Acrididae; genus Schistocerca; species Schistocerca gregaria. The sequence goes on from NC_064927.1 coordinate 383,186,368, forward strand.
CTGGCCTAAAGAGTTGTAATAAGGCTCCTCACTCGCTAATACAAAAAACAGAAAAGCAGGAGTTGAGGTCACCAGAGACTGTATTGGCTCAAGTAGTAAACCCAGTTGCGGAGTCGGAGAGCAACACAGAACTGCTTAAGAACGGCATGTATGTGTGAGTAACGATTGGTCAATACTGGAAAATCTTCACTTGGGGGGCAAAGAATTGTCTTGTTTACAAAAGTATCATTGGCCAGCACTCTGCAGAGCCTGTTTCATTGGCACACGAGATTCGCTGACTTGAAGGGAGGAGATCATACTTCTGCTTGGGATGCGATGGAGGAGACTATGTTTGAGGACCTTGAGGGGAATATCGTCCGCTGACCTGATAGAGTGTTGCTGTATCGTATGTGTGACAGGTCACCGTACTCACTACGCTCCACACGGGTGAGAGCTGAATGTGGTTGAGAAACCGTATCTTAGCGAGCAGGGTATGAGGAATGGCGTGCATTTGTAACTGCATTGTTACTTTTCTCTAGCGAATGAAGTCTCGTTCAAGGCTCAGTCAGAAATGTTGATAGCTTGTACAGTTTTTTCACTCTTCTAGAGGACTCAGGTGATCACTACCTGCCCAACACAGATTTATCTACCTATAATATAGGCGTAGATTACGGTCTTGTCTGATTCACCTAAACTATCCAATGTTTGCCAGGACATTCAAGTGCTAGATTACCAATATCCCATGTCAACAGTTGTTAAGTTTCTTATTGTCCCCATTTCAATCTGTAATTCATTTGTGTCATCAGTGAACTTTATAATAAACAGGGATTAATTTATTTCGTAATTATATGATCACTCTGTTATCCTTTGTAAAATGCAACACCCATGTCTCATGTTTGCTAGGGTCACCGCTGTCCCGTGACATCTTTGTTATTAAATGTATGTAAGCCCGAGCGATCTAATGGGCATTCCAAGAGATGTAGATCATTCTGACATCCACGAAGGTATGTATGTTGTAATAAGGCTCCTCACTCGCTAATACAAAAAACAGAAAAGCAGGAGTTGAGGTCACCAGAGACTGTATTGGCTCAAGTAGTAAACCCAGTTGCGTATTATCTACTGTAATTAATATCTGCTGTACCTTCACACCTTGTTCCCACAGGCAACTAGACCATTCCCAAAACAAATTTGCAATGTCCAGTTCGGATTGTATGGAACCAATATCATCAACTCTGGTCTTGTCTGAAACTAAGACTGACAGCAGCCTGTTAGTTTTATTGTTATCATTACGATTATTTCTATCTCTGTGCGACATGCATAGCAGGATATCTTTCCCTTTCTATGTAGGTACACATTTACAAAGCAAACACATTTGCATGTATGAAGTAAATGAAAGACAACGATTTTTTGTACATTTAATTCATCCTGAAAAATATTATTGAAGTGCTTTTGAACAAACAATATGTTTGGTCTTTCCATCTTCTGCAAAAACGATTTTTTGGCTCTTTTTCTAGTGAAACTGGAACATGTAATGGATCATGTTAGTTGGTTAATTAACTACTTGTTACGTAGCTCATTTGACGAATTCTTTTTTCGAAGTACTGTGAATGAATCAATTTACAGGATATGTAAAATCAATGGATACTCCATATTTAATGCAGACACTTGGACGGATTGACCTTGCGCCTTTTTGATGGTAATTGAGAACGAAAGGAAACGGCAAAATGCATTCGTTTGAAATCAAATGGCATGTCGGTGGAAAAGATGGGAATATATGGAAGCAGCACATTTTCTGCTTTCGACTCCCTATTCAGAAGTGTCGCTTCGATGACGTTTGATATCAGTTTTCTGACAGGGAGCCTGGTTCCATTGCACAGCAGCGGTGAATTAATGTCGCGCAAAAGAAATACTGGTGCGCCGATTTCCAGTGACAGGCTGGTGGAGGTCAGCTCAATAATTTAAAATCTCATCCACATTCATGATGCTGTCAGTCGTTTTTAGGTGACAGACTCACCCACAATTTGTTTCTTGATTGCGCAACTAGTTGCATTGTAGTCGGTGTTTTTTCTTGCCAAAATGGCACGTTCAAAAAGTCAAACGTGATTTCTGTTCTTGGCGACGATTTATGGGAAATGTTTCTTAATTAATTCTTCGACCGATGGAACTATGACACAAAATTTTAAGGGAAGTGAAATATATTTTGTTTGGACAGCAACTGGTACGTTTGCCAATTATGGTAGACATTCTTTAAGGAGTTACAGATATACGCTATATTGATAGCTCCCTGTCTTTGCAACCACTCTACCTTCAACTCTAGGGGAGGAACATCGTCAAGACTGTCACTGGTAAGACTAGAGAAACAGGAAACTACGGACTTCACACGAATATCGGTCGGTAATCGAATATTTTTACATGTCACATCTTCTCACACTCACTCCCATCTTCAGGAGTGACTACATCTACATCTACATCTACATTTATACTCCGCAAGCCACCCAACAGTGTGTGGTGGAGGGCACTTAACGTGCCACTGTCATTACCTCCCTTTCCTGTTCCAGTCGCGTATGGTTCGCGGGAAGAACGACTGCCGGAAAGCCTCCGTGCGCGCTCGAATCTCTCTAACTTTACATTCGTGATCTCCTCGGGAGGTATAAGTAGGGGGAAGTAATATAATCGATACCACATCCAGAAACGCACCCTCTATAAACCTGGGCAGCAAGCTACACCGCGATGCAGAGCGTCTCTCTTGCAGAGTCCGGCTCTTGAGTTTGCTAAACATCTCCGTAACGCTTTCACGCTTACCAGATAACCCTGTGACGAAACGCGACGCTCTTCTTTGGATCTCCTCTATCTTCTCTGTCAATCCGACCTGGTACGGATCTCACACTGATGAGCAATACACAAGTATAGGTCGAACGAGTGTTTTGTAAGCCATTTTGTAAGCCACCTCCTTTGTTGATGAACTACTTTTCTAAGGACTCTCCCAATGAATCTCAACCTGGCACCCGCCTTGCCAACAATTAAATATTATATAATCATTCCACTTCAAATCGTTCCGCATGCATACTCCCAGATTTTTTGCAGAAGTAACTGCTACCAGTGTTTGATCCGCTATCATATAATCACACAATAAAGGATCCTTCTTTCTATGGATTCGCAATACATTACATTTGTCTATGTTAAGGGTCAGTTGCCACTCCCTGATCCAAGTTCCTATCTGCTGCAGATCTTCCTGCATTTCGCTGCAACTTTCTAATGCTGCAACTTCTGTGTATACTACAGCATCATCCGCGAAAAGCCGCATGGAACTTCCGACACTGTCTACTAGGTCATTTATATATATTGTGAAAAGCAATGGTCCCATAACACTCCCCTGAGGCATATTACCCCCACAATGCTTTCTTATAAATAATTATACAAATAACGAACCATTTATACACAAAATTTGATTGAAATTGCCCCTGAAGTGCCCGAGTTAGGCTTCTGTTTCACCACCTTTTGACACGCACCTTTATGGGTAGTAGGTGATTCCTATTCCCACAGAAACCTTCGCCGGGGCTAGTACAACAACTTACCTCAGTTTCATCGTAAACATGTGAATACTATAGGGACACATAGAAGACGAAGAAACAAAATCATTGTTATATATTAGATTACTATTTAATGTGGTTTTTCACCCCTAAGCCCTTACAGCAGGTACTCCAGATTTACAATCGAGTCATCTTTGGATACACTCACCATCTATTGTAATGTTTATTATAATTATTGCTTTGCCCCAGAAGTAATATAGCATTCTGTACCTTTGCAGGATACAGAATAAATATCACGTTCACACTGAAACTCCCCTCCCCCTCCCTTCATATTCTCCATGTGAGATATGGACATGTGACCTTCACCATTCGAAACTGCGACGCTGCGTAAAGACACGGCGGTCGGCGCCATCTTGATACCTTAACTGTCAACAACACTGGTATACAGGGTGTTACAAGAAGGTACGGCCAAACTTTCAGGAAACATTCCTCACACACAAAGAAAGAAAATATGTTATGTGGACATGTCTCCGGAAACGCTTACTTTCCATGTTAGAGCTCATTTTATTACGTCTCTTCAAATCACATTAATCATGGAATGGAAACACGCAGTAACAGAACGTGACTCCAAACAGTTTGTTACAGGAAATGTTCAAAATGTCCTCCGTTAGCGAGGATACATGCATCCACCCTCCGTCGCATGGAATCCCTGATGCGCTGATACAGCCCTGGAGAATGGCGTATTGTATCACAGCCGTCCACAATACGAGCACGAATAGTCTCTACATTTGGTACCGGGGTTGCGTAGACAAGGGTTTTCAAATGCCCCCATAAATGAAAGTCAAGAGGGTGGAGGTCAGGAGAGTGTGGATTCCATGGAATTGGTCCACCTCTACCAATCCATCGGTCACCGAATCTGTTGTTGAGAAGCGTACGAACACTTTGACTGAAATGTGCAGGACCTCCATCATGCATGAACCACATGTCGTGTCGTACTTGTAAAGACACATGTTGTAGCAGCACAGGTAGAGTATCCCGTATGAAATATTAATAACGTGCTCCATTGAGCGCAGGTGGAAGAACGTGGGGCCCAATCAAGACATCACCAACAATGCCTGCCCAAACTTTCACAGAAAATTTGTGTTGATGACGTGCTTGCACAATTGCGTGCGGATTCTCGTCAGCCCACACATGTTGATTGTGAAAATTTACAATTTGATCACGATGGAATGAAGCCTTATCCGTAAAGAGAACATTTGCTCTGAAATGAGGATTGACACATTGTTGGATGAATCATTCGCTGAAGTGTACCCCTGGAAGCCAATCGGCTGCTGATAGTGACTGCACACGCTGTACATGGTACGGAAACAACTGGTTCTCCCGTAGCACTCTCCATACAGTGACGTAGTCAACGTTACCTTGTACAGCAGCAACTTCTCTGACGCTGGCTTTAGGGTTATCGGCAACTGCACGAAGAATTGCCTCGTCCATTACAAGTGTCCTCGTCGTTCTAGGTCTTCTCCAGTCGCGAGTCATAGGCTGGAATGTTCCGTGCTCCCTAAGACGCCGATCAATTGCTTCGAACGTCTTCCTGTCGGGACACCTTCGTTCTGGAAATCTGTCTCGATACAAACGTACCGGGCCACGGCTATTGCCCCGTGCTAATCCATACATCAAATGGGCATCTGCCAACTCCGCATCTGTAAACATTGCACTGACCGCAAAACCACGTTCGTGATGAACACTAACCTGTCGATGCTACGTACTGATGTGCTTGATGCTAGTACTGTAGAGCAATGAGTCACATGTCAACACAAGCACCGAAGTCAACATTACCTTCCTTCAATTGGGCCAACTGGCGGTGGTGAATCGAGGAAGTACAGTGCATACTGGCGAAACTAAAATGATCTATAACATGGAAATTAAGCGTTTCCGGTCACATGTCCACGTAACATCTTTTCTTTATTTGTGTGTGAGGAATGTTTCCTGAAAGTTTGGCCGTACCTTTTTGTAACACCCTTTATAATATTACAGAAAATGCAGCGAGCACTGAGGAGTCCATACGTAGGTCACTAGTTACACGGCGCTGTCAGACCACTCGCTCTGGGGAGCGCAGGTGAGTATGAAGGCTGCGGTACTCACGACAGACGAGGGGTCGGCCCGGAGGAGCCCTCTTGCGCACGCGGCCGTGGGAGTAGTTGGCTGCCGCAGCGGCGGAGTCGGCTCTCGCTGCCGACATGTCTCGGGTAACGCAGCAGAGCAGAGCAGTCGGCCGCCGTACGTACCGTCCCGGGGAAGACTCGCCGCAGCTCCGCGCCGCTCCGCCCGCCTCGCGTATCGGTCCCGGGGTTATCGCGCCTCCCGCCGCCAACACGCCACATCGTTGTCGAACTATTGGCTGGCGCAGCGTCTGTTTATCGCTCCTGTTATTGCCATTCGGTAGCGTCCGGCATCTCGGCTGCCAACCCCGGACCTCAGTATTTCTGCAGCGCGCCCCTAACCTTCAGGTCTCCGCGGATCGCGGTTGCTCGAGGTCGCTACGCGCGCTCGGCCTTGACACGGGTGCGGTGCGCAGCGGTGCCTCACGTAGCGGTCCTTTCGTCTTCAACACTGGCGAATTGTTGTTCCTGGCGTACACGGACCTAACCTCAAGCGCAAAAACCGTGTGAGTCCGAGACAGATACCTACAGAGTGGCGGACGAAATGTGTTACCGTTTTGTTTTTGAATAAAAACTTTATTGTCAATACAATCTGAAAGGAACATATACTACACTACTGGCCATTAAAATTGATACACCACGAAGAAGATGCTGTGATATGCAAATGATTAGCTTTTCAGAGCATTCACACAAGGCTGGCGCCGGTGGCGACACACACTACGTGCTGACATGAGGAAAGTTTCCAACCGATTTCTCACACACAAACAGCAGTTGACCAGTGTTGCCTGGTGATTCGTTGTTGTGATGCTTCGTGTAAGGGGGAGAAATGCGTACCATCACGTATCTGACTTTCATAAAGGTCGGATTGTAGCCTGTCGCGATTGCGGTTTATCGTATCGCGACATTGCTGCTCGTGTTGGTCGAGATCCAATGACTGTTAGCAGAATATGGAATCGGTGGGTTCACGAGGGTAATACGGAACGCCATGCTGGATCCCAACGGACTCGTATCACTAGCAGTCGAGATGACAGGCACCTTACCCGCATGCCTGTAACGGATCGCGAAGCCACGTCTCGATCCCTGAGTCGACAGATGGGGACGTTTGCAAGACAACAACCATCTGCACGAACAATTCGATGACGTTTGCTGCAGCATGGACTATCAGCTCGGAGACCATGGCTGCGGCTACTCTTCACGCTGCATCACAGACAGGAGCGCCTGCGATGGTGTACTCAAAGACGAACCTGGGTGCACGAATGGCAAAACGTCATTTTTTCCGATGAATCCAGGTTCTGTTTACAGCTTCATGATGGTCGCATCCGTGTTTGCCGACATCTCGGTGAACGCACATTGGAAGCATGTATTCGTCATCGCCATACTGGCATATCATCCGGCGTGATGGTAACGAAAACGTCTGGTCAATGGTGGCCGAGCAACTAGCTCGTCACAATACGCCAGTCACTACTCTTGATGAACTGTGGTATCGTGTTGAAACTGCATGGGAAGCTGTACCTGTACACACCATCCAAGCTCTGTTTGACTCATTGCCCAGTGTATGAAGACCGTTATTACCGCCATAGGTGGTTGTTCTGGTTGCTGATTTATCAGGATCTATGCAACCCAATTACGTGAAAATGTAATCACATGTCAGTTCTAGTATAATATATTTGTCCAATGAATACTTGTTTATCGTCTGTATTTCTTCTTGGTGTAGCAATTTTAACGGTCAGTAGTGTACAATGAATAGCCGTCCATGGAGATTTGTTCTAAATCAGCACATGCTCAATATGTCTACCATTTCGTTTCCCAACTTCCTCTAAACGAACACTGAAGTTAGTGATTACCCTAAGCACATATCTTCCGTAATTTCACTGCAAGCTTGAAGAATAACTCTTCTGAGCTCCATTAAATCTGAAATATGTTTCGGGAAAAGGTTTTCGTTTAGTTACCACCAAAGAAAAAAGTCACATGGATTGAGGTCTGGACTATTGGGGGGCCAATTTTGTCCGTCATTGAAGCGACCTGGAACCTCAGTGAAATGATTCGCATGTCGAAATGCTCGTGTAAAACTGCAACACAGTGTTTGCAGTATGTGGCCTTGCTCCATCTTGCATGAACCACTGCGTGTTGAAGGGCAAGGCAGTAGCAAGAAGCTGTAGAATGAAGCTATTGCGAAGCATGCTCAAATAACGCTCGCTGTTCACAGTTTCTTCAAAGAAAAAGGGTCCAGTCCGTGACTGGAAATTGCTGCCCACGCTGTAATCCTCGGAGCAATATGTTGTCGTTCATGAAGCCCTTGTGGGTTTTCAGTGACCCAAAAGCATACATTTTGTTTGTTAACCACACCGTCTAAATGAAAATGCGCCTCGTCTGAAAACCAAACCATGTTGAGAGTTTCTTCCCTATCATCCGGCCACTGAGCAAACAGTAGTCTCTGCTGCTTGCGTTCTTCACTGAGCTTCTGTGTACAGGTCATCTTGTAAGGGTACATATGGAGGTTACTTTTAAGAATGCGTTGAACGGAGCGTCTGGATGTTTCCAGTTGCACTGCTGCCTTTCTACACAATTTCCCGGGACTTCTCTGTACAGCAACTCGTACCGCTTCAATATTCCCCGGCGAACAAACAGGCTTAGGCCGAAGTCGCTTCGCTTCCAATACTGTTCCTTCTTGTACAAATTTATCGCACAACCTGTGGATGGTCTTCTTGCAAGGGACCCATCGTAGGTTAAACTGGTGTCGAAAACGCCTTTGAGTCACAACAACGCTTTTTGTATCATGAAAAAGTAACACAATTGCCGATCGTTGCTGTGCCGTCAGTCTTCCATTGTCAGCCATTGCTGCTTACTAGTCTCCTAGCAGTAGTATCGTGAATTACACGTCATTTCGTAACTCATTTGTTTTTCCAAGCTCTGCTGGTACTGCTGTAGAGATCCCAGCGGGATATCTAATGTGCGTCGTAAATTGTGAATGGCATAATTGGTAACACATTTCGTGCGCCACCCTGTACATGCACGTACGAGCAGGAAAGTTCCCCAGATCACAATATCTCCTTCTGCGAGCAGTACGCTAACAACAGACAGACACTTCACTTTGATTACACAGAGACGGACATACATATGTACACAACAGTAAAAGACCAGCACAGTGGGCACAATTAAATGTATTAACAGATAGTATTTCAAAAACAACACATGAAGAGTACTTGCTGACAAGACGTAACATACACGCCTGTTTGCAACCTAACAATAATCTCTACAGTGTGGACAGCGACACTCACAGTGACAACGACAACAATGACACAGAAGAGGGACAGGAGGAGGAGGAGGAGGAGGAGGAGGAGGAGGAAGATTAGATGAATAAGACACCTACAATTGTGAATGAGATGATGTTGTTGTTGTTGTGGTCTTTAGTCCTGAGACTGGTTTGATGTAGCTCCCCATGCTACTCTATTCTGTGCAAGCTTCCTCATCTCCCAGTATTTACTGCAACCTACATCCTTCCGAATCTGCTTAATGTATTCATCTCTTGGTCTCCCTCTACGATTTTTACCCTCCACGCTGCCCTCCAATGCTAAATTTGTGATCCCTTGATGCCTCAGAACATGTTCTACCAACCGGTCCCTTCTTCTAGTCAAGTTGTGCCACAAACCTCTTCTCCCCAATTCTATTCAGTACCTCCTCATTAGATATGTGATCTACCTATCTAATCTTCAGAATTCTTCTGTAGCACTACATTTCGAAAGCATCTATTCTCTTCTTGTCCAAACTATTTATCGTCCATGTTTCACTTCCATACATGGCTACACTCCATACAAATACTTTCAGAAACGACTTCCTGATACATAAATCTATATTCGATGTTAACAAATTTCTCTTCTTCAGAAACGCTTTCCTTGCCATTGCCAGTGTACATTTTATATCCTCTCTACTTCGACCATCATCAGTTATTTTGCTCCCCAAATAGCAAAACTCCTTTACTACTTTAACTGTCTCATTTCCCAATCTAATTCCCTCAGCATCACCCGACTTAATTCGACTACATTCGATTATCCTCGTTTTGCTTTTGTTGATGTTCATCTTATACTCTCCTTTCAAGACACTGTACATTCCGTTCAGCTGCTCTTCCAGGTCCTTTGCTGTCTCTGACACAATTACAATGTCATCGGCGAACCTCAAAGTTTTTATTTCTTCTGTATGGATTTTAATACCTACTTCAAAATTTTCTTTTGTTTCCCTTACTGCTTGCTCAATATACAGATTGACATAACACGCCAAAATGCACTGACAGAAGGTGCATATAAACAAATAATAGTCGAGGAAAGCGAATACTAGAGTAAATGTAGTGTAAGATGCTGGCAAGCACCCAATATTGTACATAGATAAATACCTAATGTTAATGCATAAGGTTAGCAGTACAATCTCTCTGCTCGTAACTGTGAACTATTTTGTTGTGACTGAGCTCGAAGAGACCATTCCAAGTGATTCATTCACCACCAGTTACAATCGGTGATGATGCTAACAGATCTCTCCTCTAGCCTATCATCTTTTTACACTCTTCTTAAATAAACGAAATTTTATTTATATTTCAGCCTAAGAATACTGTTATTTTAAAAATGAATTAATCAGTGTCAGTTTTTGGTAGAAGAAAACAAAACGAAAAACTGCAACAGAGGTGTCAACGAAAACTGCAATATGTATGACCTGTTTTAAAACAGCAGCTAACAGGCCTTTAAACATACAATACAGAAATAAATAAAAATACACGTTTCTGACAGTGATCAACAGTACAATTTTACCCGAGCTATCTTGTCGCAAGTACCGATGAGCAGGTGATCTAACCTGTGAGGGGTGTTCTGGTAGTGAAACCTTCCTTCTTCTTCCATAACCTTTTCAGTTAGCAACCACATAATTTCTTAAAGTGTCAGATCAAAACGACCACTGACTAATGCAAGAACTGAATGCTGCCTGTTGGCGTTTCGGTCACGTAAAGCGCTGCGAAAATTATGCGGAGCTGCAATGATTTACTGTTTACAACGTAAGACCGCGGTGTAGGTAAAGTCGGTGGTTCAATTGGCTCTAATCACTATGGGACTTAACATCTGAGGTCATCAGCCCCCCATACTTAGAACTACTTTAACGTAATTAACCTAATCATATCGCACACATCCACGCCAGAGGCAGTATTCGTATCTTCGACAGCAGCATCAGCGCGGTTCGGGACTGAAGCGCCTTGAACCGCCCGGCCACAGCGGCCGGCTAGATAAAGTCGAAACAAACAGTTTGATGTAGGGCACTTGTGGTCTACCAAGCCGAGAAGGAACCTCAAACGTACCTATAAAAGCCACTGAAGCTCCACGTGAGATTTTGATTAAAACTGTCCTCGAATATTTAAAAACTTCTATATCCTGTACATACATAATCTAAAACTGATGGCTATATAAATTTTACTTCGCAGTTTTGGGCACTTTAAAAGCGTAAAATTAACAATTAAAGCGTTTTGCCTCTCTGGCCTTCTTACACGAGACAACTGTGCTTGTAAAGGCTAATTTTAGATCGAATTGGAAAAGTATTAGTTTTTGCGCAACTTGTTCAAAAGTCTTTACGTTTCACTTACCTTACACAAAAGGTTAACCTGCTACGAGGGGCGTTCAGTACGCAACGTAACACATTATTTTTCTCGGCCAATTTCGGTAGAAAAAGTGCCGAATTTGTTGTGGGATATCGTGAAATATTCTCGCTTCAGCCCCTGTAGCTTCATGAATTTCCGATAAGTGGCGGCGCAACACGTACCCTTCAATATGGCGTCTGTAGCGGAGGTGCACTCAAGGCAGAAATCTGTCGTTTAGTTTCTTTTGGTGGAAAGCCAAAGCATCGCAGATATTCATTGGCGCTCGCAGAATGTCTACGGAAAGCTGGCAGTGAACAAAAGCACAGTGAGCCGCTGCCCGAGGCGTCTGTCAACACTGCAACAAGTTCGTACCAACCGGTCCTATCTCCCGCGTGACTGCCGGCGGCATACACCTGTGACACCTGCGATGCTGGACAGTGCGGACTCTTTTATCCGAGTTGATCGACGCGTCAGAATCAAACACCTCGCTACTCAACTGGACGTCTCTGTCGATAGTGTTGACACACTCATCCACCATTTAGGCTACTCGAAAGTGTCTGCAGTTGGGATCCTCGCTGCCTAAGAGAAGACCATAAAGAGCAACGGCGGATCATCTGTGCTAAATTGCTTTAGCATTACGAGCCTGATCGTGACAATTTTTTGTCTGAAATGGTTCAAATGGATCTGAGCACTATGGGACTTAACTGCTGAGGTCATCAGTCCCCTAGAACTAATTAAATCTAACTAACCTAAGGACATCACACACATCCATGCCCGAGACAGGATTCGAACCTGCCACCGTAGCGGTCGCGCGGTTCCAGACTGTAGCCCCTAAAACCGCTCGCCCACTCAGGCCGGCTTTTTTTGTCTGCCATCGTCACGGAAGATGAAACATAACTTCAACGGAAACAAAACTGTAATTCATGGAGTGGCGCTTCACAAATTCTTTTTACAAGAAAAAGTTAAAAGCTATACCCTCTGGCGGTAAATTCACGGCGACGGTCTTCAGGGACACTGAAAGGGTTATTCTCTCTGGTGCAACGGTCAAGTGTATTGTGCTACCCTCAGGAAATAAGATTTCAGTGCGTTCGTCGCCACAGAAATGGAATCGAATTTCTCCTTCTCCCCAACAACGTGAAAACCCCCCGATTATGTCCTTTAATGGGTTTTGTGTGATTTTTACCGAAGTCGTCAAACAGTTAATTATTATGATTATATGACTGTGTGCTTAATGGATGAAAGGCTATCGGCTTTTGTACTGTGGTTTCGGAGGTATTTCAGCCGAGTGCGGCTATTATGAGACTCAATAGTTAATGATTGAAAGTTTGTCTATTATTAAAGACAATAAAGGTTGCGATGTACAAACTGATATGTATTTTCTACTAACACACAAATTCTGATGCAGTTGCTACCTTCACCTTACACGTCTAATTACGGTTATATCTTTTATTGGTTGCTGATTTTAAGTACTTCATCACACGCAATGATAATGGTTAACATCCACAACAATCCTCACTACAATCCATGGTTGTTGCTGGCCGACGCGGTTGACGCGAAACACATAATTCTGCAATTGTCACTTTTGGTTTCATATCACGCGCTCATCTGTCATACTCCGGTGGATTGGCCGTTTACAGTTCACTCGACCACCATTCTTGCCCGTCTCTCCAGTACCACAGCTCACTCGACACTCCTCTCATTGCCTCCTGTAGCGCTTGACAATCGACTCCTGTGCGCTATCGACCTGAGTCTTGTAGGATCACGGATCCCTTACAAACGTAAGGCCACAAACAATCCTGCGCACCCGAGAAAAGCTCACAGGAGTTTATTTGACGGATCTTCCTCATCGCCTACAGCCCCAATCTCGCAATTTCCGACGTCCATCTCCCAATAAAGGAAGCACTCCGCAGGAAGCAGTACGTGGATGATAGGGAAGTTATTGATGCGGCGTGACTTTCGCTCCGACGTCGACCAATAGAGTGGTCCTATGCAGCCATACAATCCCTTCCAGTAAGGTGGCTTATTGCCATCAAACTGAACAGAGATTATGTTGAAAAAATAGGATTTTTAGCCAGAAGAGTGGGGAATAATTTGGTGCACAGGAGGCCTGAAAAAAAAACCAAACTGATTTCGGAAAAAAATGTGTCACATTATTTATTGAAAGACTTCGTAGTATTAACGAAAACAAGTGGTACAAGAGAGCGAATGGACTTTCAAAACAACGCTCAGCGTGCATGCGCTGGAGCTTAAGAAGTTGTGAACGTGGTGGGTGCTATTCTGTAATTCTGCGCAACGGATCAATCTAAGATGTACCCTTTACCCTGTGGCTCCTGCAAGATGCAATTTCCACCCTCACACTACTACAGAAGTCAGACAAACGCTCCTAACGTTCTAAAGAGAAATGCCTGAAAAACGTTCAGCAATAAATATCTTCTCGAATCGTCCGCTGTAAAGAAATGACACAAAAATTCACAAAATTTCTTACGTAACTAGTGGGATACTTGGGTACTGGAGTAGTGCTAGTTAGTGTAAGAAAAACATGAAACTAACGAAAATTATTATTTATTTTGCTAAAATTCTGAGAAATCACAATGGCACCTTTAGTTATGAACTGAAGTTATTTCCGGGCTCTTTTCGGAATGTGATGTTACCTCTTAATGATAAGATTCGCTAATGAAATTTCAATACGAAGTTTAAGATTGTTATTGACTTGGCAGAATGACAGAGCCGCGCCGTTACAAGGTTGCTAGGTACGGTCGAGGTTGTCATGTGTGAAATGCAGTGAAGTGTACTGTTGCGGAGGAAATGTGGGGCACCCAAGAGCTGTAGCTGTAGCACGCAATACCGTAAGCTGTGATGACTGCTGTCTGCACCGCTAGCTGCTGACAAATAAGATAACTCTCGTTCTATCTGGATTGATCTTCGCCAATCAAACTCTCTCTATGCCTTGATGAAGTCAAGGACTCCTATTCGCCCCTAGTCTAACTACTGGCGTGGTAGACCGGTCAGATAACCAGTCCACCGCGATGCCACTCAAAAATTCGCTTGCAGGCGTTTAACTGTAACTCTGTCCGTTCACACCGCACAATAAGTGTGGCGGCCAACACAGTGAACAACGCTTAATCGCAAGGACTCAATATAGAGTTGCACTCCGACTCGCTCTCGACAGAGGTGCTCTCCCAGTGAAGTACCCAGGAGAGACTTGTTCCTCGCTCCTTGAGTACACGTACGAGCGCGCACGCTCTCGTCACGTGTTCTCGGTCCAGGCCCCTCTCCAGGACAGACTGAAAGAGTATAACTTTCGGTCTCTTCCATTACTCCTTCAGCTCAAGGTATCAGAAATATCGTCTACCAATCAACATTGCTCTTCTAAAACGGGAGAATGACGTTTCGTTTAAGGCGACCAATCCGGAAATCTATAGCATCGGCGTTTGGCGTTTGGCGTTTGCTGTCTCTCTGTGAAAATCTCTGAAACTGCATACTCTGTAAAGAATGCGTAGGCTCAGCGCTCCCACACAATGTAGCGGAATTTGCTTTTAAGCCGAACACGGGGTCGTTCTTTCACTCGGGCAAATGCTGTCTACTCTACGGGCGGTCACCGACCGATATAGACAGGTTGGGACCGACCTCCTGGCGTGTGGTTGCTCTCCTGAACTAAAAGCTCCTGTGACCATCGTGTCTGGAATGTATGTGTGTAGGCCAGCTTCGAGTATTTCAATCTCGGAGCGCATTTGCGATTTACTAGTTATTTGCATATCATTTGCATGAATTCATACAACATTCACTTTATCTAATCGAATTTGTGTTCGAATGAAGCGTCTTGATGTGCGGGAAATGATTTTGAGGTTGTAATATGTAAGCAATGAAGGTCAGGAGACCACGACGTCTTACAAAGATTTTGTAGGCCAGTTTGAGGTTGTTTGTCGCTATGACAGACCACAAGTGGTAAACAGTTGTCGTTTAAACTCTGTATAAGCGGGACTGAGACAAATGGAAATCTGTCAAGCGACGATAAGGGCTGTGAATGGGGAAATCCAGTGACTTTGACAAAGACAGCGACAGTTAAAGGCGTACGTGACACAAGCGGCCGCTTGGAGTGCCAAGGTCAGAGAGGCACCAGACACTTGCGCAGTGCGACATTTATGCGAGAGATCAGAAGTGAGCGCCGTTCTCTCACTTTAAACTCGCCAGCGAGTCCTGTGACGTCATCTACATACTCGCCGTCTCCGTGTGGCTGAAAGCTCGACTCGGGAGTCTCCGGCGCTGCCGACTTGTCACTTCGGTATGTTGTGGGAAGAAAATGGACCTGGCTAGCTCAGAAGGGAGAGCGAGCACACAAGTGCGCAGGTATGAGCACGGATGCACGGTTTTCCCTCTACGTACGCAAAACGTTTTGAATGACATTTCTGCCGTTAGACTGTAATTACTAGACTAATGCTCATAAATTACGGGTACTGCTGACACACGGTGAAACAACGCTATGGTGGGCGGTTTGCGGGTTTAAATCACGTCGGGGTATCACCATGCGGTGCATTTGACCTGCGGTCGTTGCGCGATCGCGCTGGCATCAGTCCACATACGCAGAGGTGTGATGGTGCATGTCAGAGTACAATGCAGGGAGTAATGTGCAGACGTTTTCAGACGTGCTAATGGTGACTGTGTGTTGAAAATGGCTCAAAGAACACATATTGATAACGTTATGAGGGGTAGAATACTACGGCGACTGGAGGCTGGTCAAACACAGAAGGTTGTTTTCACGGGCCCTCTATGTGCCACAAAATGTGATCTCAAGATTATGGCAATGATTACAGCAGACAGGATGCGTGTCCAGGTGCTACAGTACGGGACGTCCAGTGTGTACAACATCACAAGAAGACTGATATCTCACTATCAGTGCCTGCAGACGGCCACGGAGTACTGCTGATAGCCTTGCTCGGGACCTTACCGCAGCCACTGGAACAGTTTTCTCCAGACACACAGTTTACAGACGACGGAACAGACATGGTTTATTCGCCCAGAGACCTGCAAGGTGCATTCCACTGACCACTGGTCACCGGAGAGCCCGTAAAGACAGGTGTCAAGATCACAGTACATGGTCATTGGAGCAGTGGTCCCAGCTTATGCTCAAGGACGAGTCCAGCTATAATGTGAACAGTGATTTTCGTCGGGTTTTCATCCTGCGTGAACCAGGAACCACATACCACCCCCTTCATGTTTTTGGAAGGGACCTGTATGGAGGTCATGGTTTGATGGTGTGGGGTGAGATTATGATTGGTGCACGTATACCCCTGCATGTCTTTGACAGAGGAACTGTAACAGGTCAGGTGTATCGAGACGTCATTTTGCACCAGGGGTGCAGTGGGCCACCTTCCTCCTGATCGATGATAACGCACGGCCCCACTGAGCTGCCATCTTGGAGGAGTACCTTGAAACAGAAGATATCAGGCGAATGGAGTGGGCTGCCTGTTCTCCAGACCTAAACCCCATCGAGCACGTGTGGGACGCTCTCGGTCGACGTATCACATCTTCAAACCCCTAGGACACTTCAGGAGCTCCGACAGGCACTGCTGCAAGGATGGGAGGCTGTACCCCTGCAGCTGCTCGACCACCTGATCCAGAGTATGCCAACCCGTTGTTCGGCCTGTGTACGTGTATATGGTGATTATATCTGATACTGATGTCGGGGTACATGCGCAGAAAACAGTGGCGTTTTGTAGCACATGTGTTTCGGCACGGTTTTCTCAACTTATCACCAATACTGTGGACTTACCGATCTGTGTCGCGTGTGTTTCCTATCTGCCTATGCTATTAGCAACATATTTGTGTGGCACCACATTCTGCAAATTATCTTTAATGAGTGTATAATTTGTGTCACACAATCACGATTTCACCTTTGTGGCCTTTCTCAAGGGCAAATTGACATGTAACATGCCTAACTGTAGTGAGAAACCATCAGGCACGATGCTTATTGTATATCAATGTAATGACTGATCTGTTAGCAGTGAATATTGTTATGTTTATAACTTGGGCTGCTATTCCTATACCGGGCGTCCACCTACCCCCCTCTCCCCCTCCACGCCCTCCACGGGTGTGTCGCGGGTAGGGGAACGCTCATCAGGTATGAAGGATACCGAGGAAATAAAATTCTCGGACCAAAAATTAGCACAGCAAATTCAGGCCTGACGGGATCCAGAGCGGGTGGCTTTCTAGTCAGCGTCTGTCTGTCTACCCAGCGGTGCGGCTACAAATTAATGCTTCAAGAACTAACAACCCCTGGTTCTAATTCTCCAGTGGAAGCACTGGTCTAACAGGACTACAAGCAACCACGAGTCGTGTGAGGACTAACAACAATTCCCTAGGTGGCAACCAGTCCACTCGCATACAACTAGGAATTCGGATTCTGGGGAACCTGGACTTACACGACCACAGAGAAAGTCGAAACTCTCTGACAATCTTACACCTGAAATTCTTACATTTCTTGGAACCTTCATCATAAACACACTGATATAATCAGGAAAAATGCACAACCTAACACAGTTGGGCAACGGCCTTGCTGCAGTGGATACAGCGGTTCCCATGAGATCACCGAAGTTATGCGCTGTCGGGCTTGGCCGGCACTTGGATGGGCGATCATCCAGGCCGCCATGCGCTGTTGCCATTTTTTGGGGTGCACTCACCGTCGTGCTGCCAATTGAGGAGCTACTCGACCGAATGGTAGCGGCTCCGGTCAAAGACAACCATCATAACGACCGGGAGAGCGGTGTGCTGAACACACGCCCCTCCTATCTGCATCCTCATTGAGGATGACACGGCGGTCGGATGGTCCCGATGGGCCACTTGTGGCCTGAAGGCGGAGTGCTTTTTAACAGCAGAGTTCGATAAATAAAAGATAATCATACTTGCCCTCCAGGAAACATGCGTAGCCGACGGGAACACAATGGGTTATGGAAATTGGCGTACTTTCAAAAGCGAGACAGGAAAATGAGTCGCCAGGGTCGCTCCAGTTCTGGGCATGGGCATTATGGTACACAATAAGATAATCTATAGAAGAAGAGAAGTCATCCCAATAAACAACAGGCTAACGACAGTATGCCAAGAGAGTGCAAACAAGAAATATACCATGACAAACGTACGTGACCCACGAATGGAGACAGCAAAAAGACCCCAAATCAGCGAGAAATTCCGGTCACGCAAGAGAGAGTGACGACCAAGATTCCCAAAGACGACATAAAAGTTTTGCTAGGTAATTTCAACGCACAAATCGGGAGAGAAAAACTTCTCCAGGAAAAATGTGGGAAAGTTTCCCGCACACAAATATACGAACAAAAATTGCTTTAGACTCATCTAACTACGCCAATAGAACAACCTGAATATTATCTCAACATACCTCAGGAAATTCCCGAGTAAACATAAAACATGGAGGTCACCTATACACCTGATGGGAGAATTTCAAATCGACCATGTAGCGGTATTCTACCCAGTCCAGGGAGAGATCCGTTCAAATTCACAAACGTGCGAATGTTGATTCAGACCACTACCTAACTCGAATCTAAATCAGATTTCCACAGATGAAAATCCATTAGAAAAGAACACAAATAGAGGTTTCTGACGCGAAAAAGATCGTAGAATCAACATCAAACAAGAAAATGCATGGGAAGAATTCCATAGAAAGATCACACAAAAAGGAACAGAACTGATACCACGAAAAAAAGTACTAAACACCAATGGTAGACACAGAAAGTGAAAAAGCAATAGATTGACGCAAACAAGGCTTCCAGAAATATAACAGCAAAAAAATACCCGTATAAACTTTATCGTTTCAGCGAGTCCAGAAAACAGGCAGCAAAACTCATTAGGCAAACCGAAAGAAAGAACATGTGGGGTCAACTGGACGCTATAGAGGAAAACTTGCGCAACCACAACACGAGACAATTCTACAGGACTTTTCACAAAGAAGACCCACGAGTACATATCTAAAAACTTACTCTTCAGAAAACAAGATGGAAAACTCGCATTAAGTAATCGAGAAAACTGCCAGGAACTGGCGCGTTATTCCATTGATCTCCTTAATTGCCCTGAAAAAATGGTTCAAATGGCTCTGAGCATCATGGGACTTAACATCTATGGTCATCAGTCCCCTAGAACTTAGAACTACTTAAACCTAACTAACCTAAGGATATCACACAACACCCAGCCACCACGAGGCAGAGAAAATCCCCGACCCCGCCGGGAATCGAACCCGGGAACCCGGGCGTGGGAAGCGAGAAAAATACCGCATGACCACGAGATGCGAATTGCCCTGAACCTGAAACAAGATTCCCAACACAGGACTGCACCTCCATCCAGAATCACTCGCACCAAGGTGTGTAGACTGCCACAAACATATACTTAAATTAAAGAATAATAAGACATCGGATGAAGATGGCATCGCCGGCTGGAGTGACCGAGCGGTTCTAAGCGCTACAGTCTGCAGCTGCGTGACCGCTACGGTCGCAGGTTCGAATCCTGCCTCGGGCATGGATGTGTGTGATGTCCTTAGGTTAGTTAGGTTTAAGTAGTTCTAGGGACTGATGACCTCAGAAGTGAAGTCCCATAGTGCTCAGAGCCACTTGAAACATTTTGAAGATGGCATCATTGCAGAACTGCTAAAGAACCTCGAGCCAAAGTCTTCACAGGAGAGTATACAAATAATCACAAGCATCGGGCTAACAGAAAAAACTTTATGAAGACTGGTAATGTGCGCTTAAGCATCCGCTGCACTAGAAACGAGATGGGGCCAATGTGAGCAAGTACAAAGGAGTCTCCTTGATCCAACTCACTAACAAAACTATCTGTGCGTGCTTACTCCAGAGAACACAAGAACAATTGCAACACAAATTTGATGAATACCAGGCAGACTTTCGTCCCAGTCGTTCGTGCACGAAACATAACTTCAGTCTGATACTGTATACATATATATACAGTGTGTTGGAAAAATTTCGAACTTCAAACGAACATTTACATTTATATCTATATAGATGCAAACTTTGCTAGCCAGTCCCCATTCAGTTGCGTTCAAATTCCAGCCAAGAAAGAAGTAAAATACAGCTTCAGTACGTTAGATGTTACACTGCTACGTATTGAAGGCGACGTTCCACGTGCCGTCCTATCATTTGCGTGCAATACTGCACTCGTCTCCACACCCTAACTTACGAATTCTTTCAAACATCCTCAGATTATCTCATGAATCTTGACAAACTTGTACAGTTTGCTCCCTGGGTTCTTCAACCTTATCAGTAGGACTAGTGTACAGTGTTGGGATAACAGCAGACAGAAAAATTCAGTTTTGAGATCACGTGACGTTGGAGGTCAAGGTACAGGCTGTGCTCGATCGACCTATCCACCTCGGGCCACGCTGGTGTGTTAGATGTCGTCTCCTGTCGGCAGCGAAATGTGCCGCTGTCGCCCCGTGCTTGTACCACATTCCACACCGTTGCGCAAATGTGAAAGACCGTGGGTAGGATTTAAGAGCACTTAGATGGCGAGTTAATAGAAAATTTAATATTTAATGTACATTTATATTAAATTGGTGATCGCTTGAAGCCTCAGAACATGTCCTACCATCTGGTCCCCTCTTCTAGTCAGGTTGTGCCACAAACCCCTCTTCTCCCCAATCCTATTCAATACCTACTTATTAGTTATGTGATCTGTCCATCTAATCTTCAGTATTCTTCTGTAGCACCACATTTCAAACGCTTCTATTCTCTTCTTGTCCAAACTATTTATCGTCCATGTTTCACTTCCACACAAATACTTTCAGAAACGACTTCCTGACACAAATCTATACTCGATGTTAACAAATTTCTCTTCTTCAGAAACGCTTTCCTTGCCATTGCCAGTCTACAATTTACATCCTCTCTACTTCGACCATCATCAGTTATTTTGCTCCCCAAATAGCAATACTCCTTTACTACTTTAACTGTCTCATTTCCCAATCTAATTCCCTCAGTATTACCCGAGTTAACTCGACTACATTCCATTATCCTCGTTTTGCTTTTGTTGATGTTCATCTTATATCCTCCTTCAAGACACTGTCCATTCCGTTCAACTGCTCTTCCAAGTCCTTTGCTGTCTCTGACAGAATTACAATCTCATCGGCGAACTTTAAAGTTTTTATTTCCTCTCCATGGATTTTAATACTTACTACGAATTTTCCTTTACTGTTTCCTCAATATGCAGATTGAATAACATCGGGGATAGGCTACAACCCTGTCTCACTCCCTTCCCAACCACTGCTTCCCTTTCATGTCCCTTGACTCTTATAACTGCCATCTGGTTTCTGTACAAATTGTAAATAGCCTTTCGCTCCCTGTATTTTGCACCTGCCACCTTCAGGATTTGAAAGAGAGTATTCCAGTCAACATTGTCAAAAGCTTTCTCTAAGTCTACAGATGCTAGAAACGTAGGTTTGCCTTTCCTTAATCTAGCTTCTAAGATAAGTCGTAGTGTCAGTATTGCCTCACGTGTTGCAATATTTCTACGGAATCCAAACTGATCTTCCCCGAGGTCGGTTTCTACTAGTTTTTCCATTCGTCTGTAAAGAATCCGCGTTAGTATTTTGCAGCCGTGACTTCTTAAACTGATAGCTCGGTAATTTTCGCATCTCTCAACACCTGCTTTCTTTGGGAATGGAATTATTATATTCTTCTTGAAGTCTGAAGGTATTTCGCCTGTCTCATACATCTTGCTCACCAGATGGTAGAGTTTTTTCAGGACTGGCTCTCCCAAGGCTGTCAGTAGTTATCTGTAAATAAAGAAATTTTATTATCTTACATGTGCAAATGAAACAACTGTGATCTTTTAGCGTTACAAGAAACACTCAGAGGACCAACTAGCCATAGACCAAAAATACAGGGCATGGAATTAGTTCTTGAGTGACCACACGAAAGGTACGTAAGTACTTAGACGTATGCTCCTGTGCTTTGACCTGCGAAGAAAATGTAGAAATTTTAACTATTGAGCTACATTTATGTACTGTAACATCCGTGTACAAACCATTCAGTGCGAGGTTCAAATTTACGGAGCCTGGAAATTTCCATTCAGAAAACATTAAAGTTGTACTAGGAGATTTTAACTGTCACGGTCTCGCATGGGGCTATAAAGAGACAAATGACGATGGCGAAATGCTGGAGATCTGGACAGACCAGGCTAAACTGAAAATGATACATGACCCAAAGCTGCCTGCATCATTTAACAGCGGAAGATGGAAACGTGGATATAATCCAGATAACATATTTGTCTCGGAGAAGGCATCCCTGCAAACTGTAAAGCAAATCGAGGACCCAATTACAAGATCGCAACAAAATGGTTCAAATGGCTCTGAGCACTATGGGACTCAACTGCTGTGGTCATTAGTCCCCTAGAACTTAGAGCTACTTAAACCTAACTAACCTAAGGACATCACACACATCCATGCCCGAGGCAGGATTCGAACCTGCGACCGTAGCAGTCGCACGGCTCCGGACTGCGCGCCTAGAACCGCGAGACCACCGCGGCCGGCAGGTCGCAACACAGAGCAATAACTTGCTGCATTACGGCAGTAATCAGATCAGATGCAATCCCCTTCAAGAGACGCTTCAATTTCAAAAAGGCTCATTGGGAACTCTTCACAGAGGACCTTGATAAGGAGAACTTAGAAATTAAACCAGAAGTACTATCATATGAAAATTTTATAGACCTCGTCAAGAAGACGGCGCATACCTAGAGGGAGCCGCACTTAGTAAATTGCTCGACTCAATTGTAGCAACAAGGAAGCTCTGAATAAGTATGAAGAACTTGACAATAAGGACCCCTTCTCAGAGGAAACGATCCAGGCAGGTGAGGTACTGATGTCTGGTATCTCCGAAGCGAGAAAGGAAAAGTGGTGCAACCTCCTACAAGAGACGGACATGAAGCACAGCAGTAGGAAGGCATGGAAACTCGTCAAAAGTCTCAGCAACGACCCAACAGAACCACAACCAAATTACAGTGAAGTTACACCTGATCAGATAGCTCACCAACTGCTGATGAACGGAAAAACTAAAAGGAAGATCAGGAGTGGCAAATTCAAAAGAAAATTGAACGAGGAGATTAGCTTCCTAGCTCGCCTATTCTTCATTCAGGAGCTACAAGACGCCATCAACGATTTGAAAAACAATAAGGCCGCTGGCCTCGACGATATGAGATCTGAGCAAATTAAACATTTTGGACCGAGAGTACAAGCATGGATCCTAGAGCTAATGGATAACTGTATTATAACAATGAAAATTCCTAAACTGTGGAGAAAAGCTCGGGTTGTTGCGTTACTTAAACCAGGGAAATACTCAGCTGAAGCTAAAAACTTCCGGCCTGTCTCACTGCTTTGTTATCTATTTAAAGTGCTGGAGCGAATGATCCTCAAACGCATAGCTGATTATGTGGAGAAAGCCCTCATTAACGAACAAGCTGGATTTCGACAAGGAAAATCATGCTGTGGCCAAATCCTTAATCTTACACAGTACATGGAAGACGACTATCAGAGAGGAGAAGTAACTGGAGTCGCATTCCTGGATCTCAGTGCCTATTATGACAGAGTTAACCATAAGTTGCTTGCCCAGAAAGTGTATAACTTCACTAAGGACTACACCCTCTCTATGTTTGTGCAATGCATGCTACAGAACAGATGCTACTATGTAACCTTACAATCTAGAAATAGCCGATGGAGGACACAGAAAAATTGACTTACAGAGTGTAGTGTCTTGGCTCCAATATTATTTAACATCTATATGAATGACTTTCGCATCGGCCACCATACACGAATGTTCATTCATGCCGATGATGCAGCAGTGGCCATGCAGGATAAAACCTTTGAACAAGTAGAGGAGAATCTCACAGGAGCCTTAACAGAACTTGCTACCTATTACGAAGGCAATAATCGCAAACCAAACCCTAGTAAATCTCAAGTGTCTGCCTTCCATCTTAGGTACAAACAAGCCAAATGGAAACTCCGAGTCATGTGGCAAGGGGAAGAGCTGAAGCATACAAACAGCCCAAAATACCTGGGAGTAACATTGGACAGAGCGCTTACTTTTAAGCAGCATTGTCACAACACGAGCAAAAAGGTCTGTGTCAGGAACAACATACTGCTGAAGCTAACAGGTTCATCGTGGTGAGCTCAATCACACGTTTTGCGCACCGCGGGTCTGGCGCTGAGTATCTCAGGAGCGGAATAAGTGGCGCCAGTTTGGAGGTACTTTGCTCACACTAAGCAAGTTGACGTAGCTGTAAACGAAACTGCACGTATTGCCACAGGATGCCTCAAACCAACTCCCAAATACAAAATTTATCCCATCATAGGCATAGCACCACCCACTATCCGCAGACAAGTAGCCTCCGAGATCGAAAGATCAAAACAAAAGAATGATCCTCGACACCCGATGCGTATACACCGAAAACAACGTGTCCGGCTGAAATCCCGCAAGAGTTTCATTGAAACTACTGAAGAGCTCGCCACCAAGCCCGTCGCAAGGCGGCTATCTCTTTGGGAAGAAATGGTGCCACGCTTCACAATGGAACTACTTGAGGAGGGATCTGCAGGATTTCCACTACCTTTTACAACTTGGAGGTCATTAAACCGGCTGGCACTGGAGTAACTGGGTGCAAATCAAACCTATTTAAATGGGGCTACAGTGATAGTGATAGGTGTGAATGCGGAGCAATACAGGACTTGGACCACCTATTGATTTGCCCAGATATGTCTATAACATGCATTAAAGACGATATTTTGAAAGTCAATGACAAAGCAACCTACGTTGCTAATTACTGGGAAGGGAAGATATAATTGGTGTATCCGGATACGGAAGAAGAAGAAGAAACAAGTGCAATACTTCGTACTGAAGTCAATGGCCGCTCGTAAGTACACATGTGCAATTATCTCGCGAACTTCGTTTGTGGATCTGTATTTACTGGACAATTTTTTTGCTCTGTTTTCACGAACTCTCACCCATGTTAGTTTTTCCTATTATTTGTGATCCACCCTCTACACACTGCTCAAAGATTTAGGGTAAAACATGTATAACGTTCTTTATGTTAAATCTGTTCTCGCATAGGCGGTACCTGTGGTCACACTGCTTAGCTTTCAAAGTATGCAGCAACTTACGTCATTCGCCATCTATCGGCTGTATTATGCTTTACATTATCATGTGACCCTTCAGAAGGAAGAGTGTACCGCTGTCCCAGTGTTCTCTAGCAAGGTACACAGACGGCAGCTGTTACTTGGGATCGTTGCATTGAGCCAAGCACATGCTGTTCGACATCGTAGTACATATCAATTTGCAAGGGCAGCCTGTTTGATCCAAGAATGATCGACTTTCCGTTGTGTTGCTGCAGATGCCAGTGTTTCTGCATCTGTCATCCATTGGTTGTGGATAAGCTGCAAAGAGACAGACCAGTACACAAGGCGAATTGGACGAAGTCCCCTACGCATTACTACCTCACGCGAAGACCGATCTCTGGCCCTCTGTGTGACGTCGTTCGGCTACCGACACAGCACTGAAAGACGATCTCATGACGGCCATAGGAACCGCTGTGTCCGATCAGGCTGTAAAGAATAGATTACGAGCAAGGGTTTTTTGACTCAGGCGTTCTGTTCGAGTAACTCACTTGACACGACAACATCTCGCAGCTCGCCGTTAGTTCTGCCGTTCCCATCATGACAGGCAACTTCGTCGCTGGCGATATGTATTATTCACAGACGAATCGAGATATCCTCTGACGCAAGATGATGGCTGTGTTCGTGTGTAGTGACGATCTGTGAACACTACCTGCCAGATGTTGTCCAGAAAATCGACGGATGCGGCCGAGTTTCTGTGATGATGTGGGGAGGGAACAGTGTTTACAGCCCTAAGGATCAATAGTCGCCTTACCGCCAGGCAGCACATTGACTCTGACAGGGCTCATGTGGCGGGCGTCAGCAAGGATGTCTTGCGAAGACAGAACACTGAAGAAATGGAATGGCAGGCGGTGAGTTCCGACCGAAAGTCCATCGTGATAACGTGGGACATGCTTGAGAGACGTGTTCGTAGTCGTCCTGTTCCCCCCACAGACTCTCCAAGAACTCTTATTGAAGAATGGAAGCGGATACCACAGGCGATCTTCGTAGACTTATAAGGGACATGCCACGTAGGTGTCAGACGGTGATAAACCCTCAGTGAGGGCATACACGTTATTGAAGCACTGAGAGTCCAATGAAAACAACCTACGATGACAGGTAGAATGATTGTTTAGACTCTGTTTTCGACTCTTGTTGGACATTTCAGTTTTTGTTATGAAAATGAACCAGGATGCAATGAGGTTTTGTTGTGTACTAAATTTATGAAAGATAAAGGTATATGCTGGTAACATACCAAGCCCTCAATTATTGCTCAATGGATTATGGCAGATGCCCAAAGTCAAGTTCCCCTAATTCTTTTGAGCTGTGTATACAACAACAAAACATATATAGTTAAATACATAATAAAACTCGTGTGGCTCGCAGCTTGTCGCAAATACTTTCATCTAACGCCATTTCATTGAGGGGTATTAAATGGCTCAAATGGCTCTAAGCACTATGGGACTTAACATCTGAGGTCATCAGTCCCCTAGACTTATAACTACTCAAACCTAGCTAACCTAAGGACATCACACCCATCCGTGTCCGAGGCAGGATTCGAACCTGCGACCGTAGCAGCAGCGCGGATTCTGACTGAAGCGCCTAGAACCGCTCAGCTACAGCGGCCGCCAATGCGAGGTGTGTCAGCTTAAAATTGGCGCTGTCACTTTGTAATCTAATCTAGCTCCACCGGGTGAAAACGGTGAATACTATTTTTCAGGTATGGAGGCGGACAACTATATTGTGACATTAGTGGAATGAGTAAAAGCTCAAAAAAACCAATAAATATCTTTGGTAACGGTGGGAGAGCGTCAAATAAAATGTTGCCAACATGAAAAATGTTGCCGAAGTGGCCCTGAGCAAAAGACAGACTGTTATGACCTGACGCCTGGGAACGAGCACCTTGGAAACGGCGAAAGAGATAGGTTGTTCGCGTGCTACTGTCGTAAGGATCTGTAGAAAGTGGATCTGGCGGCAGAGAACAATGTCAGTGTATGCAAAAGTGTTTAGCAGCACTCCGTCCAGCGCACATTGTTGAATGTGGCGAAAGAGCGGACGACTCTTACGTGGTACAGAGTTGATCAGAGGAAACCGTCAATTAAGACTATAGTCGATACGGAATTATCGAGGTTGAACTGTAGATCAATATAAACGTATCTGTTAAATGAAACATGTTACTTGTTGCACCAAGTCGATAGCCGTCACGGGTGTTCTTAGCAATATATCCAAGAGGGGACAAATTTCTATAATTGCCATATTTTATGTAAATGATTTGATGAACGTGATAGCGTGTCGTGTTTGATCAACTAAATTTGACAAGAAGTACAAGAAACGTATTCTATATCAAACGTTTGATTGTAAATCAACAATTTTTACGTAGATTACTTTTGTTTCTTAAAAAAGTAAGCGTATTTCACTAGCCTATTCGAAGTCCATCGTTTTTATATTATTAATATGAATGTGGATGCCACATCCAGCGTGTCCAATTAGTTAGAAAACGTCCACAAAAGTATTTTTATTAGTATACTAGTAATAATGGGTTCATATTGAAAATTAAACATCAGAAACAGAAAAAAATGTGATTGCTTATGAAATTCCCTTAGATAACAATAACGAAACTTCCTGGCAGATTGAAACTGTGTGCCTGACCGAGACTCGAACTCGGGACCTTTGCCTTTCGCCGGCAAGTGCTCTACCATCTGAGCTACCGAAGCATGATTCACGCCCGGTACTCACAGCTTTACTTCTGCCAGTTCATCGTCTCCTACCTTCCAAACTTTACAGAAGCTCTCCTGCGAACCTTGCAGAACTAGCACTCCTGAAAGAAAGGATATTGCGGAGACACGGTTTAGCCACAGCCTGGGGAATAAGGTTCGCAGGAGAGCTTCTGTAAAGTTTGGAAGGTAGGAGACGAAGAACTGGTAGAAGTACAGCTGTGAGTACTGGGCGCGAGTCGTGCTTCGGTAGCTCAGATGGTAGAGCACTTGCCCGCGAAAGGCAAAGGTCCCGAGTTCGAGTCTCGGTCGGGCACACAGTTTTAATTTGCCAGGAAGTTTCATATCAGCGCACACTACACTGCAGAGTGAAAACCTCATTCCAGATAACAATAACAGTAGCCTGAAAAAATGCCAATGATTAATGTTACACAAATTTGAGAAGCAGATAAGTTTTAGAAACGTTGATGCCACCTATAGCACTTTTTGTAAAAGTTAGCATTTGATCAGGTCATTCGATTTATGCATCATTTTTATGTCTTCTGTTTCTCAGTGCTGACTGATATAATAAAAGTTGACACAGATGTGTTTTTAAAGCCATATCTTTTTAAGTTGTATGGGTGATTCGATTATGAATGTTGAGAATCCTCCCAAAACAACCCTCAAATGGGCAGTCAGAACTTACCTTTAACATGTTATTTTAAAGTATTTCACAGCCACTGCGGATCAAGGGTCTGACGCGTTGTTTTGAAGTCAGACCAGTTGGACGGAAAAATTCGTAACTTCATGACTGTGTATTGCGGTTTGTTTCATTCCAGACACCAAGGAACCATCTCCTAGAGATGTCATCTTTTCAGCCTTTAAATTTCACACCTTTTTTGAGTGCAAATATTAAGTATCGATTAACGCATGTGAAACATACTACGGTGGTGTCCTATTACAGTCGCTTTGCCGCGAATGTAGCTTCAGCATACTTTCAGGGTAATTTTTCTCCACAGATAAATGGTAAACTACGGCTGTGGTTAAGTTGTGCAACGAGGGGAGGGTAACTGGGGCCATATTTACTTTGTGATGGGTGTTCACCGTTCCCTTCCTGCAACTTCAAAAGGTATGTACGAGGAACAGACAGAAATAACACTAGGGACCATATTTTGGCAATTTTCTGTAAATGTTCACATCCATAATTACTGAAAAACAGCGCCGAAACCGCCGCCATGGAAAGAAATTGGTGTAATTTACCATGAGCAGCCTAAACTCAAATAAAACCAAGTAATGAACTAATGTAGCACTTGCTAAAGCCACAGTGTTTCTCGTTACATTCGGTGATGCTAAAAGTTCTAGTAGAATCACAGACCATCGTCTGCAGAAATCTGTGAATATTCTGTAGTGAATAAACTCTGTATCTATACTACAGGAGGGGGCGTGTCCCTCCTCTTGCACCCTTACGTACACCTGTAGTGGTCACGTTACAACACCCTCACTGGCACTGTTGCGAGAAGACAGTACTTCTCTGGGCCGTATCACTAACCTGGTGTCTTGCTGCTTCGGTAAGTCCTGCGTTGCACTGTAGTAGCGCTCAGTAGCCAGGTTCCATGTAGGTGGTGATCCTGCTGAAGTGGAGTGTTTAAGGATGCCAGTTGTTAATTGTCAACAATGTTTGAACTATACTTGTTTTAATACAGAAATTGCTTTGTCACAAACGTCACAGAATCAGAATTTGCAATATATTGGCTCTGGACTACGCCGTTATATTCGACCCTTTACACACATTAACGCCGTTTTCTGACTTTTCATAATGATAGACACTGCCCACGACACGTGGCGTTTTGATAACTAATACCTTCACTTTATATCTTGTTTAATAGCTGAGATATGCACTCGCGACCGTTCATTTAGAGCCGCCCTGATTACTCGACCGTGCCTTTTAAGTGACTTCTCCCGACTAACTCGCCCTGTCTTCCCGAAGGACAAGAGAGACCCATCCCCCCTCCCTTTCTCCCTCGCCAATAAGGACGCTTCTCTCGTTTAGTACACTCCTGGAAATTGAAATAAGAACACCGTGAATTCATTGTCCCAGGAAGGGGAAACTTTATTGACACATTCCTGGGGTCAGATACATCACATGATCACACTGACAGAACTACAGGCACATAGACACAGGCAACAGAGCATGCACCATGTCGGCACTAGTAAAGTGTATATCCACCTTTCGCAGCTATGCAGGCTGCTATTCCCCCATGGAGACGATCGTAGAGATGCTGGATGTAGTCCTGTGGAACGACTTGCCATGCCATTTCCACCTGGCGCCTCAGTTGGACCAGCGTTCGTGCTGGACGTGCAGACCGCGTGAGACGACACTTCATCCAGTCCCAAACATGCTCAATGTGGGACAGATCCGGAGATCTTGCTGGCCAGGGTAGTTGACTTACACCTTCTAGAGCACGTTGGGTGGCACGGGATACATGCGGACGTGCATTGTCCTGTTGGAACAGCAAGTTCCCTTGCCGGTCTAGGAATGGTAGAACGATGGGTTCGATGACGGTTTGGATGTACCGTGCACTATTCAGTGTCCCCTCGACGATCACCAGAGGTGTACGGCCAGTGTAGGAGATCGCTCCCACACCATGATGCCGGGTGTTGGCCCTGTGTGCCTCGGTCGTATGCAGTCCTGATTGTGGCGCTCACCTGCACGGCGCCAAACACTCATACGACCATCATTGGCGATACCACTGGAGGCGGGTTGCACGATGTTGGGGCGTGAGCGGAAGACGGCCTAACGGTGTGCGGGACCGTAGCCCAGCTTCATGGAGACGGTTGCGAATGGTCCTCGCCGATATCCCAGGAGCAACAGTGTCCCTAATTTGCTGGGAAGTGGCGGTGCGGTCCCCTACGGCACTGCGTAGGATCCTACGGTCTTGGCGTGCATCCGTGCGTCGCTGCGGTCCGGTCCCAGGTCGACGGGCACGTGCACCTTCCGCCGACCACTGGCGACAACATCGATGTACTGTGGAGACCTCACGCCCCACGTGTTGAGCAATTCGGCGGTACGTCCACCCGGCCTCCCGCATGCTCACTATACGCCCTCGCTCAAAGTCCGTCAACTGCACATACGGTTCACGTCCACGCTGTCGCGGCATGCTACCAGTGTTAAAGACTGCGATGGAGCTCCGTATGCCACGGCAAACTGGCTGACACTGATGGCGGCGGTGCACAAATGCTGCGCAGCTAGCGCCATTCGACGGCCAACACCGCGGTTCCTGGTGTGTCCTCTGTGCCGTGCGTGTGATCATTGCTTGTACAGCCCTTTCGCAGTGTCCGGAGCAAGTATGGTGGGTCTGACACACCGGTGTCAATGTGTTCTTTTTTCCATTTCCAGGAGCATATATATATATATATATATATATATATATATATATATATCGAAACTTTCAGCCAATGGGAGTTCATATCGCTGTTACTAGGCGGATCTGACGTCACGTTTGCGGACATTGTGACGGAATTTTGCCTCGGAACACTGTCTCAGATTGTAAGATCCTAAACCCAAATAGTCGGATCTTGTCCCTACTGAGGTTGCACAACATTGCCTCCTATGATTTCATGATTAATGCTCCTTGCTGACGCTTAATCGCTGAATGTACATGTAGCCTGGCTGCTACTGAGCATTCCCGATCGCAAAAATGTGCATAATACTTGGCTTAAACACGTGAAGGGAAGGCACATATGCATTACAGTGTCTGGATGCTCCATCATCCAGGCAGTCAGCTGTTCGAAAGACGCAAGTTGCTTTGGATTCACCTGGGCTTGCACGGGACCTGCGGAAATAATCGAAGGCATCTTGATAGCTGTGGATTACGTGAAGATTATTGCGGACCATCTCCATCCTCTCCTGGTTGATGTCCTCCCCGAAGATTTTTGTACCTTACAGTACGATAACTGTCCGTGTCACAAGTCCAGACTCGTGCTGCAGTGATTTGAGAACCATGTTAATGAATTCAAGTTGTTGCCTTGGCCACCAAATTCACATTATCTGAATCCGATGGAACACACCTCGGACTCCTAGAAACGACCAGTCCGTAATTTACGGGGGTTATTACGTGTTATGTGAGTACACACGCGTTGTGTTATGTAAGTACACACACCTCCGGATACCTACCAACTACTTGTGGAATCCAAGCCAAACAAAACGCTGCACCATTTTGTCTCAAAGGTGGACTAACGAACTATAAAGATGGACGTTTAATGTATTCTTTTTCAGTATAACTGCACAGAGATATGCAGCCAGTCGCGTTTTTGGATTTTTGATACGATTTATTGTACCGCTAACATGTTTTCGAGCCATCATCAGATGGAGATGCTGCAGAACCATTATATTCTGACGTGACAAGAGTCACAGAATATCGATAGGCACATATACGGATGAAGGAAGTATCGCGTACGCGAGATATAAAAGGGCAGTGCATCGGCGGAGCTGTCATTTGTAGTCCGGTGATTCATTTGAAAATGTTTCTGACGTGGCCGCACCAGGGGAATTTACAGACTCTAAAAGCGGAATGGTAGCTCGACCTACACGCATGAGACATTCCAGTTGACAAATGGATAATAAATTCATTATTTCGCGATCCACAGTGTCAAGAGTGTGCCGAGAATATCACATTTCAGGCATTGGTTCTCACCACAGACAACGCAGCGGCCGACGGCCTTCACTTAACGACCGAGAGCAGCAGCGCTTATGATAGCTGTCACTTTTAAGATGCAAGCAACATCGCGTGAAATAATCTCAAAAATTAATTTGGACGTTCGTCGAACATATCAGTTTGGACAGTACGGCAAAATTTGGCGTTAATCGGCTATGACAGTCGAAGACCGAGGTGCGTGCCTTTCCTATCAGCACGACGTCATCTGTAGGGTCTTTCCTGGACTCGTGACGTCATCGGTTGTACCAAAGACGAATGGAATGGGTCAGATGGGTCCCGATTTCGGATGGTAAGAGTTGAGCTGATGGTTGGGTTTGAGTGTGGCGCAGACGCCACAAAGCCAAGGACCCAAGTTGTCAAAAAGGCACCGTACAAGTCGGTGGTAGTTCCGTAATGGTGTGGGATGTGTTCATATGGAGTGGACTGGAGCCTCTGGTCCAAGTGAAACCGATCATTGACTGTAAATAGTTACGTTCAGGTACACTACTGGCCATTAAATTGCTACACCACGAAGATGACGTGCTACAGACACGAAATTTAATCGACAGGAAGAAGATTTGATATGCAAATGACTAGCTTTTCAGAGCATTCACACAAGGTTGGCGCCGGTGGCGACACCTACAACGTGCTGACAAGAGGAAAGTTTCCAACCGATTTCTCATACACAAACAGCAGTTGACCGGCGTTGCCTGGTGAAACGTTGTTGTGATGCCTCGTGTAAGGGGGAGAAATGCGTACCAACACGTTTCCGACTTTAATAAAGGTCAGATTGTAGCCTATCGTAATTGCGGTTTATCGTATCGTGACATTGCTGCTCGCGTTGGTCGAGATATAATGACTGTTAGCAGAATATGGAATCGGTGGGTTCAGTAGGGTAATACAGAATTCCTTGATGGATCCCAACGGCCTCTTATCACTAGCAGTCGACATGACAGGCATCTTATCTGCATGGCTGTAACGGATCGTGCAGCCACGTCTCGATCCCTGAGTCAACAGATGGGGACGTTAACAAGACAACAACCATCTCCACGAACAGTTCGACAACGTTTGCAGCGGCATGGACTATCAGCTCGGAGACTATGGCTGCGGTTACCCTTGACGCTGCATCACAGTCAGGAGCGCCTGCGATGGTGTACTCAACGACGAACCTGGGTGCACTAATGGCAAAACGTCTTTTTTTCTGAGGTTCTGTTTATAGCATCAAGATGGTCGCATCCTTGTTTAGCGACATTGCGGTGAACGCACATTGGAAGCGCGTATTCGTCATCGCCATACTGCCGTATCACCCGGCATGATGGTATGGGGTGCCATTGGTTACACGTCTCGGTCACCTCTTGTTCGCATTGACGGCACTTTGAACCGTGGACGTTACATTTCAGATGTGTTACGACCCGTGGCTCTACCCTCCATTCGATCCCTGCGAAACCCTACAGTTCAGCAGGATAATGCGCTACCGCATGTTGCTGGCCCTCTACGGGCGTTTGTGTATACAGAAAATGTTCGACTGCTCCCCTGGCCAGCACATTCTCCAGATCTCTCACCAATTGAAAATGTCTGGTCAATGGTAGCCAAGCAACTGGCTCGTCACAATACGCCTATCACTACTCTCGATGAACTGTGGTATCGAGTTGAAGCTGCATGGGCAGCTGTACCTGTACACGCCATACAAGGTCTGTTTGACTCAATGCCCAGGCTTATCAAGGCCGTTATGACGGACAGAAGTGGCTGTTCGGGGTACTGATTTCTCAGGATCTATGCACCCAAATTGCGTGAAGATGTAAGCACATGTCAGTTCTAGTATAATGTATTTGTCCAATGAATACCCGTTTATCATCTGCATTTCTTATTGGTGTAACCATTTTTACGGCCTGTAGTGTACCTGTTTTCGGGCCACTGCAGGCTCCTCATCGGATGGAGGTGTTGCAAGAACATTATATCGTGGACAAAGTGTACCTAAATACTGCAGTGAGGGTGCTGGCGAAAATGACGGTAATTCAGCTACCGCTGTAGAAGCGTTTATGGAACGAAAAGGTTGTTATGTTCCTGGTACTTACAGAGCATTGCATGGTGATGCTGTGTAGGTAGAAAACATGTTAATCATATTCTAAATCGTATCAAATTCCAAGAAAGCGACTGGATGCATATTTATTCCCACATAAATCGTCAAAATATTTTGGTTCATCACTGTGTATAGTAAGAATCATTACTAAGAAGGGAAGTTTTTCCTTATACAGAAAAACTCAAAACGACTGTATCTATGTAATGTAAAGCTATACATTGATTGTCTATAAGAAAGTTAGAAGTTCCAATCGTTACACAAGCATAATCAATCGAAATTATGTTATGATCACGCTGGAAGCCACAGTTTCTTAGCAAGAGGCCAACTTCCACGTAAGTTGCAAGATTAATCTGCTCAACATTCGAATACAGGGAATAGAAATGCCTTTTGTGTTCCTAAACATTAGAGTGACTCAACGAAAGCTAATATGTTCTGTGCAATGCCATTGAAAAAACTTTACTGCCCATTTTTCTATACCGGGAATGTGTTTCAACAAACGTTTATATGCTTGAGCAATAGGTGATGCTATAGCTTGACAGTGATTCCACGGATTACATCGTTCAGCAAGATGAG
Source organism: Schistocerca gregaria (assembly GCF_023897955.1). Lineage (NCBI taxonomy): Eukaryota > Metazoa > Arthropoda > Insecta > Orthoptera > Acrididae > Schistocerca > Schistocerca gregaria. The sequence goes on from NC_064927.1 coordinate 383,221,830, forward strand.
GCCAATGACCACAAACCAGAAACAATTTTTTATATTCGTAAGTCTGCGCTCGTCAGGAATACACGTTGTTTCGATTCGGAACACCTAGATAAATTTCGATACATATGCACTAATGCTGACACGGTCTGTAGCATTCTTTGCTGGACTTTAAAGCTTAATAGCGGTGAGCATTTCATTGGCATAACGTCTTCTGCTGTTCTGTTTTGTGCGATACCTCCTAAGAATACTGTTTCTTACGTCTTTGCCAGCTTTACTGATACAATAGCATCTTCAGTATTAGACACGAAGGAACTAATGAATAATACAGATGAAGCGTTCAAAAGGAGCTCTTTCCAGTTTTGTCGTGCAATGTTTCTTGTCAAACAGTTTGTAGATATTGTTGTTACGATGTGAAATTACACGCATAATGAAAGAAAAAGAGTTGTACTTGTTGCTGATATGTCCAGTAAACGGGACTACACACACCCCGAAAAGCAAAGTGGTTCAAAAGACAACGAATCGCGAGTTGACTGTTATGGCACACGTCCGTTTCCCCATCAGGCCTGTTGATTTCTCGCCGATCTAATGCCATTTATTAAAACGCGTTACTAAAGAAAATATGTAGCTTCCTCATCGATCACAGCATCATGGATATAGGAGACCAAAGCATAAACTCAATACACATAGAACTATATAATTATACTTTCAAAGTAGAAAGAGGCTATGGACCTATGTGCTCTAGAGGCAAAAATTGTGAACTGGGATTTTCAATCATGATCAGATATTTAGCAAGTGGGCTAGCTTTTTTTTAATTTGACACTTAGTTTTTGATCCACAAGGAACATCAGAGCATTAAAAGTCAGGATCTATGGACGTGTCCCAACGTTTTCTTAAACAGCGAGTGAAGATTGTTAATAATTTTCTTAGCAGTGTCAATTGGAGGGCAAGATACAGTAATATACCTATTTTCGCTTGCTGAGCGTATGCTGCAGTACATTCTTGCTAAACAAAACCGCTGCGGCTGTTGATTATTATTATTAGTTTAACCGATTGCTCAGCCTAAAATTGCGTCATCAGGTACATCTGAATAGAAAAAACAGAGATTGGCGGAGATTTTTTAAAAAAATTCAAACGAGGTCCAGTGAAATCTGTATGTAACGTCAGTGATGTTTAGATACTAAACATTCAAAACAGACAGTAATCCTCACAAGAATCGGGTATTCAACAATCAGCCACAATTAATCCTGATGTAATAGAGAGAGTCATGACGGATACAGGGATTAGTGAACACAAGGTCGCTGTAGCGAGGCTCAAAACCATATTAACCAAAACCACTAAAAATAAACGCAAAATATATCCATTTAAAACAGCAGATAATAAAAATTCGCTTGATGCCTTCCTAAGAGAGAGTCTCCATTCCTTCCAAACGATTGGACCAAATATGACTCAAATTCAGTGACACAGAAACGGCAGCAATAGATAGATTCACACCGCATAAGTTAATAAGAGACGGGACTGATCGACCATGGTACACAAAACACGTCAGAACTCTGTTGCGGAAGCAACGAAAAAATCATACCGAATTCAGAAGAACACAAAAACCCCAAGACAGGCTAAGTTTCACGGAAGCTCGAAATTTAGTGTGGACGTCAGTGCGAGATGCTTTTAATAGTTTCCATGATAAAACATTGTCTCAAAATAGGTAGGAAACCCAAAGAGATTCTGGTCGTATTGTAAAGTACACCAGCGGCAAAACAGTAGTCAAAACCGCCACTGCGCGATGGCGATGGAAATGTTACCTATGATGGTGCCACTAAAGCGGAGTTACTAAATACAGTTTTCCGTAATTCCTTCACGAAAGAAGACGAAGTAAATATTACAGAATTCGAAACCAGAACAGCTGTTAGCATGAGTGACATAAAAGTATATATCTTAGGTGTTACGAAACAACTCAAATCACTTAAGAAAGTCAAGTCTTCAGGTCCAGATGAGATTCCTTTCAGAGTATGCAGACAAAATAGCGCCTTTCTTAGCAATCATATACAACCGCTCCTAAAGACTGGAAAGTAGCACAGGTCATACCAATATTCAAGAAAGGAAATGGGAGTAACCCATTGAATTAAGACAAACATCAGTGACCTCAATTTGCAGTAGGATTTTGGCGCATATACTGCACTCAAAGATTATGAATCACCTTGAAGAAAATGACTTATTGATACATAAGCAACACGGATTCAGAAAATATCGTTCTTATGCAACACAGCTCTTCGTTCCCATGAAGTAATGAATGCTGTCGACAAGGGATCTCAGATCGATTCCATATTTGTAGATTTCCAGAAGGCTTTTGATACCGTTCCTCAGAATCGACTATTAATCAAATTGCGTGCATATGGAGTATCGTCTCAGTTGTGTGACTGGATTCGTGATTTACTCTCAGAGAGGTCACAGTTCGTAGTGATAGACGGTAAATCATCGAGTAGAACAGAAGTGTTATCTGACGTCCCGCAAGGTAGTGTCATAGGTCCTCTGCTGTTCCTGATTTACATAAATGATCTAGGTGATAATTTGAACAGCCTCCTCAGATTGTTTGCAGATGACGCAGTAATTTACCGTCTAGTAAAATCATCAGACAGTCAATTCCAATTACAAAATTATCCAAAGAGAATCTCTGTATCGTCCTAAAAGTGTCAATTGTCACTAAACAAAGAAAAGTGCGAGGTCATCCACATGGGTACTAAAAGAAATTCGATAAATTTTGGGTATACGATAAATCGCACCAATATAAGGGCTGTCAATTCGTCTAAATACCCAGGAATTACATTTACAATTACTTAAATTGGAAAGAACACATAGTTAATATTGTGGGGAAGGCGAAACAGCGACTGCGCTTTGTTGACAGAACACTTAAAAGATGCGTCCGCAGCTCGTGGTCGTGCGGTAGCGTTCTCGCTTCCCGTGCACGGGTTTCTGGGTTCGATTCCCGGTGGGGTCAGGAATTTTCTCTGCCTCATGATGACTGGGTGTTGTGTGATGTCCTTAGGTTAGTTAGATTTAAGTATTCTAAGTTCTAGGGGACTGATGACCATAGATGTTAAGTCCCATAGTGCTCAGAGCCATTTTTGAACTTAAAAGATGCGACAAAGCCACTAAAGAGACAGCCTACATTACACATGTCCGTCCTCTGCTCGAATATTGCTGCACGGTGTGGGGTCCTTACCAGGTAGGATTCACGGAGGACACAGAAAAAGTGCAAAAAAAAAGGGCAGCTCGTCTCGTGTTATCGTGTAATAGGGGTGAGAGTGTCACTGCTATGATACGCGGGTTGGGGTGGCAGTCACTGAAACAAAGGCGGTTTTCTTTGCGGTGAGATCTATTTACGAAATTTTAATTACCAAGTTTCTCTTCCGAATGCGAAAACACTTTGTTGACAGCCACCTACGTAGGGAGAAATGATCATTATAATAAAATAAGGGAAACCAGAGCTCGAACGGAATGATTTCGGTGTTCCCTTTTCCCGCGCGCCATTCGTGAGTGGAATGGTAGAGAAGTAGCATCAAAATGGTTCGATGAACACTCTGCCAGGCACTTAAGTGAGAATTGCAGAGTAGCTATGTAGATGTAGATGTAGATATTCACATTCATATCATTGCAGAAAAGCATAGAGATTATTGGAGGGCGGATTGGAGACGGCCATGGTAAATGCCCTATGTTCTATAATAAAAATGTATCAAACGGACCAAATTGGTAAGTGCCTCAAGTTCTAAAAAGAAAGAAGAAAGACAATGTAACAACAATGTATCATCCAGATCAAGGAATGAATAAAACTCGTAACAGGGGGCTGTATCAAGCTATCCGGAGGAGGGCAGTAACAGTATTATCGTGCAGAGCCATGTTGTTGTTGCTGTTGTGGTTTTCAGTTTTGGGACTGGTTTGATGCAGCACTCCATGCTACTCTGTCCTGTTCAAGCTTCTTCATCTCCCAGTACTTACTGCAACCTACATCCTTCTGAATCTGCTTAGTGTATTCATCTCTTGGTCTCCCTCTACGATTTTTACCTTCCACGCTGCCCTCCAATGCTAAATTTGTGATCCCTTGATGCCTCAGAACATGTCCTACCAACCGGTCCCATCTTCTTGTCAAGTTGTACCACAAACTCATCCCCAATTCTATTCAATACCTCCTCATTAGTTATGTGATCTGTCCATCTAATCTTCAGCATTCTTCTGTAGCACCACATTTCGAAAGCTTTTATTACCTTCCTGTCCAAACTATTTATAGTCCATGTTTCACTTCCATACATGGTTACACTCCATACAAATACTTTCAGAAAAGAATTCCTGACACTTAAATCTATACTCGATGTTAACAAATTTCTCTTCTTCAGAAACGATTTCCTCTTCATTGCCAGTCTACATTTTATATCCTCTCTACTTCGACCATCATCAGTTATTTTGCTCCCCAAACAGCAAAACTCCTTTACTACTTTAAGTGTCTCATTTCCTAATCTAATTCCCTCAGCATCACCTGAGTTAACTCGACTATATTCCATTATCCTCATTGTGCTTTTGTTGATGTTCATCTTATATCCTCCTTTCAGGACACTGTCCATTCCGTTCAACTGCTCTTCCAAGTCCTTTGCTGTCTCTGACAGAATTACAACGTCATCGGCAAACCTCACAGTTTTTATTTCTTCTCCATGGATTTTAATACCTACTCCGAATTTTTCTTTTGTTTCCTTTACTGCATGCTCAATATACAGATTGAATAACATCGGTGAGAGGCTACAACCCTGTCTCACTCCCTTCCCAACCACTGCTTCCCTTTCATGCCCCTCGACTCTTATAACTGCCATCTGGTTTCTGTACAAATTGTAAATAGCCTTTCACTCCCTGTATTTTACCCCTAGCACCTTTAGAATTTGAAAGAGAGTATTCCAGTCAACATTGTCAAAAGCTTTCTCTTAGTCTACAAATGCTAGAAACGTAGGTTTGCCTTTCCTTATTCTATATTCTAAGACAAGTCATAGGGTCAGTATTGCCTCACGTGTTCCAACATTTCTACGGATTCCAAACTGATCTTCCCCGAGGTCAGCTTCTACCAGTTTTTCCATTCGTCTGTAAATAATTCGTGTTAATATGTTGCAGCTGCGACTTATTAAACTGATTGTTTGGTAATTTTCATATCTGTCAACACCTGATTTCTTTAGGAGTGGAATTATTATATTCTTCTTGAAGTCTGAAGGTATTTCGCTTGCCTCATACATCTTGCTCACCAGATGGTAGAGTTTTGTCAGGACTGGCTCTCCCAAGGCCGTCAGTAGTTCAAATGGAATGTTGTCTACTCTCGGGGCCTTGTTTCGACTCAGGTCTTTCAGTACTCTGTCAGACTCTTCACGCAGTATCGTATCTCTCATTTCATGTTCATCTACATCCTCTTCCATTTCCATAATATTGTCCTCAAGTAGATCGCCCTTGTATAGACCCTCTTTTTACTCCTTCCACCTTTCTGCTTTCCCTACTTTGCTTAAAACTGGGTTTCCATCTCAGCTCTTGATATTCATACAAGTGGTTCTCTTTTCTCCAAAGGTCTCTCTAATTTTCCTGTAGGCAGTGTATATCTTACCCCTAGTGAGATAAGCCTCTACATCCTTACATTTGTTATCTAGTCATCCCTGCTTAGCCATTTTGCACTTCCTGTCGATCTCATTTTTGAGACGTTTGTATTTCTTTTTTGCCTGATTCATTTACTGTATTTTTATATTTTCTCCTTACATCAATTAAATTCAATATTTCTTCTGTTACCCAAGAGTTTCTACTATAACTCGTCTTTTTACCTATTTGATCCTCTACTGCCTTCAGTATTTCATTCCTCAAAGCTACCCATTCTTCTTCTACTGTATTTCTTTCCCCCATTCCTGTCTCTTGTTCCCTTATGCTCTCCCTGAAACCCTGTACAACCTCTGGGTCTTTCAGTTTATCCAGGTCCAATCTCCTTAAATTCCCACCTTTTTGTAGTTTCTTCAGTTTTAATCTACAGTACATAAACAATAGATTGTGGTCAGAGTCCATATCTGACCCTGGAAATGTCTTATAATTTAAAACCTGGTTCCTAAATCTCCGTCTAACCATTATATAATCTAACTGATACTTTCTAGTATGTGCAGGATTCTTCTTTTATGATTCTTGAACCAAGTGTTAGCTATGATTAAGTTGTGCTCTGTGCAAAATTCTAACAGACGGCTTCCTCTTTCATTTGTCACCCCCAATCCATATTCACCCACTATGTTTCCTTCTCTCCCTTTTCCTACTCTCGAATTCCAGTCACCCATGACTATTAAATTTTCGTCTCCCTTCACTATCTGAATAATTTCATTTGTCTCATCATTCATTTCATCAATTTCTTCATCATCTACAGAGCTAGTTGGCATATAAACTTGTACTACTGTAGTAGGGCCATGTAACTGATTTAAAAGAAATAAAATCATATAAACTGTATTGAAATATTGGAACCTGTAGTGAAAATAAGATGGACAGAAGATAAAAAAAGAGTGGCACGGAAATCAAATAAATATAAAGAAAAAATCCTGTCTCTTGGCATATACACCCAACATATCAGACGAGAAAAAGCACGTGCCGGTCCAGCTGAATACTGAACACTCAAAAAGAGAGTCGAGTTGACAGGGAAGTGCGGGGCAGATCTGAAAATAGGCAGCGCGGCGATGTACCTGATGATACAACTTCAGGTTGCGAAACCGGTTGTATTTCTATAGGATTATTCAACAGCTGCTGCAGTTTTGTTTAACAAAAATGCATTCTTACAGTTGTGGTTACTCATAATATAAAGGGTGTTGCTATGCTACAGTATTTCTACGTCTGCACGTGAACCTCTTCTCATATAATAAACTGTGCAGCATAACTAAGCACTTGTAGGACACTTATATTTCATAACTGAATGACAATGCACCTTCATTTCACACCATTTAAATGGATGACAAAAAAATATGGCAAAACTTTCAGTAACCACTCCTCATTCTCACACAGGAAAAAAATGTGTTATATTGACATAGGTCCTTACATGCTTTATTTCCATGATATAGCTCGGTTTCTACAACTCTTCAACACATTAAAAATCAGCTTAGAAACGATGCTTCTTCCACGAACAGAACATATCTACTACAGTGAGAAACCACATACTATTCAATGCACCATTCGGAGAAGTGTACCCGTGCAGGAAAATTAGCTGATGATAGTGCCTGCACACACTGTACAAATCGTTCTCAATCAGAACACAATATCATATGTGGTCAACATTATTTGTTGCACTTAATTGTCTTACGCCTACACTACGGTTGTCGTCACCTGTTGGAAGAAGTGCCTCTCCAGCTGAGACGTCCTCGTCCTTCTAGGCTCCCCCAGTCGCGACTAGTGGACTTAAACGTCCCGTGTTCGCTAAGACGACGATCTGTTGTTTGAAACGTCCTCCTGTTGGGGAATTGTAGCTCCGGAAAACTCTCCCTATACAAACGTTCCACAGCCATTACCATCTGCTAATCCGTACAGCAACTGGACGTCTGTCAATTTTGCATTTGAGTATACTTCCATTGCGCTGTATCGGAACCAAGTTCATGATAAACACTAAACAGTTGATACTATATGCTTGATGCTAGTAGAGTAATAAAGTTAGTTGCATGTCGGTACAAGCAATGAAGTGAGTCACATCTCAACATTACCTTCGTTCCATTGGAAAAACAAACAATGGCGGTTGACGTAAGAATTACAACTTCCAAAATTTTAAAGAGTCCTTAAATTTGAAAAACTAATAAATCCTGCCACCATCGTCTCTACCCCTTTTTTACACACACACACACACACACACACACACACACACACACACACACACACACACTCTCTCTCTCTCTCTCTCTCTCTCTCTCTCTCTCTCTCTCTCTCTCTCCCTATCCCTCTCCCTCTCCCTCCTTCCCTCCCTGCCTTTCCCCCTCCCATCCCTCCCTCTCTCCTCCTCCTTCCCCCCTCCCCTCCCCATATGCATACTACCCTCTGAATTGAGCAATGAGAAACATGCCAATCGGTGGAAGAGTGCCTGTTTCACGTGATATTTAACGATACTGGAAAGCATACATTATGTTTTCTAGAGCACTGCTTGCAACAAGAATAAAAACAATGCACTACCTCCACAATATTCCAAAGTATATTGTATCCTCTGATGATGAATCGCCAGGCGATTCGAAACCGGTCATGAATAAATAAAAATTGAAAAAAAAGGCTATTGGCTGCAGTATTTCCTGAAACTTATTGTATATTGTAACCAAACGTAACTAGGAGGACATTTTGAACGTATCCTGCAAGAAAACGTTTCATATAATGCTGGTACGTTCTGTTTCTCTCTGTTTCCCATTATTAATGTGATTATGGTGAGAAGTAGAAAGTGATCTATAACATGGAAATGAAGCGTTTCCAGGCCCATGTCCGTATAACACATCGTATTCCTCAATGTGCGAGGAATGTTTCTTGAAAGTTTGGCCATACCTTCCTATTATACCCTATATAAATGGCATTACTCATCTTTCAACAGTTCCATTCTTGAATGGAAGAACTTGAGTCTAATAATAATTGATGGGAATGAACTACATAACCTAGATGATATCGACTAAGATGAGATATCATTGACGGGTAACGTAACTGTCTCGAGCGTCTTTACTGAATGCCAATATTTCTACTTCACAGCAAAATTCTGTGGTCTGATCTCCGTCTTGCCTCCTCAAGAAATTGTATTTTACTGCTAGCTAATTAGTTTCAAGTTCGTATCTCCTGGTGTGTCTGATTGTTCTTCAAAACGTGTTGGTAGGCTTGTTCTCACAGATAATACTTATGAGTGATGTGCTCACACGCTGTTTGTGTAGTAGTCAACATTTTGTTGTTGTTGAAAGAAACAGGTAGCGTTCAAGGCGTCATGGTACTAAGACACGGACCTCTAACTCAAACACATAAGCTCTGGGGGAAGCAGTACCCTCGTCCTCCGTAAGTTAGTATTTCGTTACTTGCCTCCAATGATTTATGGATTTATGGAAACCAAGGAAAACGTGAATAGCGTTGACTGGTCTCAGATTTAAATTACACCGACAAAAAAAGTGAAGCACTAATGTAATTTCAAAGACACACAAAACATCGGCGGGTATGTAATTGATTCGAACTGCAATTCTCTGTGACTGATAGAACCTCCACCAGAGTTCAAATGGCTCTAAGCACTATGGGACTTAACATATTAGGTCATCGGTCCCCTAGACTTATACACTACTTAAACCAACTTACACTAAGAACAACACACACACCCATGCCCGAGGGAGGACTCGAATCTCCGGCGGGAAAGGGCTGCGCAGTCTGTGACATGGCGCCTCAAACCGCACGAGCACTCCGAGCACCCACCAGGGTTCGTTTTTGTAGTTCGTGTTTTGTGTTGTTGCCACGCCTGGTAGGATTTGCAAGGGGTGTCAGCAGCGGCAGATATTGAATGATTACTGTGAAGGACTTAGAGATGTTGAACATTTGTGTGAGTCAGCTTTATCATCACCTAACAAGGTTTGAAAGCGGCTTCATTGTGGGGATCCATTTGGAAGGCTGATCGAATGGTGCAAAATCCAGACCGATATGACAGTGGCCTGATGTTGAACTGCATAGGGCCGGCCGTTGTGGCCGAGCGGTTCTAGGCGCTTCAGTCTGGAACCGCGCAACCGCTACGGTCGCAGCTTCGAATCCTGACTCGGGCATGGATGTTTGTGTTGTCCTTAGGTTAGTTACGTTTAATTAGTTCTAAGTTCTAGAGGACTGATGACCTCAGATGTTAAGTCCCATAGTACTCAGAGCCATTGGAACAATTTTTTGAACTGCATAGGAATTTGAGGACAGGCACGCTCGCTGTCAAGCTCAGAGTCTGCCACGTTTGACCAACACAAAGAAGGTTCGCCATATTATGCACAAAGCATATCGTAACCTCTTCACATCTGCGCCTGCCACCCGAGGACGAGTAATGATGATGATGATGATGATGATGTTTGATTTGTGGGGCGCTCAACTGCGAGGTTATCAGTCCAATCTCGCAACGTTCATCAATGATGATGAAATGATGAGGACATCACGAACACCCAGTCATCTCGAGACAGGTAAAATTCTCTGACCCCGCTGGGAACTGAACCCGGGACCCCGTGCTCGAAAAGCGAGAACGCGACCGCGAGACCACGAGCTGCGGACAGCATTCTGTGACATGCTGCAATGTACCCATGCTCATACGTAGGTTGGCGTTAACACCACAATACAAACGGCGGTATTTGTAGTTGTATCATTACGAAGAAGTATTAACTACTGATAAATGGCGTTGTTGTTGTGGTCTTCAGCCCTGAGACTGGTTTGATGCAGCTCTCCATGCTACTATATCCCGTGCAAGGATCTTTATCTCCCAGTACCTACTGCAACCTACATCTTTCTGAATATGCTTGGTATATTCATCTCTTGTTCTCCCTCTAAGATTTTTACACTCTACGCTGCCCTCCAGTACTAAATTGGTGATCCCTTGATGCCTCAGAACATGTCCTACTAACCGATCCCTTCTTCTAGTCAAGTTGTGCCACAAGCTCCTCTTCTCCCCAGTCCTATTCAACACCACATCATTAGTTATGTGATCTACCCATCTAAACTTCAGTATTCTTATGTAGCACCACATTTCGAAAGCTTCTATTCTCTTCTTGTCTAAACTATTTATCGTCCATGTTTCACTTCCATACATGGCTACACTTCATACAAATACTTTCAGAAACTGCTTCCTGACACTTAATCCATCCTCGTTTTGCTTTTGTTGATGTTCATCTTATACCCTCCTTTCAAGGCACTGTCCATTCCGTTCAGCTGCTCTTCCAGATCTGTCTCTGACAGAATTACAATATCATCGGCGAACCCCAAAGTTTTTATTTCTTCTGTATGGATTTTAGTACCTACTCCGAAGTTTTCTTTTGTTTCCTTCACTGCTTGCTCAATATACAGATTCAATAACATCTGGGAGAGGCTACAACCCTGTCTCACTCCCTTCCGAACCACTGCTTCCCTTTCATGCCCCTCAACTCTTATAACTGCCATCTGGTTTCTGTACAAATTGTAAATAGCCTTTCACTACCTGTATTTTACCCCCTTTAGAATTTGAAAGAGAGTATTCCAGCCAACATCGTCAAAAGCTTTCTCTAAGTCTACAAATGGTAGAAAAGGAGGTTGCCTTTCCTTAATCTAGCTTCTAAGATAAATCGTAGGGTCAGTTTTGCCTCACGTGTTCCAATATTTCTACGGAATCCAAACCGATCTTCCCCTAAGTCAGCATCTACTAGTTTTTCCATTCGTCTGTAAAGCATTCGCGTTAGTATTTTGTAGCCGTGACTTCTAAAACTGATAGTTCGGTAATTTTCACACCTGTCAACACCTGTTTTCTTTGGGATTGGAATTATTATATTCTTCTTGAAGTCTGGGGGTATTTCGCCTGTTTCATACATCTTGCTCACCAGATGGTAGAGTTTTGTCAGGACTGGGTCTCCCAAGGCCGTCAGTAGTTCTAATGGAATGTTGTCTACTCCCGGGGCCTTGTTTCGATTCAGGTCTTTCAGTGCTCTGTCAAACTCTTCACGGAGTATCATATCTCCCATTTCATCTTCATCTACATCCTCTTCCATTTCCATAATATTGTCCTCAAATACATCGCCCTTGTATAGATCCGCTGTATACTCCTTCCACCTTTCTGCTTTCCCTTCTTTGCTTAGAACTGGGTTTCCATCTGAGCTCTTAATATTCATACAAGTGGTTCTCTTTTCTCCGAAGGTCTCTTTAATTTTCCTGTAGGCAGTATCTATCTTACCCCTGGTGAGATAATGGCGTTACGTTGCATGATCATCGTCGGTGAGTATTGAGGGGACCCACGGATAGGTTCTACTCTTCCAATGTGTTAGAGAGGTACAATAGTGTTAGTCCTGACATCACGGACTGGACGGCCATCGAGTACGACTTCAGGTCTCTGCTGATATTGATTTTGGGATCACTGACAACATAACGGTACGTCGCGGACATTCTGTCTAATCAATATTTCCTCGCATGAGTGTTGTCGTGCCATTTTTCAATAGGACAGTACTTTACCAAACAAGGTATGTATGTCTATGAAATGCCTGAGGTACTCCCGTGCAAGCAAGGTCTCCAGACCTGTGCCCGACAGAACATGTGTGGCACCGTCCCATAGCCAGTATCTAGGCTATCAAGGATCACTTACAACAGTTGCGGGCAGTTTTGTCCGAGGAGAAGATTCGACGGATTTACGACACTCTTCCCTATCGAATCAGTGTATCCACCCAGACCAGAAGCGGCGCATAGTCATAGTGATAAGTGGGCTCATACAGTCAATTTCTTTTGAAGTTAGAATCGATGTTGTAATCATTGAAATAACATCACTTATACTCCCAACACGTGAAGTTTCTTTTCGTTTCCTTCTCTCCTTCTGGGTGCTTCACTTTTTATTTTTTCTGGCAGTTTATGTTCGTAGCGAAGACAAATGTTGCACTTTGAACATTGCGCAAAAACCGTTCATCTGTCTATTTTATGCCTTAGTGTTAATATTAAATGGTTCAAATGGCTCTGAGCACTATGGGACTTAACTTCTGAGGTCATCAGTCCCCTAGAACTTAGAACTACTTAAACCTAACTAACTGAAGAACATCACACACATCCATGCCCCAGGCAGGATTCGAACCTGCGACCATAGCGGTCGCACGGTTCCAGACTGCAGCACCTAGAACTGCTCGGCCAGTATTAATATTGTGTCAGTTGTAATAGTAAATTAGATAAGTTATGTTTTTATGAAATAAGTTCATTCTTCTTTAAGAAAGAAAATACAGAAAATTCCCATGGGCAGTTCTAGTAATAAAAAGTGTCGCCACGTCATATGCATAGGGAAACATTGCAGTGGGAATCCCACAGGGTTCATTCTCAACACTGTTCTTCCTTTATGTCTATTATGTACCATTTTAATTAGGAGGCTGAATTAGTCCTGTTTCGAGATGACACAATCATTGTTGTGAACCTTAGCAAAGAACCACCAACAGAAAACATAGTAAATTATATTTTTGTGCAAGTTATTGACTGGTTCTCCAGATATTGGATAGCCTCAAACTTCGAAAAAACATAACTCATACAATTCTGTACTTTCAAAAATACTAACCCAGTACACCAACAAAAACATATATCAACAAAATAGTATTAACCCAGTATATCAAGAACAAAATAATAAACCAGACATAAAGTTGCAAGTTTTAGGTGTGCTCGTTGATGAAACTTAAAAATGAAAAAGCCATAGGACAGACCTGTTAAAATGTTTATTATTATTGTTATTTTAAGGTTCTAGCACTGGCCTTATTATGATTCGCCTTCTTGGTCCCCAAAACAAAGTTTTTAAGTTTGGATTACAATCACTTAATTTTGTACACTATTTTAGATGTTCTTTGTTGTTGATAGAAGCATTCTTGTGACACAGAACACCTTCTGGAGACAGCATGATGGAAATCTTATGCAGATGGGTTGCCAGACAGTCATGTCCTGTAGTCAAGCATAATGTAGCTACTGCTTCTTCTTCTTGGTCCATCAGGCACTAATGGGTCGTGCATGAGATTTTTCGAGATCTTTCCTTCAGATGATATTTTATGGATAGTTTTAAATCTTCTTGAAATGAGTTTCACTGCAAAACACAACATGCTAGTTCTTCAAGTCTGTTTAATTTTTGTGCCCTTTTTTTGCTATAAAATCGGCTCTTTCATTATCATCTAAGCCACAGTGTAATGCTATCCACTGAACTGCAATCTTATTGTTCTTCTACGTAGACATTTTATTCATTACGGACTTACTTTACTTGAGCAACGTTTTGATCTTGTGTGTTGATAACTGCCATATTGCTGCTCTGGAATTACAAAATATAACTGCATTGTTGAATAGGTGTAAATAGTTGTTTTGCTGTAGTTCTGATGTCTTCAACTTCACCTTGAAAATCAGAGTGGTGCAGCCATATTGGCTAATAGTAAGGGAAAATTTTCCTATTTATTCGTACACCAGTGTTCCGTTCCCTTTCCATTAATGAATCATCTGTGTAGATGTGGAGTTTCACGTATTTTGCTATGTGAACAATTTCCAGCCTTTCCACAAAACGCACGAGTTAACGTATTTTGCATATTTCCGTTTACGGTTGTCATATGGGGGTAGTACTCTAGGGTGACATCTCACTTAGGCTTAAGTATTCATTGCACAAAAGAAAGTATTTAGAATTGTGTGGGGGATTCACAGACACAAATCACGCAAACGTCTCTTTAACCAGCTGGGAGTGTTAATCATAGCTTCACGTTACATTTATTCATTCTTGAAATTTACTATCAAGAATCCATCTGGGATATACAGTAACTGAGATATTCATTAGTACAACAATACAACGAAAAATGTTTTGCGATATCATTTACTGAATGTAAATCTGGCACAGAAAGGAGTGAATATGTCCTTGACACCAGACTCATATAGTCAGTTGGTTACATGTTCCATACATCGTATATGTGATAGACGTTATGATGTGGAAGGGTCAATTTTTTTATATACATTAAAAACTGGACAAGTACGAACTTAATAACATACATAGACCATAATCATAATTTCGTGTGCCTGGTTGAGTGCAAGTCTACCAATTCGACGCCTCTTATTAGCGTGTCCCAACCTATTTCAGTTATCCAACCACGGAGATGGTGAAACGTCCCCATAGAAAAATTAGACTGCTCAGACATTGACAAAAAAAACTGCAATTTTACTGTGATGAACGATCAGGACTGTCTTTATGGAGTGTGAGAAAATCTTTGCTTTTGACCAACAGTGTATCAATAAGTGTGTGCATTTGATATCTTTCTTATTGTAATTATGAAAATTTTTAACAAATATGTATTGGCCACTGCCCAAAACAATTTGTAAAATTTTTTGTGGGGAGCATGGGGGCTATGTAAGTAGCCTCTTTAGGTTTTTATGTTGATAACGTCACGTAGCGCTCTGTATGAAAATCACTGACTGTGCTGTGTGCAGTCTGCGGCTGGTTTGCATAGTTGGAATTTGCTAGTGTAGTGTTGGGCAGTTGGCTGTGAACAGCGCGTAGCGTTGCGCAGTTGGAGGTGAGCCGCCAGCAGTGGTGGATGTGAGCAGAGAGATGGCGGAGTGTTGAGAGGGGATGATCTCGACGTGTGTCCATCAGAGACAGTAAATTTGTAAGACTGGATGTAATGACTTTCGAACACTATTAAGGTAAATACATTATTTGTTCTGCTGTATCAAAATCTTTCATTTGCTAAGTACGCCTATCAGTAGTTAGTGCCTTCAGTAGTTAGAATCTAACGTCCCCATAGAAAAATTAGTGAATTACAGTGCTGATAAACCCCTTACGTTATTTGATTTTCAAACAGCTGAGCAAAACTGAACGTACTCAGACATTTCTCTCTTTGCTTATTCGGATCATCACTAAACTGACCACAATATTTTTTAGCGCATCGCAATCTGACTTTCAAAAATCCCTACAAAAGAATGGGCCTGACTAACAATAACCTATACCTTTCATGGATCACTTACCTCACAAAAACCTTCGTTACTCGAACTACTGCAATACAGCGAGCGCCACTACTGCCACCTCAATAAAAGATTCTAACTACTGAAGGCACTAACTTCTGATAGGCATACTTAGCACATGAAAGATTTTTATACAGAACAAATAATGTATTTTCCTTAATAATGTCCGAAAGTCATAATATACAGGGTGTCCCAGCTATCTTAACCACCCAAAATATCTCTGGAACAATAACAGCTATTGGAAAACGACTTTCACCGGTATCAATGCAGGGCTGGGGCCCATGATTGTACATATTTGGAAACATTCTAAAACGAAAGCATATGTGTTTTTTAACACAAACTTATGTTTTTTTAAATGGACTTCCATACTTATTAAGAGGTCCGAAACGAATAATACGGTCTGCTGGCATCCTGCATTAACGTCGTACATTCCAGCAGGTATTTATCCCATAGGCTAGGAGTGATGCGGTTCTGTAACATATCTGTGTGTACTATAAAGGTAATGCCGTTCAACGTTAACACATTACGTTACTGTAGATCTAGCGCAAGTGACAGTTAATCATTCACTCGTAATAGTAATATTCTTGTTGATGGTTTTAGTGAAACGAGCAAGTGGACTAAAAGTTTTACCGTTGTTTCGGACCTCTTGATAAGTATGGAGGTGTGATTACACTTCACATCACATCGCGTTTACGGGCAGCATGGGGTTCACGCCTGAGCCTCAGGACGTGCGCTAGCAGCGCATGTCGGGTGTTTCAAGCGTCAACTTCGCGTCTTAATATCTCGCGATGTAATGGGAACATTGCGATGCAATCAACGTCATTGTGTATATGCGTTGTCATGCTATGGATTGCTGAAGAAAAAATATAGGAGGTCCATTTTAAAAAACATAAGTTTTTGTTAAAAAATACATATGATTTCGGTTTAGAATGTTTCCAGATATGTACATTCATGGGCCCCAGCTCTAAATTGATACCGGTAAAAGTCGTTTTCCAATATCTGTTATTGTTCCAGAGATATTTTGGGTGGACAAGATAGCTGGGACGCCGCGACGTTACCAACATAAAAACCTAATCAGCCTTAAACAGCCTACTTACAATGGGATTTACTGTTGAACGTGGAATTCGAATCACATGTAATTTCTGACGACTCCTCACATTGTTGGGAGTTGAAGGTTCGGTTTAAACGAAGACTGAAAGTTATGTAGTCCGACTGAGGATCTATCCCGCCACCTCTCGGTTCCCAGGCATTCGCTTTACGGCTAGACCACCATGCCTGACATGTGTGCTGACGACTGAGTTTGAGGGTACCAAAATATATGCTTGTGAATGGCTGTACCTTTTCATTGCGTTGACTTAGAAGCTTAAATTTTCCACACCGTCGAGGAACCATAGACCTTAGTGTCTGACATAAATTTCAACTTGGATACATCTGCCATTTCCCGAGAGAAAGAAAGCTTCACAATCGGACAGATATGCATACGGACAATAAAGTGATTCTATAAGGGTTACTAATCAGGGAGGGAAACCTAAAAAAGACGGAAAAGTACTTACGACTAAATGCGTGCCAGTTAACAGTCCTTTTTCGGTGAGAATGAGTAACTACTTCTATTCAAGAATTCCTCTGTAGGATGGAAATACTCCTGGAAATGGAAAAAAGAACACATTGACACCGATGTGTCAGACCCACCATACTTGCTCCGGACACTGCGAGAGGGCTGTACAAGCAATGATCACGCGCACGGCACAGCGGACACACCAGGAGTCGCGGTGTTGGCCGTCGAATGGCGCTAGCTGCGCAGCATTTGTGCACCGCCGCCGTCAGTGTCAGCCAGTTTGCCGTGGCATACGGAACTCCATCGCAGTCTTTAACACTGGTAGCATGCCGCGACAGCGTGGACGTGAACCGTATGTGCAGTTGACGGACTTTGAGCGAGGGCGTATAGTGGGCATGCGGGAGGCTCACGCCCCAACATCGTGCAGCCCGCCTCCAGTGGTGTCGCGACAGGAGTGAATGGAGGAACGAATGGAGACGTGTCGTCTTCAGCGATGAGAGTCGCTTCTGCCTTGGTGCCAATGATGGTCGTATGCGTGTTTGGCGCCGTGCAGGTGAGCGCCACAATCAGGACTGCATACGACCGAGGCACACAGGGCCAACACCCGACATCATGGTGTGGGGAGCGATCTCCTACACTGGCCGTACACCTCTGGTGATCGTCGAGGGGACACTGAATAGTGCACGGTACATCCAAACCGTCATCGAACCCATCGTTCTACCATTCCTAGACCGGCAACGGAACTTGCTGTTCCAACAGGACAATGCACGTCCGCATGTATCCCGTGCCACCCAACGTGCTCTAGAAGGTGTAAGTCAACTACCCTGGCCAGCAAGATCTCCGGATCTGTCCCCCATTGAGCATGTTTGGGACTGGATGAAGCGTCGTCTCACGTGGTCTGCACGTCCAGCACGAACGCTCGTCCAACTGAGGCGCCAGGTGGAAATGGCATGGCAAGCCGTTCCACAGGACTTCATCCAGCATCTCTACAATAGTCTCCATGGGAGAATAGCAGCCTGCATTGCTGCGAAAGGTGGATATACACTGTACTAGTGCCGACATTGTGCATGCTCTGTTGCCTGTGTCTATGTGCCTGTGGTTCTGTCAGTGTGATCATGTGATGTATCTGACCCCAGGAATGTGTCAATAAAGTTTCCCCTTCCTGGGACAATGAATTCACGGTGTTCTTATTTCAATTTCCAGGAGTGTAGTTGTTAAGAAGAAACGTCTCGAAAATACATTTTAATATACTCCTGCTGTGGGCCGGAGAATTTATTTTAGTATTTGCGTGGGTAAACAGTCAAGGGACGCGGCGATGAGGACCTAACTGCGATTGAGGGCGCCAAGAAAACGTCATTGACAATAACACAGTAGAGCAGTACAGGATTGTTTACCAAACAGCCATGCCACAGCCTGGCGTGCAGAGTGGCGGCCCCGCCAGCAAATGAGAGCTGATACGTGCTCGAAGTTCCGACAGAGCAGCGAAGTGTCGGCAGGTGATTACGTCACACGACGGCCATTGAACTATGGACGCCGGCGGTCTCCAGCTCTACGTATCGATCTGCAAAGCGCTCTCGTTGGTGTCGAAGATGTGCACTCGCGAGTCGTGCCCTCAGGTCCACCTGAAGTTCTCTCAGGGGCCAGCTCTCACCTCCCCATTTAGGAAACAGGAGTCGGCAACAGCGGCGTTGGCCTCAGGAATGGGATGAGCAGCAGCGGTGGTCCTCCCTCTTGAAGGCGGACGACGGACAGGGTCCTGGTCACGCAAGTCAAGCCCCAAGCAAGTCCGTAGGGTGATGGCGACGTTCGCACCCCATCAGCATTGCCTCGGAAGTTGGCAGAGCAACTGGCAGCAGCAGAGCCCTTCCAGCAGGGCTGGTAATGCTATAAACGATTGAGGACAGCTAGGTATGCCTATGGCTGACCGCCATAGCTACCCTCTCACTGGGTAGTTACAACTGATTAAATTACATTAGTTTTTTCGTTCCATAGATCCGTGCTGAAGAGATCCTCAAAAATGGTTCAAATGGCTGTGAGCACTATGGGACAACATCTAAGGTCATCATCTACATCTACATCCGTACTCCGCAAGCCACCTGACGGTGTGTGGCGGAGGGTACCCTGAGTACCTCTATCGGTTCTCCCTTCTATTCCAGTCTCGTATTGTACGTGGAAAGAAGGATTGTCGGTATGCTTCTGTGTGGGCTCTAATCTCTCTGATTTTATCCTCATGGTCTCTTCGCGAGATATACGTAGGAGGGAGCAATATACTGCTTGACTCTTCGGTGAAGGTATGTTCTCGAAACTTTAACAAAAGCCCGTACCGAGCTACTGAGCGTCTCTCCTGCAGAGTCTTCCACTGGAGTTTATCTATCATCTCCGTAACGCTTTCGCAATTACTAAATGATCCTGTAACGAAGCGCGCTGCTCTCCGTTGGATCTTCTCTATCTCTTCTATCAACCCTACCTGGTGCGGATCCCACACTGCTGAGCAGTATTCAAGCATTGGGCGAACAAGCGTACTGTAACCTACTTCCTTTGTTGTAGGATTGCATTTCCTTAGGATTCTTCCAATGAATCTCAGTCTGGCATCTGCTTTACCGACGATCAACTTCATATGATCATTCCATTTTAAATCACTCCTAATGCGTACTCCCAGATAATTTATGGAATTAACTGCTTCCAGTTGCTGACCTGCTATTTTGTAGCTAAATGATAAGGGACCTATCTTTCTATGTATTCGCATCACATTACACTTCGCTACATTGAGATTCAATTGCCATTCCGTGCACCATGCGTCAATTCGCTGCAGATCCTCCTGCATTTCAGTACAATTTTCCATTGTTGCAACCTTTCGATACACCACAGCATCATCTGCAAAAAGCCTCAGTGAACTTCCGATGTCATCCACCAGGTCATTTATGTATATTGTGAATAGCAACGGTCCTATGACACTCCCCTGCGGCACACCTGAAATCACTCTTACTTCGAAAGACTTCTCTCCATTGAGAATGACATGCTGCGTTCTGTTATCTAGGAACTCTTCAATCCAAACACACAATTGGTCTGATAGTCCGTATGCTCTTACTTTGTTCATTAAACGACTGTGAGGAACCGTATCGAACGCCTTGCGGAAGTCAAGAAACACGTCATCTACCTGTGAACCCGTGTCTAAGGCCCTCTGAGTCTCGTGGACGAATAGCGCGAGCTGGGTTTCACACGATCGTCTTTTTCGAAACCCATGCTGATTCCTACAGAGTAGATTTCTAGTCTCCAGAAAAGACATTATACTCGAACATAATACGTGTTCCAAAATTCTACAACTGATCGACGTTAGAGATATAGGTCTATAGTTCTGCACATCTGTTCGACGTCCCTTCTTGAGAACGGGGATGACCTGTGCCCTTTTCCAATCCTTTGGAACGCTTCGCTCTTCTAGAGACCTACGGTACACCGCTGCAAGAAGGGGGGCAAGTTCCTTCGCGTACTCTGTGTAAAATCGAACTGGTATCCCATCAGGACCAGTCCCCTAGAACTTAGAACTACTTAAACCTAACTAACCTAAGGACATCACACACGTCCATGCCCGAGGCAGGATTCGTACCTGCGACCCTAGCAGTAACGCGCTTCCGGACTGAAGCGCCTACAACCGCTCGGCCACCGCGGCCGGCTAGGAGATCCTCGTGGATGTGGAACATGTCATTTTTTTTATAGAAAGCTGAAATAACAGTACTAATAGTATGAATATATATACAATACATCATTTGTTTCTATTTAAAAAATTCGTAAATGGAGTAGAAGGAGTTGGCCGCTAGTAAGTCTTTCAGGTTCCTTTTAAACTGATCTTTATTTGTAACTAAATTTTTTATGTTTGCTGGCAAATTATTGAAGGTAAGTTTCTGAGTAGAGGACCCCTTTTTTTTAAGTAAAGTAAGTGCTTTTAAGTCCTTGTGCAGATCTTTTTTTTCTGATATTGTATGCATGAAGTGAGCTGTTTGTTGGAAAAAGAGATATATTATTTAGGAAAAATTTCATTAAGGGGTAAATATACTGAGAGGCAGTAGTTAATATACCCAGTTCTTTGAAGAGGTTTCTACAGGACGTCCGTGAATTTACTCCACAAATAATACGTATTACACGCTTTTTGACTCTGAAAACTTTTGTTTGACTTGAAGAGTTACCACCAAATATTATACCATATGACATTATGGGGTGAAAGTAGGCAAAGTATGCAAGTTATGCAAGTTTTTTCCATTTTTATTCCGCCTATGTCTGCTAACACTCGAATTGCAAATACAGATTTCTTAAGTCGTTTTTGCAGTTCTGTGGTGTGCTCCTCCCAACTGAATTTATTATCAAGTTGTAATCCCAGGAATTTAAGACTGTCAACCTCTTCTATCTGCTCTTCTTCATACTTTATGCATATGCTGGGTGGAAACCTCTTACAGGTTCTGAATTGCATATAGTGAGTCTTTTCGAAGTTTAATATCGGCGAGTTGGCTTTAAACCATTTATTAATATCCATGAAAATATCATTAGCAGATCTTTCTAGAACTGACACCAGGGCTGAGGCTACAAACTGAGCAGTCTGTAATTTCCACAATCAGGCATTTATCAAGAAGGGTGGGGTATTTATTTTGGCAGTTTCCGTGCGCTATGGGGTGGTGAGGATGGCAGGGACAGTATGTGTCCTGGTTTTCCCTCGCTGTCATCCTTCCTAGTGACTTCAGAATTTCGCAGCTGCACCTTTCGGAGTTTCTTTCCTGTTGTTTCTGCACCTTGGTACCTATTGTTGCGTTGTACCTAGGCCTCCTTACGACACTTGTCTTTATCAGTAATCTGACGGTATCTCTCGGCTTCCGAGACGTCATTATGCTTCACTTGCAGACCTGGGCACTCAGTCATTCCCCGTACTTCAATAGCTTTTCTGTCTGCCACAACTCGCAGCATTTTTCCCTAGCTCGCAGTCTACTGGGCACTGACACAGGCGGTTTGGCTTCTGGGAGCTACCGAGGAAGAACTTCGACGAATTTTTAGTGTGTGCCAGGAATACTATCCTCAGATGTAACATCTACATTTTCCATCAGAATATAATCTAGAATTTTTCAGTTCGGAGTACCCACAATAACCTACTCCTACACATTTTGCACTGGTAGTTAGTTACACATTGTACAACTTCAGTTATCCTTCCATTACCATACAGCTACCTTATATGATTTTCAACGGTTTATACATCGAAAGGGTACGTAAGACAACTCTTACACACTAAAACAGTTATTCATTTACTTGTAGGTTCACCTATCAGTTTATACGGAATTCCCTTAATATGACTGAGCTTTATATACAGATCAACGGGTATTTGGTGCGCAGGTAAATCTGAGCGGTGTATTGACGTCCGTTTAAAACAGAAGAAGATTACACAAACGGCAATCAGAAAGACTTCAGCACTGATAAGTAACTATTTTATACTCTTGATACTATGATGTTGTCTATAGCGGTATACCTGCGAGTCCTGGAAGATTTTCTCGTCTGTAATTCTCCATTTTTGCGTTGCTACTAGTTCATATAGTGAATTTTTGGACTAAGGGTATTATTTAAGAAGGTTAAGTTTCGTATGAATGCTGAAGATTGGATGCGTAGATCACATAACTAATGAGGAGGTATTGAATAGAATTGGGGAGAAGAGGAGTTTGTGGCACAACTTGATCAGAAGAGGGGATCGGTTGGTAGGACATATTCTGGGACATCAAGGGATCACCAATTTAGTACTGGAGGGCAGCGTGGAGGGTAAAAATAGTAGAGGGAGACCAAGTGATGAACAAACTAAGCAGATTCAGAAGGATGTAGGCTGCAGTAGGTACTGGGAGATGAAGAAGCTTGCACAGGATAGAGTAGCATGGAGAGCTGCATCAAACCAGTCTCAGGACTGAAGACCACAACAACAACAACAACAACAACAACAAGTTTTGTGTACGCAGCCACGTCTTGCGGCTTCTCGAGCCAGTACAACATAGGTTTTTCTCACTTAAGTGTGGTTGTACCAGTGATCATAGCTGAAATGTCGCGCCTGCCTAATCATAAGTCGTGATTAGAAGTAGTGAACACAAGCAGCATGTTAAGTACAAAAATGAGAGCATCACTCCAAGCGAGAAAAAAATACATGTCTGAGGTTACCGAGGCTGTCCACTAGCGACACAGAGTCGGTGCCCCAAGGATCCGACTGAGAACCGCCTCCGGCTACAAAAACATGGGATTTTAGGGAGTGGTGGCGGCGTACTGTGTCTCGCTTCCTATAATCGATCCTCCAATCCACCTGCACTCAACAAGCTTCGGCCAAACTGAGTCACTCTGCACCTGTAGGGCGCCTCCGGCCAATCTCACTTAGGTTCCCACTCTTCTACTCGGTAGGTATGGATACTTCAACAAACCCCAAGTTTGGTAGCAACAGCGTTCAGGGGAAAGCTGAAGCTCACTGTTACTCTTATTATGGCCAGCAACAAGAGTGTTTTACGTCACTTGGCCCAGCCCTCAGTCCTCAGTCCTTTTGTGGGTGGGGACTGCTGTAGTAGCACTGTAACCTGTGTAAACCCACTGACTCGATCCTCCTCACCCGCTTGTCTCACCCATCCTCTCTCACCCTCGCCTGCTGCCGCACCTCTATTCCCACGTCCCACCTGCTCTCCATCTCTCCATCTCTCCACCCTCCTTACCCTCTCCCAAGGTGGCTTCCGCCAGCTCCCCCTCCCTGATGATGCCCTCCTCCCCTCCATCTACCCCTCCTACCAACTTTGATCATCCCCTCCCACTTCCTGTGTTTTTTCCTTTGCGCACCCTCCCTCCCTCCCTTCTCTCTCCCCATCCCCCCTTCCACCACCCCTCTTCTCCTGGGCATCCCCTACCCCCTCCTCCCTTCGTTCTTCCCCCCAATTTCACCTGCCCTTGGCATCTCTGCTCTCCCCTCTCCCTCTCCCACCCCCTCCTCCTCCTCCTCCTCCTCCTCCTCCTCTCTTGGCAAGTCCCCAGACTCGTATGCGTTCAGTGGACATTCGTGCGCCAGAGATCATCGCCATCAGTGTCTCGTGTGTGTGCCTTCGTGTTTGTGTTTCGTGTTCTTTCGCCGTCACGCTCCACTGTTCACCTGTGCCGCTGCAGTCGTCAGTGTTTGTGCGCTGTGTCAACAGGTTTTCGTGTTTTTTTTCTTGTCCAGTTTGAACTGCTTCGTGTATATTATTTTCTGTGTCTACAGTTTTTTGCTCGCCATTTGTATTGTATCATCTGTGCCTCCCTTATGTCTTATATAATACCACTCGCGGCTGAAGAGCAGCGTACTACTGACAGCCCACCTTTGTACAAGGTGTTTAAAATAACAATAAAGAAAAAAAAAACCACTGACGTCGGAGTTCTCAGGAACAAGTATCAAGCTTTCTGCCTGTGCTAAGACGTACCTTTTAGTGGCTGTCTTCTACAGTGACCCCTTACAACAGCGTCCACACAGTGGATGAAGTTACCAGTTAACGCTCTGAAGTGAAACTACTCCTCCGGGACAGCTGCCCAGAGCTCAGATAATCTAAACGCTACCACTTACGCCTGGTCTCCGCATTGTGTCTCTGATTTTCTATCTTGGAGTGCCCTTGATAACTGCCAACAGCTTTAACCCTTTCGTGAGCCGTGGGAAACATGCTTCCCACTACAATGAACTCGATCCTAGTCCCGTGGGATTTACAGTTCCCACCTCTGTACGGTGCTACCGCCTAGTGAACAGTATAGGGTACTACTTCCAATCGGAAGTTCCCGCCGTTTTTGTTGTACCTTCGCCCAGAGGCATTATATAGCTGAGTGTTGCTCTGTAGAGGAGCCTTTCAGTGCTGTTTGCGTGACATTTTGTGATTTTTTTCCTGAAAGCTATAGTATAAGGTAAATACTTTTGATTTACCCAAATTTATGAAGGAAAACGTAAAATTGGAACGAGGAGAATTCCAGTTTGAAAGAAAAGGAGCCATTTCTGCAGTAAAATGGATGGATAACCGTCCAACTTTCCTGTCCGCAATTCATTACCCATGAGAAACAGCCGCAGTGAAAAGGAAAAACAAGGATGGTACATGTACAGAGATTTCTTGTCCTGAAGTTGTGGCAAACTACAACAAAATAATGGGTGGTGTCGATAAGTTTGATCAATTACGAGAAAGGTATGCTATTGGCAGACGTTCTGTAAAATGGTGGCACAGAATATTTTATTTCCTGGTGGACGTTGCTGCAGTGAACAGTTTTATCCTGTGGAAAATAAGTAAGAGAGAAAGTGGACAGCATGATCAAAACACAGACAGGCTCCATCTAGCCAGACAATTGATCGCTGGCTTCTCATCCCAAAAAGGGCATGGAAAAAAACCTGTCTTTCTCGCAAAAAGGGGTAAAGTACCTGAAGATTTTCGTCATGTCACTTTATGGGAGCATCAACCCAGTTTAGGAGAAACCCATTGGACGTGCCATCATTGTAGTACCAAAACAGCGGAAAGGAGCACTCGCTGTGTTTGTACATATTGTCAAATACCACTTTGCATAGACCCATGTTTCAGATAATTTTATGGCAAGTGATTGTGAACAATCATTGTAACAAGAGAAGTAAATTTAACAAATAAATATGATATATATTGAAAAAGATGTTTTTGTCATTTAACTCCAAGGAAGGGCAGTGGGAAGAATACTTCCCACCTTGTTGTGTGACCTCACTTTCAGCATTGGAGCAAATTTGATATTCTGTATGATAAATGTACCTATATGTTAACTACTAACTGCTCTCCAGTCATTAATAAAACTGCTCAATAATTTTGCCCACCAAAGGATTAAGAGTAACAACGTGCAAGTTATTACGTCGTTAATATACATCCTCTCATGGGAACAACTTGTTGATAGGCATTTGGCAACATTTTTCAAGAAGATGCAAAATCATGTAATATAAATTTAAATCATTAGCTTATCAACTTTTTCTTTTTTTTACATTACAGATACAAAAACAGAAGAAATGAAATTCTCTTTTCTCCTTTTCTTACATTACATATACACGTCTGTATTTATTTGTTTACTTTTCATCACATCTTTTATGCCTAAACGTATTAGTACATCACTTACATATCATCATTATAATAAAGGAGATGCTATGCCCTGTTGAGGACAGTACCTGCCTCAGGATGCCTGGAATTCGTAACATTTCTTATGAGTATACATGCAGTTACATCGATCAGTCCATCCGTACCATTTCCAGCCACTATGCAGAACATCAACGACATATTAAAAATCGAGAACTGGAGACATCTGCAGTTACTGACCAGAGCCTTACAAACAAACTCGAAATTTTTTTTGGCGAAACGAAAGTTTTGTCACAGCCTCTTACATACTGAGATTCTGTAATTAAAGAGGTTGTAGAAATAACAACGTGTGAGAAGAACTTCACCAGTAGCAGTGGATACAAAATTAGCAGTGCAATGAAGCGAAGTCTCGATGCAGGGAGGAGGCAGCTATATTCATTGCAGTGTTTGCGCTACTACTGGAGCGATGGTGCCATTAGCGCAGACATTGACGCCATTTGTGACAGCATTACGTATTGCCGACCAATTGTAAGCCATCTATGGGTTATATAAGAGCACCGCAGCAGAAGTTTAGACAGTCGTTGTTCCTGACGAAGACGATGGAGGTAATCGTCGAAAGCTCGAGGTTTACCCTCATTTGATAGAAGTCTGAAAACGTTTATACAACAGCGGCATCGCGGATCACTTTGATTTCATCTGTTATATCCATCCATCGTCCTCATACAACTGCTCCGACTGTAGGTAGACAGCTGGCCACCAGACGACGTGAGGTGCAGTTAATGCCCAGCCCTGCCCCCCGACCCCGCCCCCCCCTCCCTCCCCATGAACCATGGACCTTGCCATTGGTGGGGAGGCTTGCGTGCCTCAACGATGCAGACAGCCGTACCATAGGTGCAACCACAACGGAGGGCTATCTGTTGAGAGGCCAGACAAACGTGTGGTTCCTGTAGAGGGGCAGCTGCCTTTTCAGTAGTTGCAGGGGCAACAGTCTTGATGATTGACTGGTCTAGCCTTGTAACATTAACCAAAACGGCCTTGCTGTTGTGATACTGCGAATGGCTGAAAGCAAGGGAAAACTACAGCTGTAATTTTTCCCGAGGGCATGCAGCTTTACTGTATGATTAAATGATGATGGCATCCTCTTGGGTAAAATATTCATGAGGTAAAATAGTCCCCCATTCGGATCTCTGGGCGGGGACTACTCAAGAGGACGTCGTTAATACACTAAGCATATTCAGAATGATGTAGGTTGCAGTAGGTACTGGGAGATGAAGAAGCTTGCACAGGATAGCGTAGCATGGAGAGCTCCATCAAACCAGTCTCAGGAATGAAGACCACAACAACAACAAAATTGTCGCTGCTGCATTCTGCTTGCTGCGTTGGGATGCTGAAACAATGTTAGAAGCAGTTCTTATTTTCTGTACGTGAAACTTAATGAAGAAAATATTAGTAGATCCTTAGGTCCACTGTTTCCGATGGGATAGTGAAGTGGAAACATGAAGGGACACGTACAGCACAAAAGCGTACATTCCGACCTCGTCTGTTGACTGATAGAGACCGCCGACAGTTGGAGTGGGTCGTAATGTGTAATGGGCAGACATCTATCCAGACCAACACAGAGGAGTTCCAAACCGCATCAGGATCCACTGCAAGTACTATGACAGTTATGTGGGAGGTGAGAAAACTTGTATTTCATGGTCGAGCGGCTGCTCATAAGCCACACTTCACGCCGATAAATGCCAA
The DNA here is from genome assembly GCF_023897955.1 of Schistocerca gregaria. Classification (NCBI taxonomy): domain Eukaryota; kingdom Metazoa; phylum Arthropoda; class Insecta; order Orthoptera; family Acrididae; genus Schistocerca; species Schistocerca gregaria. The sequence goes on from NC_064927.1 coordinate 383,249,868, forward strand.
ACGGCGCCTCGCTTAGTGTAAGGAGAGTAAACATTGGACGATTGAACAGTGGAAAAACGTTGTGTGGAGTGACGAATCACGACACACAATGTGGCGATCGGATGGCAGGGTGTGGATATAGCGAATGCCCGGTGAACGTCAATTGCCAGCGTGTGTAGTGCCAACAGTAAAATTCGGTAGCGGTGGTGTTATGGTGTGGTCGTGTTTTTCATGGAGGGAGCTTGCACCCCTTGTTGTTTTGCTCGGCGCTATCACAACACAGGCCTACATTGATGTTTTAAGCACCTTATTGCTTCCCATTGTTGAAGAGCAATTGGGGGATGGCGATTGCATCTTTCAACACGATCGAGCACCTGTTCATAATGCACGGCCTGTGGCGGCGTGGTTACACGACAATAACATTCCTGTAATGGACTGACCTGCACGGAGTCCTGACCTGAATCCTACAGAACACCTTTAGGATGTTTTAGAATACAGAAATTCATGTCAGTTCTCAACGACTGACATCGATACCTCTACTCAGTGCAGTACTCCGTGAAGAATGGGCTGCCATTCCCTAAGAAACCTTCCAGCACCTGATTGAGCGTACGCCTGCGAGAGTGGAAGCTGTCATCAAGGCTAAGGATGGGCCAACACCATACTGAATTCCAGCATTACCGATGGAGGGCACCACGAACTTGTAAGTCATTTTCAGCCAGGTGTCCGGATACTTTTGATCACGTAGTGTATTAAAAATTAAAATTAAAATTTCCGAGCGCCCGAAGCATCTCTGAGAACATTTCCCGCAACCTAATAAGGGTAACTCAAAAAAATACTTTCGAAGAGATTCTACATCTACTTCATCTACATGATAACTCTGCAGTGCACAGTTAAATGGCTGGCAGAGGGTTCAACGAACCACCTTCAAGCTGTTTCTCCAGCGTTCCACTCTCGAACAGCAGACGAAAAAATGAACACTTTAATCTTTCTGTGCGAGCTCTAATCTTCTTATTTTATAATGCTTTTATGATGATCATTTCTCCCTATGCAGATGGAATGTTTTGGAACGCCGACCGACATCGATACCTCTCCTCAGTGCAGCACTCCGTGAAGAATGGGCTGCCATTCTCCAATAAACCTTCCAGCACCAGACTGAAAGTATACCTGTGAGAGTGGAAGCTGTCATCAAGGCTAAGGATGGGCCAACACCACACTGAATTCCAGCACTACCGATGGAGGGCACTTGAACTTGTAAGTCATTTTCAGCGAGGTGTCCGGATACTGTTGATCACACAGTGTATCAGGTCACCAGACAATGTCAGGTGCAGTTAATACCCATTTTGCTGGTTCGTCTGCTGTATACCGCTTGAAGCGTTGTGATGTTAAAACAATGTTAGACGCAGTTCTCGCTTTCTGTACGTGCAACTCACTGGATAAAATACAGTAACTTCTTTATGAAAGCACACTTGCCGCATTGGTGTGCAGCAGATGTTTCAGAATTGGCACGAGGCCGCCATGGGCCTTCCAAAGTTGACGTAATACTTGGCAGTGGAGTGTTGTGAATGTGCCACTCGGTTGTACGTAATCAGCGCAGTAAGATCGTCGGGCTTGGCACGTGGCAGTAAGGCAGAATGGAGTTATTGTTGCCATTGTAATATCCTAAATATAGCCAGTGTTGGTTTTCAGCGATCTGAAACCCAGGAAACGTTGCAATGGCGGATAAGACAGGAAAGTCACTAAATAACTGGGGTTCAAAAGAAAGCACAACATGATATGTGGATGATGTGGCGCTCAGCAATGTAAACACTATTTCACGATTAAGAAGCCTTTGTGGATGATAGTCTACATCTACATCTATACCTCTACATCTATACATCTCTATCTACACTTCACAACACACCTTTCTGTGATTGTCAGAGGGTAAGTTATTCCAGTACCCCTTCTCTGCTTCACTCGAAAATGCTCCATTTAAGCTTCGATTTCTCTACTCTTCCCGTCGTAGTCACTTCATGAGTCGTTGTAAGAAGAAATAATATATTTCCTGAGTCTTCCTGCCGCCCAGAGTGGCCGAGCGGTTCCAGGCGCTACAGTCTGGAACCGCGCAACCGCTACAGTCGCTGGTTCGAATCCTGTCTCGGGCATGGATGTGTGTGCTGTCCTTAGGTTAGTTAGGTTTAAGTAGTTCTAAGTTCTAGGGAACTGATGACCTCAGAAGCTAAGTCCCATAGTGCTCAGAACCATTTGAACCATTTTGAGTCTTCTTGGAAAATGTGCTTCAATAGGAAACCTCTCGGTGACGCATGTCTGTGGAGTGTCTTAAGTACCTCCGTAATTCTCACATTTGCTAAACAATACTTCTGCGGAACGGACAGCTCTTCGTTGGACCTTTTCTATGTCTTGTGTTAAGTCAACTAGAAAAAAATGAAACGAGCGGTCCGCGTCATTGGCCGGGAGGCCCCTTGCGGGGCAGGTCCGGCCGCCTTGGTGCAGGTCTTACGACATTCGACACAACATTGAGCGATCTGCAGGCCGGATGGGGATGAAATAATGACGAAGACAACATAATACCCAGTCCCTGAGCAGAGAAAATCTCCGAACCAACCGGGAATCGAACCCGGGCCCGTAGAACGACAATCCGTCATGCTGACCACTCAGCTGTCAGGGCGTGCAGTCAACTAGATAAGGGACGTAGAGTCGCTGGAAATGCTCAAGTATTTATTAATCGACAAACTGCCTGTCGGCTTCCGTCTCACGTTCTTCAGTAGATGTTTGATGGTTTTTCTGACTTTTCCACAGCATGAGTGACTCGCACTGTCAGAGCTTCACCCTCCATTGCTGGTGGTGGATTGCAATCGAGCTCGCAGCATCAGGTTTGGCGCGCCAACGTCCGAAGGCTTTTCCGTGATCACTTCCGCCGCCGTTCTCCCCTTCCTACTTGAACGGTCTTTCACTGTAGTACGGGAATCCAGGAACCACGTAGAGGCTTTTTTCAGTATTTTCAACCTGTTGTCATGTTTGTATATTTCAATAGATTCCATGAACAAGCAGATGTGACAGCTCATATCTACAGCAATAACTTCCGTATCGGCGAATTTCGCTATGTGGTTGGTCTCACACAGCGCGTTCTCCGTCACTGCCGATTTCTCTGTATGCCACAGCCTGCGAAGCCGGTTATATTCGCTGATTCTTAATCGCCCAATCACTTCCACACGTAGACGACATGTGGTGTATTATTGACATTGCAAGTACATACAATCCGAGGCCGCGAGCACCAGTAATGGAGGGAGGGTGAAGCTTTGACAACGCCAGTCATTCGTGCTGCCGAATCGTTATGATAATCATAAAACTAACGTCGGCTGAATAGCCCGAGACAGAAGTCTACAGAAAATTTGACAACAAGTGGATTCGAAAGCTTTAACACTTTTGCGTTTATTACTCGTTTTTCCCGAATGTGAATTGTGTTCCCCTACGATTCTACTAATGACTCTCAGTCCGGCATCTGGTTCTCTGTTTAGTTTTACGTCATCATATCTGTATTAATCATTCTAGACTTCTAGATATTTTATGGATGTTCAATGTTTTCAGTGATTAATAGTCAATAAAGTTATCGAATACTAATAGGCGTCTTCGTCTGTTTACACGTAATATGCTACATTATTTTACCTTCAGGACAAACTGTCACTTCCTGCGCCAATCAACGATCATGTGTAGGCTTCCTGGAATTATTTACGCCCTTCTGGCGTTGTAACCTATCTACAGGGGGGGGGGGGGGGGGGGGCAAAAATTTGGAAGCATCAAAAACACAACGCATTATCACCACTACACTCATGCTCATAAATTAAGGGTAATGCTGAGGTATGGTGAAACAACGCTGTGGTTAGCGGTCTGCGGCTTCAAATCACCTCGGGGTATGGCCATGCGGTGCATTTGACGTGCAGTCGTCGCAATGGGGCGCTGGCAGCAGTCCAGATACGCAGAGGTGTGTTAGTGCATGTCAGAGTACGGTGCAGCAAGTACTGTGCAGACGTTTTCAGACATGCTAAATGGTGACTGTGTGTTAAAAATGGCTCAAAGAACACATATTGATGACATTATGAGGGGCAGAATATTAGGGCGACTGGAGGCTGGTCAAACACAGCAGGTCGTAGCACGGGCCCTCATGTGCCACAAAGTGTGATCTCAAGATTATGGCAACGTGTCCAGCAGACAGGAAACGTGTCCAGGCGCTACAGTACGGGACGTCCACAGTGTACAACACCACAAGAAGGCCGATATCTCACCATCAGTGCCCGGAGACGGCCACGTAGTATTTATAGTAGCCTTGCTCGGGACGTTACCGAAGCCACTGGAACAGTTGTCTCCAGACATACAGACGACTGAACAGACATGGTTTATTCGCCTGGAGACCTGCAAGGTGCATTCCACTGACCCCTGATCACAGGAGGTGCCGTAAAGCCTGGTGTCAAGAGCACAGTACATGCTCATAGGAACATTGGTCGCAGGTTATGTTCACGAACGAGTCCAGGTATTGTCTGAACAGTGATTGTCTCCGGGTTTTCATCTAGCATGAACCAGGAACCAGATACCAACCCCTTAATGTCCTTGGAATGGACCTGCATGGAGGTCGTGGTTTGATGGTGTGGGGTGGGGTTATGATTGGTGCACTTACACACCTGCGAGTCTTTTACAGAGGAACTGTAACAGGTCAGGTGTATCGGGACCTCATTTTGCACTAGTATTTCCTCCTTTTCAGGGTGCCTTGTGTCCCACCTTCCTCCTGATGGATGCTAACGCACGGCCCCACCAAGCTGCCAACGTGGAGGAGTACCTTGAAACAGAAGATATCAGGCGAATGGAGTAGCCTACCTGTTCTCCAGACCTACACCCCATCGATCATGTCTGGGATGCTCTCGGTCGACGATCTCTTCACGTCTTCAAACCCGTAGGACACTTCAGAAGCTCCGAAAGGCACTGGTGCAAGAATGGGAGGCTATACCCCAGCAGCTGCTCGACCACCTGATTCAGAGCATGCCAACCCTTTCTGCGGCCTGTGTACGTGTGCATGGTGATCATATCCCATACTGATGTCGGGGTACATGCGCAGGAAACAGTGGCGTTTTGTAGCACATGTGTTTCGGGACGGTTTTCTCAATTTGTCACTAATACCGTGGCGTGGACTTACAGATCTGCGTCGTGTGTGTTCCCTTTGTGCCTATGCTTTTAGCGCCAGTTTTGTGTAGTGCCAAGTTGTGTGGCATCACATGCTTCCGGTCGTCTCGGAACGGATGAAAAAAGGTTCACATGGCTCTGAGCACTATGCGACTTTACTGCTGAGGTCATCAGTAGCCTAAAACTTAGAACTAATTAAACCTAAGTAAGCTAAGGACATCACACACATCCACGCCCGAGGCAGGATTAGAACCTGCGACCATAGCGGCCGCTCGGTTCCAGACTGTAGCGCCCAGAACCGCACGGCCACTCCGGCAGGCATATCTTATGCCAGTCTTCCTGCAAAACAACAGCAAGTTCAGTAACGATAATGGAGGTGGTTAGCGAGCACCCTCTCTTTTCTTCGAAGTAGACCACAAAGGATCAATAATATTGCAGTTTGATGACTGTGGTGTCCTGAAGAGATGCGACAATTCATCCTCGTGTTCACAAAACCAGTCCTGGACGATGAGAGCTGTGTGAACACGCAGCATCGCCACTGGGGAACAGACAGTGTACCCCGGGATAATCAGCCATAACGGTCCCAGTATCCTTGGCAGTAATGTGGCCTTGCAGAGTAGCTATGGGGCCCACAAAATACCGCCATACTATCACCCACATCATCATCGAACCCCCACCATGTTTCTCTCTCTGAACCAATAGGCGGCCAGAAATTGCCAACAGCGTGAAACTAGATTCGTGCGACCATTGCTGCACAGCCCAGGTATCATGGCTTCGGCACACTGTTTTCCTGTTATGGGGTGCGTCGCTCATGAATGAATTCCATCTAGCCCTGTTTACGAAGATTAGATTCGATTAGATTTACGTTCAATAGATCCATACTGAGGAGATCCTGGTGGATGTGGAACATGTCATTTTTTAAAGCTGAAATAACAATACTAATAGTATGAATTCATACAACACATCTGTTTCAATTAAAACATTCGTCAATGGAGTAGAAGGAGTTGGCCACTAGTAAGTCTTTCAGACTCCTTTTAAACTGATATTTATTTGTAACTAATTTTTTATGTTTGCTGGCAAATTATTGAAGACAATTCTTCCTGAGTAGTGGACCCCATTTTGAACTAAAGCACGTGCTTTTAAGTTGTTGTGCATATTTTTTTTGTTCCTGGTATTGTATGTATGAACTGAACTGTTTGTTGGAAAAAGAGATATATTATTTAGGACAAATTTCATTAAGGAGTAAATATACTGAGAGGCAGTAGTTAGTTTACCCATTTCTTTGAAGAGGTTCCTACAGGACGTCCGTGAATTTACTCCACAAGTAATACGTATTACTCGCTTTTGGACTCTGAAAATTTTTGTTTAACTTTAAGAGTTACCCCAAAATATTATGCCATATGACATTATGGAATGTAAATAGGCAAAGTATGCAAGCTTTTTCATTTTTATGTCTCCTATGCCAGCTAACAGTCGAATTGCAAATACAGATTTGTTAAGGCGTTTCTGCAGTTCTGTGGTGTGCTCCTCCCAACTGAATTTATTATCAAATTGTAATCCCAGGAATTTAAGACTGTCAACCTCTTGTATCTGTTCTTCTTCATACTTTATGCATATGCTGGGTGGAAATCTCTTATTGGTTCTGAATTGCATATAGTGAGTCTTTTCGGAGTTTAATGTCAGTGATTTGGCTTTAAACCATTTATTAATATCCATGAAAATCTTTCTAGAACTACACTCGACATACTATTCATTGCAATACTTGTGTCATCTGCAAACAAAACGAACTCTGCTTCTGGCAGTGTAACTGATGAGAGATCATTAATGTAGACAAGTAAAAGCAATGGCCCTAAGATGGATCCATGTGGGCCACCGCATGTAATTTCTTCCCATTCTGATGATGACTGGTGACTTAATTCACTTGTCCCTTGCACTGACACCCTTTGTTTCCTGTTAGCAAGGTATGAGTTGAACCATTTTGCAGCACTGCCCGTGACACCATAGAATTCTAATTTATTTAAAAGGATGTTGTGGTTCACACAATCAAATGCCTTAGACAAATCACAGAAAAAACTTGCTGCTTGTAATTTATTATTTAATGAATTAAGTAAATTTTCAGTGTAGGTGTAAATAGCCTTTTCGATATCAGAGCCCTTCAGAAATGCAAACTGTGTTCTTGATAATGTGTTATTTGTAGTCAGATGGTTGAGAAGCTGCGTGCACATTACTTCGTGTGTCCTTTTTCATTTTTTTGGTGTTGTCGTTCTCTTATTTTTCGTCCCAGTACACCTCAATGACAGTGTGTCAAGATCGCTCAACAGTCAATTCATGCTTTTCCGCTTCTCCTGTATGCGATATAAATCTTCGATACTGCACCTCTTGACACACCAGACATATCTTGATTACGGAATCACCCACCATTCGAGCACCAACAATTTGCCTACCTTCGAATTCACTTAGCTCCGGCGTAATCCACTCACAAGTACACAGAACATTGTTCTGATCACAGATAACATTTCCAGCGTATTGAGGGCATTCCACGGGTACCGTTCTTGGTCAAATACATGGGCGCCATCTGCAGGCTTGTTTAACATCCGCATTTATGTTCAAGCATGCGTTTCTCGCGGTGTTCCGTATTTTTCTTCAGCCCGTGTACACACAACAACTTCACGGAGTTTATGAAGTTACTCACTGCATCATCTATATATACTGTAAACACTTACTGTCCAGTAACACTCCTTGCCTTATCCTGACATTACTTTTAGATCTCTTAAAAATGACAGTTTATTTTGGATATGCTAGGAGTCCTGAATCTGATAAAAAGTCCAGTCAAATACACAGTAAGCTCGTATTTTAAGACAATATCTTTCTCTCTGCAGCGGTTATGTGCTGCTTGGAAACTTAGCTAACAGATTAAAGCTGTGTGCCGGACTGTAACTCGAGCCCAGAAGCTTGCCTCTCTTGGCGTTTGCTCTTACTGAAAAAATTGTCGAGATGCGACTCACGAGCGGTCCAAGAGCTGTCGTTCCACCAGTACCTCCCATTTGCTTTCCAAACTTCATACAAGTTCCGGGTCCGAACACCAGTGCCCTACACAATTTTAATCTACCAGGGAAGTCTTAGGCTAGTACCTTGCTCAGGAAACGACAGTGTTGATATTACGGCGCTCTTGTTGCGACGTACGAACATTGTTAACTGAGTTTCGAAGGACCTGTATGAGGAATCCATGTTGATTTTTTGCAGAGGAAATTTTCTTTATCCTAACAGGTTCTAAAGCTTTAGCATATGACATTTTCTATGATTCTACGTTCTATCAATTTTTCAGCGGGTCAGATCTCCAAAAGTGTCAATCTCAGGGAAAAGTTGTCAAATGTTTTGGAAATCCCTTGGCCTAGCGATTATTTGCATACTTATCGGGAGAGTGGGAATACTATAGCTATAGTACAGTGCCAGAAATTAAATATTACATACTTACTTCAGCCCAGCCAAATTGAGCAAATCGGTCGGTTCTCTTGCATTACGTGTTGTCTAGGGTGGACCTTAGGTGGGTTATAGAAGCCCCATTTATTCACGGGCGGTTCCTGAGAAAACCCCGAAAAACCATGTTTTTTTGAGTGTGAGAAGAACCATTAGTGGGGATGGCATTTCTATAATTAAGTTTATGACAGATCGCCGACATTTTCAACAATATGTTCTTAAGGTGATATTATTATCATCCAACATCCAGAGGTTCCGAGTTACCCTACGTACGCATGTAATATCTGCTCTGAGGCGTTAATTGCGGGCTTTCAAAGAATAATAAATGATGGTGTGATGGCCTTCAACTACGTACCCTCCGACAGAGAGTGGCAATATTAAAAGTTTTGGCTGGTTTCGTTGTCTAGGGGCTGGGATACGTAGTTGCCGCATTACAGTCCAAATACCGCTGAGTCTACAGTATACGATAAGAATATACACATGAATCGAGTGGTCGAATGTTTCTATCACTCGGCAATTGCAAATTATGAATGTAACATATAAATTTATAAATTAAAGAACGTAATTAAATAAAATCTGCAGGTACTATCTTAACGACTTTAAATGACGAGTACGATAGTAGAAGTACTTTTGAGAATGTGGTATATTTCTGTAAAACACTTACTGGTGTCGATGGTCCAGCAATTAGATAAAATATAAGTTGAATGACAGGGAAACAATAGATTCCTACTGCACGTAAACAGTTATGAACAACTACATAGCTCGCGAAATATTCACTTCTAAACGCACACTACATCTTCACTATAGAGACCTCTGAAATCTCACAAGTACTGGTGCCACGCCAGCGCTCCTCGAGTCCTCTCCGGAAATGATCCTCCTCCCACACTTCCATACAGTCTCACCATTAACGAGCGCTGTGATTGGCTAGAGCGCTCCCTCCATGTCTCAAAGCCAATGTACACTCACAAACATATTTAAACACATACGGAAGACTGCAGTACAGTTAAATAACTTGAAATTAAATAAATATCCCTACAGCTTGACCATAAACACACTCTAGCACACATTATTAAGTACATAACAAATTAAATAGACATATATCAAAGGAATAGCAAGCAAATGCAGTCCAGTAGCCTAACGCCTCTGTGCTTTGTAAAACAATGTAAATAATTAACCAATATCTTCATGAATAGCCTATATCGGATATAAACAAAGACACAGATGAATAAATATATTTATAAGCATGCTGCTATCGTTTTTTTTTGTGTAACTTAGGAGTACTTATGGCCTGAAGCGATCGATAGTAATCGGCCACTTTGACCTCCATCACTCATGTACTATTCAAGTTACATGCATGTAATTTATACCAATTTAGGTTTACACTAATAGCTTTCTAAAGACACGTCGATCGACAAAATCTGAAGACCCGGTTACATTTTGGAAATTCGTTGCTGGATGTTACTTATATAATTCATCGTCAGATACTAAACTTTAAACTAATAAAGATATTTAAAATGTGATTGCATCATCAGAATCGTCGTGCAAATAATGGTAATGTACATGTTTCCTTTTGAGGTTCCATGATTCATCTGGCTACTGTTAACTTCTATCCACTGTGAAATGTCTGCCATGATGGTTTTGACAAAGTCCGCCATCTTTGGCACTTCCGGCGTGTATCCTTCACCGACACAGCGTCACCATGGAATTCCCAGCCAGGCGGCCGATGGACCATGTGGTCTGGCCGTAACGAGCCGTGGCTTGCCCAGCGGCCCGAACGGTGGCCGCCAACTACGAACTTAGAATATTTCCAGGGCGCCACAAGAAATTTACAAAAAAAACTATTAATTTGCACCATGAACATCCTGTCGTGGAACTTTTAGTGAAATTGACCATCCTTTAAGGCGTAGCTGCAAATAACACCAGAATATGCTTTATATGCACGGGAAAAAAAAACATCCAGAGGCTGAGTTATCCAGCGGTTCCAAGTGGCATGAATTGCAATGTCGCACTCTCTTCAGGAGGGACAGTTTGATCCAAAGAAGTAAGATATTTTGTCCAGCTATTGATCAAAACCAGTACTCATACCATAGTTTTAGTTCTCTTAGGCTAATTTTCCCACTCCTGCTTGTTGTGACGTAAATATTCACTGCTGCCCTTGAAAGATCACCCACACGAGAAAGAATTGAAGGGCAGAGCATCTCAAACTTATCGCAGCACCATAAATAACTTTCCAGCCAATTTACCATCCAATGAACAGTCGGCATGGCTGTATACAAATGTATTAAAGCATTGATGTTAGTTGATCTTGATACAACTCTCGTAGAACCTCTAATTTCCTGGATTCCTTTCATATACATTTCATCTTCAAATCCCGAGTGGTCGGAGCTGAAAACAAATTCCGTACTGAACGATGGGATAAGTTTGTTTATCTCATATACAAGTTTTCGGACTGACTCTGCGGTCTGCTGCGCACTGTCAAGTTGACGCTTTGTTTGAAGTTTCGTTATCTTTCGTCTTCCAATTCTATAGCACTATTTGATATTATGCAAACATTCACTGCTTCCCTTGAAATCACTGTAATCTGTGTCAGGCGCTATTTGTGTGCATAACGTAGTAGGGTACTATCATGCATATCCTGTATATTGTGACGAGCGTCACAGAAAGAGCAAACACCAGTTTTTATTACAAGTGCCCCTTGTCCTCCCTTTAATGGTCCTTTACTACGTTTCACAGGGGACGAGGATTGTGACGCCCTGCCCGTCAAAGATGACCTGTTTCGGTATCACTTTCACCTGCTAAGCACGTATCGTAATCATTGTGTTCCTCATGTACACTGACCGCACAGTAGAGGGTAGAACATACCATACATTCCACTGATCCATCTTGCCGAAACACTAATATTTCGTCTGCCACTTCAATCTCACTCTGTGAATTTCCTTGGGTTCCTTTCTGACGAAATGTCAACTTCGGAATCTGTTGTAGATATAATGCAATGTTTTGCAAAGTAATATTTCAGAGCTAGATCAGAAATGTAAGGACTATGGTATGAAGATTAGCATCTCCAAAACGAAAGTAGTGTCAGTAGGAAAGAAATATAAACGGATTGAGTGCCAAATAGGAGGAACAAAGTTAGAACAGGTGGACAGTTTCAAGTACTTAGGATGCATATTCTCACAGGATGGCAACATAGTGAAAGAACTGGAAGCGAGGTGTAGCAAAGCTAATGCAGTGAGTGCTCAGCTACGATCCACTCTCTTCTGCAAGAAGGAAGTCAGTACCAAGACTAAGTTATCTGTGCACCGCTCAATCTTTCGACCAACTTTGTCGTATGGGAGCGAAAGCTGAGTGGATTCAGGTTACCTTATCAACAAGGTTGAGGTTACCGGATATAAAAGTAGCTAGGATGATTGCAGGTACTAGTAGATGGGAACAGTGGCAGGAGGGTGTCCACAATGAGGAAATCAAAGAAAAACTGGGAATGAACTCTATGGATGTAGCAGTCAGGTCAAACAGGCTTAGATGGTGGGGTCATGTTACACGCATGGGAGAAGCAAGGTTACCCAAGAGACTCATGGGTTCAGCAGTAGAGGGTAGGAGGAGTCGGGGCAGACCAAGGAGAAGGTATCTGGATTCGGTTAAGAATGATTTTGAAGTAATAGGTTTAACATCAGAAGAGGCACCAATGTTAGCACTGAATAGGGGATCATGGCGGAATTTGATAAGGGGGCTATGCTCCAGACTGAACGCTGAAAGGCATAATCAGTCTTAAATAATGATGATGATGATGCTTTATTTGTTGTTGCCATTGCTCTACTTAGAATCAACACCGCAAGCGCTGTAGCACTGTTGTGAGATACTCGTCCACTAAGCAGTTGACCTAGGCCACACAGCCTCTTGCTGTGCTCAGCATTAGATGTCTCCAGTCGCACCACCTGTTGCCATTACCACTCAATATCGTGGTTACATAGTAGATAATATATGGATCGTCGAATGCCATAAATATCATTGGCATTTTATGACCTCGCGTTCAAGGGGTTCCTTGTTAGTTCTACACATACGAAGCCAGGGCAGGTCGCCAGTTTGCACTGCAAGTCGAAGTACATGAGCATTCAAAACGAATTTACACTCTGTAGCGGAGTGTGCACCGATATGAAACTTTCTGGCAGATTAAAACTGTTTTACTTTAGTATTTGTTATTTTCGGTCTAATAAATCTGTTATATTTTCAGTGGAGTTGATAATTCCTGTTCATCATTTACTAGATAACGCATCAGACAAAAACACCAGTTAATATACAGGGTGTCCATAAAGTCCCTTTACGACTTCAAAATTTTATTACAACGGCAGTTGTTGAAATATTTTAACAACATTTCTTTTATTGTAATCAGAGTTTATAAAAGTTTTTTTGTCAGTGTTTAATAGACCTCTATATGGGCGCCTTTAGTTGCATGAAGCGCATCAAGACGGTACTCTATTTCTTGCCATGTTCGCTGTAGCATAGCGTCATCAATGATAGCAATGGTATTACGAATCCTTTTCTAAAAAAAAAAGTGAAATCTTATGGGACTTAACTACTAAGGTCATCAGTCCCTAAGCTTACACACTACTTCACCTAAATTACCCTAAGGACAAACATACACACCCATACCCGAGGGAGGACTCGAACCTCCGCCGGGACCACCTGCACAGTCCATGACTGCAGCGCCTTAGACCGCTTTTTTTCATTTTTTTTCATTTTGTTCGTTGTTGATCGTTGTGTTTGGTCGTTGCGGACGTCACATGACATCTGTTCAAGTTCGTTTATTGATCCTTCCACTTAGTGGTGTTTTTTTTTTTTTGTTTTTTTTTTTTTTTTTTTTTTTTTACTACAGAGGCGAACCAGCTCTCTGACCGAACACGCTGAGCTACCGAGCCGGCCTACCGCTCGGCTCCTTTTGTTCCGTACCTGTCTTTGATGCACGATGTCTTTCACATGCCCCCATAAGAAAAAGTCCAAGGGATTGATATTTGGCGAATGCTGTGGCCAAGGAATTGTCCCATCCCTTCCAATCCATCTGCCTGGAAATGTTTCATTGAGAAACAAACGAGGATGCAGTCTCCAATGTAGTGGTGCACCATCTTGCTGGTAAATGATAGCTGGTTGTGTCAATCAATTGTGGTGCTACATATTCGGTCAGAAGGTCGAGGTAAACATCTGCAGTAATTGTTGACTCGTTGAAGAAAAATGGACCAATTATTCGGTTGCCCATGATTCCACACAACACATTCACTTTTGGACTCTCCCGGTGAGTCTCCCTAGTCACATTGGGGTATCCAGATCCCCAGATTCCCATATGGTGTCTGTTCAATGTCCCAGAAACATGAAAAGTTACCTCGTCACTAAAACAAACTCGCTCGAGGAATGCTTCATCCTCCGAAAGGCGTTCCAGCATGTTGAAGGCAAACTCTGTCCGTTTTCGTTTGTCATTTGGCTCTAGTGTTTGTAACAATTGCACTTTGTAAGCGTACAACCGTTAAGTTCTTGTGGAGGACCTTATGCACAGTTCAACGTGGTAGTTGCAACTATCTGGCACCAGTACGAATGGACTTCGTAGGTGAACGAGTGAAGACGTTTAAAACGCGATTGATGTTTTCCTCGGATGTTCTTGGTTGCCCGCTCCTCTCTTTATCCAGCACTGTCCCTGTCTCCACAAATTTTTTGTGCCATGCACGCCGTGTAGGACACGTTGGTGAATCTCTTCCGTACTTTGTGTGAAGTTTCGTTGAGTCTGAAATCCGATTTTGTCTCAATGAACCAGGACACACATTGTGCCTTCTCTTGAGGAGTTGCCATTTTATGGAGGTTCAGTTACTTCCATCAACAGAGTGTCTGAAACACAAAATTTTAGTATATATATATATATATATATATATATATATATATATATATATATATATATATATATATATATATACTAAACGGCAGTTAAATACCATAAAAGAAATTGTGTTAAATATTTTAACAACTGCCGTTGTAATAAAATTTTGAAGTTGTGAAGGGGCTTTATGGACCCCCTGTATATCATGAAATAATGTAGGGATTCAGACACAGTTTCTACTAATAAACAGACTAATTCACAAGGAATGCTTGTTGGCCCAGGAGACAGACATAAGAACTCCCTTCTGCAGCACCTAGGGAATACAACCACCATTTGTCAATTTTTTATTGGATGAATTAATAGTTTCTGGGTTCAGACCGATAAACTTCCAAACTGTCAATTACAAAACTTGTAGGTTGTTACTCAGCATTGTCTGGTCGTCAGTCACGTAGCTTACTACAGTATTCAATGGGAGAAAAGAACGTACTGTCTCTCCTAGTAAATAATAGCTTGTGCACGGAATTTTAGTGGGATAATTCCGTGCCCATAATCTGGCATTATAATTGATACTTTAGTGGTCACTAGACCATGTTGGCTATCGCTGCTGTTTTCTGTCTCGTCACAAAACCCACCGTAGTCCCATTTTCAGACGCATAGTTACCTGATGGCTACAAATGACTCAAGCGAATTTCGGAAGTTTCTCTGAGCTGTTGAAGGTATTGTGAAAGAAGTTAATTTCTTTTTAGAAGCTCATTATTTGGCAGACAAACTATATTTTGTTTTTATTTAAATATTGTTGCAGTGACAGGTTCTTCATTCGTTTTTATTTCGTTGTGTATGTATCCATTATTAATGGCTACTACCGGCTAGTTATAATTAAAGTGCGGCTACTCACATCGGTGCAGTGGGAGCTGTAATTATCGTATGGCAGCGAAACTTGGTAGATATTCTAGTACGTCAATGCGGAACTGATTTACGAAGGGGAAGTAATTACAGTTTTGGCCAACAGATGCAAAAATGGCGCTGTGAATGCAAAAAAAGCGAATATAAATGTTTCCATATGTAATGGATTAGATACGGGGCGTGGACAGAAAGGTTGAAAGAAATGAGAAGAGCATAAAGTTGATTTTATTATTAATCGGCGCTTACACAATATGCGTAGTATGAACACAGGAGGCGCGACTAGATGCTGTAGAGTGCGAGATTTTTACCTAGTGAGCAAAATTAGAAATAATTTTTTCCACTGTAAATCGGTTCCGCATTAACGCATTTGTATACCTGACAAGTTTCGTTGCCATACAATAATTGCAGCCCATACAGGAATTCGGTGAGTAGCTTAACTTTAATTATAGATACCCAGTACTTAATTACTGTTAGTCTCAGTGACGCTAGCCCTTGCGATTTTTATTCGGTTGGAGAGTCATTATGTGTTGGCTAGTTATGGTTTTATGAGTGATGCTGTAACTATTGTGGTTGTTACAGCGCAGGCACGCAATACGTGAAAAGAAAAAGAAAAGAAAAAATACGGTTTTAGGTCGACAACGAGGTCATTGGAGACTGAGCATACCTTCGGAAGATAGGAAGGTTATGGATTTATGTCTTATCGATGACGAGGTTAACTGCGACGAAATTCAAGCCCAGGTGCTACAAGGATGTGGAAGCGAGTCATCGTGTTATTTCCGTAGAAACCCCACTCGAACTCGCCATAAATGATTCAAGAAAGTACTAGGAAGCCTAACTCTGGATGGCTGGACGGATAATTGATCCCCTGAATGCGAATCACTTTTCTAACCATTTCCCAACCTATTTCGATGCGATGTTTGTGATTAATTTGAATCCTAATATTGTTTTTCCTACAATCAAGTATATTCTTTGATGTAAATTTATTGCAGTGATAATCTTGTTAACACCACTCTATCATTGTGTGTCAGAGACTGTACTTTCACCTGAGGCGTACAGTAAATTTCATGTTATATGAAGAAAATGAAAACACTTTCCCAACGATATTAATGTATATGTGGATATCTATCACAGCTCACGAAATACTTGATTACATTTCTTAGCCTTCACTTTACCAGTGTGTGTTATCATTAAACATGAAGTAACTATAACAGGGCCGTAATAAAAACAAGGGCGTGAACTCCGCTGTTTATGCCAGAGATAGCTTCTTATATCTCCAGAGTATTTTTTCTAATTACATAGTTCTTAGCTTCTGTTTGGCTCGTGGGCTGCGGGAGTCCTTACAATATCCAATAACTACTTGTTTCATGAAGCAATAATGTAGGCTAACGACAGTAATAATAGTGTTACTTTCTTCTGTTGCCGGATGATTGTTTTCAACGGTAATCTTTATCAATACATCAATAGATTCAGGAAGGCTGACTTGAGCCTCTGCTTAATTTTCAATGAGTTGGTCCTCATATTTCTTGAATATTTAACATTTGCGGATCAAATCAGACAGTTTTGTGTTCATGCGACTGTGACATTTTCTCTGTTGGCAACACAATAAAACGAAACCAGTCGTTCCTTTTCAGGACACCAAATCTTATACGGGAACACGTTCATCTCTAGTTAGCGAGTGTTTTAATCTTTTCCTTGGTTAGTCTTTTACTTTGTTTACTTTGTGAGGAAGTAGGGTGTTTGATTAGTTAGTTAGCTAGTCAGATGATTTATTTAGTAATTAAAAGTTGTGTGGCCTCATAACAACGAAACAAACAAAACGTATCCGAGTCTGGGGAAAAAATTAATATTTGAGTCAACATTTGTAAAACTCTAATTCCCCACTCTCTCAAACCCCACCCTATGGGGAGAGAGGGAGAGTTTTAGTTTTAACGAATCAAACTTTACGAAGTAAATAAGTATTTTTTACTACCCGTAACTATATTCCACGCAAAAATGAGAACATGGATTTTCTTGAATTACAGCGCCAACTATCAAGAAGTAAAACAAATGTTTAAGACGAAATGTACCTAGTTTTTTATGTAGAATCTGATTCTGCAATAAAAATGGGGGGGGGGGGGGGTTCCCATTTGAAATTTTAAAGTTGCGTCTCGCCCCACCCCCAGGGGCTCGGGTGGCGGCTAATTTTAGCACCAGCAGATGCCCCCCTCGAAAACAATCAACTTCGGATTCTACACATTTTTCGTGTGAAGCTCATTTTTCGAGTTATTCAGTTTTGTCACCTTAAAATTTACACCCTATATATTACGGGCTTGCATTTGTGGACTACTATTTAACAATAACAATCATATTCAAGACCTTGGGTGGTTGATCTGGCGAAGGGGACCAGACACCGAGGTCATCTGTCCCATCGGATTAGGGAAGGATCGCAAAGGAAGTCAGCCATGTCCTTTCACGAGAACCATCCCTGCGTTTGCCTGAAGCGATATAGGGAAGTCACGGAAGACCTAAATCAGGATGGCCGGACGCGAGTTTGAACCGCCGTCCTCCCTCATGCGAGTCCAGTGTGCTAACCTCGGTGCCATATCGCTCGGTTTCTGGTCCCAGTGAACTCTTCTCATACTGTGATGCTCTGAAGCTACTAATATAGTACTTCTGTTTCGTTCTTGTATTAAGTTGATGTAGTTACGATTTATGGTTGGCTGCAATGTTCTCATAAAAACAGCTATTCTTAACTAATTACAGTTAAAATACCAGATTTTCAAAATACACGTGGACAAGGCTGCTGGCATTGCAACTGCGCGAAAGGAATATGCAAGTGAGAAGTTACGTATAGAATATGACATGTAAACGATTAGATGTACGCGAGTTCTACCTAACAGAGCTCTCTGAACGAGTATATTGAGAATACAAGATTTAAACGATTTATTGAAAATAAAGGGGGTGCAAAATAATGTGAACCCATAAAATACTCTACTGACCACTAAAATTGCTACCAAGAAGAAATGCAGATGATAAACGGATATTCACTGGACAAATACATTAGACTAGAACTGACATATGATTACATTTTCACGCAATTTGGGTGCATAGATCCTGAGAAATCAGTACCCAGAACAACCACCTGTGGCCGTAATGTGGCCTTGATACACCTGGGCATTGAGTCAAACCGAGCTTGGATGGTGTGTACAGGTACAGCTGCCCGTGCAGCTCCAACACGATACCACAGTTCATCAAGAGTAGTAACTGGCGTATTGTGACGAGCGAGTTGCTCGGCCACCATCGACCAGACGTTTTCAATTGGTGAGACATCTGGAGAATGTGATGGCCAGGGCAGCAGTCGAACATTTTCTCTATCCAGAAAGGCCCGTACATGACCTGGAACATGCGGTCGTGCATTATCCTGCTGAAATGTAGGGTTTTGCAGGGATCGAATGAAGGGTAGAGCCACGGGTCGTAACACATCTGAAAAGTTACGTCCACTGTTCAAAGTGCCGTCAATGCCAACAAGAGCTGACCGAGACGTGTAACCAATGGCACCCCACACCATCACGCCGGGTGATACACCAGTATGGCGATGACGAATACAGGCTTCCAATGTGCGTTCACCACGATGTCGCCAAACACGGATGCGACCATCATGATGCTGTAAACAGAACCAGGATTCATCCGAAAAAATGACGTCTTGCCATTCGTGTTCCCAGGTTCGTCGTTGAGTACACCATCGCAGGCGCTCTTGTCTGTGAAACAGCCATGGTCTCCGAGCTGATAGTCCATGCTGCTGCGAACGTCGTCGAACTGTTCGTGCAGACGGTTGTTGTCTTTCAAACGTCCCCATCTGTTGACTCAGGGATCGAGACGTGGCTACACGATCCGTTACAACCGTTGCTCCCCCTCGCCCTCACACACTCACACACACACACACACACACACACACACACACAAACACACACACACACACTTTTTTTAACTACCCCATCACTTTTGCGTTAGAGATGCTGGGGGAGAATTACGGACCCTTAATTGTTCTCTTCCAATATAGACTACTCTGTAATCGATGACTGCTGCGGAAAGAGGAGGTCTCACGCTAATCAAACCGATGTAGAACATTTCCTGCAATGGTAGTGGGAACATAATCAGCTTGGAAGATACAGTTTCTTGCTAAGGAGAAACTCAGAAACGGCGCATAGGCGATAAAAAATACGCGTACCTTTCCTTTAAGTGTGATCGGTAGACTCACATAAAACAAAAACAAAACATTTACATCATTACAGAATATCAACGGTGTTTCACAGCTGGAAGAAAAGTCTCCATATAGCGTTTTCACTGGTGTTTCCCACACGTAAACTCCTCCCTTCGCGAGGAACAGTATATACTCAGACTCGTCGGAATGTCTTTTCGTCTGTGCACATTGAATCACTCAAGCCTCAGCTCCACACTAGAACATTTTAGAACAGATCTGGCAGTAAAAATTCCAAGCTCATGTCTTTTCTATGTACTTTCTGTTCCAATATGTATGTTGCTATTCCGTTCTGTAGAGGTATATTAATCTCAACAGTCACTTTCACAGCTTCATTAACAATACTACAACCAAATATTATCTTTACTGGATCTTTGCTCAGTAGGTTACGTTTTTCTCCATCTATTGTGATTATCGGCTGAAGTTACCCCCTTAATTGTTTGCTATCACGCCATGAAATTAAGTAACTCCTGACGTCCCTTGCAACTTTGAAGTAGTTCTCATGGAGCTTCTAGTTAAATGGCACCGACAAGCAATGCTTCTTTGAGATCTGTACATTCCAACATTACCCCTGTTATCTCACTAGGGGTAAGCTAGATACTGCCTACAGGAAAATTAAAGAGACCTTTGGAGATAAGAGAACCACTTGTATGAACATCAAGAGCTCAGATGGAAACCCAGTTCTAAGCAAAGAAGAGAAAGCAGAAAGGTGGAAGGAGTATATAGAGGGTCTATACAAGGGCGATGTACTTGAGGACAATATTATGGAATTGGAAGAGGATGTAGATGAAAATGAAATGAGAGATACGATATTGCGTGAAGAGTCTGACAGAGCACTGAAAGACCTGAGTCGAAACAAGGCCCCCGGAGTAGACAACATTCCATTGGAAGTACTGACGGCCTCGGGAGATCCAGTCCTTACAAAACTCTACCGTCTGGTGAGCAAGATGTATGAGACAGACGAAATACCCTCAGATTTCAAGAAGAATATAATAATTCCAATCCCAAAGAAAGCAGGTGTTGACAGATGTGAAAATTACCGAACTATCAATTTAATAAGTCACAGCTGCAAAATACTAACACGAATTCTTTACAGACGAATGGAAAAACTAGTACAAGCCGACCTCGGGCAAGATCAGTATGGCTTCCGTAGAAATGTTGGAACACGTGAGGCAATACTTACCCTACGACTTATCTTAGAAGAAAGATTAAGGAAAGGCAAACCTACGTTTCTAGCATTTGTAGACTTAGAGAAAGCTTTTGATAATGTTGACTGGAATACTCTCCTTCAAATTCTGAACGTGACAGGGGTAAAATACAGGGAGCGAAAGGCTATTTACAATTTGTAAAGAAACCAGATGGCAGTTATAAAAGTCGAGGGACATGAAAGGGAAGTAGTGGTTGGGAAGGGAGTGAGATGGGGTTGTAGCCTCTCCCCGATGTTATTCAATCTGTATATTGAGCAAGCAGTAAAGGAAACAAAAGAAAAATTTGGAGTATGTATTAAAATCAATGGAGAAGAAATAAAATAGTTGAGGTTCGCCGATGACATCGTAATTCTGTCAGAGACAGCAAGGGACTTGGAAGAGCAGTTGAACGGAATGGATAGTGTCTTGAAAGGAGGATATAAAATGAACATCAACAACAGCAAAACGAGGATAATGGAATGTAGTCGAATTAAGTCGGGTGATGCTGAAGGAATTAGATTAGGAAAAGAGACACTTAAAGTAGTAAAGGAGTTTTGCTATTTGGGGAGCAAAATAACTGATCATGGTCGAAGTAGAGAGGATATAAAATGTAGACTGGCAATGGCAAGAAAAGCGTTTCTGAAGAAGAGAAGTTTGTTAACATCGAGTATAGATTTAAGTGTCAGGAAGTCATTTCTGAAAGTATTTGTATGGAGTGTAGCCATGTATGGAAGTGAAACATGGACGATAAATAGTTTGGACAAGAAGAGAATAGAAGCTTTCGAAATGTGGTGCTACAGAAGAATGCTGAAGATTAAATGGGTAGATCACACAACTAATGAGGAGGTATTTAATAGAATAGGGGACAAGAGGATTTTGTGGCACAACTTGAAAAGAACAAGGGACTGGTTGGTAGGACATGTGCTGAGGCATCGGGGTATCTCAAATTTAGCATTGGCGGGCAGTGTGGAGGGTAAAAATCGTAGAGGGACACCAAGAGATGAATACACTAAGCAGATTCAGAAGGATATAGGTTGCAGTAGGTACTGGGAGATGATAAAGCTTGCACAGCATAGAGTAGCATGGAGAGCTGCAGCAAACAAGTCTCAGGACTGAGGACCACAACAATCACTGTTAGGGGCAGCAGTAGCAGTAGTAAAAGTACTGCCAGTATTAACTTTATTAGTTCATAAACAGCATTATTTACCCACTTGTCACGATAGACACTCAAACAATTTTAATGCTATTTGCCATTTCTTAGGTAACTACGATATAAAAAAGGTAAGTGCAAAACGCTCATCCGATGCTAGAGAGGACTTGATGATCCCAAACAGATCAGGTTCAATAAATAAATAAAAATAAAATAAAATACTGGAATATAACATTGTCAACAACTGTAAGAACAATGCATTTCCTACAAGTTTTTTACAGTATTTTACTATCGGTTCATGTTGACCCGAACACTACATTAGGATAGTGGAAGTGAACAGAACAGTAGGGTTATGAAGATTTGTACATCACAAGACAAATCACAGATCAATGGCCCGTAAGAAGAGCACGAGTGGATAGAAGGTCATTCCGTTAGGAATGAGTCGCAAAACGTGCTTCAGGTACGTGCGTCTCTCTATCACTGCTTATATAATTTGCTAAGCCCCTTTGAATTTACAAACTTGCGAAGGAGCGCTGAATACAGCTTGCCGTTGCCTGGTGGGAGTGACGCAATAAGTCGCTGCTCCTCTTTGACGTCAGATGTCCCACGTGGCCAAGTCATGGAGTTTGAACATCGAGCATTGATCGCCTTTCGCGCATCTAGTTTGACGTATTGTGAACGTACATTCGGTTCTGGGTATAAAGCTACTGCAGTGACGCGTAAAGAACCAGAAAACTAGTAGCTGCGTCGATGTGCACGAAATATGACGTGCACAATGAATGACAGATATCCTATCCTCTTGGCGGTATGAACTTCAGAGCTTCAGGTTAGTGCAAATCGTGTTGAGACATACTGCTGCGATCAACTTACTTAAAGGAGCAGTAGAGGTGCGAGTTAGCGGTGGCAGCCAAAGACTGGAATATCTGCCGTGGCGCGCACAGCCACGCAAATACAACGGGCGGCTGCTGCTGCAGAATAAGCCGCACCTGCAACGTAGTTCCGGCGCGTTCCGCCAGCCGGCACTAGAGGCGTTTCCCGCCAAACATGAAAGCAGCCGCGGAATACGCACGCGCGCGACCCCTTTTTCCGACGCGGATGGTAATACGTTGACGTCACCATCCGCCAATCGGGTATCGCCAACGGCCACCAATCCTCACGACAGAATCCGCGGAGGAAGACTAGAGCCGCCGGGTTAAATAGCTGGCAGGACAGGAAACAGGCGTTCTTCGACCCGCCGCGGACCGCCGCCAGGAGGAAACATCGTCGCAGCCGGTTCGACCAGGTGCCCGTCTCCAATACGCCAGTCTTCGACCCGGAAGCGGCGCCCGTCCAACTCCTCGGCATAACGACAGAAGCATCTTATTTAATGGAATATTCGGTGGAAGCGACTGTGTGCTATACACACATCAAAAACAGTGTTGCATCACCCCGGTTCCGAGAACTCCTAAAGATAGACGTTGACTGTGGATATTGTATCACAGACACAGTCACTTTGACTGTTCAAAAATGTCACTAAACCCTCCCCACCCCCAAAGAAGTATACAAACCATACAAGAGTAGTGCCTATTAGGGAAGGGGTCTGACAGCCGGTCCGTTCTAGTCATTCCACCAAGGTGGTGGTACACGGCTCGTGTTGTCTATAGTTCAACCATGCCTAGACACTCAATACCGCGGTTCGATCGCGTCCGCATTCTTACTTTGTGCCAGGAAGAGCTCTCAACAAGGGAAGTGTCCACGCGTCTCTGAGTGAACCAAAGCGATGTTGTTCGGACATGGAGGAGATAGAGAGAGACAGGAACTGTCGATGACATGCCTCGCTCAGGCCGCCCTAGGGCTACTAATGCAGTGGATGACCCTTACCTACAGATTATGATTTAGAGGAATCTTTATAGCAACGCCACCATGTTGAATAATGCTTTTCGTGCAGCCACAGGACGTCGAGCTACGACTCAAACTGCGCGCATGGCGAGGTCCATATTTACAACCACGACACCATGCAGCTCGGTACAGATGGGCTCAATAACATGCCGAATGGACCACCCAGGATTGGCATCATGTTCTCCTCACCTATGAGTGTCGCATATGCCTTCAACCAGACAGTCGTCGGACATGTATTTGTGGGCAACCCAGTCAGGCTGAACGGCTTAGACACACTGTCCAGCCGGCCGCGGTGGTCTCGCGGTTCTAGGCGCTCAGTCCGGAACCGCGCGACTGCTACGGTCGCAGGTTCGAATCCTGCCTCGGGCATGGATGTGTGTGATGTCCTTAGGTTAGTTAGGTTTAAGTAGTTCTAAGTTCTAGGGGACTGATGACCTCGGAAGTTAAGTCCCATAGTGCTCAGAGCCATTTGAACCACACTGTCCAGGGAGTGTAGCAAGGTGGAGGCTGCCTGCTGTATTGGGGTGGCATTATGTGGGGCCTACGTATGCCGCTGGTGGTCACGGAAGGCGCCGTAATGGCTGCAGGATACGTGAATGCCATCCTTCTACCGATAGTGCAACCATATCGGCAGCAGATTGGCGAGGCATTCGTCTTCATGGACGACAATTCGCGCCCCCCATCGTGCACGTCTTGTGAATGACATCCTCCAGGATAACGACACTGCTCGACTAGACTGGCCAGCATATTTTCCAGACATGATCCCTATCGAACATGCCTCAGGGCTGTTTATGGACGACGTGGCCCACTAACCACTCTGAGGGATCTACGCCGAATCATCGTTGAGGAGTGGGACAATCTTTACCAGCAGTGCCTTGATGAACTTGTGGATAATATGCCACGACGAATACAGGAATGCATCAATGCAAGAGGACGTGCTACAGGGTATTAGAGGTACGTGTGTACAGCAATCTGGACCACCACCTCTGAAGGTCTCGCTATATGATGGTACAACATGCAATCTGTAGTTTCCATGAACCATGAAAAGGGCGGAAATGATTATGTTGGTCTCTATTCCAATTTTCTGTAGAGGTTGCAGAACTCTCGGACCCGAGATGATGCAACACTTTTTTTTTATGTGTGTATATAGTTTCGTTCACGAGCTCCGCGATTTATTGACTGTGTGTAAAAAAAAAGAACCAAGAGTGAACTTTAATTTGTACTTACTTTTTTTTTTTTTGAGAGGAAGTGAAAAGACGTTTTCTATGCTAAGCTGCTTCAGAGAATTCTCTTGCTTCATCATGCGCCTGAACTGGTTTTGTTTTTACCCCTAAGTTTGTAATTAAATGCTCCAGCATCCTTTCATGTAGATAATTACTATCAATGCTACGAAACAATATTACTTGTGCAAATAAACAGAAATATTGTACGGAGGTGAGACATTTATTAAATATTATATCACGACATATGGAAAATTGAAGAACTGGATGCGTGCAATTATGGACTCCAGGAAGAGTCATCACCGGTACGAGCCTGTACGTGGCCCAGTTCCGTTACTTAGGAACTGTATTTGAGTGGAATTGTGTTCTGTCTTGTTCCAGTTCATGTATTCACGGTCGGATGCTATTATTCTGTAGAGGAAATCGTATTGCACTATAGCGACCTCTCACCTGTTTATAGTGATAGGTAGGAGCGAGAGAGTTCACCAGCTGCCGTAAGCTGGAGCAGAAGAGAATTTTCGCCGTGTGGAAAATCTTATTCCAGCTTTACGAGATTTTGACTGGTGGTTTGAAAAGAACCCCAGAAACTATGGGCTATTTGTAACTATTCAGAATGCATAGATCTATTCGTTGATTAATAAGAGGTTATGAGGGACTTCTGCAATAATTTTTATGCCAAGGGACTTAATTGTTTTTACTATTTACAAACTTTAAATCTCATTTCACAGAATAGATGCCGGCCGGGGTGGCCAAGCAGTTCTAGGCGCTACAGTCTGGAACCGCGCGACCGCTACGGTCGCAGGTTCGAATCCTGGCTCGGGCATGGATGTGTGTGATGTCCTTAGGTTAGTTAGGTTTAAATAGTTCTAAGTTCTAGGGGACTGATGTTCATGACAGTTACAGTGACGATACAACAAGCCGAGAGGAGGTTGGTGCCCTCTGTGACTGCGGTTCCCAAGGGCGCTGGCGCTGCTTGGCGTCAGCGGTAGCCTGACAGAACGGCAGCGCAAGCTGTGGGCGACGTGCGCTGGTGTTAACGCTGCCGTAGAGCGCTGACGCGAGGCAGCACGATATCAGTGACCGATGACAGTGAAGTCCTGGGCTGCTCGCCCGCTCCCGTACCGGCAGCGTACAGCACACCGGGACAGGCGGTGATAGGCGGGTGCTTTTGGCATGGCTGAAGATTATGGCGTGTAGCCGGTCTGGGCGTTGGATGGTAACAATGTTTCAGAATGAATTTTCACACTGCAGGGAGGTATGCACTGGTATGAAACTCCCATCAAGGTTAGAAATGTGTACCGCACCGGGACTCGGTTCCAGGACATTTGCATTTCACGGGAAAGTGCTCTGCCAACTGAGCTATCCGAGCGTGACTCATGACTTAGCCTCACAACTTAGCCCACGAAAGGCGCAAGTCCTGTGTTCGAGTCCCACTTCGGCACACAGTTTTGATCTGGCTGGACGTTTCATTTCTTGGTCTCCCTATACGATTTTTACCGTCCACGCTGCCATCCAATGCTAAATTTGTGATCCCTTGATGCCTCAGAACATGCCGTACCAACCGGTCCCTTCTTCTTGTCGTGTTGTACCACAAACTCCTCTTCCCCCCTATTCTATTCAATACCTCCTCATTAGTTACGTGATCTACCCATCTAATCTTCAGCATTCTTCTGTAGCACCACATTTCGAAAGTATCTATTCTCTTCTTGTCCAAACTATTTATCGTCCATGTTTCACTTCCATACATGGCTACACTCCATACAAATACTTTCAGAAACGACTTCCTGACATTTAAATCTATACTCGATGTTAAATTCCTCTTCTTCAGAAAAGCTTTCCTTGCCATTGCCAGTCTAGATTTTATATCCTCTCTACTTCGACCATCATCAGTTATTTTGCTCCCTAAATAGCAAAATTCATTTACTACTTTAAGCGTCTCATTTCATAATCTAATTCCCTCAGCATCACCCGACTTAATTCGACTACATTACTTTATCCTCGTTTTGCTTTTGTTGATTTTCATCTTATATCCTCCTTTCAAGACACTTTCCATTCCGTTCAACAGCTCTTCCAAGTCCTCTGTTATCTGTGTTGCAGTAAGTACTGGGAGATGAAGAAGCTTGCACAGGAAAGAGTAGCATGGAGAGCTGCATCAAACCAGTCTGAGCACTGAAGACCACAACAACAACGTAAGTTTCATAACAGCGCACACTCCGCTGCATTGTGAAAATCCATTGTGGAAACAATCCCCCAGGCTGTGGCAAAGCCATCTCTCCACAATTTCCTCCCTTCCTGTAGCGTTAGTCATCTAGTTTGCGCATGAGAACTTTTTAAAAGTTTGGAAGGTAGAACATTAAGTACTGGAAAAAATAAAGCTACGAGGATGGGTCGTGAATCGTGCTGAGGCAGATGAGTTTGCAAAACACCCATAATAGGCAAAGGTCCTGGGTCGAGTTCTCACTTGGCATACTGTCTTAACCTGCCAGGAAGTTTTTAGTCTGCAAGGAAGTTTCAGTAACAATGTATGCCCACACGGGCCAGCTGTCAGTGACAGAGCGACTGGACAGCCAGTTGGCCAGGCTTGAACCAACAGCTCAGCAGGGAGATCGTTGTAAGCACATGGTACTCACCTAGCAGGTGACTCGACAGTACGATGGCGTCACTGCATGCAGACTTCAGCTCATACAAAGGCTTGCAGTCAATGGCAGTAAAGTCTGCTGACAGTGACTGGCTGCTTCATTTTGAACTGCAAGCGGTGTACTTCTTGCAACTTTGGTCTGGCTTCGTTACTCAGAATACCATTCATACCTGGATACTATTGAGAACAATCTGACGGAGAGGTCTTGCTTGGTATATGTGTGAGTTGGTCGGCTAGTGTTTGTCGAACAGCAGCACTTCCATTCTGGAAACAAGAGCACAATGGAACAGCCGGCATTGCCATTGGGCAATGATGACTTCATCTGCATTAGTTTTTCTGTCTAGTTAGCTCCTTGGGAAGTCATGGTAGAACTGTAATATATCGCACCTTTGGTCTTCAGAGGTGCTAGCTGGCGTCTTTTGCTTCATCTGCACCTTAGATACTGCAGTGATTTACCACCACAAGGAGGCTCCTGCTCATACAACATTTTGGTCTGAAGATGACCACAGGTGTGGTCGAAACCGGTTACCAGAATAAATAAATTTGTGATCAAGACTGATTTTCATAGTAACTATAAGTTTTCTTACTGTATATGCGCTGTTGCTCCATAGTGCCTGGTCATTGGTCTGGCAGAAATTTTTCCCCCTATTACGTCGTCCTGTTGATTGACACTGGAACAGTCCATTGTGCCAAGCGAATCCATGGTGCAGCGCTCCTCCCCCTCCGAAAAATCTGTTCTCTGGACTGTTACCTGTTTACATTTCTGGACAAAACGATGTAAACACATGCTTCATGGGTTGACATAAACAATACAGTATTGTCCACAACTCTTTACGCTGGTTTAGGGTAATCCACGTCGTTCACTGGCTCCCTAATAACCTAAGTGCTATTTTCCATAATTTATTCAGTCTGTTGGTAGCATTGTTAGTTCCAATATTACCCACACAGCCTACGCAAAGTGGAGTCAGAACCACAACAGTACCAGAGACCCAAGACACTCCTTGTCATGATTGTACTGTGCTGTATATCATGATATTGCAATACATACTGGAGCAACTGTTCAGCAGTAACGCGTCCATAATGTGTAGCTATTAGTTCATCTGGCGAACAGAGAAGGTCATGTTTTAAAGTATTGTTTAAGTAAATTAGGCTCCATGGTGGTAGCACCTCCAAGGGTTTTACAGGCTAGTACATCGAGAGTTGTCACATTCATTGCGATAGTCCCAGTTTTAGTAGCTCGGAGGCAAAAAGTAGTTCCTGGTATATTATAGTTAGTATTGTTAATCTATAACACATTCTACCTTGCAATTTCAGTCTCTTAGTTTCCATGGGTCATCCCTGATTTTAGCAATTTGTAACGCCTATTTCAAGTGACTGAACTCTTCTGTCGACATCAAAACATAGTTTCCCCCTTTTTTTTAGATTAATACTACCTCCTGCTTTTTTATCTGTACATACTTTCCCAGAACTTCCCATTTTACCGGATATAAATGGACAGTCAAATATTCGTAATGCAGACCACCATTTCAGCACCAAAGAGGTGCATAATCACTAGAATTGTAGTGACACCCCCTCAGCGGTGACACCCCCTGAAGGAAAGAAATCTACATCCATTTACCTCCCCTTCGATAGCGTGGACTCACGATCTATCACACACCAACAACGACACAACTCATTCTGCAACTCTGTAATTCCCATTATCCACCTATGCCTTATACTACCTTCCATACCTATTACTAAATAATATACTGAAAATAAACACAAACATCCATCATCCATGTGGTTGTTAAAGTTCACAAACACCCATGACTAATAAAACATCAGAGCGCCAACATAATAACAGAACTATATGAACATAACATAATGCACTACAGAGTTTCATCATTTTTTCCATAAGCTTCGTCTATTATTGGCATGGCTTCAGTGTGTAAGGTACCTCACATGCAGCCTGCATGTGAACTTCTGGTCCCTTCCTTCCCTTTTGCCCCCTACTTTCTTCATAGCTAGCAGTACTGGAACCTATGGTAAAGCATCTTTGATACCATTAATAAGTCTAGTGTACTCTAGATGGCTAATGGTTGTCCACGTTGGTAGTTTCAGCTTTATGTTTACTGGTGATGTCCTTTCTAAGACTTGGTATTGCAATTGGCGTTGCATAATAAATTTCTTCTTTTTTTCTCCCAATCTTATATTCAGACAACCTAAGAGTAAACCATATCTTTCTCTCTTGTTGCGTGAGTGCCTTATTTGCTTTTTTTCTCTCACTCTCTCTCAACATTTTTGCATAATTTTGTGTAGTTCCCATTCTCCCCACTTTTAGGTTTGGTAACTTCAAAAAGATAGTACTACCACACACCTTTGAATTATACACAGCCACATCATATGGTACATACTGTAAATACCCCTTTCATTGTGACAACTGTTTATGTGATATCTTAAGATTTTACCTTTGATTTGATCAACATCTTCAGTCCTTCTGCTAGCTTGCAGATGGAAGGGCTCTTAGTTGCTTCATTCATAACAGATCATATAGTTATTTCATTAACTGCAACATGAAGTTGGTGCCCTGATCAGTATTTATCATGTTCAGAATGCTAAACTTCGACATCCAGCTATTTACCATTGCTTATGCTACTGCACTCACTCACTGATTTGGAATGGCAACCATCATGATGTAGCACAAAAAGTGCTCTATGATAGTTATGACATAGCACCTACCTGCCAGTGCATGAGCAAATGGGTCCAAGATGTCTGTCCCAACTGTTTCAAATGGCTCGGAAGCCTCTGGTAATCTTGGAAGTGGTATTTTTGGCTTGCTTAAATCTTATCATTGTGCGCTTATTGGTCAATGTCCTATCTTTTAATTTTCCACCTATATTGTTCAGCTATCTTATGACATGTAACCCTTCATGCTTCAGGTCCTGAAAATATGTGGAGACATGGTCATGAGTTTCATTTAATATTTCTTCCTTTGATGCTGCAGGCACCATGATGTCTGCCCCAGGCTTCATTGTCCCACATGGTGAATTGGGGATGCATTTTGAATAGCTGGCAGACTACATCAACAGACTGTGCCATGTGCCATTCGCCATTCTGCAGGGCTGTGACCAAACTCTTGTATGGCACCAGTATTCCAGCTTAAGCCATCTGCATTACCATGCTTCCTCCCTAGCTTGTAAATTACATCAAAGACAAATTCGCTTAATTTCTGTGTCTATCAAGTCAATCAGTTGAAAGTATCTTTCAACTTTAACAGAAATTTTAATGTTGCATGGTCAGTTATGACTTCAAATTTCCTGTCATACAAGTAACACATAAAATTGTGAACCTTTTCCAGGGGAGAGTAACATTCATCAGCTATGTTTAACTTTCTTGTTGCATTTGTAATAGTGCTCTTTCCCATTCACTTCCTGACATAGAACACTTTCTATTGGCTAATTACTTACGTCAAAGACCAGAATAAATTCCTCTTCATAATTTTAAAGTATTAATACAGAACTACTTGTCAGTGCCTCCCTTAATTTCTTGAATGCAAGTAGCCACTCTGTCATCCATTAGAATCCCTTCATCAATAAATAATGTGTCACTTCACAACAAATTGTCATTGATGTTGGTCACTGTGATCTTTGGCTCTGTGTGGTGGCATCCACTGTGTGGTGAAGCCACAGACTTGGTCTGGAGTGGCTGTGAAGGCAGGCTGCTGTGAGCTTATGAACTGAAACGTGGCCTGGAGTACTAATAAACTGATTGCTCGACTTATCAGTGTGAGCTCTGAGTACTATTGCACTCTAGATGAAGTAGGGTGGCGTAGTAATATTACTGTGTGTGATGGTATGTGCAGCATGGATTAATGCCTGATGCTGTGGATGTATGGAACCAGACTTTTCATGAAACCTTGACACATCTAGTAGTTAATATTCGGATGTCCAGGAGGGAGTGTGTCATGGATAGAAGCACTGCACTCAATGAAATATAGAACACAAGTGGTACATCCTAGATGCTATGTAATGAAGGCTGCTTAATTTTAAACTTCATTTCAAGTGTGAAATGAAATGAATGATATAATCGTATTGCATTGATGGCAGAGAGTCTCCATTTGGAGACGTTCGGTCGGCGAGTTGCCAATCTTTTCAGTTGACGCCAGATTGGACGACTTGCGTGTCGATAATGATGAAATGATAATGAGGACAACCCAATGCTAAGTCCCTGAGCAGAAAAAAATCACCAACCCATTCAGGAATCCAATCTGAGCCGCTGCATGGCAGTCAGATGAACTGGCCACTCAGCTGAGGGAACAGACTGTTTCAAGTGTGTCTCCTCTCCTTAGCTTGCGGGCTTGGAACTCCCAGTGTGCTCTGTGGATTCATTTTCACACTCATGGTATTTTCTTTGTGTTAGTTACTTGCTTCAGAGCTCACATTTGGTACCGCTCTAGATTGGTTATGACGTTATGGATGCACTTAGGCACTGGGGTCAGTGTTGGAGCTTTTTGCCAATGTGCTTGCTTTGGGTAATGGTAAGTGGCCCATTTGTAAGAAGTGGTAGATTAACATAGTGTTTTCTCTGGTACTTGCTGTATTAAACTTACTTCAAATTAAGGACCACAGCAAGGGGCCAGAGTGTGTTTATGCACTGAAGAGCCAAAGAAACTTGTATTGTCAAATGTATTCAAATACAGAGATATGTAAACAGGCAGAATACAGCACTGCGATCGGCAACGCCTACATAAGACCACAAGTGTCTGGTGCAGTTACTGATGCTACAATGATAGGTTATGAAGATTTAAGTGAGTTTGAACATGGTGTTATAGTCGGCACAAGAGCGATGGCACACACTGTCTCTAAGATAGCAATGAAGTAGGGACTTTCCCACACGACCATTTCGTGAGTGTTCTGTGAATATCAGGAATCTGATAAAACATCAAATGTCCGACATTTCTGCGGCCGGAAAAAGATCCTGCAAGAACGGTACCAATGTTGACTGAAGAGAATCGTTCAACGTGACAGAAATGCATCCCTTCCGCAAACTGCTGCAGAGTTCAATGCTGGGCCATCAACAGGTGTCAGTATGCGGACCATTCAGCGAAACATCATCGATATAGGCTTTCAAAGCTGAAAGCCCACCTGTGTATCCTTGATGACTGCATGGCACAAAGCTTTACGCCTCATCTGGGCCCATCAACACCAACATTAGACTGTTGATGTCTGGAAACATGTTGCCTGGTTGGATGAGTCTCGTTTCAAATTGTATCGAGCAGATGGATGTGTATGGTATGGAGACAGCCTCATGATTCTTTGGACACTGTGTCAACAGGGGATTGTTCAAGCTGGTGGAGGCTCTGTAATCGTGTGGTGTGTGCAATTGGTGTGATATGGGATCGCTGATATGTCTAGATACTACTCTGACAGGTGACACGTACATAAGCATCCTTTCTGACCACCTGCATCCATTCATGTCCACTGTACATTCCGACGGACTTTGGCAGTTCAAGCAGGACTATACTTTCCCCCATACATCCACGATTTCTACATAGTGGTTTCAGGAACACTCTTCTAAGTTTAAACGCTTTCGTTGGCCACCAAACTCCACAGACATGAACATTATTTAAGCATATCTGGGATGCCTCGCAACTTGCTGTTCAGAAGAAATCTCCACTCCCTCGTACTCTTACGGATTCATGGACATTCCTGCAGGATTCTTTGTGTCAATTCCTCCAGCATTACTTCAGACGTCAGTTGAGTCCATGTCACGTCGTGTTGTGGCACTTACGCGTGTTTATGGGGGCCCTACAAGAAATTAGGCAGGGGTACCAGAATGTTTGCCTTTTCAGTGTATTTAAATCAAGCAATAGCTTTTTTGTTGTTATTAATTATGTTATGGGTTATATATGATGTTTACTTGTGGTTTCGAAAGTGAAGTGGAGTTCCATATGCTAGTTATTTTATGAAGTGTTATTTTAATTTGTTTATTAACATACCTGTTAATTTTATACTCTGGGCTGTGAGAGTGTTGTGTGAAGCTTGTTATGTAATGCTTGTTGTTCACTAGCATGCTGTTAAGTTTTTAATTTCAGAATTGGGCTTGTGTTATCAAATTGTGACATATCTTAACTATGTGGGTAGATGGAATGTAATTAGCACAGTTGTGAGAGTTTAGTTGGTATAGGAATTGTAACTACATGTCTGAGCCATTCGAGTGTAATTTATTTTCCAGATGGGCAGAGTATGTATTTTGAGTGACTGCTCAAGAAGGATCCTACGTTTTGGCTACTTGTACTTGTGGAGAAATGTTCATTTCCAAGGACACCCTGAAGCTGCACATGGTGTGTAATGTGAACTGTCTATGCACTATATATCGTGGTATAAGATTATTTAAATAATAGTTCCTCAGAAGTTATAGTATTTTTAATTCATAAATATTAAATGGTCATTCTCTACTTTATTAACCCACTACCAGCCTGCAGTACAATAAGCAAGTGGTCTGGAAAGTAAGTGACGCCATTGACAAACTTTCCATTATAATTCGATAATCCTAAGATGACTTTGGCTGTTTCATAGTCTGCAGTGGCAGGAAATCTATCCTCTGGCCATGCAATGGTGGGAGGTGCTGGGCCACTTGCTGATTGCTGCATCTGTTCAGTGGACATGCACAGTTTACAACACTGGAGCGTTGGCTTCTCCTACACGAGTGTTGTACATTGGTGATCAATAAATGAATGTTTTAGCAATGTAGTTTTCATGATGATACGTCAGGCGACTACTTGGCACTTGCTCGCAGCTCCACTGCTACCCCACCCAGGGTGGTGAACTACTAGCCTCCCGAAATCTGCTAAAATCCATTTCCACCACCCATCAAAGAAGCCTTCCATCCTGGCCTCCAAAATTCATTAAAACAATTTTTTCCACGGAATTTCAGTCACCAACTTTCTCCTCTAAATGCCAAAATGGTAGAGAATTACTCTGAAAGAGTTTTCATGAACACATTGTTACACACTTAAATGTGAACTGCGAAGTAATTTCGTACATGTAGGTGACTTTGTAAATTAACTCTCATACTTACTGCCTTGTAGACTGAGGAATTTGAATCAGTGGATGTCGGCTCTAAGGCAAATTGAACATCAACGCTACTTATAAACTATCTTTATAGATACATTTTATGTTTCTTCAGGAAAGAGGCATTTGTCTGGAGTATAGCCTTGCATAGAATGGAATCCTGGACGATAACCATTTCAGACAAGAGTAGAGTAGAAGATTTTGAAAAGTTGTGCTACAGAAGAATGTTGGATATTAAATGGGTAGATTGGCTAACTAATGAGAAGGTACTGCAATTGATCAAACTATGGGATCGGCTGATAGGACATACCTGAGGCATCATGAAATAATTTGGTGTGCAAAGATGAAGAGGCGGAATAGACTAGCGAGGAGAACTTTATCGCCGGCCGGTATGGCCGAGCGATTCTAGGCGCTTCAGTCTGGTACCGCCTGACCGGTACGGTAGCAGGTTCGAATCCTGCCTCGGGCATGGATGTGTGTGATGTCCTTAGGTTAGTTGGGTTTAAGTACTTCTATTTTCTAGGGGACTGATGACCTCAGATGTTAAGTCCCATAGTGCTCAGAGCCAGTTGAACCACGTTTGAGAACTTTATCACTCCTTTTTTTGACTGAAGATGACAAGAAAAACAACAAAAGCGGACATTAAATTTGTTTTGATGTAAAGCTGAGAATAATAACCAAATAAAGTTTGATACAATGTTAATGACATTGAGTAAACTTGGAGTTAGCTACATTGCTAATGTTAAGTGACAACAATAAATAAAATGGACTGAGGTGTCAATGGGAATTTGGACTGAGGAGGGAAGTATGCAAGTGTAGTCTGTGTAGATGGGCAAAGCTGCTGTGGAAGAGTGATGTGCTGGTTAGAGCGCCTGCCCAGTGAGCTGGAGACATGGGCTCGAATCCTGGCCTTGGTACAATTTGTAATTCGTCGCTTCAGTCTGCATATATACATCGCAGTGTTTGAGACTTGGAAAGGTCTCGGACCAGATAGGTTTATTTCACAAAATTCTAAACATTTGAATACAAATATAGGGACGTCGAAGCCACTGTCTCTGGAAGAGCACTAACCCCAAAGGCACTGCATGAGGTCTTGATCTGTCTGTCGGACTCTGTGCCGGCCGGTGTGGCCGCACGTTTCTAGGCGCTTCAGTCTGGAACCGCGCGACTGCTACGTTCGCAGGTTCGAATCCTGCCTATGGCATGGATGTGTGTGATGTCCTTAGATTAGTTAGGTTTAAGTAGTTCTAAGTCCTAGGAGACTGATGACCTGAGATGTTAAGTACCATAGTGCTCACAGCCATTTTTTTAAAAAAAAAATCCACGAAAGTCGTAAAATCGTATGAGCAGCTTGTAAGACTATTATAGATACATTGGCTGCGTGAATTCCTTAACTGTATCGCATAAAATAACCTTAGAACTTTCGTTAGTTTTCATAAAATACGTTTATAGTATTTTTTATTAACTTACAACGTGAAACTCCCTGGCAGATTATAACTGTGTGCCGGACCGAGACTCGAACTCGGGACCTTTGCCTTTCGCGGGCTAGTGCTCTACCATCTGAGCTACCCAAGCACGACTCACGCCCCGTCCTCACAGCTTTTCTTCTGCGAGTACCTCGTCTCCCACCATCCAAACTTAACAGAAGCTCTCCTGCGAACCTTGCAGAACTAGCACTCCTGAGGAGGGGTGTGAGTCGTGCTTGGGTAGCTCAGATGGTAGAGCACTTGCCCGTTAAAGGCAAAGGTCCTGAGTTCTAGTCTCGGTCCAGCACACAGTTTTAATCTGCCAGGAAGTTTCATATCAGCACACACTCCGCTGCAGAGTGAAAATGTCATTCTGGGAAATTACAACATGCTCCACTGTATTCTTTGTAATATTACGTGTAAGTATGTAAGTATTGTATGCGCGCGCGCGCGCGTGTGTGTGTGTGTGTGTGTGTGTGTGTGTGTGTGTGTGTGTGTGTGTGTGTGTGTGTGTGTGTAGCGCAACGTCTGTGCCGTAAGATGATGTGGACAGAAGGGAGAGTGAAACCCGGTGCCGTCACATGACCTACTCCTCGCGAATAGCACCAAGGTGGCCGCATAGGTTGACGTACCCAGCCGACGGACGGCTCACCATTAACAGTGCCACATGCTCCACTTGATGAGACACTGCGGAGAGCTCTGGGAGAAGGATATTGGCACAAAGTTTGGTGTTCAGGAACTTTACACAACCATTTCTCCTTCCGTTGCCTGTCAAATGCTGGCAGTGAAAATTTCTCCCAACACCAGGGGTCGAACCAGGTTACCGTGGGTCGAGTGACACTGCACAAACTTACATTAGTGACCGCGGCCATGGATAAGCGTTGTTTAAAGTACATTGTCCACATGATTACAATTTGATGACAAAACTCATGGGATTCCTCCTAACATCGTGTGTGACCTTTTACGCGGCTTAATGGAGCAACTTTACGTTGCATAGACACAAGTCATTGGAAGTCCCCTGCAGAAATATAGAGCCATGCTGGCTCTATAGCAGTCTATGACTGCGAAAATGTTACAGGTGCAGGATTTTGTGCACAAACTGACCTCTCGATTATGTCACATTTATGTCCGATGGGATTCATGTCTGGCGATCTGCATGGCCATATCATTCGCTCGAACTGTCTGCCCCAGTGACGCAGAGCACTGACATCCACAAAAAATTTCGATCGTTGTTTGCAAAGATGAAATCCATGAATGGCTGCAAATGGTCTCCAGGTAGCCAAACATAACCATTTCCAGTCAACGATCGGTTCAGTTGGACCAGAGGACCCAATCCACTGTATGTAAACACAACCCATACCATTGTGGAGCCCCTGCCAGCTTGCATCGTTCCTTGTTGACAACTTGTGTTCAAATGGTTCAAATGGCTCTGAGCACTATGGGACTTAACTTCAGAGGTCATCAGTCCCCTAGAACTTAGGACTACTTAAACCTAACTAACCTAAGAACATCACACACATCCATGCCCGAGGCAGGATTGGAACCTACGACCGTAGCGTTCGCGCAGTTCCAGACTGTAGCGCCTAGAACCGCTCGGCCACTCCGGCCGGCGACACTCTGTGTCCATGGCCTCGTGAGGTCTGGGCTAAACTCGAAAACTGCCATCAGCTCTTACCAACTACTAAAAACTACCATCAGCTCTTACCAACTACTAAAAACTGGACTCACCTGACCAGGCTACAGTTTTTCAGTCGTCTAGGGTCCAATCTATATGGTCTTGAGCCCAGGGGAAGCGCCTTTGGTAAGACCACGACATACTACCATCTTCCGCAAGTGTGCATATCTTTATGCCATGACTTCTGTAACCTCAGTGTATAAGACGTTATGGTAGGTGGGAAAAAGATCGGTCCAATATTTCGTGTTCCTTTAATTCCGCAGTCCTGCTTCCACAAAATGCAGTCTCTTGATGTAGCTGAAGAAAATTCTCAGTACTTCAACGTCGACTCTTCTGTTAGTTTACGCTCCTTTACAAATGCAGGCGTGCTTCGTCTATAAAGAGTGAACATTTATGAAACCGACAAACTGCAATGGCGTATTCCTGAATGGAGGAAAAAAGGTGTTATGAATAAGTGCAACTAAATGCATCGTTGCCACGGAAGATGGTGGTGACGAATGACAGCTCCCTTGAGCACATGCCGTGTGTTCTTTTTGTGTGTTGCCGGCTGTGTGACTGAAGCACCGTACTGGAAGAAGCAGAAATATGTGGTATTCATGTCTAGAACAAGTCGAGATGGTGTTCGTGTGTGGCCAAGAAGTTGGAAACCGTCGAGAGGCAGCACGGCTATACCAAAACAAGTACCCTCACAGACACCAACCACATTACACAACATTTCAAGTCTTTTTTTAGGTGTTTGTGTGATCATGGGTCCGTTGATTCCTTTCTGTTCTGTTCCTTATCCTCCTAGCATGAATATAACTCAACTGAATGTTTTCAGTTAAAAAAAAACTGTAAGACCTGGAGAAAAATCTGGAAAAATGCATTCCCTCCTAAGTTAAAATAAAATTGCATTTTTTCTTTTGTGTTATGTGATCTGTCCAACAAATGTAGTTATTTCAGGTATATTCTGATTCCAATTTATTTCGGTAATACATGCGGAAATGATGTT
Organism: Schistocerca gregaria; assembly: GCF_023897955.1. Classification (NCBI taxonomy): domain Eukaryota; kingdom Metazoa; phylum Arthropoda; class Insecta; order Orthoptera; family Acrididae; genus Schistocerca; species Schistocerca gregaria. Next base: position 383,288,747 of record NC_064927.1, read on the forward strand.
TGACAGCTGAGTGTCAAATTGTGAAACAAGCAAATTGGTTACATAGTCTGCTCCCCCACCCCAGTTAACATGTCATAGAACCTAATCATAATCAGCGGACGTTCAACATATTTCACAAAAAATAGTACTGTAATATAAAAAGTGGTAGTCAAAGAATACGATAGTGAACCTCTATTTACTAAACAACATAATTTAACAACAGTAGTGCTGTAGAAAAAAGAAAAAAACGATCATATATTAGGCCTTAAAAAGTGGTGAGAAATTACGTAAGAAAACAACTATAAACACTTACTAATTGCAGATACTGGAATGCAGTAACTGTATCTGTGCCGCAAATATTAAACAGTCTTGTGAACACAAATATGTAATAAGGTATATATTTCTACTTCACGTTAATATTTATGTCAATACTTACAGTAATGCAAATACGATTTTATAACCTCAAAAATTTGATAAATATAATAAGGCACAAATTCTTTGTATACTGTTCAACAGATAACACATAAACCCCATTCAAGATGGGAAAACGTCTCTGAAACATTTATGGGTAAAAAACCAACTGAAGAATCTTCGACCATAATACAATTTTTATTTGATTTACATATTCACGTAAGATAGCAAATAAATTTATTGCAATATGGACAGGAAAAATTCCGTTGGGACAGCTAAATAGAAAGAAAGCGGTTCAGAATCAACCTCTCCATCCTTCTGCAGCCTCAGTAGCCGATTGCAGTATCGACGTAGAGCAAAAGTATTTGAATTGGTCTATGGATGCGCTACCGTTGCTTTATAAGTTTTAAGTGTGTGTTTCTGCACAGCCCTGGGATCAGATGTTGCTGACACACCAGTGTGAGGTGCTAACTGGCGCAGCGATTTTCTCGTACTTCCTGCCTAGTCCGTTCATAACTAGCCCAGAATTCCCCCCCCCCCCCCCCCCACCTTGCTAAAGCCTTTGGGCTCCTTCCCACAATGTCCGAGCAACGCGTGGCTATGAAGGTTCTGGTTCATTCGTAACGCTGACCCAACACTTACGTCGTGCATGAAACACCATATGCATTCAGCAATGTGAGGTCTGTCAATAATGTTAACTTTAGGACATAGTCTAGGTAACTGGCTCGCCTTAGAATACTTCACTCCATCTCTCCCCCATCCAACAGTTAACGTGAGAATTTTTGAAGCACCAGGATATCAACAGCGTATCCCCGTTTTAAGCAGGACGCAGCTTCATAAATCACAGAACATCAAAACTGGTCTTGTTTTGTTAACCTTCTTTTGTATCTGCGTACTACTGCGACGATTCGGTAGTCGAGTAATTTGTTCTACGTAAATTCTTTTAGTTACGTATAACACTGAACCTTAAAGCATTATCATGCAATTTCCCAAATGTTTCGTAAGTACCACGTCTAGGCTTTTTTTTCTTTTCAGGTTGTTTGTTTACAGATCCTACAGCTGCTTCGCAACCGACCGGGATTTCAGTGATCTGCGCCTGACAACACGCAGAGAATGCATGAGCGAAGCGATAACCGCAGATATCCACGGGCCAAAAGGAAACTGCAGGACGTCCCTCCAATTAAATCGACTAATGTGCACACTCTCTGTGTAAACATCGAGATCATTTAAAATGAGTTAGTACGACACGGTTGGCCATGAGGCCCGAAGAATTATTCAGAACTCTGATAAGAAATTTATAAATTGCACAAATGCACTATGATATGGTGCAGCCATTGATCGTACTAAAACTCCATGTGTACTGACTTCAGTATTTATTCACTTAGCGTTTCGACTTTCGCCATTTACAAAAGTAGAAGTACGTAAAATCATTTATGGGTAATAAGTCAAATGGGTTTGTGCAATATCGGTACAAAGTATCTAGTTAATCATCAGTGGTAGTAACAAGAAGTGCAGATTTGTTTGACTACATAAGAGGGGCGTTCTGCAAGTAACGCAACATATTCTTTTCTAGGCCACTTTCGACTGCAAAATGCGAAATTTGTTGTGGGACCACGTGAAATGTTCCCGCTTCAGTTCCTATTTTTCAACATAATCTTCGTTCACTGAGGTGGTCTTATGCCATTTTACTGGGAATGCCCGTATCCCCGTGTCCTACCACTCTACTGACCGACGGAGCCACCATCTTGCTGCGTCAGTAACCCCTCCATCATCATTTACTGCTTCCCACTGTGTACATCCTTCTTTGGGCAAACAGATGGAAGTCGAAGAGAGAGATTTCCGAACCGTAGGTTGGCCATGGACGAAAATCCAATGAAATTTTGCGAGCTCCTCTCGGTAGCACAGACTTGCGTCCTCATGGAGAAGTTCCTTTGCATTTTTGTGGCACTATATGTAGTTTCCAAAATGGCGTCTGTAAAGGAAGTGCGTTCGAAGCAGACAGCTGTCATTCAGTTTCCTTTGATGGAAAACTAGAGCATCGCAGATATCCTCAGATGCTTGCGGAATACAGTACGGATAACTGACAGGGAACAAAAGCACGGCGAGTCATTGGGCGTGGCGTCTGCCATCATCGCAACAAGGTCGCGCAGACCTATCCGATCTGTCGCGTGTTGGCTAGCCACACACAGTCTTAGATAACTGAAGAAACGACTCCAGCGTGTTCATCGCCACAAAAATGCAAACGAACTTCTCCATGACGACGCAAGTCTGTGCTACCGAGAGGAGCTCAGAAAACTTCATTGGACTTTCTTCCTCGGCCACCCTACGGTTCGGAAATCTCACTCTTCGACTTCGATCTGTTTGCCCAAAAGAAGGATGAACACAGCGGGAAACAGTACATGGATGATGGAGCAGCAAGACAGTGGCTCTGTCGATCAGTATAGTAGTAGGATGCGGTCATACCGGCATTCCCGGTAGAGTGCTAGTTCTCACTATGCATGGTTGAGCTCTACATGTGATTCCTATCAGTTGACGCACTATGTCGTTTCTGGCAGACATTTTCTGTTGCAGTTTTAGTCAGTGTTTCTTATTTGGAAGCGTACGGTCCAGAGTCACTGTCAGATACTCCAGTGTGGGACAGTGTTCAAGAATAATTTATTCGCAGATGATTCGAAGGGTTTTAACAGCTTGTTCGTTCCAGAGGCGGACAGGTCTGAGTTATGGCAGGATTCGGCTTCAGGTGATTATAAGTAGGGATTTGTAAAAGGTTTGTTCCACTTTTTCAAAACAGTCGGCCTAAGTGGGGATTGCACAGTCATCAATAGTGCTCGGATTTATATGCACTGAAAAGTATGAATATAAGCATGCTTCTATGCATTAAAAATCTGATAAATATGCTCTAAAATTTTAAAGTATGCATAACAAATAAAATTCATTATTTCAACTTTCTCACATCTTTTAATGCTCCTAAAGTAATCTGATTATACAATTATTCTTAAAACTTTAATTAACAAACTTAATGTTTATTACTGTCTGGTTGTCTCTTTCTCTTAGTCTATTTTGCATCAGTTGTTTTTATTGCAGTAAACAAATATTTTTCAAAGTTTTCTGGAAGAAATGATTTACTTCTGTCACTTAAAAGTTTTTATACGAAGAGAAAGATCTCTCTACATCAAACGAAGTTACAGGACAGTACTGAAAAGAGGCTATGTCACTCACAGAATAACCATAAAGCTGTTTTTCAGATTCTCCTTGTAACACCTTATTCTCATCCCGAAGAAACATTAAACTTGGATTCCTTGCTTCAGCTTTCTCAATTCCGTCACGAAGTCACTTTCCTATTTCTTCTAGTATGTCTCCAACATAGCTGTAGATATAGGATGTAGAGGCTTATCTCACTAGGGGCAAGATAGATACTGCCTATAGGAAAATTAAAGAGACCTTTGGAGAAAAGAGAGCCACTTGTATGAATATCAGCTCAGATGGAAACCCAGTTCTAAGCAAAGAAGGGAAAGCAGAAAGGTGGAAGGAGTATATAGAGGGTCTATACAAGGGCGATGTACTTGAGGACAATATTACGGAATTGGAAGAAGATGTAGATTAAGATGAAATGGGAGATACGATACTGTGTGTAGAGTTTGACAGAGCACTGAAAGACCTGAGTCGAAACAAGGCCTCCGGAGTAGACAACATTCCATTAGAACTGCTGACGGCCTTGGGAGAGCCAGTCATGACAAAACTCTACCAGCTGGTGAGCAAGATGTATGAGACAGGCGAAATACCCTCAGACTTCAAGAAGAATATAATAATTCCAATCCTAAAGAAAGCAGGCGTTGACAGACATGAAAATTACTGAACTATCAGTTTAATAAGTCACAGCAGCAAAATACTAACACGAATTCTATACAGACGAATGGAAAAACTAGTAGAAGCCGACCTCGGGGAAGATCAGTTTGGATTCCGTAGAAACACTGGAACACGTGAGCAATACTGACCTTACTACTTATCTTAGAAGAAAGATTAAGGAAAGGCAAACCTACGTTCCTAGCATTTGTAGACCTAGAGAAAGCTTTTGACAATGTTGACTGGAATACTCTCAAATTCTGAAGGTGGCAGGCGGTCAAATACAGGGAGCGAAAGGCTATTTACAATTTGTACAGAAACCAGATAGCAGTTATAAGAGTCGACGGGCACGAAAGGGAAGCAGTGGTTGGTAAGGGAGTGAGACAGGGTTGTAGCCTATCCCCGATGTTATTCAATCAGTATACTGAGCAAGCAGTGAAGAAAACAAAAGAAAAATTCGGAGTAGGTATTAAAATCCACGAAGAAGAAATAAAAACTTTGAGGTTTGCTGATGACATTGTAATTCTGTCAGAGACAGCAAAGGACTTGGAGAGCAGTTGAACGGAATTGACATTTTCTTGAAAGGAGGCTATAAGATGAACATCAACAAAAGCAAAACGAGGATAATGGAATGTAGTCTAATTAAAACGGGTGACGCTGAGGAAATTAGGAAATGAGACACTTAAAGTAGTAAAGGAGATTTGCTATTTGGGGAGCAAAATAACTGATGATGGTCGAAGTAGAGGATGTAAAATGTAGACTGGCAATGGCAAAAAAAGTGTTTCTCAAGAAGAGAAATTTGTTAAGATCGAGTATAGATTTAAGTGACAGGAAGTCGTTTCCGAAAGTATTTGTATGGAGTGTAGCTATGTATGGAAGTGAAACATGGACGATCAATAGTTTGGACAAGAAGAGAATAGAAGCTTTCGAAATGTGCTACAGAAGAATGCTGAAGATTAGATGGGTAGATCACATAACTAATGATGAGGTATTTAATAGAATTGGGGACAAGAGGATTTTGTGGCACAACTTGAAAAGAACAAGGGACTGATTGGTAGGACATGTGCTGAGGCATCGGGGTATCTCAAATTTAGCATTGGCGGGCTGTGTGGAGGGTAAAAATCGTAGAGGGACACCAAGAGATGAATACACTAAACAGATTCAGAAGGATGTAGGTTGCAGTAGGTACTGGGAGATGAAGAAGCTTGCACAGGATAGAGTAGCATGGAGAGCTGCATCAAACCAGTCTCAGGACTGAAGACCACAACAACAACAACAACAACAACAACAACAAGTCTCCGACGACAGCTGTTTCGTAGACCCCAAGGGCAGAAAATAGTTTTATAGCTTTTCCTTCCAAACCTGTGATATTGGCTGGGAGTTTACTGAAATAGGTCCTAATAAACACTGATTTACTCTGGAGACTCTCCTCATTGCACGCACTAATTGCAAGTGGGATACTAGCTGCTTCGTTTCTGTCCATCACGTCCAGCACTCTTTTCACGTCTTCTAAATGCTCACTGCAATACAGAGCTGCTTTTATCTATGCTCCCCACCTCGTGATGATCAGCTGTGGGAGTAAACGAATACCTGGCATCATTTGATTAATTTAAGTTTACTCATGATGGCGCCTTCACAAACGCTTGTTTCACAGAGGAAATTAAGGCATTTACTTCTGGAAAATACGCTCGAATTTCTTCAGCCAGTCGGTTCAAAATTTTCAAATGTGTGTGAAATCTTATGGGACTTAACTGCTAAGGTCATCAGTCGCTAAGCTTAAACACTACTTAACCTAAATTATCCTAAGGACAAACACACACACATGCCAGAGGGAAGACTTGAGCCTCCGACGGGTCCAGCCGCACAGTCCATGACTACAGCGCCTGAAACCGCTCGGCTAATCCCGCACGGCCAGTCAGTTGGTGAAGAGCATGTGCTAAACAAGTTATGTGAACTGCCTTTGGATAAAATACCTGCAAAGCTTTAGCAGCCTTAATCAAATATGCTGCTGCATCTGTAACTATCACCAGGAGTTTTTCCTCGTTTTCTTTAGCGCGCCACAAAACGCGTAATGCATCACGAACAACCCTAGCAATAGTAGAATGTTTTTTTTTTTCAGTACTCTGGAGATAATGAGATGAGGTGTTCCTGGTTCAGAACCGCCTTTTTTCCGACGACAATGTTGACAATATATCTCCCACATGCCCCCACATGAGTCAGTCTTTTCATCTACAGATAACCACACGTTTGAATCCCCAATATCATCTCTGATCTCTTGTATTACCTGAAAAGAATTATTTTATTGAGAATATGTAAAGGACAGCCATGGTAATGTGGGTCTTACTTTTTTTTTTGGGGGGGGGGGGGGGGGGAGAGGATGAGAATAACAAAAGATATTAGAAATGTTTCTTGATCGTAGACTCGTTGACACTACAGACCATACGAAATTTTATGTTTCGATTTTCAAATATTTTTGTGTAAATGATTTAAAATTCTTAAAAAAAATTGAAAAGTTTTAATGAAACTTAAATGGAGGGTGGGGGATATAGGGGTAGCTGACATGCGAACTAATTTCATTAAATAAATTTTTAAACTTACCTCTTCGTGTACTTTGCCAAGATAATTTTTCCTTATCGTTGATTCATCATGAACTTTTCGTTTGGCATATTTTTCGAGGAACACTCGAAATTCTACATTATTTAACTTATTGAAAGGGATGTTGGCTGAAACAAACTTTGCACAGATCTTTCGAAAAATTTTCATTGCCATCGTTTCCACTTCTGCTTGCAGAAAATGCTGCTGGTAACGTTGTCTGGATGTTGAAGATAATTTTTATTAGCAGCATTTCTATGAGCAGCTGTTTGTAAATGTTGGGTAATATGAAATTTTTTATTACAAGGCACCTATAACAATGGTATAAAAATTGAGTGAATTTATTTTCATTAAGTAAAAAACTAACTCGAAAATCAAATTGATTAATAACGTTGAGAAAGCAAAAATAGAACTTACTTGCTTCTCATACACTTGGCATAATACTACATTTCCATCTGTTGTTAGAGTAGGACTCCCATCAATCCACTGTCGAAGTAAATAAGCTTTACTGTTCTCCTTCGGCATTGTGGTAATATGGTCACTTCCTGCGCGGCAACAATGACATTTCCAAGAATGAAAAAGTTCCATTTTCGGCTACCTATAAATCAGTGGCTGTGCCGTGTCGAGATTAATACCTGTGATGTGCAGCTGATTTTACGAAATTGCAGCCGGCCGGAGTGGCCGTGCGGTTCTAGGCGCTACAGTCTGGAACCGAGCGCCCGCTACAGTCGCAGGTTCGAATCCTGCCTCGGGCATGGATGTGTGTGATGTCCTTAGGTTAGTTAGGTTTAATTAGTTCTAAGTTCTAGGCGACTGATGACCTCAGAAGTTAAGTCGCATAGTACTCTGAACCATTTGAACGAAACTGCATCTATTATTCCAATGAAGACAAATTTGGGATGAACTTAACTCAGACACAGAAATTTAAAAAATAATAATTTCAAAACAACGATCCGATTTTACAACGCTGTATCTTTTACACGTACGCATGTAGAACTTGGGGGTACTTTTTGCAATTCGCGTAAGAAAGTTTCCATTTACCTTTCACAAATGTTCAATGTGTCCTCCACCAGACACTCAACAAATATAGAGACGATTGTCAAACTAGTTTCATCCTTTAGCGAGCAAGTCTGCAGCCACAGCATTCACTGCTGTTGGTATATTGGGTCGCAGTTCAACCAAAGTTGCTAGAAGGGGATGCACTTAGACGGAGTCATTCACAAGTAACCACAAAAAAGACATATAAAATGAGACTTAGTGACCGTGGAGTCCAATAGTGCAATGTAAAGTCAGTATGTTCCTTAAGGCTGACCCATCATTGAGACAGCTCATCTATATTATTAGAGCGCTGAACCGATTCATGGTACGGATACTCCCAGCGGCAGGTTGCTTATGTTACTGTTTACAGGGGCAACACAAATAACAAGTTTAATATTTCAGATTATTATTGACCGATTTTAACCCTTTGTCTCCTGACGTAAGAAAAAGTTTACTTTTTAACATTTTCTTTGCAGAATGTATGCTATTGTGGCCTCAAATGGGAGTAGAATTTTTTGTAAAATTTTATTTCATTTTTCACAACCATTTTCTCTCCTGGTAGTCAGAAGGACCGTCAGACTCCATTGACAGAATCACAACATGCGCAGAAAAATGCTCCAATATTATAAATTTTACTTTATTCCACATAAATATTAAATATTTTTACATTAGAAAATTAATTAACAGAAATATGATAATTCCGATTTTTTTAAACTTCGCATAAATTTATTCTAGAGCAACTTCACAATACATAGTAACTTAGCTATACATTTTTGACAGCATATACATATCACATATTTAGTGATACCTCATGAAATTGTAGGAAACAGTTCTTTTTCTCATTGCAGCACAAATACACTTTACATGTACTCCATTGTGAATGTGGTCTCGACTGAATATTTTTCGCACACATTTCGCATTGTCCTCTTTACAGCTGAACACTACAAAATGGTTTCCTCGGTAGCCAAGACGTACGTCCTTCGGAACAGAAAAGTTATCCTTCCTTCTCTTTGGAAGAGTGATTTCATCTTTACCAGAGTTTCTCTTTTTGAGATTTGGCACTTGCTGTTCATTCATTAGCCCTGGTGCCACAGCATGCCTGAGTTCCAGCAGTGGCAGTGCCCCATGTAGATCACTGAAAATGACGTAAGCATTGACAAAAGCAATTTCTATTGCTCCCCAGAAGAGACGGTGCCACCATTTCTTTGATCGCTTGTCAAGACTATAAGTTGAACGTAATCTGTCTGCATGATCCACACCACCCATGTTTTTATTGTAATCACATACAATAACTGGACATGGTATAGTCATAATAATTCCATATTTCTGTTTTCTTGTCACTACTCTCTGTTCAGTGCCACGAAAGTTTGACGCAAAATACACTATTTTATTTTCCTCCCATTGAAATACTGTTAGGTCTAAAGATGACTCTCTGTGATTTGATTTAAACATTTTTCTTATGTAAATTCCCTGGCAAACCTTTCCTGTTTGTTCTAATTGTTCCACAGGCAAATTTATTTACGGATTTCTGTGTGAGAAAAAGTGGACAGAACAACTAGTGAGAGGTAACGCATTCTTGCTACAGTAAAGTGTTCGCACAACCTGACGGTACTAATAAGTCCGCCTTATATTTTCCACTTTATCTCATTCACTTGTAATGTAATGCTTCAAACTATTATAAAAAAACATAGAAGGTAAGTACGTCCAATGGAAAACTCAACGGAAGTTTCAGTAAACTGCGCACAAATTCAGGCAATACCATGGAAACAAGGACATACAATCTTCTGTTTTCACAGCAGCGCGCGAAAAACAATTTCAAGCTCTGACCCCCAGAGAGATCTATGTATTGCACAATAACATCTATGGAACAGTAGAACAGAGTTAGTGTTACGTACCGACAGGCTCTCAGATTACGAAACTGCACCACGAGAAAATAATGAGAGTCAAAACTTACTGGTACTTTTAAGTACCGTCAGGCAACAAAGGATTAAAAAGAGTTATAACAGTGCGTTAATGATTTAACATAGTAACCTCCATTAACGTCTTTCTGCGATGTCTCTCAGTGGCCATGTATTCAGCTGCACTGCATATGCAAAAGATCTCGTCATCGTTCGTCGTAGCGGTGCTGAGATCAGGGAGTCACTGTCCTGGGTTACCACCTACGACGAAGCTTCAGGTAGCAAATCGAGCGCCATGGCTGTAGGTGCGGACAGTGCTGCTCCTTTGCACGTAGCTGAATCTCTGCGATGCTTAGGACTCGATTTCGCAAGTGATCTGCGAGTGAGCGCAGGCGAGATACCACATAGTCGTATCACAGATATGAAAACAACAAATAAATGGGTACGAACTATGTTACAACAAAGGAATTCAGGAGTCAACACTTCCAAAACTGAATGCAATTTCAAAAACGTTAAAAACATATGTTTTTACAGAGCACATAGAAATTGTGTGATTGTGAAACTGTTGCGACGATTTGTTGCATTTTGTGTGACAAACTATGTTTTCATGATTTCCTTGAATTCATACGAACACCTAAATCGGGAAAGAAGGCATATCTCACACACTCCGCAGGCGTACAAATTACACTCCTGGAAATGGAAAAAATAACACTGACACCGGTGTGTCAGACCCACCATACTTGCTCCGGACACTGCGAGAGGGCTGTACAAGCAATGATCACACGCACGGCACAGCGGACACACCAGGAACCGCGGTATTGGCCGTCGAATGGCGCTAGCTGCACAGCATTTGTGCACCGCCGCCTTCAGTGTCAGCCAGTTTGCCGTGGCATACGGAGCTCCATCGCAGTCTTTAACACTGGTAGCATGCCGCGACAGCACGTGCCCGTCGACCTGGGACCGGACCGCAGCGACGCACGGATGCACGCCAAGACCGTAGGATCCTACGCAGTGCCGTAGGGGACCGCACCGCCACTTCCCAGCAAATTAGGGACACTGTTGCTCCTGGGGTATCGGCGAGGACCATTCGCAACCGTCTCCATGAAGCTGGGCTACGGTCCCGCACACCGTTAGGCCGTCTTCCGCTCACGCCCCAACATCGTGAAGCCCGCCTCCAGTGGTGTCGCGACAGACGTGAATGGAGGGACGAATGGAGACGTGTCGTCTTCAGCGATGAGAGTCGCTTCTGCCTTGGGTCCAATGATGGTCGTATGCGTGTTTGGCGCCGTGCAGGTGAGCGCCACAATCAGGACTGCATACGACCGAGGCACACAGGGCCAACACCCGGCATCATGGTGTGGGGACCGATCTCCTACACTGGCCGTACACCTCTGGTGATCGGTGAGGGGACACTGAATAGTGCACGGTACATCCAAACCGTCATCGAACCCATCGTTCTACCATTACTAGACCGGAAAGGGAACTTGCTGTTCCAACAGGACAATGCACGACCGCATGTATCCCGTGCCACCCAACGTGCTCTAGAAGGTGTAAGTCAACTACCCTGGCTAGCAAGATCTCCGGATCTGTCCCCCATTGAGCATGTTTGGGACTGGATGAAGCGTCGTCTCACGCGGTCTGCACGTCCAACACGAACGCTGGTCCAACTGAGGCGCCAGGTGGAAATGGCATGGCAAGCCGTTCCACAGGACTACATCCAGCATCTCTACGATCGTCTCCATGGGAGAATAGCAGCCTGCATTGCTGCGAAAGGTGGATATACACTGTTCTAGTGCCGACATTGTGCATGCTCTGTTGCCTGTGTCTATGTGCCTGTGGTTCTGTCAGTGTGATCATGTGATGTATCTGACCCCAGGAATGTGTCAATAAAGTTTCCCCTTCCTGGGACAATGAATTCACGGTGTTCTTATTTCAATTTCCAGGAGTGTAGATACGTCGATAAGAGATCCGTATCATATGACACACGTACTGTCACTAATGCCGTGTATGACACAGCAAACGTATTTTCCGGTGGAGGATTCGGTTGACCTGTCGTCTTCTCACCAAACGTTTGCGGTTCCCATTCGAAAGCCACTTGCTGTCGACCGTTAATAGAGTAGTTGTGCAGAATTAGCTATCATTACAGGTCTTTCCTTACACCTCGCAATTACAAATGGATGTTACCCCACGACACAGACACAAATTCGAATACAGTGAACAATGAAAAGAAAAAAAAAAATCTAACACCATGGCTCTTAGAACACAGGTCGCTCGTTTTGTAGTCTAACACCATGACCACTCAACAACAACGCCACGGCTTGTAAGCGACGCTCTATGTTGCACTTGTTGTAATTGGATCTTTCACTCTTTCCATTTTGCTTATTTTCTTCGCAGTTCGGTATACCTTCTTCCTGTTTTCACGCTTGATCTGTGTTCAGTTTTTGAAGGACTGTTCACTGGGCCCTGTCGCCACTAAATATGAGGGGGTGTGAGTGCGACGGTGAGTTTGCGTTGTAAGAAGTGCGAAGGTGTCGAACAGCTGCTGGTGTGAGGTGGCTCGCGCTCAAACCACAGCGGTGAACAACACGTATCGCTTCAGCGTGGCTCATTAAAGCGTTTCGTGGGAAGCTTATTTTTAATACTGTTGTATTAATGAGATATGACAATGAAGTTCATCACAGTAAGAACTGACAGTGAAATTCAACAGCTCTTTTAATATTTTGATGATGCAAAGAACGGAGACATGTAAGTAAGAAACATGGTGTTATGTTCGTTAGCGGTAACCTTATAATGGCTGCCGCTGAAGAACTAAATTTAAATTGACAAATTTATATTTAATTATTTTATTTGAACGTGCAGAATGTCAATGAATATTACTTATTTCAGAAGGAAGGTTAGCATTGGCCGTAATTTTGATGATTTATTAACAGCAAAATCGATTTTCCTTCCTTCTATTTATCATATGGTCGTTGTACACACAGCACTATATGGTGTCGCCAATACATTACTTATTTTGCTTTTTTCTAAAGGATCAATGTTTAGTATCAGTTTTCGAATAATACTAATTCAAAGAAAAGCCCTCAGTGAACTTCTGTGGATAGATTTTGTTCTCTTCATTGCGTAAAAAAGCAGCAACATGTAAGACTAATACCCGACGTAATCCTAGCTGCTGACTTTCAAATTCGTGAAAATTTACGCCAAGAAAACAGAAGCCTACGAGATTAATTTTGCTGTGAAACTAATCACTCAAACGTCACACTGTACGTGCATAAGTTCCAGCACTAGACGAGTCTCCACATTGTCAACGTACCTCGAAAATCGATAAAACTCCGCAACACTTTGAAAGCTGAAAAGTAGTATGGCGCTTTTTTCATTTTTCTTTCCACATCGGCTTCTCGCTGTTCGCCTTCCAAGTGTCCACAATCTTTTCCATGGACTCTATTGTGATTTAGTTAGAAACTGAATTGTTTCGTCGTGTTCAAATGCTTCAAGCGCATTAATAGAACCCTAAGCGTATCAAGAAAGCATCGCATACAGTAATAGTGTAGACTATCCCGACCATCATGTTATTCTCCATTTTAATGGGGGACTCCAACCTAAAACTTCAATTTAAAAAAGTTAATGGCTTTTTAACATCTTTGAAATGTTCACTATTAGATCCCAAAACGATTTGGCGGTGTTTGAATTACAAGTACATCTAAGAAATGTTTGAAACACATACTGCTTAAGAGGCTGCAGCATGTAGAAAGATGCCAAGGACAATTTTTGCTTTCTATCACCATAAAAAAACATCTTTACTTTGAACTTGGCATAAGCTCAAATTGGGGGAAAACAAGTTGCAAGATTTCCACCAAAGCTGGAGCGAAACAACTAACAGCCAGTCGTTGGAAATTTATTACTTTGGGTGTTCACTGTGTAAATGTAAAGTTAGGGAATAAACTGAAGTCCTGTTTAATACAATCAACTGGTTCCAAGGAAATTTGCATTGGTATACAATCAGACATTCCTACCACTGCACCTCCTCAAGAAGACTGTGGGCAGATTTTTATTCAGAAATTTGAAGAAAGAGGGTACCCTGATACTGAAATTACAAGAAGCAGCCTCATATGGGAGAACGTTATGGTGTCGGTGAATTTTGAAGGGTATGTGTCTCGTATTAACATTCATTTTTTTGTTGAAGTGTTAAAATCCATTTTATCATAAGTTTGGTTTCCTTAGCTTAGTGCTGACTTTTTGTCATAAATATTAAACAATCTGAACTAAATTTTTTAAGGAAGTAGCACTGATACGTTTTCATACTTCTATGCATTAATGTTATTGAAAATGGAAGCTTTTTATTTTATCATTACATTTATTTACCGATAATTAAAGAACATTATAGGCTGAAATCTGAGATAAACACTGAAAGCAAATTATTAATATTTCTCATAAACTGAATGCACAGAATCTCTTAACTACATCTTGTGAATGTATCTACAAAATCTGCTATGTGAAAATTGTGGTTTAATTACCAAAAGTTGGTTTTTCAAGAATACCATTAAAATCATATTAAAAATTCAAAACTCGAAACCAATAAAGCCATGTACTCAAAACTTGGATATTGCTGCGTCTTCACGTTTTTAAATTTGGTTTCTATCGGCAAAGTAGAAGTAAAGTTAAATTTATTGGCTGATCCTCCTCTTAAGCTCTACGCCGTATATACTGTAACTTTGTATCTAAGTCTACGCCGAACTTAATTTTGGTCATTCCTTTGAAGGCAGCACAAGCACTTTGTTTGCAGTTTTCGTGGGCTACCAGGTGGCCTGGCATCGCTGCGTAACGTCTGACTGTTCTTCCTTACCGCGAGCCAGGCGACAAGCGAGCGTGGGCGCTCTTGGTCGCCTAGCCACATCCTCAACATACTTGCTGTAGTCTACGACATACGTTACTATAAATTAGTTTAAACATACGTTGAAAGGTTGCAAAACTGCAACCAGTAACTTTTTATGACAATTTACTTTGCCTTTACAAGTTTCATGGTGGTTTGCTCACCTTCTAACGGACTGAGAAAATATGGGTTTAATTGCAAGTCACTTGCCTGCGTTTCCGCTTCAGAAATTCTGTATTGGGCGTCCGCCCAAACAGAATTTGAGTCCAAGAACGGCTCTGAGCACTATGCGACTTAACTTCTGAGGTCACCAGTCGCCTAGTACTTAGAACTAATTAAACCTAACCAACCTAAGGACATCACACACATCCATGCCCGACGCAGAATTCGAATCTGCGACCGTAGTGATTCCAAGAACCTCTGAAGCCGAATGTTGTGATTATTCCTTAGAAAAGGCTTGTCCTTTGAGAGTTTTATCAGTCCTCATCAGGGAATATTTTACAAGTTTGAAGAGACATTCAGCAGACACTGTGTCGTTTCCAGTGAACACTATGAGGATGTGGCCTCTTTTCGTCCCCCATTAAATATATTTACATTATTTACAAAATTTCTAATAATTAAATTAAATTACTTTTCAATATTTACAAATTTTACAATGGTTCTGACGTTTTTTTCGCCATTATAACTTCTGTACCTAGACCACACAAGGCAGAACCAATTTTTGATTTTAAGTTCCTATCAGCTTGGAGTTTCTTTAAAGTCTTTGCAATCGTTTCGTCAGTCTTCATTACTGACTTTCGCCTTCTTTACCCATCAAATGTTTAAAATTAGACTGTAAAACTAGTGGCCGAGGTACTCTGCATCTTCTCAAAGATTTTCCACCATTGAGTAAACATTTGGATGAACTTTTGATACTGATGAACTTATTCTTCGGTTCCATCATTGTGGAAAGTTTTTAGTGCGATGACTCTTCCCACTGAAGTTACACATCTCTGTTGGCATATGTTCATTATCGAGCCACTGATGCACAAAATAGTCATAAAAGACCTGAAGCTATTGGTTTTCAGGTGTGCTCTCCTGTATACACAGCAAAACGTCACCCCACATTTCCAACGGAAGACGTGCTAGAGCAGAACACATTCTTCCTCGTTTTCATTATGGACTGGAACGAGTTCGTAACACTGAATCTGTTTCCACAAACATTCATGAAAATGGTAATTGTAACCAGTAATCTCCGTTCCTGGACACAAACTGTTACCTCCGTCGACGATGGCAACTTCAAAGTCCATCATCAGAGATGAAGGGTTGAATGCAGTCATGTTACTTTTAATAGCTTTAAGAAAGCGTTCATGTATTTCTCGCTTTTTGTTTGACAGCAAAACGTAAATAACTGTAGCGGAGTTTATTTCTTCCCAAGAAATAGTAAGGTCATCGTGGAGCATAATCAACTGTCAAAACTGCTTGCTTGAGCTCTTGAACGTTCCATCCATGAAGAATGATTCGTAGGTTGATAAACACGCTTTTCCCTTTCTGCTGGCGAACTCACGTCATTTGGTCTCCTGCTGTCGTCTACAAGTAAAATATGACCACCATCATTCATCAGCAAATTATTTCTTGGAAGAATATTACTCCAGAATCGGTGGGATCTTGGGTAGTTCCCATATATTTTCGCCTAATAGATGTAACAATTGTTTACGTACTGTGTGATGGTAACGATGTTACTAAGTCGTAGGCTCGTCTGAACTTGTCCTGGTCTTTCACCGTAAACTGATGAAATTGTAGCGTCTGCTTCTTTTGCCCGCTTCTTTCCACTGACGAAATGTTTACACACTTCATTTGAAGCTTCATCTGGAATACAAAGATGGCTTCCTTCCCCTAAAACTGTGTTACTTTTTGCGGATAGTATTCCTTTGAATTTATTCTTTTTGAAATCTACACAACGCCAAGAAGTCACATCTTGTTTGGTTGTATACATACTGATGCCTGTTGTGAATCAGCAAAAGCTTCCCTTTGGTGATCTCGGTGAACTCCATTTCTCAACACTAGAACACGAAACACTTCTTGGCAGTCAGAGGTCAACTGCTGTATTGAACTCTGGGTGGAACTCTCGACCAGCGCAAAGTGCCAAGCGACTGGACACAGCCCATGTGACTCCTGTTTATATGAAGGGTAAAATAACTGACCAGCAAAATTACAGACCTGTAGCCTCAACATCGGTTTAGTGCAGAATTCTAGAGCATATGCTGAGTTGGGACATAGTAAATTTCCTAGAGACTGTAAAGGTCATGTCCACTAATCGGCAGGACTCGTGGGAAATCCAGTTTGCTCTTTTCTCACATGATATACTGCGAACTATGGATGAAGGGCAACAAGCAGATTTCACATTTCTGGATTTCCGAAAAGCATTCGACAAGGTACCTTCCTGCTGACTTAACGAAGGTACCTGCGTACTGAATAGGTTCTCAGATATGTGACGAGCTCGAAGACTTTTTAAGTAACAGAACCCAGTATGTTGTCCTATACGGGGACGAAGGCAACAACCAGAGTATCCGAGAAAATCGTTGCTATTTTCTGTATACGTAAATGATCTGGCAGATAGTGTATGCACGGATCTGCGTTTATTCGCTGATGATGCTATGGTCTACAGGAAGGTGTCGAAGACAAATGACTGTAGTCAATAAAATTCTTCTGGGTTTTGTGACCGCTTTGTCAACGGTAAAATTCCGACGGTTCGGCGACTATTGCAAGACGCCTTCCTTGGGGTGGGTGTATTGCTCGGGGCTAACAATACACCCTGAGGAAGGCGTCTTGCAATAGTAGCTGAAACGTCGGAATTTTACAGTTGACAATGCGGCCCCGAACCCAGAAGAATTTTATTGATTGTGACAACGGCCGCGGAAAGCTACGTTTACACAAGTAATTGTACGTTGATTCAAGAGGACATAGACAAAATTTCTAGTTGGTGTGATGAATGGCAGCTGGTTCTTAATGTAGAAAAATGTAAGTTAATGCGAATGAGTGGGAAATACAAATCCGCAATGTTCGGATACTGCGTTAGTGGCGTTCTGCTTGATACAGTTACATCGTTTAAATATGTGAGCGTAACGTTACGAAGCGATACGAAATGGAACGAGCACGTGAGCATTGTGGTATGAAGGGCTAGTGATCGACTTCGGATAATTGGGAGAATTTTAGGAAAGCGTAGTTCATCTGTAAAGCAGCCGGCTCGTGCGGCCTATTCTTGAGTACTGCTCGCGTGTTTGGGATACGCACCAGGCCGGATTGAAGCAGGACATCGAAGCAGTTCAGAAGCGAGCTGCTAGATTTGTTAGGTAGAGCCACGCACAGTGTGCATGTCAATCAATAAACGTATCTATATCACTCTGTATCACGGTAACGTACAACTTGCAATGTAAGAAAAACAAATCCTATACAGAGCCGAGAAGTACGGAACGCAAACTTGGTGGCGAAGAGTAAATTGGGCATTCCTGTTGACAACACCAAGAGTGAATGGAACAAGTTCGTTTTCTAAACGAGACAAAGAGCATATGGTCAACATTTACACTGACATGCACTAATTTCAGTACAGTACAGTTGCAGAGCTAACAGGGCCAAGAAACCAAACTAAATACAATAACGCTGTAATGAGCCGTTGGAGACCGTTGGCCTATTATGCTAAAATACTCGTATCGCTGAACAACATTTCACCATGTATCGTCTTTTAACACGGAATGACCCTTTTTGAGACACCATGTTGTTCGTAGGATAGCGATCTTCAGCTCAGCAACTTCCTTGGCGGTATCCAAGAGAAGTAGGCGAGTGCTGTAACTGGGTATATATCTTCTTTTCATTCCACGACAGCAAAACGTACCAGAACTGATCCCGAGGGATGAGATACACACTTGACATTTCAGACCAGGTCCTGTGACAATGTTGATGATGATCCCGCTTTTGTAGTCCTATCCATTCTCCCTTGAAGATCAACGGCACAAAGACAACACAATACGTGCAGTCAATAAGGAAACCACCAGGTTTCATAACTGAGGTCGCAAATGCACACTCAAGACATACACTATGTGATAAAAAGTATCCGGACAGTTGGCTGAAAATGACTTACATGTTCGTGGCTCCCTCCGACGATAATACTGGAATTAAATATGGTGTTGACCCACCCTTAGGCTTGATGACAGCTTCCACTCTTCCAGGCAAACATTCAATTAGATGCTGGAAGGTTTCTAGGGGAATGGCAGCCCATTCCTCACGGAGTGCTGCACTGAGAGAGGTATCATATCGGTGGGTGAGGTCTGGCACAAAGTCGGTGTTCCAAAACACCCCAAAAGTGTTCTATAGGATTCAGGCCAATCCTTTACAGGGATGTTGTTGTCGTGTAACCACTCCGCCACAGGCCGTGCATTATGAACATGTGCTCGATCGTGTTGGAAGATGTAGTCGCCATCCCCAAATTCTCTTTAACAGTGGGAAGCAGGAAGGTGCTTAAAACATCAGTGTATGCCTGTGCTATGATAGTGCCACGCAAAACAACAAGGGGTGCAAGCCCCCTCCATGAAAAACACGACCACACCATAACACCACCGTCTCCGAATTTTACTGTTGGCACTACACACGCTGGCAGATGTTCACCGGGCATTGGCCATACCCACACCCTACCATCTGATCGCAACATTGTGCACCGTGATTCGTCACTCCACACACCGTTTTTCCACTGTTCAATGTTTACGCTCCTTACACCAAGCGAGGCGTCGCTTGGCATTTACCGACGTGATATATGGCTTATGAGCAGCCGCTCGAGCATGAAATCCAATTTTCTCACCTCTCGCCTAACTTTCGCAGTGGATCCTGATGCAGTTTGGAATTCCTGTGTCATGGTCTTTATAGATGTCTGCCTATCACACGTTCTGATCCTCTTTGTCGGCGGTGTCGTGTCGGTCAACAGACGATGTCGGCCTGCACGCTTTTGTGTTGCACGTGTCCCTTCACGTTTCCACTTCACTATCATATCGGAAACAGTGGACCTAGGAATGTTTAGGAATGTGGAAATCTCACGTACAGACGTACGACACAAGTGACATCCAATCACCTGAACACGTTCGAAGTCCAGCACAATACACCTAACATGAAGAACATATGTTTTTGGGGTAACCGGATACTTTTGATCACATATTGTATAAGCAGTATTCGATATTTTTACCTGTGACAATTACAGAGTCATTCAAAGAAAGTGTAGGATCAATACAGCTTAAATACCCAGAGCATGCAATACTAGCTGGAAGCCATTTTAACCTACTGAGTATAGATTGGCTAAATCTGCCGGAGGCCTCACCCGAGATGTGGAAGCGGCCTTGCCTGTGGCTATCGAGCTCGGAGGGTGCAGTTGTCTGCTAATTGTGTCTCACTTCGGCACCAAATAGGCCTGCCGCATGGGTTCTGAGGCAATCCTCAGTTCGCACGGGTGGGTGGCTGGCGGAGGTGGTGAAGACTGGCGACGAAGCGGGATGTAGGCAGAGCTTGCAATTTGCAGCATAGTTCCCAGAGTGGGTCGGGGTCCTTTGGTTCGGAGCCGAATGGGGAATCTCAAGCAAAGGATTCGTTGACTCTGTGACGGTCTTGAATGTAGATTTATAGACCTGCCTTATCGTGTGGGACTTGTAGGACTCCCCTTGATAGGTGAAGGGTACACTACACATAATAGCATCCGTCCGTCCTTGAAGGATGATGGTGTAGCATGCTTGGTTGAGAGTCTGCAGTGTGGCTAAAATGTCCCACTCGAGAGTGGCAGTCCCTACTGCAGTTTGGACACGTGAAATCTGAGGGACTTCGAACAGAAGCCGCTCTGTCTCTTCGCTTTGTCCTCTTCCTGATTTGTTCCTGTGTGCGTTCGTCCTCTGAGAGCTTGACGCCGTCCCTCCCGCGTTGTGCCGAAGTCCTTGGACGTCGCTGAAGTGTCCTCTCCAGGGTGCTACGAGCCTGAATAAATATGAAGACACGTGAGTTGCCCAATCATCACGGTTTCCCTCTCGACCTAAATGATAACATCCAGAGGAAAGGCAAGCCAATACGTCTGGTATCACTTCGGTTGCAGGAGCAGCCGGAAGGGGACGTAGTACGCCTTCTAACCGCCTTTGGGCCCCCACTCCAGATTTTCCTTCAGGGTTTTCTCCCTTAGCCTTCATCCGTCCCGAGACCAACCACAAGGCAGTGGTGTGTTAAGGTAATTAGAGAAAGAAAAGGAATGGTAACTGAGGAGAGTGTAGGGAATATGATAAATAGGATATATAGGATACAGGATATAAGACGGGCCGTTGTGAGGCACACTTTGTCTGGCTCCTCTGCTGAGACCTGCCCGACTAGGTTGTACCTGCCAGTAGCTACGCTACCGCCGATATAGCTCTCAGCTTCCTTGGAGCACACACACTCTCCCGCTCACACGGACAGTGCTACGATAAGGCGGTGCCTCATGGGAGAGACACAAAGGAAGCAGTTACTCCCGTAGCACTTATGGGGTCCACTTAAGGGTCTTTTAGGTTAGGTACTGGTGTTAGGAGCTCTGATAAACACTCGCCAATCGATATGCAGCAAGGGAAGTAAAACGGCGTTCAAAATAATGTCACAATTTTATCAGTAAATGTTGAAGTATTCGTAATAAAGTTCCAGAATTTACTGTCCTCCAGGAAAACTCTCGCACTCACATTATTCTTGGGACAGAGAGCTGGCTGAAACGCAAAGCGGAAAGTTCTGAGATATTTAGCAAGTCGTGGAACGTATATAGGAAAGACAAATTAGTGGTCATATACGGGGAGTGTTCATTGCAGTTGACAAAAATATTATCTCTATTGAGGTCGAAGTTGAGTGTGACAGTGAAACCATCTGGTCGCATATACCAGGTGTGGATGAAACCAAGATAATTATTAGATATTTTTACCGGCCACCCGATTCTGCTGTGACAGGTCTAGAGTCATTCAAAGAACTTCTAGGGTCTATAGCGTGTAAATACCCGGGTTCTGCAATATTAGGTGCAGGACTTCAACCTACCGAGCGTAGATTGGGATGTCTATTGACTCATTGGGGGCGGGGGAAGGGGGGCGGGTGTAGACAGACAGTCACACGAAATACTTTTGAACGCGTTGTCCGAAAACTGTCTTGAGCAGCTAGCTCGGCAGCCCGCACATAATGGATATATCGTAGAACTGATATTATAGCAACTATGATTACGAAAGTTAATAAATCAGTCAAGAAAGCTAGGAGAGTGTTTCTGCTAGATAGTAAAGATAATCAGTTATTAGTATCTCACTTAGGCAGTGAATTGGCATCACTTAGGTTGGTTGGTTGGTTGATTGGGGTTGAAGGGACCAAACAGCAAGGTCATCAGTCCCTTGTTACAAAGGCGGTCAGTTCCGACAGAGGGACAGCTCAGAAGAGTCAAAAACGATAAAAGGTAAAAGGTAAAAAGCTAAAAAAGTGCAGTTGTGTCGTCAATGATAAAAACACAAGGAGGGAAGTCAGTAAATGGGCAACCTCAAGAGAGGAAATATCCCACCTGTGATGCAGTACAAGCAAGACCACATGCTATTTAAAAGCGTTCAACCGCCAGAGTGTAAAAGGGCGGATTGCAGGAGGGATTAAACAAACCTAAAAGGCGATAAAAACAGTAAAAGGGAAAAAAGAAGGAACATGGCCAGGGAGGGGAGTCAGGAATCTCCAAGCACAGCCTACAGTGGGAGACATCCCAACCCTCACCGCCCTGCCCCTACTCCAGAGGGAGATGAAAATCCTTAAAACTGAGAATAAAAACCACTTTCACGGAGGAAACTGAGAACCAGTTCAACCACCCGGGAATCGTCTGCTAATATTAAGGGTAAAGTGCAGGGAAGTCTGTACTTAGTACGCAAAGCGAAAAGAAGGGGGCATTCCACCAAAATGTGGGCCACTGACTGGAAAGCTCCACAACCACAAAGTGGGGGTGGCTCACCACGCAAAAGAAAACCATGGGTCAGCCTGGTATGGCCGATGCGAAGACGACAGAGGGTGGTTGAGTCCTTTCGCGAGAGGCGTAAGGAAGAACGCCATGGGACAGGTGTCACCTTAATCGCACGAAGTTTATTAGACAAGGAGGTAGCCTCCCAGGATGTGGCCCATGATTGCGCAAAGTGGGATTTGAGATGAAGCCGTAAATCCGCCACAGGAGGGGTGACAGGGAATGGGGGATAAGTGACTGCTCCCCCAGCCAAACGATCAGCAAGCTCATTTCCTTGGATGCCCACATGGCCAGGGACCCAAAGGAAGCTAACAGAACAAGCAGCATGGTGGAGATCAGCGAGATGGTCATGGATGGAGGAGACCAAGGGATGACGGGAGAAACACTGGTCAAGTGCCTGAAGGCCACTCATTGAGTCTGTACATAACAAAACGCGATTGAGCTTGGACTGTTTAATAAAGGCCAGGGCCCGGGAGACCGCCATCAATTCCGCAGTGAACACCCCACATGCATTTGGCAGGAGATGATTTTCCATGCCTACAGAGGAGGTGAAGGCATAGCCCACACGATCAGCAGATTTAGAGCCATCAGTGTAAAAAACAACAGCATCCCGAAACTCAGATAAAATGCGGCGGAAAAAACAACGGAACACCATCGGGGGAACGGAATCTTTCGGACCTCGGCAGAGATCCATCCGAACTCGGGGCCGAGGAACTAACCAAGGAGGTGTGTTGGGGAGGGAACGTGGGATACTGGAAAAGGAAGGAAGCTGAAAATCACGGCGAAGAGACGCTAGGCGGAGCCCAACCGGTAAACCCGCCCGAGGGCGGGAGTCAGGTGGGCGACTTCCTTGGGCAGGGAACAGGATAGAATAGGAAGGATGAGTGGGAGAGGAACGGACAGCGATTGCATACGAAACCAGAAGCTGGGAGCGCCGAACGGAAAGGGGGGGGATCCCAGCCTCAACCAGGAGACTATCAACAGGGCTAGTCGGGAAGGCACCGATGGCCAAACGGATACCACGATGGTGGACCGGATCCAAGAGGCGCAATGTAGAAGGGGCAGCTGAACCGTAAACTTGACAACCATAGTCCAAGCGAGACAACACTAAGGCCCGATAAAGGTGGAGGAGAGTGGAACGGTCAGCACCCCAAGAGGTGTGGGCAAGGAAGCGAAGGACGTTTAGTTTACGGAAACATCCTATCTTCAGGCGTCTGATATGAGGCAGCCAAGTGAGCTTGTTGTCGAAAAGAAGGCCAAGGAAACGAAACTGTGGGACCACAGGCAATCGTTGTGCATTGAGATAGAGCTCTGGATCGGGGTGGACTGTCACACGGCGACAAAAGTGGACCACTCGCGATTTTAAAGGAGAAAACTGAAATCCGTGTGAGATGGTCCATGCAGAGGCACGCCGTATAGCACCCTGGAGCTGCCGCTCTGCAGCGGCCATCGAAGAGGAACTAACCCAAATGCAGAAATCATCTACATACAGAGCAGGAGTGACCAAAGGACCGACGGAGGCCACAAGTCCATCTATAGCAATGAGGAACAGAAGTACACTCAATACGGAACCCTGAGGGATGCCATTCTCCTGGGTTCGCGGAGAACTTAAAACTGTACCAACCCTAACCCTAAACGAACGATGAAACAAGAACTGGCGGATAAAAATCGGGAGTGGGCCCCAAAGACCCCACTCATGAAGTGTAAGTAAGATATGATGGCGCCAAGCCGTATCATAGGCCTTGCGAAGGTCGAAAAATACAGCAACCAAATGGCGGCGCTGGGAAAAGGCCTGCCGAACTGCGGATTCCAAGCGAAGTAAATGATCGATCGGAGACCGTCCCTCTCGGAAGCCACACTGGTAAGGGGACAACAGACGCCGAGATTCGAGGACCCAAGTGAGCCGACGGGCTACCATCCGTTCAAGTAACTTACAAACAACGTTCGTCAGACTAATTGGCCGATAGCTTACCGGGCTTAATGACGGGAACCACGATGCTATCCCTCCACTGAGAAGGGAAGTCACCCTGGAGCCAAATACGGTTAAATACCCGGAGAAGATGTCGCTGTTGTGGAGCACTGAGATGTTGAAGCAGTTGGTTATGAATGGAGTCTGGGCCAGGGGCCGTATCATGAGAAGAGGAGAGTGCGGAAAGAAGTTCCCATTCAGTAAAAGCGTCGTTGTATGATTCTGACTGGCTGGGGGTAAAACATAAGGCGGAAGCTTCGGCCCGCTGTTTCTGGGGAAGGAAAGCAGCCGGATAGGAGGCTGATGCCGACGCTGTTGCAAAATGGGTTGCAAGGTGTTCCGCGAGAATCAACGGGTCCGTGCAAAGGCCATCCGGGAGGTGAAGACCCGGGAGGGTAGACTGCTGATGGCAACCTTGGAGAGAGCGAAGTGTAGCCCATACCCGCGACAGAGGGACAGCAGAACCGAGGGAAGAAACAAAGCGTTCCCAACACATCCGTTTGCTCCGTTTGATTAAGTAACAGGCTTTTGCGCGAAGGCGTTTAAAGGTAATAAGATTGGCAACGGATGGATGCCTCTTAAGGTGTTGCAAAGCTCGACGGCGATCACGGATGGCAACGGCAATGTCCGAACTCCACCAAGGGACCTGCCGGCGGCGAAATGGTCCAGATGAGCGCGGGATAGCAAGGCTAGCAGCGTGAACAATCGCGTCAGACATGTCACGTATGACATCATCAATACCATCCGACAATGAGGGAGAAAAAACGACCTGTGCAGTATACAGAGGCCAATTGGCACGTTGGAAGGACCAACGAGGTGATCTGTCCATGGGGGAGCGGGAAGGGAGCGAGAGAATCAACAGGAAGTGGTCACTATCGCAAAGGTCGTCGTGCGGTGACCATTTTAGGGAAGGGAGGAAGGAGGGAGAAGAGAGAGAAAGATCAATGGCAGAAAAGCTACCATGACCGGCACTGAAATGGGTAGGGGAGCCATCGTTAAGAAGGCACAAGTCGTGGTCGGTAATAAACTGGTCAATGAGATGACCCCGACTAGATGGAAATGCACTGCCCCACAAGGGATGATGTGCATTAAAATCGCCAAGTATAAGGAAGGGAGGAGGAAGTTGCTGAAGGAGGGCACTTAAGGAGGCAGGTGTAGGAGTTCTGTCAGGAGGGAGATACAGATTGCAAATTGTGACCCCAGAGTCCAGGTGGATCCTAACAGCAACTCCTTCCAATGTAGTTTGGAGAGGAATCCACGTGCTGGCAATGTCCGTTCGGACCAACGTGCAAACTCCGCCAGACGCCCGTAGGGGGCCGACCCGATTTCGACAGAAAGCACGGAAGCCACGGAGGGTTGGTGAGTGACCACCAGTAAAATGAGTTTCTTGTAGAACCACACAAGCCGCAGAGTAAAACGAAAGAAGGGATTGCAACTCCGGTAGGTGACGGTAATAGCCATTACAGTTCCATTGGATAGCCAAAGAACGATGAGTCAATTGGGGGGTGAACAGGCTAATGTCAGTCATGCCGGTGGGTCACCACCCGTCACCGACAAGGAGGGGGCGACATCCATGAATAACAGGTCAGAGTCAGGTTGTGAAGATGGGGACGAGACCTCTGGCGACACCAGAGACTCCTTGTCCCGGGACTTGTGCTGCTTCTTTCTTTCTGTTTGGGATCGTGGAGGGCAGTGCAACAAAATGGAGCCAGCCACAGCAAGATCGGGAACAGAAAGAGAGCGGGCGATCTGGGGGCCCGCAGACCGTGGTTCTCGTGGTGGCCGCGTGTGCAGCAGACCTTTGGCCTGGAAGGTGCCGGGAAGGGGGATCCCGCGAGGGGCGCCCATGACCGGCAGACGCCGAAGAAGCAGGACACTTCTCCAGCCGGGGAGAGGAAGCGGTGCCCGGAGGGGATGGTGTGGGAACCGCAGGGGGAGGGGGGAGGAAAGGGGTTCGGGACTGGGGTAAGGAATGAGGAGGAGGGGGTTAAGATACTACTGAAGCATAACTAGTTGTCAGGGTCACTGGATGAAGGCGTGTATACTTTTTACGGGCCTCGGTATAGGTGAGACGATCAAGAGTCTTATACTCCTGTATCTTTTTCTCTTTCTGATACACTGGGCAATCCAGTGACAGTGAAGAATGATTCCCACGACAATTTACGCACACAGGAGGGGGAACACAGGAACTTCCCTCATGGAACGGATGTCCACAGTCACCACAGAGGGGGGCCTGCGAACAGCGCGAAGACATGTGGCCAAAACGCAAACACTTGAAACATCGCATAGGTGGTGGGATGTATGGCTTCACGTCACACCGATAGACCATAATCTTGACCTTCTCAGGGAGGGTGTCCCCTTCAAAGGCCAAGATAAAGGCACCAGTGTCAACGCGGTTGTCCTTCGGACCCCTCTGAACCCGCCGAACAAAGTGAACCCCCCGCCGGCTTAGATTGTCCCGAAGTTCCTCATCAGATTGAAGGAGGAGGTCTCTATGGAAAATTACACCTTGCACCATGTTCAAGGACTGGTGTGGGGTAATTGACACAGGAATCGTACCAAGATGGGTACAGGCACGGAGAGCTGCAGACTGGGTAGCTGAAGCAGTTTTAATCAACAGCGACCCAGACCGCATCTTGCTGATAGAGTCCACCTCGCCAAACTTGTCTTCGATGTGTTCAACAAAAAACATAAGTTTCGTATGAGTAAAAGTATCCCCATCAGTTCTGGCGCAAACCAGATAGCGAGGGAAAGGTTTCGCCCCCAGCCGACGAGCCTGGCCCTCCTCCCAGGGGGTAGCCACGGAAGGGAAGGCGGAAGGGGCAGAGGAAGCAGCACGTGAAGAATCTTTTCCAGTCAAAGAGACGGCCGGAGAACGGCCAGAGTTGTGGACTCTTATGCGTTTCATGAGCATAGTGTCCGCCCTGATACCACCCACTCCGATCAGGGGCTCTCCTCATGGGCGCCACCCAGCCACAGCAAGGGCCGTCTGGCACGGCGGCCATTGCTGGGAGTTCCGATGCTCCAGGACGTCAAGCAACCACTCCTAGGCTTACATGAGGAGGTCACAGCTCAGGTATCAGACGTGTGATCCCTGTGTTTTCAGGGGGCTCAACCAAAAGGGTACATAGCGACCCCACCACACGGGCTGGCTACCGTGCTGGCTATGGACCCTAGTGTCAAACAACGACGTAAAGGAAACGATGGAATCAATGATGATGGCACACGCCGGAGACACTAGGTAAGGTGCTCTTCCCCAAATGGCTCACACTACGGAAGAAAATTTAGTGATGGAGGTCAAACCCCAGAGGGGACCAGAGAATACCAAAAAGATGAAGGAATTACAGAACAAGGCCGAATTGCAAGGTCAACAGAACCAGGAGAATAGCAGGGCCAACATAAGGAGGGACACCATAAGTAGGGACACCAAGAGAGGGAGAGGAGAGGTCGGAGGGAAGGATGAAGGACAGGAAAGGAGGGGAAGGGAAAGGAAATGCAGCCCGGAAAAAGAAGGAAGGCTGCAATAGCTCGGGGCCCCGTGCTCGCCACGCACGTACTCACGAAAGGACCGCGAGCCCCCTGGGGGGAGGCATCACTTAGTTCCAGTAAGATGGGTGTAGAAGAATTATGGGTAAAGTTCAAGCAGATTGTAAATCGAGGGCTGGAGAATTATGTGCCTAGTAAGTGGATAAAGGATGGAACAAAACCAACCATCGCTCAATAACGAAATTCTGCGGATGGTGTGGAAGCAGAGGCTGTTGCACTCTCGGTTTAAAAGGGAACGCACAAATGATGACAGGTGAAAGGAAGTACAGATTCGGGCGTCTGTAAAAAGACCTGTGCGCGAAGCAGACAACAAGTACCACCGTCATACCTAAGCAAAAGATCTGGAACTGAACCCGAGAGAATTCTGGTGGTACGCAAAATCGCTAAGCGAGTCTAACACTTCCATTCAGCCTCTTCTTGACCAGTCTGGTGCGGCAGTTGAAGATAGCAAAACGGAAAATGAAGTTTTAAATTTCACGTCCAGAAATCTTTCACATAGGAAAATCGTACCATCATTTTACCATCGGACAGAATCCCTTATGGAGGACATAGTAATAAGCATCCCTGGCGTAGAGAAACAACTCAAAGATTTGAAAGTACATCAACCACTGGGTCCGGATGGAATCCCAGCTCGATTTTACAAATAGTATTCTACGGCATTGGCCCCTTACCTACCTTGCATTTATCGTGAATCTACCTAGCATCGCAAAGCCCCGAACGACTGGAAAAAAGTACAGGTGACTCCAGGATGTAAGAAAGATAAGGGAACGGATCCGCCAAGTTACTAACCAATATCCCTAACTTCTGTTTGCTGCAGAATCATAGAACATATTCTTAGTTCGACTAAAATAATTGTTCTTGAGACTGAGAAGCTTATGTCCTTGCATCATTATGGTGTTAAAAAGCATTGCTCGTGCGAAACTCAGCTCTCCCTTTTCTCATATGATATTCTACGAACTATGGATGAAGGGCAATAGACAGATTCCATATTTCTACCTTTAAGGAAAGCAATTTACACGGTGCCCCATTGCAGGCTGTTGAAGGTACGGGCATATGGAAAAAGTTCACAGATATGTTAGTGGCTTGAAGACTTCTTAAGCAATATAACTCAGTATGTTGTCCTCGACGGTGAGTGTTCATCAGAAACAACGGTATCGTCAGGAGTGCTCCAGGAAACTGTAATAAGACCGCTGGGCAGCACTCTGCGGTTGTTTGCTGATGATGCCATCGTGAACGGTAACGTGTCGAACGTGTAGGAACATGCAAGACGACTTAGACAAAATTTTCAGTTGGTGTGATGAATGGCAGCTAGCCCTAAATGTGGAACCATATAAGTTAATGCGCATGAGTAGGAAAATCAAACCTGTAATGTTCGGATTCAGTGTTACCAGCGACCTGCTTGACACAGTTAAGTCGTTTAAATATCTGGGTGTCATGTTGCAAAGCGGCATGAGATGGTACGAGCACTTGAGAGTTGTGGTAGGGAAGGTGAATAGTCGACTTCGGTTTCTTGGGAGAATTTTAGGGAAGAGTGGTTCCACTTTAAAGGAAATCGAATTTAGATCGCTGGTGAAAACCTATTCTTGAGTACTGCTCGAGTGTTTGGGATTCTACCAAGTCGGGTTGAAGGACGACATCTAAGCAATTCAGAGGCGGACTGCTAGATTTGTTACCGGCAGGTTCGAACAGTACGCAAGTCTTACGGAGATGCGTCAGGAACTCAAATGGGAATCCTTGGATGGAAGGCGACGTTCTTTGCGAGACACTCTGTTGAGAAAGTTTCGAGAACCGGCATTTGAAGCCGTGTGCAGAGTGAGTCTACTTTCGCCAACCTTCATTCCGCGTAAGGACCACGAAGATATGATACGAGAAATTACGGTTTATTCGGAGGCATATAATCATTTTTCCCTTGCTATGTTTGCGAATGGAATAGGGAAGGAAATGGTCAGCAGTGATACAGGATACTCTCCGCTACGCACCATTCGATGGCTTGCGGAGTATCAACGTAGTTGTAGATATGGATGATTGTGAAAGAATTCTCATGCCCAATATTTGGCTGATTATGGAAAGAGAGGTTATGACACTCAGTTCTTTACCACCAGACTGTGTGTTCCGCGTTGCATTCTGAACCTCTTGGCAACGTTTCGTAGAACCAGGGGTTGTGATATTGTTGCATGGTGATCCGTTCCTCAGACGAGGGGGCTGAGTTCGGCCAGCCCCTTGGAGCTAGTCGATGTGAGTAGGCTGAGTACCTGCACCGGATTTCCTTCCTTTCGTCTCTCTCGTCGTCAGTGACGACACTAAAACGTAGCTTGAAGTTGTGACTCAACAGATATACTGAAGAAGTGTCTCAGGAAGAAAACAATTCCAATAACTATTTAAATAAAAATGAATTCTTCATACACCACTGTTTTAAATCGGTCTGAGAAGTATAAAATAATTTCTCCTAGCCCCAGGCAGATTCCTAACCCTGTACACAAAGTCCTGGAAATTTGTAGTGGTGAATTTTTAATACCCGTAAAAATACTTGTAAGGCATAAAACGACAAACGCGGAGTGCTTGCAATAGATTATAATAAAGACGCGAACCATTCAAACATCAATTAGTAAGTAGTGTGATAGCAAGGATGTCAACTATGCATGCATCAGATATGTACTGCATGCGTCCTACGTTTTTCGTCTTACAATTATTTTCAAAGCTATTAAAAAATCCGCAAACACAAATTTTCAGGACTATCTGTATGTGTTTGGGAATCTGTATCAGCCTAGGAGAAATTATACTTTTTAGTCCGATTTGAAATTATGGTTCGTTAAAAATTGTTTTCCATTTAAATAACTATTTCCTGCTTTTAGGTATTTTGTGTGTGAAATTTTTCAATCGATTTCAAACATTTTGATGAGATTACAACAGACATGTTGTAAATTTCAGTTTTATTTCAATTTCTCTTCACCTGACTCAACCAGTATATTGCTTTGGCCTACGTATATCTCTCGAAAAGACCGTAAAGGTAAAAATTAGAGAGACTGGGCCTCACAAGGCGCTTACCAGCAATTGTTCTTTCAGCATACCATTCCTGATAGGAAACGGCAGTAGTACAAAAGTACACTCCACCACACAACAGACAAAGTTAGTTAATGTTGCATTATCATCCAGTTCTGAGCTATATTTAAAATTTCGAGTCGCCACTTCATCGAGAAGTTAATTGAAAATAAGTTGCGAGATTTGTACCGAACAGACAGACAAAACACCAAATAAATTCATGGTATAAAAAGCGGCTCAATCTACCCCTCGTCTCACAGCTAACATTACTATACGACTTTATCAGAGAAATCGCACCGTACAGCTGCACAATGGACAAGTTCAGTTGAAATACACCAACTGGAAGCAACAATAAAAGTAATGTGGAAAATAGTAGAATTACATCAGCGTGCCAGATCACGACTCAGTCAGTCTTTAATGCCTGCTCAAAGCAGGGTGTACTGTATTAAGAGTAAAATAATTTCATCAACAGTATTCTCTATTGGTGAGTCTTCACACATTTTACTTTTGTGAAGCAGTTCCGCTTTGTTTTGAGCATTACTATATATAGTGTAGATGATAGTGCTAAGCTCTTAGTGTAGTGTTGTACTTGCGCTGTTAATAAAGGCGAGAGATATCGGAGCGAACGAAAACTAGCGATCTCGAGATAACGGGGTTGTCTTGTGTGTTGGGCTCGACTTTAGCTTTGGGTGTGGTTTGCAAGTCTTAATGAGCTGTTAATGTGTTACACATTTGGATTCACGTACAAAGATCTTAGATTTTGAGTTAATGTACTCTTTAACGGGTCAGTAGACTACGAGGTGCCATTAGGTGAGTGAAACATCCAAAAACAAATAATGAGCAAATTTTATGTGGTAGTGGCGACTTGTGAGCTAAACAAAAAAAGAGATTAAAAAGATAACCTGTTCCAATTCACTGTCGGTTAAACTTGCACTGCATCACAGATCGGGCTGGCACTGCGGTTAAGATATGACACTCGTATAACGACAGATTTTTTGTTTTGGAATGATTAAGTGTTACCTGCTCAGCTAATTTTTAGTTAATTTTTGCAGCGTGGTACTGTTTCGACTTTAGGCTATATGCAAGCTTTTGTTATCCGTTTTAAATGGTTCAAATGGCTCTGAGCACTATGGGACTTAACATCTGAGGTCATCAGTCACCTAGAACTTAGAACTATTTTATTTATTTTATTTACATGTCAAGTTCAGTAGGACCAATTGAGGAGGAAATCTCCAAGTTCATGGAACGTGTCAGTACATGAACTTACAACATAAAAGTAATAACAGATAAAAATAAATGTTCATGAACCTGAAAGAAAATAAGTCCATAAGTTTAAGCAAACGCTATCAGCAATACAATGAGAATCAGCTTAATTTTTCAAGGAACTCCTCGACAGAATAGGAGGAAACTTTTCAGTTTCGATTTGAAAGCGCGTGGATTACTGCTAAGATTTTTCAATTCGAGTGGCAGCTTATTGAAAATGGATGCAGCAGTATACTGCTCACCTTTTTGCACAAGAGTTAAGGAAGTCCGATCCAAATGCAGGTTTGATTTCTGCCGAGTATTAACCGAGCGAAAGCTGCTTATTCTTGGAAATAAACTAATATTGGTAACAAGAAACGACAATAAGGAATATACATATTGAGAGGCAAAATACCCAGACTGATTAACAGAGGTCGACAAGAGGTTCGTGAACTCACCATTTATTGCCCGAACCGCCCGTTTTTGAGCCAAAAAATCCTTCTAGAATGGGAAGAGTTACCTCAAAACATAATACCATACGACATAAGTGAATGAAAATAAGCAAAGTAGACTAATTTACGTGTTGAAGTATCACTCACTTTCGATACCGTTCGAATAGTGAAAATGGAAGTATTAAGTCTTTGAACAAGATCCTGAACGTGTGCTTTCCACGACAGCTTACTACGTATCTGAACATCTAGGAATTTGAACTGTTCATTTACACTAATTATATGCCCGTTCTGTGAGATCAAAACGTCAGGTTTTTTTTAATTGTGTGTTAGAAACTGTAAAAACTGTCTTACTGTGATTCAACGTTAATTTATTTTCTACAACCCATGAACTGAGGTCATGTACGGCACTACTTGAAACCGAGTCAATGTTGCACGCAACATCCTTTACTACCAAGCTAGTGTCATCAGGAAACTAATATTTTAGAGTTACCCATAATACTAGAGGGTATGTCATTTATATAAATAAGGAACAGGAGCGGCTCCAGCACTGATTCCTGAGGCACCCCCCCCCCCCTTGACAGTACCCCACTCAGATCCCACATCACAGCCGTTATCAACATTGTGAATAATGACCTTTTGCTGCCTGTTGCTAAAGTAAGAGTTGAACCAATTGTAAGCTACTCCCCTTATTCTGTAATGGTCCAACTTCTGGAGCAATATTGTGAGAGCGACACAGTCAAATGCCTTTGTTAAATCAAAAAATACGCCAAGCGTTCGAAACGTTTTGTTTAGGCCATCCAGTACCTCAGAGAAAAGAGACTATAGCATTTTCAGTTGTCATACAACTTCTAAAGCCGAACTGTACATTTGATATCAAATCGTGTGATATAAAATGATCAATTAACCTCACATACACAGCCTTTTCGGTAACTTTTGCAAACACTGATGGCATAGAAATAGGTCTAAAATTATCTACCTTACCCCTTTCTCCTTTTTATAAAGCGGCTTTACTATTGAGTACTTTAATCGCTCAGGAAACTGACCATTCCTAAAGGAAAAATTACAAATATGGCTAAATACGGGGCTAACATGTGCAGCACAGTACTTCAATATTCTACTAGACACTCCAACATAACGATGAGAGTCCTTAGTCTTCAGTGTTTAATTATTGACTCAATCTCCCTCTTGTCTGTATCACAGAGCAGTATTTCAGACGTCAATCTCGAAAAGGCATTTGCTAATAAATTTGTATGATTTCCTGTAGAAACTAAATTTTTATTTAGTTCACCAGCAATTCTCTGAAAATGGTTGTTAAATACTGTACATATATCTGATTTACCAGTAACAGAAATATTATTACTGCAAACTGACTATATATCGTCAAGCTTGTGCTGCTTACCAGACACTTCCTTCACAACTGACCACATGGCTTTAATTTTATCCTGTGAATTAGCTATTCTATTTGCATACCACATACTTTTTGCCTTGCTAATAACATTTTTAAGCACCTTACAATACTGTTTGTAATGGGCTACTGTAGCTTGATTGTGACTACTTCTAACATTTTGATATAATTCCCACTTTGTTCTACATGATATCCTTATCCCACTAGTCAGCAAACCGGGCAGTCCATTACTGCTAGTACCCCGTTTAGAATGTTCTAATGGAAAGCTACTCTCAAAGAGCACGAGAAATGTGTTGTGGAAAGCATTGTATTTAGCACCTATATTATCGGCACTATAAACATCTTGCCACTCTTGTTCCTTGACAAGTTTTGAAAAACACTATTGCTGTTCGATTAACTTTCCTACGTAGTTTGTAATTAAATAAGACAATGGTTTGAGTACAAAAACCTTTTAGTGTTAAAATTTGTGCATCATGGTCTGAAAGGCCATTCACCCTTTTACTAACAGAATGCCCATCTAGTTACGAAGAATGAATAAAAATATTGTATAACTGTGCTGCTGTTCCCCTGCACCCTAGTTGGAAAACACAGTTTGCATCAGATAATATGAGTTTAGGAGATCTACCAACATCCTTTTTCTTGCACAATCATGTACAAAATTAATATTTAAGTCACCACATAACTACTTTCTGGTACTTCATACAAAGTGAATCAAGAACCCCCTCTAGCTTTAGCAAGAATGCTCTGAAGTCGGAGTTAGGGGACCTATAAACAACAGCAATTAGAAGTTTAGTTTCACTAAATTAAACTAATGCTGCACAACTTTCAAATATTTGTTCAGTGCAGTGTCGTGATACGTCTATGGACTCAAATGAAATACTGTTTTTTACGTGCAGAGCCACTCCCCTATCCCGCAAGGAACTCCTTGAGAAACAGCCAGCTCATCTGTAGCCCGGTAAAGGAAGCCTCTGAATTATCAAATTATTTAAGTGGTGCTCTGATATACCAATAATTTCAGAGTTAACATCTATTAGCAGTTCACTAACTTTATCTCTAATACCTCTTATATTTTGATGAAATACGCTAATTCCTTCTCTACTTGGAAACATTACATCCTCTGCATGTGAGCCCTTAGAGGCACTTCATTAAAACAGGTATACCTATCAGCTGACTTCAGTCTAAAAAAGGTGCAGCTCTAACACCAACTACAGGAATATTTCCATGAGTGATACCACCACCACACTGTCGTCTATAAGCTTAGCCAGCCTCCTCTTCCCATACCTATTGAGGTGCAGACCATGCCTAATGAAGCCCCATCTATTGATAGACCCAACTGGCACCACTGAGATGTGATCCATGCCCTCCGCCATCAGTGCCCTCCCCAGCCCCACATTAACGCGCCTAACAACCGCATTAAGGTGAGGCCGATCATGACGCTGAAACAGTTGCACGAAATGCGCATAAGTGCCACCAGTTTGAGTCGCTATCTTAACCAGGTCACCACTGACATATTCCCCGTCCCTATCGAGACTGTTCACTACCTGATCGTCTTTCGTAAAATTCTTATATAACTCCCCTATACTTACAGTCACCGGAGCCAACCCTGCACCAGGCTTCACAATGCTGGTGACCTGGTACTCACTCCCCAACACTTCCTGCAACTGCTGGCCTACACCTCTACCGTGGGAACTACCTAGCAGCAGAACCTTCGTTCTGTTGGACTTTGCAACTAACCTAGGCCTCCTAATTTCTGAGGACTGCTGCAAGTTACCTACATCTACGGCTACTCGAGGCTCCTCTCCACTCAACTCTGACAGTTTGTCATATCTATTGCATGTATGCAAAGTAAAACTGTCTGAATACCTCCTATTCCTCGCTACCTTCTTGCCAACTGCCAGTTCCCATTCCCCTTCACCCTTCACCCTCCTCAACCTATCTAGTTCCTCCTTTGCGCATTGGAATTGCACCTGAAGGGCACAGATCTTACGCCCTTGCTCCTCTATTAACTTGTTTCTACTACAGATTCTACATTCCCTGGAGAAGATCTCCGTAAAATGACCACTGGCTTCCCCACTGCATTCCCACCAATGAAAATACTTTGAACAAATCCCACACCGTAATCCACTACTCACAAACTTACAACAGAGCCCAAACTTTTCACTCATGGTAAAGTTTTACAGTTAGTGAAAAAAACTACGTCTACGTTACCAAAGTTCAGTTACACCAGTAGAACTACTTAAGAACTGACAATAATGGTCACGAAATTCTCTGCCTACTAAGAAAGCAGCTACTACTACAAAACAGCCGATACCAATACCAACTTCTCAAAATTATTAGCTAAAACCAAAAAATTAAAACGACCACTGTAACCCTAAGGGAAGTTAAAACACTAAATGAAAATTTTGCTGAAATATTTCACTAGAAAGAATAATAAACGTCAGTTGAAAACTAAAGCACGAAATTTACTAAACGACTTCAACACACAGAAAACTCTATAAAACACAGCGAGCGAA
This sequence comes from Schistocerca gregaria, assembly GCF_023897955.1. Taxonomy (NCBI): domain Eukaryota; kingdom Metazoa; phylum Arthropoda; class Insecta; order Orthoptera; family Acrididae; genus Schistocerca; species Schistocerca gregaria. The sequence goes on from NC_064927.1 coordinate 383,325,534, forward strand.
CGATTAAAAAAGTTTATTAAGTCGTTATTTCGCTACAAACAGCACGCAACACCGCTGAAGTCTATTAAATTTAACAACTGTATTACAGAGCACAAATAAGTTTGTCAGTACTTAGCTATTAACCGCTACAGCTGCAGTGCACGCCGCAAAATGTAAACACACTACTGAGGCGCGAGGCTTAGACGAACGACGAAAACAGATTCACAAATAATAGACCACTCGAGTCAATAACAGAAGAAGAAAAACTGAGATTAATGAAAATCCACTAGTAAGTTACTTTTACGGCAAATATTAAAACAAATAAACTTTAAAATAAGTGAATGAAGACTAAAATTTATAAAATATTAACGAGCTATTTCCACAGCAGTGAAGCACACGTGACGTCACACTTAAACCTAACTAACCTAAGGACATCACACACATCCATGCCTGAGGCAGGATTCGAATCTGCGACCGTACCGGTCGCGCGGTTCCAGACTGATGCGCCTAGAACCGCTGCGACACACCGGCCGGCTGTTATCCGTTTGATGAATGAAATGTGCAATTCAGCTATGCAAATATTTTAAGACATAATTTACGAAATGGTTTGCTGTTCGTGTTCATTGCATCAGTGTCGTAAATGATGTATGACAGCTGCGATTTCTGACCTGGGCACCGCTTCAGCGCCTCGGTTTTGCAACATGCGAGGAAAATGCGAAAGAGAGAAAGAAAAGGGGGAACGGGAGGACGAAATAACAAGCGGAAGAAGAAGAAGTAGAAGAAGAAGAAGAAGGCACGTGTTAGAGGCCGCAAAATGGGAAAGGGGGCGAAATGTGTAAAAGGAAACCTTGAAAGGATATTATAATTCGACTGTTCTAAGCAAACGTTCCGTAAGTCGTACTTTTCCTTAGTAGAGATACACTGTTTTCATCTGCTAAATGGAGCAGCTTTCATTATACAAAGTGAGCCAACGTAATAAAAGTGTAAAGAGTGTATTTCACGTTTGTCTTTTTTGTTACTGTTGCAAGCAGTGCAATTTTGTAGTGCGTAATGTTGCGCGCTGTATTGTATCATGCAAAAAAAAAAAATTATTGAAATTTGTACCTTTTACGTTATTGCAAAATCATGTAGATCTCAATAAACGTAGAAACGGAGAAAACAGCGATGGAAACTAAACAAAAAGTAGCTAGCACTTAATAACCTAATCGGTACATATGTTTCTTCTTAAAAATGTGTAGATAAACCACAAAGCATAATGGAAACTAGCAACAAACACGATTCTTTCAGATCATTGAAGAGAAAATATTAAACAGCCGAACAAGTATATTATTTTTCTGAAGCAGTATTGCTGCATAATCTTGTAGTTACACTGTAGTTTCCATAAGGCAGAGATTAAGGTAATATCATCTGCCAGTCCATGGGACATTAAGAACATCTCTCCATGTGTATGCACCTAATTATGATATCATTTGTTTGAAAACTCTTATAATAAACCATGATGATACTGTAAGCTGTTGCATATTCTGTTTTCGGATATGATCCTAATGTGGGATTAATGTTTCATTTTACTACATCTCATAGACGAAGTAATCCACTAATAGCGAAAAGATCAGATGATTTAAATCACTTTCTGATGGTGAGTCGCATGAAGAACCTAATAAGCTATTCGGTTCTAAATTCCTCTACGAAATAGAACAAATTAACATGAAAGAACTTCTGTTTGCTTTCTGATTTACTTCTTACTTTGGGCAAGTAATCACAGGTATCGCTGCCAGAGTTATTTATTCCTTTCTGAGATAAATCCAGTTTTAATCAAGAGTAATGAGGATAATTCCTCCTTCCTGTATTGTAAATATGGACGTAGCTATTCTTTCAGAGCTGTAATAGTTTAATTACATCAAATTTGAAGAGACGAATAAACATTAATGATCCAAAGCATTACTACCACGAGACTGAACTCCGCTTAGTGACAGCATGGTTATGCGACGTGGTAAGGGAGCTATACAGAGTGTTACAAGTGCAGATATTTTTATTGATGATAAGAATGGTGTACTGAACAACATTATATCAGTATTGATTTCATGTCGAGACCAGTAATTATACCTATTAGGAGCAGTATGTATTTAGGTTGGTTAGTACCCCCCAAGTACATGTGGCAAGAGCAAGCCATTAATGTTTATTTTCCCTCTGGGCGACAAGCCAAGCGTTGAAGCGTAGATGCAGGGACGCAAAACTGGAAGTCTATGCTGACAGGCGTTGTCCACTTAGCGGTGCAGTTACGACCTTGCAGGAAACACCAGATAGTAAAATATGTGGCATGTTTGCAGGAAGACCATTAGACGCAGAGAAAAAACAACTAATAAACTAAAGTCGGTACGTGTTAAGATACCAGTGATCTCAATATCTGCACCTATACAGCTAATAGCCTTTGCAAGCGGAGCAGAAACGAATGGAGAATCATTCAAGTGACGAGACGGGCCGCAAATGGGTGATTTACTGATATGAATGACTTTGAGAAAGGACGCATAGTTCTGGTGTGGCTCCTGGGAACCGGAATACTGGAAAAGACAAGGCTTGTCAGCTGTTCACGTGTCACTGCAGTCGGCATCTATGGAAGTTTCTGAAAGGACGGTGAGACCACGAGTAGGTGCCAAGCTGTTTGATGTTCACGTCTCATCATACAACACGTAGGCAGTAGGATTCTCCCTCTGTAAATCAGGGCACGCTGCACTCACCACAGAATACACTGGGGATGTTTCCGAGCATAGCTTTTACTGCACCTTGCTGAAAGTGGGCCCCGCACCAAAGGACTGCTATGTGTTTCCATGTCGAGCCATAGAAAGTGTCAGTTAGGATGGCAATAGGCACGGGGTCATCAAGATTGGACCGTGGGTCAAAGGAAAGGCCTCGCCTGGTCTGGTGAATCACGTTACTTGATACACCAGGTCGATCGTCGTGTCCGGATATGACGTCATCCAGGCGAACTGCTATTTGAAATATGCACTACGTCAATAACTCAGGCTCCTGAGGCAATATTATGTTACGAGGGACATTCACCTGAGCTTTCGTGAGACCTGTGGTAGTAAT